>NW_027361714.1:60632500-61300000 GCF_039654945.1 Dendrobates tinctorius
GTTCCTCCAGTAGTGCAACCTTGGCTTCTAAGTCCATATTCTGGCGAACTAATTGCTGACGGGCACTCTCATTCTTCTGAGCATTACTACGTTCTGTCTTCAGATCAGCATCCATCTGGTCAACCTGAAGTGTGGCCTTTCTCAGCTTCTCATTGGCTAACTCAAAGTTGCCGTGTTCTTCCTCCACTTCTTCTTCAAGCTGAACAATGAGAGACTCTAACCGCCTCTTTTCTTCCAAAGCCAGAGCACCTTCACCTCTGTTGTTGGCAATCACGTCAGCCAGTTCATCTTTTTCCTGCTGTGCTTGTCTTTTAGCACACTCTGCAGCAGCAAGCTCCATCTGCAAACGAATCACCTCTGCTTCCATACTTTTCAGTTTCTTTTTATCTTCACACTGTTCCTCACTCAGGCCTGGCCGCTGTAAGTCTTCGTCCCACTTCTCTCGCAGAAGACCTCTTACAGTTTTTTTTAGTACTCCTACCTCTTCTCTGAGGGACTTATTCAGACCTTGCCACGATGCCAGGTGACCTTTGAGCTCGAAGACTTCTTTCTCTAGCTCATCCAGTCTGTGCTCCCTTTCTCTCTCAGAGCCACAGTCACCCCTAGAGTCTGAGTCATGCCGATCATTCGAGTCAACCCTCCAGTTACCCTCTGACCGTGTGTCCACTCCAGTCACCTCATCTCCCAGCCCACCATCCATCTTGTCACGAGACGTCAGGTCCGTCAGTTGGGCAGATGTACTTCTTTTCCCGGTCAGTTCTACCTCTGACCTGTCCACGTCAGGATCTGTCACTGTCTCAGTGTCTGCTGGCCCAACAGTAGAAACGTCTCCAACCTCCTGCCATATGTCATCAAACACGACAAAGTCCCAGCCCCTCTCCAAGGCATAGACTAAGTCCCGTGGTATCCCACCCCCTTGGCACGCACCACCTTTGGTCCCTTCAAACATTACTTGGTCTACTGCATAGTTCACCGTGACCCCATGTTTACAGCGAACCCTGGCGTTTTTCTCGGTCAGAGATAAAACGAGCGGAGTTCCTGTCAGAGTCACCTGACTCTCTGAGTCCAGTCTACCAAAGACTCCTTCCCGGTGCAGCATCACGGTACACACCTGTGGCCTGTCGTTATCAGGAAGATACATGCACACTCCTCAAAACTCATACACACACACTGCGGTTCCCCAGACATACCCACTGAGGCAACCAGTGCTGCCATTTCCTGAACCACCCCAATTTGGGTCGCCACCCCCTCCCGGGACTCCACCCCTTTTTGAGTTACCACGCCAATGTGGGTCACCGCCCCCTTCTGGGACTCCACCCCCTTTTGGGTTACCACTCCAATTTTGGTCACCGCCCCCTTTTGGTACTCCACCCCTTTTTGGGCTCCCACCCCGATTTGGGTCACCTCCCCTTTTGGGACTCCACCCCTTTCTGGGTCACCACCCCGATTTGGGCCACCGCCCCCTTACAGGATTTCCCCATGTCCGTTCTGCAGAACTTCTTATGCCACAGTTCACACAGTATAGTTTATGTCTTTTTGGGCTGGTACTGGCCCTTTAAGCACAATACCACACCAGTTCCATCTGGCACCACCACAGCTCCTGTGTCAGAGACACCGCACTGAACTTGCTCACTGAGCCAGTGCGCGTGCCCTGAGTAAAGCGATAGCGTGCTCAAAGCTACCTGTGGAGCGGGCAACAACCGAATAGATGCGTCCTTCAGAGCCGCAGGACCTGAAGCACGTGACTGCTAGAGGCATGGCCTAAACTCCACAGAGCTAGGAGCTGCAAGACAATTCCTAGCAGAGTAACTGCGAGACAAAGTTACCAAGGGGCATAGACAGTGAGAATAGTCAGGACGCAGCCAATGAGTCACACACAGAGATAGCTGCAAGGTACCAGAGGGGCGAGCAGAGAGTAGTCAGATCACAGGCAATGAGTCATACACAGATAGCTGCAAGGTACAAGAGGGGCGAGCAGAGAGTAGTCAGGTCACAGGCAATGAGTCATACACAGATAATAACGCAGTACAAAAACAACAGGCAAACTCACAAGGGAAACAAAATCGGGTCAGAACCATATAAACAAGCTATAGCAACAGGCACACGGGGGTCAGCACACTAGGCCAAAGGCAAAAGTATAACTGGCAGGGATTGAAGCTACCCAGAGGTTTATGAAGCTCTCCCAGAACCAGAAAGAGGCAACAATCATTAACCCCAAGTGTGCAGGTCAAAACCTGCACAGAGCTCCAGACATTAACCCCCGGTGTGCAGCTCAAAAACCTGCACTGGGATCATGACATCCTGCTGTCACAAATCACCGACACCACCAGCTGCTGTTCACACACAGCTGCTAGCGTCCTCTTCGCAACCCCGCCGAGTTACAGGAAGCCGCTTGTCCCCTTCGTAACCCCGCTGAGTTACCGGAAGCCGCTTGTCACCTTTGTAACTCCCACTGAGCCACCGCAGGATAAGTTGCGAAAAGAAAAAAAAAACACCACACAAAAAACTCACGTGTCCTGTCTGTGTACTATTCAGGACGTACCGTCTCCGCCTGAGACCGTCCAACACACAGGGCGCACCGGGTGCTATTCAGGGAGCCGACCCTCCACCCACGGTCTCCCAACAAACCGGCCTCACCAGGTCCAGGGGCTCAGCGGGTGCTCTTCAGGACATCCGTCTCCGCCTGAGACTACCCAACACTCATGCCTCACCAGGTCCAAGGTCATACCACGTGCTCCAGGTAACCGATTCTTCTCCCAGAACCTCCCAACACTGACCCTCCAGGACCTTGCTCACTGAACCCTCCAGGTACACAGTCTTTTCCCACTGACCCAGGTCAGTACCACACGAACACCAGTCCGTTACCTGTGTCAGCCACACAGGACCTCAGGTACCTCTTCTCCTCAGAGGTATCCCACAAATATCAACACAGTCACTTTCTTTGACCTCAGTCAGCATTACTCACGATTTTCCAGACCGTCTGCTCTCCTGGCTCAGAGCCGCCAGTACGGCATCATGTGCATCTTGGAACCTCTGCCCGCAGTCTGTCACCAATTGTAGGGATTCAACTTGCTCAGGAGCCACCGGAGTCAATCAGGAGGCATGTTCATTTACAAGTTCAAAGGGTTTATTGCTTCATAACTCATAAAGCAGCACATAACATAAGGAATAGCCTTTAGGTCAGGCGAAAACAAGCATAAATGTCCATTATTTCAGGCTCAGTCCTGGAGCCTCAGCAAAACACAGGAGGCTTATCCGTCCTCACATACAGCCAATATCCACAGGCCTCACCGGGTCAGCAGCCTCAGCACGTGGTCTTCAGGACGGTAGCACACCTTCCTCCACATAGGCCTGCCGGGACCTTCCACATGGCCCAATCAGATCCATGCGCTCTCTCATGTGACCTACTCTGGTTACCTTATATGGTCCATAGCCACGCCCACCGGGTCACATGGCTATGACCTCATCACAGGTCCTTCAAGCATTCATACACATATACTTTATTATGACACTCTTAAACACACCTCCTGGGTGGGTTTGTAGGTAACTGGCCCGCCCATCTCCCTAGTTACCTGGAGACTTCTCCCTGACATTTTAAAGCAGCACCTCAGCAGTATCACTGCTGATCAACACATAAATCTCCATCTCAAAGCCACCCTCTTTGAGATACATAACGGCCATTCCATATTCTGCCATTCATCCTTTCTCCTGGGACATCCACACACGCCCCCCCTAGTGGACACATTGGTTACTACACCACAGTCTTCACAAGGTTGGCACACACTGTTGGCGGTATGTTGGCCCATGCCTTCATGCAGATCTCCTCTAGAGCTGTGATGTTTTGGGCCTGTCTCTGGGCAACACGGACTTTCAAATCCCTCCAAAGGTTTTCTATGGGGTTGAGATCTGGAGACTGGCTAGGCCACTCCAGGACCTTCATATGCTTCTTACGCAGCCACTTCTTCGTTGCCCTGGTGGTGTGCTTGGGATCATTATCATGCTGAAAAACCCATCCACATTTCATTTTCAATGGCCTTGCTGATGGGAGAAGGTTTGCACTCAATCTCACAATACATGGCCCCATTCATTCTTTCATGTACATGGATCAGTCGTCCAGGTCCTTTTGAAAAGAAACAGCCCCAAAGCATGATGTTGCCACACCCATGCTTCACAGTAGGTAGAGTGTTCTTTGGATGCAACTCAGCCTTCTGTCTCCTCCAAACATGACGAGTTTTGTTTCTACCAAACAGTGATATTTTGGTTTCATCAGATCATATGACATTCTCCCAGTACTCTTCTGGATAATGCAAATGCTCTTTAGCAAACTTTCCACGGGCCCGGACATGTACTGGCTTAAGCACTGGGACACGTCTGGCACTGCAGGATCTGTAGGATCTACGTGGCGGCGTAGTGTGTTACTGTGTTACTGATTGTAGCCTTTGTTATGATGGTCCCAGCTCTATGCAGGTCATTCACTAGGTCCCCCCCGTGTGGTTCTGGGATTTTTGCTCACCGTTCTTATGATCATTTTGACCCCACGGGGTGAGATCTTGCGTGGAGCCCCAGATCAAGGGAGATTGTCAGTGGTCTGGTATGTCTTCAATTTTGTTATTATTGCTCCCACAGTTGATTTCATCACACCAAGCTGCTTGCCTATTGCAGATTCAGTCTTCCCAGCCTGGTGCAGGGCTACAATTTTGTTTCTGGTGTCCTTCGACAGCTCTTTGGTCTTCACCATAGTGGAGTTTGGAGAGTGACTGTTTGAGGTTGTGGACAGGTGTCTTTTATACTGATAGCAAGTTCAAACAGGTGCCATTACTACAGTTAATGAGTGGAGGACAGAGGAGCCTCTTAAAGAAGAAGTTACAGGTCTGAGAGCCAGAAATCTTGCATGTTTTTAGGTGACAAAATACTTTATATATTTTCCACCATAATTTGCAATGTATATCTTGCCAAATCTGACTAGGTGATTTTCTGGATTTGTTTTCTCATTTTGACTCTCTCTCATAGTTGTGGTCTACCTATGATGTCAATTACAGGCCTCTCTCATCTTTTTAAGTGTGAGAACTTGCACAATTCGTGGCTGACTACTTTTTTATCCCCACTGTATATATTACATGTGTTGGACTCGGAATTGTATATACCATACGATCACTGTGAGTTCCCCAACAACTGGCATAGTAGTGGAAGCAGCCGTGGCCTCGTCCATCCTTTGTCAGTCAACTGCATAATTGTATTGATGACTGGAGGCAGCGGAGTTGCGTTTCCCTGACAAACCTATGTCAGTAGCGAAATCTGTGTGATTTTTTTCTTTAATGGCACTGTATGAAGGCTTGTTTTTTTACAAGACAAGTTGTTTTTATTGGTATCATTTGGCTTACTGATCAGTTTCGATTTCATTTTGAAGGGAGGGGAAAAATGAATTTTAACCACGTAAGATTAATAACATGATATTTTAACAGTTTGGGCTTTTGATGTAGCAATATCAACCATTTTTTATTTTTTTTCCTATTTTAAACAAATGGGAAGGTGATTTAAACTTTTAAACATTTAGATTACCAAGAAAGGCAATGCAAGCTCTCCATATTTTCATTTGATAAACATGCTTGCAGTACGGCCACCACACAATGTATGAGCGATGTCAATTCAGCGCTGCAGGCCCTTTAGTGAACTGACCAGCATGGTAGGGAGTCATATCCCTACAGATGATGTAATCCTGTATAGTGCTTACAGATTTAGATAAGAAGTGCAACCTTTCATTGTAAAATGAAAGACTGATGAAAAGTCATTTTTTATGAAATTGAACCTTTTGCGACAGATATAGACCAGTAATCACATAGTATATAGAATATACAGCAGATGACATCGGATTTGTGCACCATGCATCCAGCGTCCAGCAATTTATTACAACATTACAAAGATATGTATGAATACAATGAACAACTCTGGGTGACCTTCCAAAAACTCAAAGAAGCAATAGAAAATAAGGGCTGTTTGTCAAAGTTCCTCAATAAAGACAGAAGACCCAGACAGAATTATTTTTGCCCAGTGTTACGATAGAAATGAGTAAGACAATCTTTAATTCAGAGTTGGAGAGACAAATGGCATTTTGTACTTTTTAGCTCAATGACATAGAAAGTCACATTGGATAGATTTAGGGTAAAGAGAATAAGAGAAAGAGACAGATTTCTAAATCCTTACATTCCTTGACCTGGCCAAAGTATTTCAGTTCCATTTACTAGATGAATAATGTTGTAACTTTTCTAGAGTTAAAGGGATGAAAAATCATTCATTGCCATGTGGTCTCTGCTAGGACCTGCTGCTTATCTCCAAAGTGAATGGTAGATAAAATGCAGTACAGAGCAGCAGCAACTAAACAATGTATAAGGTTACTGTGTTCCACCCTGTACGTCACTTACATCTGTCCGTCACTTACATCTGTCCGATGCAGATTCTGCCTGATCGGTGTTGTTGGGTTTAATTAAGGTGTTGGAGGAATAGTTTCATACTAAAATGGGCTCTGTGACCTATTCTTTAACCCCTTCTCCACAAAGCCTGTTTTCACCTTCCTGACCAGACCAATTTTTACAATTTTAACCACTGTCAATTTATGAGGTCATAACTCTAAAACGCTTCAATGGATCCCATTGATTCTGAAAATGTTTTGTCGTGACATATTGTACTTCATGATAGTGACAAATTTTCTTTCATATGACTTGCATTTATTTGTTAAAAAACTGGAAATTCGGCGAAAATACAGAAAATTTTGTAATTTTCAAACTTTTAGTTTTTATGCCCTTATTTCAGAGAGCCATATCACACAAAATAGTTAATAAATAACATTTACCACATGTCTTCTTTGCATCAGCAAAATTTTGGAAACATAAATTTTATTAGGAAGTTATAAGGGTTAAAAGTTGACCAGTGATTTCTCATTTTTACAACAAAATTTGCAAAACCATTTTTTTAGGGACCACCTCATATCTGAAGAGACTTTGAGGGGCCTATATGACAGAAAATTCCCCAAAATGACACCATTCTAAAAATTGCACCCTTCAAAGTACTCAAAACCACATTCAAGAAGTTAACCTTTCAGGTGCTTCACGTGAATTTTTGGAATGTGGAAGAAAAAAATAAACATTTACTTTTCTTTCACAAAAATTTTCCTTTAGACCTATTTTTTTTTTACTTTTGCAAGGGTAACAGGAGAAAATGGACCATACATTTTGTTGTCCAATTTCTCCTGAACATGCCGATACCCCATATGTGGGTGAAATTTAATGTTTGGGCTCGGAAGGGAAGGAGCGCCATTTGACTTTTTGAATGTAAAATATGCTGGAATAATTAGCGGTTGCCATGTCGCATGTCATGCTTAAACAGTGGAAACCCCCCACAAATTACACCATTTTGGAAACTAGACTCCTTAGGGAACTTATCTAGATGTTACGTTAAGCCGTTAAAAAAAATCACATTTTTCCCAGATAAATCTTTGTTCGTTCCAAATTTTGCATTTTCACAAGGGCAAAAGGAGACCATGGACCCCAAAGTTTGTTGTGCAATTTCTCCTAAGTACGCAGATACCCAATATGTGGAGTGAAACAACTGTTTGGGCGCACAGCATGGCTTGGAAGGGAAGGAGCGCCATTTTACTTTTTGAATGTAAAATTTACTGGAATAATTAGCAGATGCCATGTAACATTTGGAGAGCCCCTGATGTGCCTAAACAGTGGAAACTCCCCTCAAGTGACCACATTTTGGAAATTATACCCCTTAAGGAATTTATCTACAGATGTAGTGACAATTTTGACTCCATGGGTGTTTTCCAGAAGCAGGCAGCAGTGGATGTTGCTGAATGAAAATTGCATACTGCCGTTGTAATGACCAGTGCATTATGCCCAGCTCATGCTTCTGGAGACATGCACCTGTAAATTAGGCGGACTCTCATCACTGCAGAAATGCCAAACATGTGGGCGCTAAATGTTGTTTAGGCACACTGGGGCTCAAAAATGAGAGGGGCAATTGGATTTGGGAGCTCAGAATTTGCTGAATTTCTTTTGGTGAGCGTGAAAGCATTTAGCTTTTCCAGAGCCTTTGAGCTATCAGTAAGTTGGAAGCCCCTATATTTCCATTAACAGATGATGGACCAGAGAGAGAGCTTGCTTTTTTTGTGGATTAAGCTGAAGCTTTTATTGGGAACATTTTACATAACGTTAGGGATCACATTTATCCGGAGCTCTATGCTGAGCACTTTGGGGTTTCCATCTAAATCTCCAAGTGACATGACAGATGAAACCCCTGAGGGATCCATTCACTATAGTGAGGCAGCAGATTTACTCTGGACTCTGTCTGGCCTCTGCTCAGCAGTGTCCTTTTCAGAAGTGCACAAAACTGTGGCCATTGGCACTTTTATGCAATCCTAAAAAGATGGACACTGCCGAATCACAGGTCCTATAGTGCCCACAGTGCCTCCATCTGCCTCACTATAGGGAATCTTCTGCCAGGGATTCTGTCTGAATCATGTATTTAAGAGATTTACACAGAAACCCCGGCGTAAGCGCTCAGTGCAGAGCTCAGGATAAATGTGTGCCGAGCCGTACTGTGATCTTTGGGAGGCAGAATGAAGAAAAAATCAACAGCATGTGAAGAATTGGTTTTATTTATTTTTATGTCGTTCCTCATGCGGTATAAGTGATCAGGTGACTTTATTCTTCGGGTAGGTATGATTACAGCGATTCCAGATTTATATTGGGTTTTTATGTTTGACAGCTGTCACCCGCTAAAAGACACTTTTTATTGTGAAAACTAGTTTTTGCATCACCATATTTTGAGAGCTATAATTTTTTCATATTTTGGCCGACAGAGTCATATTATTGCTTGTTTTTTGCGGGACAATATGACATTTTTATTGGTACCATTTTCGGACACATGACATTTTTTGATCGCTTTATATTCTGATTGTCGGGGGACAGAATGAACAAAAATCAGCAATTCAGGAATTGCTTTTTTTAATACAGTTCCGCGTGTGGTAAAATTGATAAGACAGCTTTATTCTACGGGTCAGTACAATTACAGCGATACTTCATTTATATAATTTTTTTATGCTTTGGTGCTTTTACACAATAAATACTATTTTATAGAAAAATAATTATTTTTGCATCGCTTCATTCTGAGTGGTATAACTTTTTTATTTTTCTGCTGATGGAGCTGTATAGTGGCTTGTTTTTTGCGGAATAAGATAACATTTTCAGAGGTACCATTTTTATTTACATCTGTCTTTTTGATTGCGTTTTATTGCACTTTTTGTTCGGTGGTATGATAATAAAGCATTGTTTTTTGCCTCGTTTTTAATTTATTTTTTTATGGTGTTCACTGAAGGGGTTAACTAGTGGGACAGTTTTATAAAGTGGGTCGTTACAGACATGGCGATACCAAATATGTGTACTTTTATTGTTTTGTTTTATTTACATAAATGTATTTATTGGAAAAATATTTATTTTTTTTCTTTATTTAGGAATTTTTAAAAAAATATTTTTACACATTCTAATTTTTAAAAAAATTTTTTTACATTGTCCTAGGATGGGACATCACTATATAATGTCGGATCGCTGATATCTGACACTTTTCACTGCTTAGTATCAGATCAGCGATCTGACAGGCAGGGAAGGAGGCATGCCGGCGCCTGCTCTCAGCAGTCACTCACAAGCCATCTCCCTGCAGGACTCTACAGCCATTTTGGTGCAGGGGATCTCCATGGAGACCATCAGGCCATCGCGATCACATCACGATTTCTCAATGGAAGTGCTGCCATTTGTGGAAACGCACCTCCTGCAGAGCAGTACTAGTACGTCGTATGTCGGGAAGGGGTAATACTTACAAGAATGTATATCAACAGTGTCCTCCAACCAAAGTATTCTCAGAAACTGAGGGCTCCTAGTCAATATACACTCTAGATGTGAATGCCAAATCAGAAACAGCATGTAAGAAATTGTTATACTGTTTCTCCATCCAAGCAAGTTCACCTTAACAGTTAGTTTACCTGTGTAGATATTTTAAAATTTGTAAAGGGATTAACAAACTCTTTCATTACTACTTAGTTTTCATCTCCTGACTCCTATGGGAGAGAATTGAGGGCACTGTGCCATATGCAGAGATCAATGTGAAATACTCTCAAATTACATATGCCTTCACAGTTATGCGCCCTTAGTCCTTAATCTCTATCACTATACGTAAATTCCAATACCCTGCAAAAACTTATTGAGCTCTCCTTCCCTTTTACCACTCACCTGACCTCATCTACAGACCTTCTCTTACACCTTAAATCCCTCATTTTAGAGCAAAAAGAGAAGCCATGCACTTTCCTTCCCCCGTTTACTTTCCCTGTCTCTCCTTCTACTAACAGCTGGTGATATATCTTCTAAACCTGGTCCTCCTCAACTAATGCCTTTTATTATTTCCCCTTCCCATACCTGTCCTAATGCCTGAAATTCCCACAACCTATCTACCCAACCCTCCGTCAGGCGCAATAGATCTGACAGGCACACAGTAATTAGTTTCACTTCTCTCTCCTTGCCCACTTATCAGAAAACCCCACCCCTCCTAGTTATCTCCTGACTCTACAGGCTCTGTGAAACCTGATATCACAGTGACTCAGCAGACCTTCTAGTGAGCAGATATCAACACTTTGGCTTCTCAGGCACATTGCGCCTGATTTCAACACAAATTGAAAGGTCAGTATTTTCTTTTTTTATTCATCACGATTGTGTATTTAGCTTGTTTTATGAAGGATTAATGCTAAGTTAGTGTACATAAGTACTGTTTTCTTAGACAAAAGGAGGGTGGCTTCTAAGGCACATTGCGCCCTAACACATACTCTTTCTCTCTTGCTTCAGATTTTCTGCTGCAATGGCCAGAAAACAGTATGATTCTTCTAAACCCCTTCATTTAGAAGAAATGAAGATTTTTTTGTTAGAAGATGATGAGGAAGAACCAGCAGTAACTGAGGATTTAGAGGAATCTAGTGACATTTCATCTGAAGATGAGGTAGCAGAATGTAACACTGATTCTGGAACAGAGCAGGATGGTGATGACACTGATACAGAGGAAACAGACACAGATCTAGCTTATTATTTGGGCAAAGATAAAAATACAAAGGACGTCCCAAGGACGTTCCAGAACAAACACCGACTCTACCACCTTCTAAAAGACGCAGTTGTACTACCTGCTCATTTGTATCTGGTTTCAGAAGGCTTTCTAAATATGACTGCAAAATATGTAAAGAATCAATCTGCCTTTCCCATGCAACTTTCGTCTGCCAGCCTTGCTTTTCTAAGTGTACCTGTGCTGCTTCTGCTGCAGTTGAAACCACTGAAGATGAGTAGAAAATAATTAAGTAACATCTAAGTGCAATATCCTTTAAGTTTTTTTCCATAATTTTATATTTAAGCAATAGTTAAGTAAAGATAACTGGAGCCTATTTGGCGGTACTACCGAAAAGTGGTACTTTTAGTTTTAATAAGTTTATGGTTAATAAATGGTTTTTTTTGCATCTGATTTGGTGTAATCTCTTTTAATACATTCCTATGAAGGTCACTGACTACTTCTATAGTCCTGAAATTGAAATATGTAGCTACTATAGGTGGTTTTCTGACCTGTGCTTGTCAGGCACATTGCGCATGAACTGAGGAGAATCTATATTGCGCCTGACGGAGGGTTATAGGGAACCTCTCACCCCCTCACGGCGTTTTTAAGTAAGGGCCCCGCCACACATAGTGACGCACTAGCGATCCCGACAACAATATGACCTCGTCAGGATCGCTGGTGTGTCACTACATGACCGCTGGTGAGCTGCCAAACAGGCAGCTTCACCAGCGATCAGCACCAGCGACACACTGGTAACAAGCGACGCACACTTAGTTACCCACTGTGTACCTTAGTTACCAGCGCGCTAGTGCGCGGCCATGCCGGCTTCGGGCTTGGACTCCACTCCTGTCCCACAGTTTCCTGGACTCTCATGTATCTTCTCCTGGCAGGCCGCATCCAGTGACAGCACCGGCCTGGAGGCAGCGGCGGGCGCTGTTAAAGGTGTCGAAGCGGCTGTATGCTCCGCGAGCACTGCCTGGGGGAGGGTGGCTTCCCCCCGCCATTTTCTTCTGGCCTCCGTGCTCCTTCCATCATGGCGTTCTGGCGTTCTTCCTGTCTTGGCTCTTTTCCCACCACTGGCTTCCGCTCCTCCTTCTTGGGGCGGCGTCTTCTTCCAGCTCCTCCATACCAAGCCAGTATACGAACCTCTCGGGGGGTGGGCCATGTTGCTGTCACATAGTAATTCAAGCAGGGGAGACCCAAGATAGTTTGTGGTCTTTTCCTAGGACCTCCCATATCGTCACGCCCTTCTTCACCGCGCCAGCGGCCATTTTTAATGTTCATTTTACAGTTTATTAAATTGGGTCTTCGGCACATTCTCAAAAGTTTTAAGCCCAACAAATCTTAGGCACACAGAACCCGATGGCATCGGGTCTCGTCATCCTGTTCGTGACGCCAAGTTGGGTCGCCCTCCCAGGGCCGTGGGGTACTCTGTACCGGG
This sequence comes from Dendrobates tinctorius, assembly GCF_039654945.1. Taxonomy (NCBI): domain Eukaryota; kingdom Metazoa; phylum Chordata; class Amphibia; order Anura; family Dendrobatidae; genus Dendrobates; species Dendrobates tinctorius. The sequence continues at coordinate 60,645,081 of NW_027361714.1, forward strand.
CCGGTGTCGGCGGGATGTGTCACAGCAGTGGTGACCCAGTCTATGGCCCTGGGTGCCCAATTAATAGGGGAAGTTTGAATGGTGGGATGTAGTTAATGGAATAGTTCGTGATGCCACCTGTGGTGCTCGGCAAGTGAGATGTTAAGCCGACGCTGCGTGCAGATCCTCTGGGGCTGGTGGTGTGTTGCAGCCAATATGGTGAAGCTCCCCACAGGTGAAGCTGTAGCCCCAGGGCATTGTAAATGTAGGGGTAGCTGAGAGGCGCAGGCAGTGTAGAAGCTGGTACCCAGATGTAGCGGTACCAGGTGTGTTGGTGCAGGAATGAATGGAGGACACCAGGGCTTGTAGTTCCAAAGCTTTACTCACAGTCTGTAGTGCACACAGGTGCCTGCCTCCGTGCTGTGTCCTCCGGGTCAGGGGCTCAGTTGACCTCCAGGCAAGATAGGACGCTCCCTTCCAAAACTCCGCCAACATGTGCCTTTCTGAACGTCTCCCCTATAGCGCCTTTAAGTGTGACGATCTCCTAGTACTGAGTTACACTGGAGTTCCTCCTTTAAGATGTTCCCAAGAACTATACTTGTATGGCAGACAGCTGTAGCCTGCTTCGGGGACTCCTTACTCCTTAGTCCCAGCTCACTATCAATGTTGCTGTTGTGCCCCCAAGTCTTAGATGGGAGTAGTGCATTTACAGCCTTCTACTCCACCGGTGTCTGCTGCAGAACCATTAGTGTCCATACAACCTTGGGGACCGGGCCCTGGCCTTGCGTTTAGAACTTCTAGGCAGGGTTCTTCCTCTAATCCACGTCCTCTGTTCCCTTTTACTCCTACATTCCGTACTATTCTTTCCTTTTTATGGAAGATCAGGTTTCCGTTCAATGTCTTTCTCCTTCTTTCCTTTCCTGTGCCAGCTGGCTCAGATCACTGAGGCAGCTGCAGCACTCCTTCCTCCATCCCTCTTCCAGGGATCCTCTCTCCTCACTCCTCTCTGAGTGACTCTCTGACTGACTGACCTCGAACTAACTGAAATTCTAAACTTTCCCACTCTTTTATGTATTCTAAACTCCACCCACCTCCCAGCACGTTTAGTGTTCCAAGCAGGGAGCCACCAAAGGTGCTCTGCTACACTCCAAGCAGGGAGCCGCAATGTGGCTTTGCTGAACTACTGTGTTGTGTGGGATGCGAGTGTTGGAGCGTGGTCAGGAGTTCCCACCTTACCTGGAGGGTGGGGCACTACACCTCAGGAGGAGGTGCAGTACCTCTGTGGCAACTGAACCCTCAGGGGCACCACACTTCTCTCTATCTACTATTAGACATTATGTGATAATCTAATAGAGTTTTAAGGGGGTTTTACACATAGCGATAACGCTTGCAATATCGCTAAAGCATCACCGATTTGGTGACGCAGCAGCGATATCACTAGCGATATCGCTATGTGTGATACTTACCTCTGACCGCCTCCCCCTCTGTCTGTCCCGGATCGCGCGAGATCGTGCAGCTCCATTTCTCGTCGGGCGCTTCCTGCTTGCGCCGACGAGCGACGCGTGGACGCGGGCGGGAGGACGTCAGGATCGCCGAGTCTGAAAGGTAAGTAACGACCGCTGTATCGCTGCTGCATTGCTGTGAGATCTGCCTGTGTGGCAGCTCACTAGCGACCATTTAGCGATGCACCAGCGATCCTGACCGTGTCGTATCGTTGTCGGGATCGCTGGTGCATCGCTAAATGTAAAGGGACCTTTAGGTCAAGCACCAAGGTAATCAATCCCCTGATTTCTTGGCACACATAATTTCTTGTCTATCTGTCATTAGTTAGCTAAAACACCTGGAGACTGATGTACAGGTCTGATAACATCAATCACGTGCCATTTTACAGTACAAGCTCAGAGTTGTCGATGAGCAAGATGGAACAAGCAGGCACCATTTCAGTAATGGAGGAAAACCTATAATTCTTATACAATAGTTATTTTGACTTTTCGATAAAAAATTCAAACATGGCTGACTGCTTTTCAGGCAATAATGATCTATCATCAAATGTTGATAAACAATCATGTACAGGCACCTTTAGACTCTAAATTGTCACACTTGATAAAAAAGGGGAATACCAATTGCCAGATTATTCATGTATTTCCAGAAGTAATAATAGAGAAATGGCACCACTGAAAATGTCCTTGGAAATATTAGTATTTATTAAAATAGGCAAAATAGGAGAGTTGCCAGATCTTCCCTAAATTAACTACGGCATTAGCCTATTCCAATTTAAGATGAAAAATAGTAATTGAAAGACTCACAATGCATACTTCTTATCTTGGCACAGCTCTAAAATACTTTAAATATGTATTTATGGAGTTTGGCTATACATGAAGTTGGTCGAAAGTCACAAGCACAGGGTTCCCTGAGTGCCGTGTATAACAAGGAATGAACTAATATCCACTCTTGAATCTCTGTACATCAGGGAATTTCAGTCAAAGGATAGTGATAAACATTCTCCATGAATGACTCTAACAGTCTCATTCATCAGAGCCACATTATCTGAACTGGAGAAAGCACAAAGCCACCACTGTATCACAGAGTAATTATACTTCTCCTGAGAGGGAAGCCGTTCCAGAATATGCTTTATGCTTGTTCATGCAGTCTACATTGTACATTGCTACTTGCATTAGAAATATTTCTGCATTATGATCAGTGAGCAAATAATTAATTAGATGAAAATATAATTTTTAAATGCAATTGTCTAAAGTAGCAACTTTGAAATTGAATAATGATTCACATGGAAATATATCTCAAGTGTGTTACATGTAGCAGTATTTTCTCTAAAATTGTTTGGTTAATGTTTCTGCTTTGTTTTAATTAAAGATGTTCTTCATGAAAAGTATTACTGAAAACTTAATACATTGTATGAAAAGAAGTGTATTTGCAAAATAAATCATTTAAATATAGTGCGTGGTTTTGCAAATACATCATGTAATGGTGCCCTATGCTGTTTCTCCTGTGGCTGGAGTGTAGGTCCACCTTCAGATAACTGAGACATTTGCTATTTATTACTGGGATTGCTCAGGCTGGGTGTAAAGGACTATTTTCTCTGAATGTCTGGGGATGCAGACAAGAGCTGAGGAGATAATTTCAAGAGTTGAGATGTTACTTGGCAATATCGTTGCTCGGGTAATAGCTACTCAAGAGGTTTCACCCAGACAGTGTTCTTAGTCAGGATGGATGCATCCCTCCACCATAGGGATCTGTGGTAAAGAGACATATATCGTGTCACGAACCAATATGGTTAAGTCCAGTGGACGACACAACTTACACCAACAACGGGATGGAATGGGGAACGGAAGGCCCTCACAGTAGGGAACAAGGAATGTGGCACCTCCTGTGCTCCAATCTGTGCCTGTCCCTAAACTCCCCTAATGCCCTAAGCGGGTCCTTCCCCCCGCCACTATCACATGCCTATACCCTGTTTGTCTCCTCTCTATTTCCTGGCTAGTGCACCGGCGGCAAGAACGAAAGCCGTACCACTGCAGATGGTGAACAACACAAGGAGAGGGACAACAACAAGACGGACAGAAAAAGAGAAAATAGAACTTAACACTTTCCCCACTGAAAAGCATCACACAGCTGAGGATACTGCACCAGGACCACAAAATCCACGAACCCAGCAGAAGCACCACTGCAACCAGAGAGCTTACTCCAGGCTTGGTCAACATAGATTATTGCCAACAGTCAGCTGATGGGTCATGTGATTTTTTTAAAGGAGGGTGGAAGTGGTCACCACCCACATCAGCTGATATTTAACCCTTGCTGGTCTGAAAAGAAAAAAGCTACATTTAAATTATAGCGGAGCCAGAACTGCCATAAATCCAAAATGAATCGTGATATATCGCATGGTGAAGTGGGAGGGGAGGGAGAGGGACAAAGGAACTTGCCAAGCTGGAAATATGCAGCAGGAAAATTAGCAGAGAGTTCCTCCTGAGGATGAAGTTTCCACTGGTGATCACAGGAGAGTAAACAGGAGAACGGTGAAAAATTCCGGCACAACCATCCAGATGGATCGTTGTGCCAGAATCTTTGCTCGTTCTCCTATCATATATCGCATGATATATTTCTTTGCAATGGCTCTCTGTATAGGAAAATGCTGGCTGATACGCTTTTCTATACACTGAAACAGAAGGTGTACAGATACATACCTGCCACATGGCGGCTGATAGAACTCACTATTGGCCTGTGTCTGGTAAATGGTGGCCTCATAGAGACATTATAGTATATGTCGACCTAAGCTCCTGACGTATACGGTAGTCTAAGTGCATAGTGTACACATAGCCATAGAGTATCAAGGAAGAGGCACTCACCATGTTTAATATACGGTACTCCATTAAGAGTAGAGAATGAAAGACAAAATGGGAGCATGTGGGGTCCATGTAGCTGACAGCCATTTGGTGTACTAAGATGCTTCTGGATGAATTTTACAGATGGTGAGTGCTGCTTCTTTGATACTCTTACTCATATGAGGAGTTAGCAATGGCTGACTGAAAGCACTCCTGGGATAGCCTGTTGCTTTTTGGTCACATAGACAAGCTGCTGCCTACCCACAGGAAGTGAAGAGACCAAAATTACAGAGTAATGAGGCTGAATGCATTTATATGGTTAATGTAATAATGTGTATTATTACAGCAATTATTATTATTTTTCAACCCATGGCATAACCTTTTAGATGTAATTGTTAGCAATCAAGCAAAATATCCTTGAGAGTAAAAAGCGCTTGCAGGTTAAAGTGTTGGAAGTCACTGTTGGCAGTTCCTTCAAACTTAGAAAACCATGTCAGAGCAGGACAGAAGCTATTAGAAATCTATGGGATTCATAGGACACCAGTGGCGTTATAAGGCTACTCCGGTACCATGCTGTGACTGCTGCGCTACATAGAAGTCATGAGGCAACTGTGAACAGAACTACCTGAGAGGGGACAACTCTTTATTTACACAATATGCCATAACAAGCCACATGAAATAGGTTATATAACCAAACAAGAAGCCCCTCAAAGCACAACTCTGATAGCCATAGTTATGGCTAAGGACACGGGTGCATTTGTGAGCAGGCTTCCCATCACATGAAAATAGTGTTCATTACTCTGCATACCTGTGGCTTCACTTTCTGCGCCATCAGGGTCCTCTCTGCACTGCTGAAGTCTTCCTATAGACGGTTCCGCATAAATAGAGACACAGTCCATTTCAACTTTCAAATGAACAACTCTACTGGTTTCTTTACGCAGCACATCCGTATTCTTCATAGCATTAACAACAGGTTCCACATTGTACGCTTCTTCCTCTTTCCCTGCACTTCTCTCTCTGTCACACAGCACGTACCTGGGTCAGACCGTCTCATACGGTTCCTCGGTGTCCTCCCTGTTTAGCTCTGCTACAATTAGACATTCCCTAGTCTGTTTTGCCCCAGACATGAGAGTAACAACCTCTGAAGTCAGCTGCCACATGGTGAGCGACCGGCCCTTCTGTACAGTTGTGACTTCTCCTGCGGCTCTTCCTATGGCTTTCAGTACATTATGAGGTCTTACCGTCTCACATGGTAATGCAGTGTCCTCCCTGTTCAAACTTACTTCATTCAGGAGTTCCCTCAGCTGTTTCACCCCAGATCTGAGGGCATCAGCCCATGCGATTAGTTGCCACATTATGGAGCCACCTGCGTCCTTGTACTGTCCTGGCCTTCCTTCAGCCTGTGTTCCTTCACTGCTGAATCCACTGCTGCTAAGCTGTACTTCTGCTCCACTGGCCCTGGATGGCTGGGTTCTTCTCTTGAACATTGCAGGGTTGCTGTGCTGTCCAGGGCATTAAGCCCTTCTGGACTATCTTGGCACCCCTTTCCCTTCTGACTAGATTCATGAAATGTCTCTCGCTTACCACACAGCAGACCTCTCCTACATTAATTATTTACTATGTGGAACTCCTATGCTGATTTCCTACCATGCTAAGTACAGTGCTATACCTAGAACTATAATCTACCCCATCTTGTGGCTAAATTTGGGTACTGCACTTTCCCTATGTCAATACTATAATACATAGCAAAACAAGTGTAGGTACATTTATACAAATATAAGCACAAAGAATATTTACACTAAGGGAGAGGTGTGGAATATTACTCAATCCTTGTACACCCCTTACATCACCATGTGACCTCAGCTCTGACCATCCCACTCCATTATCATTTGACCACAACGCTGACTGGCCCTTTCCATCATCATGTGACTACAGCTCTGAGTGGCCCTCTCTGTCATCATGTGACCTCAGCTCTGACTGGCCCTCTGTGTCTTCATGTGATCACAGCTCTGACTGGCCCTCTCCGTCATCATGTGACCACAGCTCTAACTGGCCCTCTCCATCATTCTGTGACCACAGCTCTGACTGGCCTTCTTTACTATCATGTGACCATAGCTCTGACTGGCCAGCTCACAACACTGCCCGTTAGTTCCTTTCTTAATGTACGTTTATGAGTTTCATTCTGAGTCTCATAAATTTACATAGATAAAGTGACCTCCAGTACACACAGAACACACTTTTTGAGTCTACTAAGGGCTGCCACTAGGAATTTCGGGGCCCCTTGAGAATCCACCCAGGCTCCACCCCAGCCCCACCTCTATCCCTTGAACTGTCCATATTCCCACCGCTCTCTCTTGGAAAAACTCCACTTCTCACCAATCACACATTAACAGTTCACATCACCATGTCACACACATAGCCAGCAGCTTTTGTTTTGGCCAAAAGATTTTTTTAAGCAGCCACCACGACAAGGTAGACTCTTTTGGCCGGGCCCTACTTTACTCTAACCTATTAAACATTTGTTAAAATATCCAATACAATTTAGGTATATTTTTATTTATTTTTCAATTTTTAAAATGACCAATAATATCACATACAAGGGACAAATACAACCACACCATGTCCAGACCACATATTACCACCCCATAGTGACCTATAATACTACATACAAGGAACAAATACTGCCACGTAATATGTCCAGACCACGTATTACCACCACAGTGACTGAATAATATCACATACAAGGGACAAATACCACCGCACCATGACCAGACCACATATTACCACCACATGGTGACCAATAATACCACATACAAGAAGCAAATACCACCACACCATGACCAGACCACATATTACCACCACATAGTGACTGAATATTACAATACTGATCATTAATAAAAAAAACCCACAATGCTAATATCACCATAAGTGCCATTATACACAGGAGATCTGTACTTAGCATGCTGTGTCTGTGTACAAGTAATACAGTGATTACCGGTGACATTATACACAGGAGCTCTGTATACAGTGTCAGTGTAAAGGAAATATAGTGATCATGGGTGACATTGAACACAGGACCGCACTATGCAGTGTATAGTGTCAGTGTACAGGTAACACACTGACTCACCAGTGACATCTGTAGGTGAAGTCCTTCATCTTTGCTTTTCATCTTCATTCAGCACAGACCGCCATCACTTCTTCCAGCCAGGGCTCGTCTCTGCAGGAAATAACACAGTTACCTCGAGCTCCGCTTGCAGAACACATTACTTATTTTTTTCCCAATTTCTAAACTACACCAGATGAAGCTCTGCACAGCAACAAGATCGCCTTCCCCATTTAAGACAGTATCCTCAACAACAAAAAAAATACATCACTGCAGTAATAATATCCCTTAAGTAGCCCCTATGGTAATAATATCCCCCATCCTGGCCCCCGTGTGTCTCATTCCTGGCTCCAGCCATGTATTCTCCCATTCTGGCCCCATATGTTCTCCAATCCTGCCTTTATGAGTATCCATTCTACCCCCATGTGATGTCCCATCCTGCCTCATATGATCTCCCATCTGTCCCATGATCCTGCCCTATCTGTCTCCATCCTGCCCCATGATCCTGCACCATGTGTCTCCATCCAGACCATCTGTCTCCATCCTGCCCCATAATCCTGCACTCTCTGTCTCCATCCTGCCCCACATTTCTGCCCCATCTGTCTCCATCCTGCCCACTGTGTTTCCATCCTGCCCTGTGTTTCCATTCTGCCCCTGTGTCTCCATTTTGCCCCGTGTATCCATTCTGCCCTGTGGATCCATTCTGCCCTGTGTCTCCATCCTGCCCTGTGTCTCCATCCTGCCCCGTGTCTCCATCATGCCTCATGTCTCCATCCTGCACTGTGTCTCCATTCTGCCCCCTGTGTCTCCATCCTGCACCATGTCCCCATTCTGCCCCCTGTGTCTCCATCCTGCACCATGTCTTCATTCTGCCCCGTGTCTCCATTCTGCCCCATGTCTCCATGCTGCCCTCATGTCTCCATCCTTCCCTGTGTCTCCATTCTGCCCCATCTCTCCATCCTGTCCCGTGTCTCCATTCTGCCCCGTGTCTCCATCCTGCCCCCATGTCTCCATTCTGCCCCATGTCTTCATTCTGCCACGTGTCTCCATTCTGCCCCATGTCTCCATTCTGCCTCTTTTCTCTATTCTGTCCCATGTCTCCATTCTGCCCTGACCTCTGTACTAGAACACTTTGCCTACAACAGTGCTTCTCCACCAAAGTCTTACATTCGAGGAAAGCTCGGCCTGGAAGAATTTGCCGTTTTCTATTCACCAAATGGCGTCATCCCTTTCCATGGATTCTCGAAGTATGTTGCACCCTTGTGCTTTTTGTATCACGAGCCGGCCAAATTGTATCAGAGGCTCTATCTGCCTCATTATAGGGAATATTTCACCGGGGGTTCCATCAGAATCACATATTTCAGAGATTTACACGGAAACCCTAATGTAAGCGTTCAGCATAGAGTGCAAGATAAATGTGAGCTGAGCCTTACTGCGATCTTTGGGAGGCAGAATGAAAAAATCAACAGGAGGTGAAGACTTGGCTTTGTTTATTTTTTACTCCATTCCTCGTGCAGTGTAAGCGATTAGACAACTTTACTCCTGTCACACACTAAATGACGCTTTTTAAAGCAAAAACAGTTTTTACATCCCCATATTTTGAGAGCTATAATTTTTCCATATTTCGGCTGACAGAGGCATGTGAGTGCTTGCTTTTTGTGGAACGAGTTGGCGTTTTTATTGGTACCATTTTCAGGCAAGTTAAATTTTTGGATCACTTTCTATTCTGATTTTTGAGAGGCAGAATGAAAAAAATAGCAATTCAGGAATTTTTTTTAATTTTTTTTATGCCATTCCACGTGTGGTAAAATTGATAAGGCAGCTTTATTCTTTGGGTCAGTACGATTACAGCAAAACCACATTCATATAGTCTTTTTATGTTTTGGAGGTTTTACACAATAAAAACTTTTATAGAAAAAATAATTATTTTTACATTGCTTTATTCTAAGAGCTATAACTTTTTTATTTTTCTGCTGATGGAGCTGTACAGTATGGCGGCTTCTTTTTGGGAAACAAGATGATGTTTTCAGATATATCATTTTTATTTACATTCGTCTTTTTTGTCACGTTTTATTCAACTTTTTGTTCTGTGGTATTATGATAAATCATGTTTTTTTGCCTCTTTTTTATTTACTTTTTTTTATAGCGTTCACTGAAGGGGTTACCTAATGGGACAGTTTTATAGGTTTGGTTGTTCTGGACATGGCAATAGCAAGTATGTGTCCTTTTTTGTTTATTTTTGTTTTTACATAAATAAATTTATTTATTGAGTTAATATTTTTTTTTTCTCTATTTTGATAAAGATATTTTTATACATTTTACATTTTCCTAGGATGGGACATCAATTTTCTACTGACTGATCGCTTATGTAATACACTGCAAGCTTTTGCATTGCAAGGCATTAGATCTGTGCATCGCAGGAAGGGAGGAGGTTTGTCAACTCCTGCTCTGAGCAGGAGCTAACAGTCCACTTTCCTTGGGTTACCCCATGGCCATCTTTCGGTCCGGGGTCTGGGGACCATAGATACAACGCGATCGCTTAGTGCAGATGGGAGCTGAAAGTAAGCTCGCTCCCTCTGCGATGCCCATCAATGTTCCTGTCACTATTGACAGTGACATCAGAGGGGTTAAATGACTGCGATCGGTGCTACCAACGATAGTGGGCATTGCTGCATGGTGTCAGATCTAATATAGAGTTGACACCAACATTTGATTGCGGCGGTGTTCAGCATGATCGTGAAGAAGCATATGTGCGGCGGTTTGTGGGAACATAGCTCCCGTAGCGCCGTACGTATACTTTGGATGTAAAAAAAATTAAACTGATATGTTTGTACATACATGGAATACAATAAGAAAAACATACATTAAATGAGTATTTGCCAGACATACTTTTCTGCACATGTCCATTTTTTACAGAATGCAAAAAATGCAGTCTCTTGTGCTTTTTTATCTTTGAAAAAAATGGATTAAAAAAAAGTATCAATTCGCAAGTAGCTGGCATACATTTGAATCCTTTTTTTTAGACTTTTTTTCATATTTCTTTTCCCAGGAAAAAAATCACATGATCTTTTGACAGTCCTGGAAGTAAATATTATTCTTTATCAGCCCTGTATGACTTGAGTGATAATGCTATTTGTAAAATCCCTTGGGCTGCATTCTCACATTAGTGTAATATATTTTTGTGCTGACTGGACAGCACACAGACTCATAAAGTTTTAGTAGATCCATTCACACATCCATGACAATCACGAATTTGAGAATGAGATCTGTGAGAGTCAGAGAATGTCCTGTTCTGATCCAATTTTGAGGATCAGAATAGGTCATGCTCAATGCATCTGTAAAAGCAGGCAGCACTTCGACACTGCACATGTCTCTAGACTTCAGGACAGAGGATATGCTAATTGGATGCTAAGGAAAGCTGATAATATTGTCAGCAGGATCGATAGACACACCCTGCTGAATGAATCTCCTTTGAGCCTTGTACACACTGGAGTTACTGGTAACAAGAAAAAGAATCGCACACGGGCCTCCTGCAATAATCATGACCGTCCTGTAGTTAGTTTTTCTACCATGTACAGTCCACAATTCAATAAGATAACGGACATTGTCAAAAAATATTTACCTATTTTACACAATGATAATAAACTTGGTCAAATTCTGGACAATACCCAGATACGATACATAGCCAGGAAAGCTCCTGCTTTGAGCGATATCTTATCCCCCAGTCTTTTTATCAGCAATAGGAGAACTAAAAATAATACTTGGTTGTCATATAAAGGCTTTTCCAAATGTGGACATCATCCCTGTAAAGTCTGCAATTATGTGGTTAAAACCAGCAGATTCACTTCTAGTGTTACTGGCATATCATACCCTATTCAGTCTCACATAAATTGTAATTCAGAAGGAGTAATATATGTTATTGAATGCGTTTTTTGTAACCTACAATATGTAGGCTGTACAATAGGACCTCTTAAAAAGAGAATTAGGAAACACTTGTCAGAAGCTACTAGTAGTAATTATAATATTTCAGCAGTTTCTTATCATTGTAAAACTGTTCATGGAGGTAAAACGGATAGTCTCAAAATTATAGCAATAGAGAAAGTCTATAGATCTACTAGGGGAGGTGATTTCAGGAGAAAATTATTAAATCGTGAATCCTTCTGGATTTTTAAATTAAATACAAGAGTACCATTAGGTCTGAACAAACGACTTGATTTAATATTGCAATTAGATTGATATTTTCTTCTGTATATTTACATTTACTTAGTCCTATTCAATTCTGGTTATTCTGATAATTTTTGTGATTGTTACTTTGTTTATTAATATTATATCAATTAATGAAGGTTTTTTTTTTGTTTTTTGTTTTTTTTGCCATTCATTATATTCTTATGATATCTTTTCATTAGCTTTTATTATTTTTTTCTGTTTTTCCGACAAGTCTTTGTTTACATTACTTCATTTACTAATGATAAAAGGGTTTATGTATATTTCAGCTCCACATTAGGCTGAGTGTTTTGCAAGAGTTAACTGGTAGGGATACTCCCTATTTTCATTAATTCTTTTGTTCAACACCTGTGATTTACCAGTCTTTGTATTATTTGTAGTCGTCAGTATTGGTCTAGTGTGAACCATGAGTAAGAACTTCTAGGTCGAAACGCGTTGGTTGGAGACCACCAGAGACCCCATCTGCCTGTATGTCCTTATTTATACTTTTTTCTGTCCGATTTTAAGAATTTATAATAAATGATGAATTTTTAACTGAAGTCCAGCGCTGGAGATTCCATCCTTTATTTTGCTTCAGTCAACGCCCCTGATCAAGGTGACTCCGTGCGCAGGAGGATTATGGATCGCAACTGAGACTGGTGAGCTGACCTCCCCTTATTTTCCCTATCCTTCTATAACGATCCAATTTTGAGGATCAGAATAGGTCATGCTCAATGCATCTGTAAAAGCAGGCAGCACACCGACACTGCACATGGATAAAGGAATGTAGACTTAGTATGTATAGCACAGTCACTTAGTATATAGTGTAATCACTTATTATGTATAGAACAGTCCTTTAGTATAATGTACTCACTTATGTATAGCAAAGTCCGTTAGTATATTGTGTACTCACTTATGTATAGCACAGTTCCTCAGTATATAGTGTGCTCACTTATTATGTATAGCACAGTCCCTTAGTATATAGTGTACTCACTTATTATGTATAGCACAATCCCTTAGTATATATAGTGTACTCACTTAGTATGTCTAGCACAGTCACTTAGTTTATAGTGTACTCACTTATTATGTATAGCACAGTCCTTTGTTACATAGTTACATAGTTTCCCCTTTTATTATGTATAACACCGTCCCTTATTATATACTGTAGCTTCCTCTTATGTACAGTGCTGTCCCTTACATAGCGTATTCTTGTTACTTTTGTTATTCACAGTGCCCTTTCTTTATTACGTTGCTCTCAGAAGACCAGCCCACCAGTCTCATCTATTATAAAAGCTTTCCCAGGCTCCATCAGCAATCATTTCAGTTTATGTCTAACAAGAGAGGACGCTATGAATTAAAGAACAAATTAAAGAACAAATATAAATAACAAAAATAATGAGAATCCGATATGTAAGGGACGGTACTGTACAATAACGAGAGGGTACTACTGTATGTGATAAGGGACAGTAATATATAATATATTAGCCTATGTAAGATATATATATATATATAAATAAATATTTGTGGCTATATATATATATATATATATATATATATATATATCTGTAGCTTTGTTGCCATAAAACAGAGGGGGGCCAAGACACATTTCTTACACAGTGGCCCCAAGCTGTTAGTGTCCGCCCCTGCACACATTCAAGTCTATGGGTGTGAGAAGATAATCGGCTGCCGTACTGAACCACAGTATAGTGTCCAATTTTTACAGATACATTGTAACATAGGAAACTGTAAATGGTCCTGTAAATGATCAATAGCTACTAGTAAAAAAATGTATTGCAAATGGACTGCACACAGATGACAAGTGAGAAGTGTCCCACTTTTCTTGATGCAACTCTGAACAATTTTTTAACCTTCATATGACCCTAGCCTTATAAGTATAAATACATATGTGGTCAATACAAAGGACTAGCATGTGATTTAGTCCTTCCTTGGACAGTACAAGGGACCAGATGACATTAATTAAGGAAAGGTGATTCCCACAGCTAAATAGGAAAGGGTTCTTTACAATTAAAGCAGTCAGACTGTGGAATGCCGACCACAAGAGGTAGTAAAGGCAGACACTATAACAGCATTTAAAAAAGGGCTGGATGCTCTTCTCACTACAAATGACATTACGATTTATAAATTATCTAGCCATAGACAATTGAAAATAGGGTGAAAAAGGATGTACATGATGGACCTATGTTGATTTGTTTTTAGGAACTTTTTTCTTAGATTTCCTACATAGCAATTCTTGATAGAAGGGATTACAGGCCCTTCAGTAGATTATAAATTGTTCTACTTTATGATTAATATATTCAGTAGAATGTAATAACAAACACATTAACCAAGCACAATGCAGATGTAAAACAGTGTGACTCTCCAGTTATTTCCACTAAACCGACTCTCACACTAAATTGGAATACATTAACCGGGTGTATGAGAAACCGAAGTTCATATTTTATATAGTCATGTTACACTAAAATGCTAATATTAGAATTTTATGCCGTGATATAAAGTCACAAAAGAGCTAACAATGACAGTGACTATCTATAATATGGTTATAAAAGCACATATTCATATGCTGTTTCTGTAATAAGAAGCATTTTGGCCACTGTGGTCATCTACTGTAGGTATTTTAGTGAACAAACTTTTGGTACATAACTACAGAGATACGGTATATGTATAGATCATGAGTATTTTATGTCTATGTAATTACACTCCTTAGTATTGAAATTGCAACACCAAGTAGCAAAATTCATGGAAATCACAGGATGGATAGACATGTTAATGATCGAAAAATAATGAAACATGTTAAGGAAATGTTTAGAATATCTCAAGTTATTCAGTATTAAATATGAGAGCCATGGACAGAAATACACAGACTTACACATCTTGGCATGCTATAAATGAGGATATTAATGGTTGTCTGAGGAGTGTCCTGCGTCACTGAGTGAACTTTGTCATGCAAGTCATCAAGATCCGCTGCTGGTAGCTCACTGTGCAATTGCCGACCAATGATGTGCCAGATTTGTTGAATGGGAGACAAGTCTGGTGATGCTGTAGGCCATAGTTTAGACCACACTGGCTGCTTATAAGTGGACAAAGCAACATTCGGTCTGGTGTTTTTGCGTTGAAACACAACTCCTGGGACACACTGGAGAAATTTTGGTATCACTGGTTCCACAATTGATCCATTCTGTACTACAAGTGAGGTTAGCCATCCCATACCAGGTCTAAGGTGTCAAACAGTGTCTACACAAACCATTAGCAGATATTTGTACATTGGGATACGAGCCAGATGCCCAGCTACATTTGGTCCATTGACCTCACACAACAACTTTGAAAGGTTACCTAATGCAGAGCAAGACAGCAGGGGAGCTTGGAAAGAGATCTATCTATGGGTCTTGGGTGCTAACACAGCTGGTCTTGAGACCACAGAGGCAATGTCAGGAAAAGGCCTTCACAAGTGGATATCACATTGATCCTACCCCAGGGATTACGATGTTGGAACGCATAATTTTCGGTAGCGAGACCTCTCTAGTCTTCATTTCAGGTAAACCAAGAACTCACATTAGATTGATTTAATGGTCATGGAACAAGCGGTTCTGCCATCTCTACAAAGTGCCCCAACTGCTGCTTTTTAACACCACACTTCCATGCTACTTGTTGCTTGTACTAGTATGAGCAGCCTTTGAGGCCTAAATGTGCTACCATGGCCTGCAGTGTCTCCAGACTTGTCTTCCGTTGAGCACATCTGGGACATTATTGGTCGACAATTGCCAAGGGAGCTGCCAAAATTAGATTTTAATGATTTGAGTGCCCAATTGCATTCATTGTAGGAGAAGATTCCCCGACCATTAATAACCTCTTAAATAACAAACATAGATGTATAAGCGTGTGTATTTCTGCAAGTGACGCTCAAACTGGATGCTGAAAAAATTGAAATATTTTGTACATTTTGTTTCTATTTTTTCATCATTTGCATATCACTAACATGTTTATACATCCTGTGATTTTCTAATTGCAGAACTTTTCTTTCTTTGCAATTTCATTGTTGGAGAGTGTATATGATTATTATTGCAAATAATGTTATTTTCCATAAAACCACTTAATACCAGAATAATGTTATGTTTCTCCCTGGTGAAATTTAGAAAAGCCATTCTTGAAATTTTTGAACTGGCAACCGATAATATGGTTAAAAGCTTCCTTCTATATTCGCTGACATTTTTCTGTAATGTTGCATTATATTGATGATCCTAACCTATCAGTGGCTGACAATGGCTTGCTTTTCCCATTCTTTTCTATCTGTACAATATCAATTCATATTTGACTGATTGACTCATATCGGTCCGGGCTTGCCACTCAAAATTTTATTTCTTCTGGGCAACTACAGGCAAAGTACTGGCATGACTAATCTATACATTTCACTACTACCTACTGTTATACTAACTAAATATATTTCAGAAATAAATGTGAACACGATCTTTCACCCCTTACCTACATTGGACGTACTATTCTGTCCATGTGACCTGGGACCTAAATCCCAAGGATGAAATAGTACGTCCAGCGTGATCAACGCTCACGGGGGGAGCGACGGTGATCGCGACCGGGAGTCAGCTGATTATCACAGCTGACTCCCGGCTCTATGTGTCAAGGGAGGTCACGGACAGCCCCCGGCACATTAACCCCTGGCACACTACGATCAAACATGATCACAGTGTACCGGGGCACAGGGAAGAATCACGCAGGGAGGGGGATCACTGTGTGCTTCCCTGAGACCCCCGGAGCGACGTGATGTGCTGTGTCGCTCCGAGGGTCCTTCTCCCTGCAGGCCACCGGATCCAATATGGCAGCGGGGCCTTCTGGGTCCTGCTGGGAGGTGGCTTCCTCACTGCTTGCTGAGAAAGCCTGCAGCAGCGCCTGTCAAATCGCTGATCTGACATAGCGTTGTTCTAAGCGTTAGATCAGCGATCTGACACAAGACAGTAATGTCCCCCTGGGACAAAGTAATAAAGTAAAAAAAAAAAAAACTCACTTGTAAAAATAATTTAAAAAAAAATCTTAAATAAATTTTTCAAAAAAATATTCCCTAATAAATTCATTTTTTTCTAAATAAAAAAAACAATAAAAGTGCACATATTTAGTATCGCCGTGTCCGTAACGACCCTCCCTACAAAACTGAACCACTAGTTAACCCCTTTACTGAACCGCTTAAAAAAAAAACAAAGCAAAAGACAATGCTTTATCATCGTGCCACTGAACAAAAAGTGCAATAATGCACGATCAAAAAGACGGATATAAATAACCATGGTACCGCTGAAAACGTCATCTTGTTCCGCAAAAAACGAGCCACCACACAGCGAAAAAATAAAAAAGGTACAGTTCGCAGAATAAAGCGATACAAAAATAATTATTTTTATATAAAATTGGTTTCATTGTATAAAAGCACCAAAAGATAAAAAAATGATATAAATGAGGCATCGCTGTAATCGTACTAACCCGAAGAATAAAACACCTTTATTAATTTTACCACACGCGGAACGGTGTAAACGCACCCCCCAAAAGAAATTCATGAATTGCTGGTTTTTGTTCATTCTGTGTCCCAAAAATCGGAATAAAAAGCAATCAAAAAATGTTATGTGCCTGAAAATAGTACCCATAAAAATGTCAACTCATCCCACAAAAAATAAGTCCTCATATGACTCTGTGGGTCAAAATATTGAAAAATTATAGCTCTGAAAATGTGGTGATGCAAAAACTATTTTTACAATAAAAAGCATCTTTTAGCGTATGACAGCTGCCAAACATAAAAACCTGCCATAAATAGTAAATCAAACCCCCCTTTATCACCCCCTTAGTTAGGGAAAAATAATAAAATTAAAAAAATGTATTTATTTCCATTTTCCCATTAGGGTTAGGGTTAGAGCTAGGGTTGGGGTTAGGGCTAGGGTTAGGGCTAGGGCTAGTGTTATGATTGGGTCACCGAGGAGGAAAACAAAACCAAGCTAAGTCACAGAAAACCAGAGAGGTTGGCATCTATGCGGATTGCAGACCCCTGATCCTAACCACACAACTAACAGCAGCCGTGGAGCGTACCTACGATGAGTCTAGACGCCTTGTCACAGCCAGAGGACTAAATAAGCCTAAAACAAGAAAAGGGGAAATCTAAACTGCCCCAGAGCAGACCCCAAAGGAATAGACAGCCCCCATACATGTATTGATAGTGAAACAAGATGAAAGCACAAACACAGGTAGGAAAATAGGCTGAGCAAACGATGGGGCCCACACTAACTAGAAAGGACAAGAAAGGAAAGATGCTGTCTGCAATCACGCCAAAAAACCCTGCAAAAAATGTCCAACACTTCTGATAGCAAAAAAACCCTGAAGTCACTAGACTTCACCCACTATATCAGCAATCTGGCATATTCTGAGAACAGAACAAAAAGAGACCAATCTAATAAGGGACAAAAAGCAAACTGGCACATACAGTAACATAAGAGTGGAAATTCAGCACAACCCCAGCCGGGGCTGGTGTCATGATCCATGCTGGATCATGACTGATATAAAGCACAGGTAACCTTTTTTTTCCCTAAGCTGTGCTTAAGGTGGGTTTTTGTCCCCAGTGGCCATTAGGATTATTGCACTGTGGTGTCGTTTGTTCTAAGTTTGCCCCCGGTGGTGGTGAGCGTCATTGCACTCTTGTTTCTTCAGTTAAGTGCACATGATTATAATACAGGTGTGATTGCTGGCTCTGCTATAAAAGAATCACAGGTGTTGCAATCAGTGTTGGTGATAGTGTTCATTTCAACTATCCTTGGTGGAGGAAGGAGCTGGAGAGCGCTCCATGCAGCACTGTCTTAGCCCTGGTGAGGAAGGAATCATAGGGGATTTCCTTGTAGCTCTGACAGAGCTTGGTGGCAGCGATTCAGGAGGAGAGCTGCATGCTGGTGGTGGACTCTGTTGCCAGGAGCAAGTGCAACAGAGTAAAGCTAAGTTGTGTTTCCCTGTTTGTGTTTTTCCTTAGTGTGTATTAGTACAGTGGTGGGGCCAGTGCCTGCGCCACCCAGTTCCCTAGCAAGAGATAGGTGTAGGGTGTGCTAGGGCGACAGGTTCGTGATTGGTGCCCAGTGCGGAACCGGCATAGGGAACGTTAGGAGCGTTAGGGACACTGACTCAGGGGAGTGCAGGAGGTCTCCATGTCCCCTTTCCCTCATCTGTGTCGCCCGCCACCTGTCATGGGTAGTGTTGAGCATTCCGATACCGCAAGTATCGGGTATCGGCCGATACTTGCTGTATCGGAATTCCGATACCGACTTCCGATATTTTTTCAATATCGGAATTCGGCATCGGAATCGGAAGTTCAAAGTTGATTGACAGCCTGACGTCATCATGATGCGCGGTGTGTGCGCATCATGATGCGCCGTCATTTCGGGCCTTCCGGGGGTCTCTGCCAGCCTGCCGGGGGCTGTGTGGACTGCCCGGGGTCTGTACCAGCCTGCCGGGGGGCTGTGCCGGCCTGCCGGTGGTCTGTGCACCCTGTGGGGGTCTGTACCGGCCTGCCGGGGGGTTGTGCCGGCCTGCCGGTGGTCTGTGCACCCTGTGGGGGTCTGTACCGGCCTGCCGGGGGGCTGTGCCGGCCTGCCGGTGGTCTGTGCACCCTGTGGGGGTCTGTACCGGCCTGCCGGGGGGCTGTGCCGGCCTGCTGGGGGGCTGTGCTGATGTCCGGGGGTCTGTGCAAGCATCGTCCGATGGGACTACAAGTCCCATCTGGCGATGCCTGCTACCATGACAGTGATTGACACATTAGCCAATGATGGGACAGTAGTAGTCCCATCATCCGGCTAATGTGTTAAATGTTAAAAAAAAAAAAAAAATACTACATACATACTACATACATACTACATGCATGCTACATACATACTACATGCTACATACATACTACATATATACTACATGCATGCTACATACATACTACATGCTACATACATACTACATATATACTACATGCATGCTACATACATACTACATGCTACATACATACTACATGCTACATACATACTACATATATACTACATACATACTACATACATGCTACATACATGCTACATACTGCATGCTACATACATACTACATACATACTACATGCATGCTACATGCATGCTACATGCATGCTACATGCTACATACATACTACATATATACTACATACATGCTACATGCTACATACATACTACATATATACTACATGCATGCTACATACATACTACATATATACTACATGCATGCTACATACATACTGCATGCTACATGCATGCTACATACATACTACATATATACTACATACATGCTACATGCTACATACATACTACATATATACTACATGCATGCTACATACATACTACATATATACTACATGCATGCTACATACATACTGCATGCTACATGCATACTACATA
Organism: Dendrobates tinctorius; assembly: GCF_039654945.1. NCBI lineage: Eukaryota > Metazoa > Chordata > Amphibia > Anura > Dendrobatidae > Dendrobates > Dendrobates tinctorius. The sequence continues at coordinate 60,665,158 of NW_027361714.1, forward strand.
CATACTACATACATGCTACATGCTACATACATACTACATACATACTACATACATGCTACATGCTACATACATACTACATATATACTACATGCATGCTACATACATACTACATATATACTACATGCATGCTACATACATACTGCATGCTACATGCATGCTACATACATACTACATACATACTACATGCTACATACATACCACATATATACTACATACATACAATACATTCATACAATACATACATAGACATACAGTACATATAACATAGAGTAACATACTTACCAATACTTGTCACATTGTTCCCCGAAGCCATTGTCTTTTCCGGAATAAATATTAACATAACAAACCACAAAAATACTCACCCATGATCCGAAGCAGTCCACGAGTGTGTCCCACGACGATCTTGGGTAGAGAACTGCAGCATCAGATGATGCTGCCGTTCTCTACAGGCTGCAGGAATCCAATGACGGAAGGTAGGTATCCTTCCGCACTGTATTCCTCCGCCACTTAAAAAAAAAAAAGTCCCTAGTCTCACTTTATGCCATTGCTGCGTGGGAAATTCCCACACAGCAATGGCATAAAGTGAGACTAGGGACTTTTTTTTTTTTTAAGTGGCGGAGGAATACAGTGCGGAAGGATACCTACCTTCCGTCATTGGATTCCTACAGCCCGTAGAGAACGGCAGCATCAGCTGATGCTGCAGTTCTCTACCCAAGATCGTCGTGGGACACACTCGTGGACTGCTTCGGATCATGGGTGAGTATTTTTGTGGTTTGTTATGTTAATATTTATTCCGGAAAAGACAATGGCTTCGGGGAACAATGTGACAAGTATTGGTAAGTATGTTACTCTATGTTATATGTACTGTATGTCTATGTATGTATTGTATGAATGTATTGTATGTATGTAGTATATATGTGGTATGTATGTAGCATGTAGTATGTATGTAGTATGTATGTAGCATGCATGTAGCATGCAGTATGTATGTAGCATGCATGTAGTATATATGTAGTATGTATGTGGTATGTATGTAGCATGTAGTATGTATGTAGCATGCATGTAGTATGTATGTAGTATGTATGTAGCATGTATGTAGCATGTAGTATGTAGCATGCATGTAGTATATATGTAGTATGTATGTAGCATGTAGTATGTATGTAGCATGCATGTAGTATATATGTAGTATGTATGTAGCATGTAGTATGTATGTAGCATGCATGTAGTATATATGTAGTATGTATGTAGCATGTAGTATGTATGTAGCATGCATGTAGTATATATGTAGTATGTATGTAGCATGTAGTATGTATGTAGCATGCATGTAGTATATATGTAGTATGTATGTAGCATGTAGTATGTATGTAGCATGCATGTAGTATATATGTAGTATGTATGTAGCATGTAGTATGTATGTAGCATGCATGTAGTATATATGTAGTATGTATGTAGCATGTAGTATGTATGTAGCATGCATGTAGTATATATGTAGTATGTAGCATGTAGTATGTATGTAGCATGCATGTAGTATGTATGTAGCATGCATGTAGTATGTATGTGGTATGTATGTAGCATGTAGCATGCATGTAGCATGCATGTAGTATGTATGTAGTATGTATGTAGTATGTATGTGGTATGTATGTAGCATGCATGTAGTATGTATGTAGTATATACAGTATGTGGTATGTATGTAGCATGTAGTATGTATGTAGCATGCAGTATGTATGTAGCATGCATGTAGTATGTATGTAGTATATATGTAGTATGTATGTTGCATGTAGTATTTATGTAGTATGAATGTAGCATGTATGTAGTATGTAGTATTAATGTAGCATGTATGTAGTATGCATGTTGTATGTATGTAGCATGTATGTAGCATGTAATTTTTTTTTTTTTTTTTTTTTTTTTTACATTCAACACATTAGCCGGATGATGGGACTACTACTGTCCCATCATTGGCTAATGTGTCAATCACTGTCATGGTAGCAGGCATCGCCCGATGGGACTTGTAGTCCCATCGAACGATGCCTGCACAGACCACCGGCAGGCCGGCACAGCCCCCCGGCAGGCCGGCACAGCCCCCCGGAGCCTGCACAGCCCCCCGGCAGGCCCGTACAGACCCCAGAGAGGCTGTACAAGGCAAAAACAGGGTTTTTCTTATTCCGATACCGGAAGTCCCATAGACTTGAATGGGACTTCCGGTATCGGAATCGGCGATACCGATACTTTTTTTAAAGATCGGCCGATCCATTCCGATCCGATACTTTGAAGTATCGGACGGTATTGCTCAACTCTAGTCATGGGTTAATTAGCGCCTAATTAACCTATGACAGGTTGCGGGTGACACAGACGAGTATCGCTGTTGCAATTCTGTGTTTATCTTTTATCAGTGTTGGCACAAACTGGATATATATGAAGCCATGTATGACAGATATTGTGGTACCAGGAGGATGTAAACACTACGGTGCCATTTATTAACAGTTTTGGAAACATTGGTTTTGGTCTATTAAGACTGTTATCTGCATAAAGTGATCTTTCACTCCTCTCGTTATAAGGCTACATCATTGTCAGATGATTACTACTGTCCAGATGGTGACCCCCCTCCCTCATTTTGCAGTTATATATTATGTATTATGAGTAATATCTTTAAGAGGGGTTTACTAGTGTCATTTCTCCCCATGCATGCCACCTGTAATATGTGTTCTTTTGTTTTTAACTTCTAAGGGACATAGGGTCCTCTTTAGAGCAGGATCATCTTTGTTTAGAACTAGGGGTCCCTTTGATTATCGGGTAGAGGGTTTCCCTAGTGGCTGCAGGGCAAAACAGGGCCCCTAGGGATAGACATCGTTGAGCGGGGGCGCCACAACGTTCCCCCCTAGGGTGCCAACCTCCGTGGCCAAGCAGCTGTAAGCTCAGTACATCTTTTAGGGATTCCTAGGTGTTCCCTTTATGGGTTGGTTTTTGAACACTGATTTGGTTTTGGTTTTTGTCACGTTTTTTGTTTTTGGTGTTTAACCAATTTTTGTTTTTTAATCAATAATGTTTCATTTTTAGGGGATTCTTATAAATGATTATACTTTAGACCCTTTGTGCTATAATATAATTTTTTGATATTATTTCAAAGTACTCACCACACATCTAGATAAGTTCCTTGGGAGTGTAGTTTCCAAAATGGGGTCACTTGTGGGGGTTTCCACAGTTTAGGCACATCAGGGACTCTCCAAATGCGACATGACACCCGCAGACCATTCCATCAAAGTCTGCATTCCAAAACGTCACTACTTCCCTTCCGAGCCCCGACGTGTGCCCACACAGTAGTTTTCACCAATATATGGGTATCAGCATACTCAGGACAAATTGGACAACAACTTTGGGGTTCGAATTTAACCTGTTACCCTTGGAAAAATAAAAAAATTGGGGACTAAAAGGTCATGTTTGTGGAAAAAATATGATTTTTTTATTTTCACGCCCGGGCATTATAAACGTCTGTGAAGCACTTGGGGGTTCAAAGTGCTCACCACACATCTAGATAATTTCCTTGGGGGGTCTAGTTTCCAAAAGGGTGTCATTTGTGGGGGGTTTCCACTGTTTAGGCACATAAGAGGTTCTTCAAATGCAACATGGCGTCCGATCTCAATTCCAGCCAAAAAAGTCAAATGGCGCTGCTTCCCTTCCGAGCTCTGCCATGTGCCCAAATAGTGGTTTACCCCCACATATGGGGTATCAGCGTACTCAGGACAAATTGCACAATAACTTTTGGGGTCCTATTTCCCTTAGAAAAATAAAAATTGGGGGTGAAAAGATCATTTTTCTGGAAAAAATATAATGTTTTTAATTTTACAGCTGAACGTTATAAACTTCTGTGAAGCCCATGGGGGTTCAAAATTCTTACCACACATCTAGATAAGTTCCTTGCGGGGTCTAGTTTCCAAAATGGCATAATTTGTGGAGGGTTACCACTGCTTAGGCACATCAAGGGCTCTCCAAATGCAACATGGCATCCGATCTCAATTCCAGCCAAAAAAGTCAAATGATGCTGCTTCCCTTCCGAGCTCTGCCATGCGCCCAAATAGTGGTTTACTCCCACATATGGGGTATCAGCATACTCAGGACAAATTGTACAATAACTTTTGGGGTCCTGTTTCCCTTGAGAAAATAAAAATTGGGGTGAGAAGATCATTTTTGTGGAAAAATATGATTTTTTAGTTGTACGGCTGTACGTTATAAGCTTCTGTGAAGCCCTTGGGGGTCAAAGTTCTCAACACACATCTAGATAAGTTCCTTGGGGGGTCTAATTTCCAAAATGGGGTCACTTGAGGGGAGTTTCCACTGTTTAGGCACATCAGGGGCTCTCCAAATGTGACATGGTGCCCGATTTCAATTCCAGCCAATTTTGCTTTGAAAAAGTCAAACGGCACTCGTTCCCTTCCGAGCTCTGCCGTGCGTCCAAACAGTGGTTCCCCCTGAAATATCAGGTATCAGCGTACTCATGACAAATTGCACAATAAGTTTTGCAGTCCAATTTCTCCTTTTATCCTTGGTAAAATAAAAAAAACTTGACTTGAAGTAATTTTCTTTGTGAAAAAAAGTTAAATGTTCATTTTTTTTTAAAACATTCAAAAAATTCCTGTGAAGCACCTGAAGGGTTAATAAATTCTTGAATGTGGTTTTGAGCACCTTGAGGGGTGCAGTTTTTAGAATTGTGTCAATTTTGGGTATTTTCTATCATATAGAGCCCTCAAAGTGACTTCAAATGTGATGTGGTCCCTAAAAATAAAATGGTATTGTAAAAATGAGAAATCGCTGGTCAACTTTTAACCCTTATAACTTCCTAAGAAAAAAAAATTTTGGTTCCAAAATTGTGCTGATATAAAGTAAACATGTGGAAAATGTTACTTATTAAGTTTTCTGTGTGCCATATCTCTGTGATTTAAGGGCATAAAAATTCAAGTTGGAAAATTGCTAAATTTTCAAAATTTTTGCCAAATTTCCATTTTTTTCACAAATAAACGCAAGTTATATGAATGAAATTTTACCACTAACATGAAGTACAATATGTCATGAGAAAACAGTGTCAGAATCACCGGGATCCATGGAAGAGTTTCAGAGTTATTACCTCATAAATGGACAGTGGTCAGAATTATAAAAATTGGCCTGGTCATTAATTTGCAAACCACCCTTGGGTGTAAAGGGGTTAAGCATGTGGTTTTAGCTTTAAAGATATAGAAAATATACATTTTTGGTTGCTATGTTGTCTAAAGACAAGATTTTGCAAACTTTTTTCAAAATTTGTTTTCACTGGTAAATGATACATCAGTTTCCGACTAAACTATTCTCTTAAGCACTTTTCTTTGTGTAATACTTTGTGGCCCCCTCGGGCAATGTAGAGATTGTATTTCCACAAGAACGCAAATTATTCATCTAACAAGATCTGATATGGAAACAGATCCTTTAGGGAATTGGAAACCCGTTTCCTTCATTTGTAGAATCAATGATATGTGAAATATGTTCTCTAATAAATTAATTTTCTCAGCATTTTATCTTTTTTTGCATGCACCTTTCAGTATAAGATAAAAAGAATTTGAAAATGTAATTTATTCCGCCTAGATTTATCTTATATCTTATAGAAATTTCAGAAGGTAACCTCGGTGGGATTTCAACCCCTACATATTCCTAATATTAAATACTTTGTAAAGTGCTTCAACTCAACCTGTTCTGCTCTTCCTTAATGGAATCTGCCAGCAGTTTTTGCTATGTAATCTGAGGGCAGCATGAGGTAGGGGCTGAGACACTGATTTCAGGGATGTGTCACTTAGTAGGCTGTGTGCCGTTGTTTCAATATAATAAGTGTTTTATCAGCAGAATATAAAGTGTTTTTATCACTGTCAAGGCCCCTTTACATTTAGCGATGTACCAGCGATCCCGACAACGATACGACCCGGTCAGGATCGCTGGTGCATCGCTAAATGGTCGCTAGTGAGCTGCCACACAGGCAGATCTCACAGCGATGCAGCAGCGATACAGCGGTCATTACTTACCTTTCAGATGAGGCGATCCTGACGTCCTCCCGCCCGCGTCCACGCTTCGCTCGTCGGCGCCAGCAGGAAGCGCCCGACGAGAAATGGAGCTGCGCGATCTCACGCGATCAGCGTCAGACAGCGGGGGAGCCGGTCGGAGGTAAGTATCACACATAGCGATATCGCTGCTGCGTCACCAAATCGTTGATGCTTTAGCGATATTGCTAGCGATATTGCTATGTGTAAAACCCCCTTCAGACTAGCTGCCCCAGTGCCTCCTAGTCCAACCACGCCCCCAGCACTGATTGGCAGCAAATTGTAAATATATAATGTACATAGAAAGTTGTGGTGTGGGTGGGGTTCGTTTTTTGAGTACTGTCACATCTAAAGCAGAGAAAGTCTGATTGCGTCACAACTGCTGCAAACAGTAAACTAGCTTATACAATGCTGGAATCAGGGTCTTATTTCCTACACAATGCTGCTCTCAAATGAGGTAGCAAAAACCTGGTGACAGATTCCCTTTAAGTCTCTAAGTAACCACAAAGCTTTGACTTATAAGGTAGCTACCTCATCTTGGTGTAAGTGGAGTGACATAGTTCTTTCTAGAGGAGGACACCTAAGTTACATATTTTTTTCAGGGTTCATTACTAGGCCTAAGAGGAAGTCTCACTATGCCAGCTTGGCACAGGGAGACCTCCAACAAAGGACACTCACCCAGTCAACCAGTACCACATTATGCACTGGTGATGGAAGAGAACCAGGAAACAGTTGTGTATGTCTAATTGCTCTCCTGCTGGGAAACATTGACTTCTAGGTTAGCTTGACTTATAGTACTGCTATCTCCAAGGTGGCACAAAAGAGACAGCTTAATTCCTCTTGTATACCTATTTCTCAGGATGCATTGCCTACCTATAAGTTTCCCTTCCCAGGTTGGTGGTCTCTCAAGATAGACAGTACATCCTAGACCTCAAGGAACCACAATGAGGTTACAATCTGATATGTCTTATGAACATAACAGTGTCCATTGGTAACATGCTTTATAACCATTGTAAACTATCTTGGCATTGTGGAAGACGATTTCAGGTTTAGAGTTCTTCGCTATAAAAACACAACCCAAGAAGTTCCTGTTAAACAAGGTTTGGTGACGGGAAACATTCTGGACCTTTGAAAGACAGAAGATTTTTTGCATATTACACCCTTGAGCCCATGGCAGTAAGAATAATACCCTACTGCTTGGTGGCTGAGCCACTGTCTTAGACATTTGTGTTTTATGACCGAGAAAGCTCTAGCCTAATTTATGCGTTTCAGGAGGTTTTTAGCTACCACAGACTCTCCTTTATGACATATCCGATTGATGTGTTGCACATGTCTATATTCTGGAAACCCTTCCAAATCCCAAAGTCTCTGTGTCTGGTTCATAATAAAGAGCAATGAACCATTTACTACCAAGTAATAGAAATGCCATTTGCCATTGGTGGATTTTTAAATGAAATCAGCACAATTTAATTGGCAATAATGACGATTACTTTACAGATAATACCACAATGGCACATGCTGATAGGCAATTAATTAGCTGCAATTAATTTTCCTGGAAACATCATTCATTATATAGTGTCCCTATGGGCATCACAGCAGCACAGAATCAATCTTTGGGATCACATGTAGATATGGAGACAGTAGTTCGGCTTTTTCAGCAGACAGATATTTTTAGTTCTTTCAGCAGCGTCTGCTATTTTATGCTTTTTTTAGAAGCAGGCTATGAATATTCACTACGTAATGACTGAGATCCAAAGCTACATTATCCTACAGTCTCAATCTACTTGCAGACTTTGGAGTCACAACATGAATATTAGTACACATTTATTAGATGTACTGAGATTTACCTTGTGGTTGTACAGAGGCGACAGTCTAATCTAGGGAGGGTTATTCATTTTACTGATGTCTCTTACAGCATTGACAGATGTGTGTTATAAGGGAACTAGCTATTGAACCCATTCTACGCCCGGGTGGCAAGCATTTTTATTGGTACATTTATACAGTGTCATTAATAAAATGGCACCGGTGATTGCGTGCTGACTCCGGCTCCGTTTTATTGAAGTAACGTACTACAACGTCAACATAACAGTCCGCACACAGTGGCCATACGGATAATGTCCACGGACCGTGAGTGTGCACTGCTATGTTGACATTGTAGTACAGTGTGGCGCCAGCGTCAGCGCGTGCGCATTGCGTCGGAGTCAGCACATGCGCATCCTACACTCTGGCGCCATTTTGCTGAAGACACTGTGTCTGCAAATTTATATACACAGTGTCTTCAATAAAATGGCGGTATGCACACACGTTGACTCCGACGCTATGTGCATGTGCTCACTCTGGCACCACACCGCACAGGCACCACCCGTCCCGGGGCTTCGGACAGAAGGATGCATCCACCGTTATATATCTATATAATATATAACTATATAACTATATTTATAGTCCCATATCTTTGCAGGATATCTTTCCACGGGAACTGTGGAAGCGTGTTTAATGCGAAATGGCCGTAGTCCTGTTTCTTGCCTGCATGCCTGCACTTATCCTGCCCTCATAAACCTTGTCCATGTATGCTTTTCTGAAATAAAGGACTTAGGTTTTTTATGATACAGTAAACGGAGTGTGCTGCTTTTTTCCTTATTTTTTGGATTGCCTCATGTGTGCTTCTTCAAGCAAGCACCTTCATTACCGTGCTTTCAGCCTGCAAAGCATTGCTGACTCAGAGTCCACCCACTCCACCAGTAAGTAGACTGGTTCTTAGTGCCATTCTATTTTTTTCTTTTTTGATTTAGTCCCATATTTTTATTGGACTGGTGCAAAAAATTATGCTTATAAGCATAGACCCTCCAACTATTAGGTATGTACAGTCCCTATTTTAACTGGACAGTACTGGAGTGTACCTCTTAAATAAAATGATACTTTTTCTTTTATTAATCCATCACTTGAGCTCAAAGGGGTATTCCCTACACAAACATGGCATTTCCATATGATGCTGAATGGCATAATGGATATAGCCTGACCTGTCTGAAATGGTGATAATAAATGTAGAAATGCCTGTGCATCTGTGCGACGCTGTTTACTTCTAAGGCCCTGTTCACACTGCGTTTTGGCAGAGGGTTTGTTTTGGCAGAGCGTTTGTTTTGGCAGTTTGTGTGTTTTCTATCTGAATCCCTTTATAAGCAGAATTTAGATGAAATCTACATAGGTCCATAGATTGCAATGACAAGAACTAAGTTCAAATGAATTCCATTTGTGTTTTTTCTAAAAGTGTCCAGACCAGGTTTCTGTGCCGTTCTGCATAGGGGTTCATCTGAATCAGGTTTTTAGGTCGATTCAGGCTAAATCTCCGAATGCACTGCATAAGCGTAGTGTGAACATTTCTTAATGCAGTTATAGCTGAGAGGCCTATTGATTACAATGCTTAGAGCAGTCGCAACTCACCGGTCAGCCCAAATGGAAATAGGTCTCAGAGTGATTGGCTGAACACGATACAACTTACCCTTTGTTCAGATTTACACTAAAACTTATCAAAGCCACAAGTACGGACAAGCACATATCAATACCTACAAGATGAGATGGCTATATAAATAAATTAGATCAGGCTCCTATCATTACATCACAAAGTAATGCTCCATTGAACGTCAAAGGGGTGTCTATTATGCGTGGTCCTCTCCGTATGGAGAACATGTTCTCACTTCGCTATGTACTAAAAGGAGGGGAAGAAAGAGCGGTAAATACTGACCTCGAACACCACCTCCTTGTTAGGGGACCCAAAAATGTAACCATGCTCTAATCATAGTACCCAACATGTCCCTATCAAAAAGTGCTGTCCAAAGGTAATAAGGCAAGTGAATTTCATTTAGGTAACTCGTGGAGATGCCAATAGGAAAACTATGTATGCTAGTGTATAGGTCAAGTCTTTATGGATGAACTACATATGCTAGTCTATAGGACAAGTCTTTAAGGATGAACTACGTATGCTAGTACATAGGACAAGTCTTTAAGAATGAACTACATATGCTAGTGTATAGGTCAAGTCTTTATGGATGAACTACGTATGCTAGTGTATAGGACTAGTCTTTATGAATGAACTACATATGCTAGTCTATAGGACAAGTCTTTAAGTATTAACTACGTATGCTAGTCTATAGGACAAGTCTTTATGGATGAACTAGGTATGCTGTTGTATAGGTAAAGTCTTTATGGATGAACTACGCATGCTATTGTATAGGACAAGTATTTATGGATGAACTACGTATGCTAGTGTATAGGACAAGTCTTTATGGATGAACTACATATGCTAGTATATAGGTCAAGTCTTAATGGATGAACTACGTATGTATGCTAGTGTATAGGTCAAGTCTTTATGGATGAACTACGTATGATAGTGTAGAGGACAAGTCTTTAAGGATGAACTATGTATGCTAGTGTATAGGTCAAGTCTTTATGGATGAACTACCTATGCTAGTGTATGCTAGTAGTGCTCCATTGTACGTCAAAGGGGTGTCTATTATGCGTGGTCATCTCGGTGTGGAGAACATGTTCTCACTTTGTTATGTACTAAAAGGAGGGGGAGAAAGAGCGGTAAATACTGACCTCGAATACCACCTCCTTGTTAGGGGACCCAAAACTGTAACCATGCTCTAATCATAGTACCCACCATGTCCCTATCAAAAAGTGCTCTCTAAAGGTAATAAGGCAAGTGAATTTCATTTACTGTAGGTAACTCGTGGAGATGCCAATGGGAAAACTACTGTATGTATGCTAGTGTATAGGTCAAGTCTTTATGGATGAACTACGTATGCTATTCTATAGGTCAAGACTTTATGGATGAACTACGTATGCAAGTGTATAGGTCAAGTCTTTATGGATGAACTATGTATGCTAGTCTATAGGACAAGTCTTTATGGATGAACTACGTATGCTAGTGTGTAGGTCAAGACTTTATTTTCCAATAATTTTTATTAAGGTATTTCAAATTTACCAAACATTGGAAAAAAGGGTATGGGTAATGGGATACAGAAGGAAAGGGAAGGGAAAAGAAAATACAATAGGAAACTCAATGAGAGATCATTTATAGCCATTACTCCATAAGCATCTTAAAGCTAAAAGCTAAGAATATAACTAAAACTTAACATCTGAAGTCTAAAATCTAAAATAAACAGAAGAAAAGAAAAATAAGATCCTATCTGGATTCATCAGTGACAACAAAACTAGTTTTTTGTAAGAAAAGTTTTATTCCATACTTCCCACTTTTTATTATATTTGTCCAAGAAGTATGTAGAGCAAAGCGTCTTTCTAATGCGCTATGTATCAGAAGATTGTGAAAAATATCTTCGAATTTTGGTATATCGGTTTTTTTCCAGTGTGCTGCTATTGAGTTTTTAACTACTAGTAAAATATGTACTATCATTAATGTATCTGAAAAGTCTAAATTTTCTAGATCTAATAAAAGAAGAGCCATACTAGGGGAAATAACCAATTTCCTTCCCAAAAAGGTGTTTATATGAACAGATACTTCCTTCCATAGACTCTTAACATTAGGGCATTCCCAAAATATGTGATATATGTTTCCCACCATTCCACACGCTCTCCAACATAAGTTGGAGTTACCTGGATTTATAAAATTCAGCCTCGAAGGGGTATAATACCATCTCACAAACATTTTGTAGGAAGACTCTTGTAGTGTCATTGAGATTGTTGCTGTGTAAGAAAACTTCAAGGCATCTTGCCATTGTTCCAGTGTGGGTGTAATGTTTAATTCTGACTCCCATCGTTTCATATATGCGCTCTTTAGTATAAACGTGTCTTTATTGAAAATTTTATATATGTTCTTTAAGCTCTAAACGTTCTTTTTCTCCATGTTTCCCAAGTATAAAGATATAATGTCCAAATTTAGTGGCTTAATTTGGGAGAATTTTTTAATGTAGCTTTTTAGAATGGTGAAAAAGAGAAATTCTGAGGAGGGAAGATTACATTTTGTTTTAATCTCACTAAAGGAAAGGAAGGTACCATTGTATATATCTCCTATTTTTTTAATATTACATGTAGTCCAAATTTCTGGAATAGTACACTTGTAAAAGATAGATATTAAGTTTAGTGGAAAATTACACATTTGTCTCACTTTGTTCCAATTTCTCCCTGGTCTAATAAAATTTTTCCAAGCCAAGAGTATGGCTTGGAATATGGGATGAGAAGGCAAACTTGGTCGGGAACCCAATATATTGGCAAAGAAAATATTGTGGAATATGTCATTATTACTTTGACTTTCTTCCAAGGCGATCCACGCAGGTGTTGTATTACGACTAAACCAATAAACGCTAGCTTTAATCAGTAAGTCTTGGTAATAAGCTGTTACATTCGGTAGCCCCAGACCTCCATTTTTTTTACTTTTATAAAGGATGTTCGACGCAATTCTTGATTTTTTGCCATCCCAAACAAAGGAGTTTATTAATTTTTGAATTTTTGACAATTGCGCTGAAGGAATGTATACTGGAAGGATCCTAAACAAATTCAATATCTTAGGTAAAACAAATGACTTGACAGCCAATATTTTCCCGAACAAGGATAAACCAATACGTTTAAAATTTACGAAATCTGTGGTGATACTGTGAATTAAGTTGTTAAGATTAATTGAGATAGTTGAATGTAATTTGTTTGTCAGCTTCATCCCCAAATATCCAACTTCCTCCTCCTTGCACGAAAATTTTGAGAGAGTTCCTAAACGTTCCACTTCTTGAGGATTTAAGTTAAAGGGTAAAATCTTTGATTTTGAATGATTTATTTTAAAATAAGATATATTTGAGAATAGCTTTAAATCTGATGACAATGCTGTGATAGAAATTTCTGGGTTTAAGAGTGTCAGCACTATATCGTCCGCAAACAGACTGATTTTAAATGTGCGTTGAGGAGTTTCAAGGCCAAAGATGTTAGGATTAGATCTCATTTTTTTCTGCCAGGGGTTCTATTGCCAAAACAAATAAAAGTGGAGGCAGGGGACACCCCTGCCTTGTACCATTTGAAATAGGAAATGACTTTGATAAATGATTATTCGTGTATACTTTTGCACAAGGCTCTGAATACAAGGCCATAACTGAAGAAATTAAGTGATCATTAAATCCAAATTTCAATAATGCTTTCTTTAGATACGCCCAATCTAGCCTATCAAAGGCTTTTTCAGCGTCTAGCGTAACTAGAACTGAAGGATCTGTAGAAAATTTAGTAGCGGTAATTATATTCATGATCCTTCTAGTCCCGTCAGCAGCTTGACGACCTTCTACAAAGCCAATTTGATCGTCTTTTATTAAAAAAGGTAGAACCTTTTTAAGTCTTTCAGCCCATATTTTTGAGTACAGCTTTGCATCCCCAGTAATGAGTGAAATTGGTCTGTAGCTCTGAACCTTGTCAGGGTCTCCCTTCTCCTTAGGTATCATAACAATCGTAGCTTCTAACATTTCCTTTGGAAAGGAGCCCTGACAGGTAGCCAAGTTAAATATGTTTTCCAGATAAGGAGCTAGGATAGTTTGAAAGGTCTTATAATATTCATTGGTAATCCCGTCAGGCCCCGGTGATTTCTGGGCTTTAAGTTTATTAATCGCATCAAATATTTCTTCTGTTGATATGGGTCTGTTTATATGTTCCAACTCTAAAGGATCAATTCGGGGGAGATCTAATTTGTCTAAGAATGTATCTATCAATTTAACATCTGGTTGTGTTGTTTCAGCGTCCGAAGCTAAATTGTATAAGCCTTGAAAAAACTCTGCAAAGGCGTTTGCAATATCCCGAGGATGAGTCTTAACATTTTCGTTGTTGTCTTTGATTTTAACTATTCTCTTATTAATTCTCTCTTGTTTGAATCTTTTCATCATATATGCAGTTTGTTTGTTAATAGATGAGTAGAATTTAAATTTTGAATTTTTGATAACTGCATCATAATCCGAAATGATTGCAGTTCTTAATTCCTGCCTTAATTTCAGTATTTCCGAGTGAACACTCGAGGATAGAACCGGCAAACTGTTTTGAAACTCTTCTTTCAGTTTCATCTGAGACTGTAAATTTGTGATTGTCTGTCTTTTTATCCTATTTGATTTGGACGAAAGTTGAATCAAATGGCCTCTCAGGACCGCCTTGTGAGCGTTCCAAAGAACGAACGGATTTATATCACCAACGTCATTTTCTTTAAAATAGTTAGAGATTGTATTTAAAATTATTTCCTTATATTCGAGATTTTTAAATAAAGTGGAGTTAGCTTTCCAGAGAAACATGTTTTCTGAATAGGATCCCAATTCAAACTCTGCCAGCACAGGGACATGATCTGATATAGATTTGCCCAAGATATTAATTTTTTTGAATTTAGAAATAGCAAAAACATCTGTCAATATTAGGTCTATTCTCGATGATGTTTTGTGCGTGTCCGAATAGTGCGTGTATTCACACGAAGAAGTATTCAGACAGCGATAAATGTCAAAGAGTTCATTAGAAATTAACCATTTACTAAGAGAAGGTGCTTTATGGCGTACTGGCGATGAAGAATCCATTGTACTATCAGGGACTATATTAAAGTCTCCTGCGAACATAAGCATCCCTTTCTTAACTTTATTGATCTTATCCATTAATCTATTTAGATATGAAATGGTCTTTTTATTTGGAGCGTATACATTAATCATTGTGCAAAGTTTATGATTGAGTTGACATATGAGGATATGATATCTCCCTTGTGGATCTGTGATTTCTTCTATTAATTCAAATAGAATATTATTTTTTATAAGTGTAGTGACCCCGGCCTTCTTTTTCCCTTTCAGGGATTGAAACATATGTGGAAATTTCTTATTTTGAAAGAACGGATGATTTTCCCTAGTAAACTTGACTTCTTGTAGACATGCAATGTCCGCTTTGCTATATTCTATCTCCCTCCAAAGTGTATGCCTTTTATAAGGGATATTTAGGCCCCTAACGTTGAAAGACAAAATTTTAAGCTTCATGTTTATGTTACGACTCCTAACTACAGCACTGTAAATACCAAGTGATAGAAATAAGACTTCAGTAAGTCTGTGTAACAAACAACAATAAAAAAAAAAAAAGAAAAGAGAGAAACAAAAGAAAAATAAAAAATCAAAAAGTAAACTCGAATGAGTTCCCCTGGAAGAATCCAACCTAGAAGGATTCTCACCTAGTTTGGGGTTATATGAAAAAAAGTGGTTCAACTCCTACCCTTACACCTAATATTTCTATTAATCCTTCTAATTTTTAAGTATTATAAACATTCCAAATAATGAAAGTGAAACCCGGTACTTCTTGACAATAAGTTCAGCCAATGTCATCCTGGAATGATTGGACGAAAAGCATTGCTTCTTCTGGTGTAAAAAAAGGGATTGTCTTCCCCCTATACCACACCAAAAGTTTAGCAGGATAACCCCATCTATATGAAATGCCAAGATCTTTTATTTTTGTATTTACTTCTCTAAAAGATTTTCTGAACTCCATGGTTGCCTTAGAGAAATATCCAAAAACTCTTATGTTGGTATAAGGATCTGGAAAGTTTCCCTTGTCTCTGATATAGTGCAAAAATGTTTCCTTTGTTTCAAAATAATGCATATGGAGGATAGTATCCCTCGGCTTATCGACAGACAAGCCTCTAGGACGCGGAATACGGTGGATTCTGTCAATACTGAATTCAAAATCTGGAAGATCAGGTAGAGCTTTTTTAAATATAGTTTTCGTGTAGTTGGAAAGCTCATCTTGTGAGATATTTTCAGGGATACCTCTTATTTTAAGATTATTCCTCCTACTCCTATCCTCCACATCCATCAATTTAGTTTTCAATGTCTGTATTTCCATTTTCAATTCAGAATTCTGTTTAAGCAAAGTATCCGTTTTATTTTCAACAACTAAGATCCTGTTTTCATTCTGTTCTATTCTCTTAGTGATTTTGTCACTTACTTCATCCATTTTCTTATTCTGAGCTTCAAATCCCAAAGCCATAGAGTCACTAAGCATTTTACAAAATCTAGCCATAGAGCCTTCTGTCACTACCTTTTCAGAGGCTAAAAGTATATCTAGATCAGTGGGAGCTAGCCCTTGTTTTAAAGGTTGAGGAGATGAAGGTCGATCTTTTTTAGTACATTGTCTAGTTGGACTACCGTCAGGTGAAGAGTATTCTGAGTTGTTTCCAGATTCGGCTGGTGTTGAACTTTCAAGTTCTTTTCTTTTTGTGGATTTGGAAGTATCCATTGCGTCAGAGTTAACCTCTTTAATTGTGGGCACCTGAATAGGATGATCAGTCTCTAGTCCTTTACCTTCTATATCCTTTTTTGGTGGTTTACTCTGAGCTGTTGTAGGTACCTGACTAGCCTGTGGATCCCTCTTTAATGGAGACCTTGATTTCATAGGACTTAATATGTTGGGGGAGTCTTCCCTGGGTTTATTATAAGACCTATGTGGAGGTTGCTTTCCTTTTTTATTTCTGTTTGAAGAGGTCATCTTATGAATTAAGACAGTTTAATATACAGAATATTAATTCCTGATTATTTGTAATTGAATAATCACCTTAATAGTATCTATGAATCAGATAGTTAAAATCCTGAATTCACTCAAGGGTCTACCCAAATTGGCAACAGAGATTATTATCCTATTAAATTAGTTAGGAGTTAGAGATATCACAAAAACAAACTCTATAACCTCAAAAAGGCCTAAGTTAGAATAATACCTGACTTATGTATCGTTGCCTATCAACAATAATACTAAAGATTTCCTATAGATCTCTATATCCTATATCTTTCCTAAAAAGAGAAAAGAGAACAAAAGCCTATATCTAGAGTTGTGTAGGATATACTGCTAATAAGCAGCTAAACCAAAGATTATTGTATATGATTTGAAATATTAGTTATGAGGATAGAAATAATATATAGTATATACAACCACAGTAATCAAGTAAGCATCTAACAATAGCATATAATCTATATCTAATGTCGATTGGGTTATTAGAGCCTGGTGAATAATAGTAAAAAAGTATATAATTTGTACTGCTATCCAGGTACCAAATTATAAGTAATAAAATATGTTATGTTCAGGAGCTCCGTAGCTTTAAATATCAAACAGCCGCAATCACCTAAAGCTCAGCTTCCACTCTCTATCCTCAGTAGCCTTAAGTATCAAACAGCCGTGATCATTTAAAGCTCAGCTTCCACTCTCTATCCTCAGTGGCTTTAAGTATCAAACAGCCGCGATCATCTAAAGCTCAGCTTCCACTCTCTTTTCTCAGTGGCCTTAAGTATCGAACAGCCGCTATCGTTTAAAACTCAGCTTCCACTCTCTATCCGCAGCAGTCTTAAGTATCAAACAGCCGCTATCATTTAAAGCTCAGCTTCCACTCTCTATCCTCAGTGGCTTTAAGTATCAAGCAGCCGCGATCATCTAAAGCTCAGCTTCCACTCTCTATTCTCAGTGGCCTTAAGTATCGAACAGCCACAATCTTTTAAAGCTCAGCTTCACTCTCTATCCGCAGCAGTCTTAAGTATCAAACAGCCGCTATCATTTAAAACTCAGCTTCCACTCTCTATCCTCAGTGGCCTTAAATATCAAGCAGCCGCGATCGTTTAGAGCTCAGCTTCTACTCTCTATCCTCAGTGGTTTTAAGTATCAAACAGCCGCTATCGTTTAAAACTCAGCTTCCACTCTCTATCCTCATTGACTTTAGGTATCAAACAGCCGCGAATTTTTAAAGCTCAGCTTCCACTCTTTTTCCTCAATGGTTTTAAGTATCAGACAGCCGCGAACACTTAAAGCTCTATCAAACAGCCGTGATCATTTAAAGCTCAGCTTCCACTCAAGTATCAAACAGCCGCTTTCAGTAAAGCTCAGCCCCCACTCAGATATCAAACAGCCACTTTCAGTAAAGCTCAGCTTCCATTCAAGTATCAAACAGCCGCTTTCAGTAAAGCTCAGCTTCCACTCAAATATCAAACAGCCGCTTTCAGTAAAGCTCAACTTCCACACTCTCCTGACCCACCAATATCTGCTTATCAGGGATTACAAAGTTCTCCTTGTATTCCAATATATCAGGACTCCGTCTTCTTCCTTAAAGTCTCCTTGGCGCCAAAGAAAGGGATTTCCCACGGATCAAGCCAGCAAGAGGAATGCAACACCACAGCGATCGCGGCAAATCTGGGAGTATGGCAGTCACTCAAATCCAGTGCCAGTACCCTCTCTTCTCCTCCCCAGGGGCCCACTCAAGAAAGGACTTGGAGATCCGGATCGGCAAGGACTCACAACAAACCTTAGACCGCGTTGAATCTGCGCATCGGCAGCAGCTGTCAATCATCTGCCTGCTACTGCTTCTCCTGCCCCGCCAAGGATTTTAGCCAATAACTCCTCCAATTTTCAGCAGATTTCTTCGTGCCCGGTCTTGATCTGCTCAGAATATCTCTCCGGATCCTACTAAGCAGGATCCCCCGGGATCATGTCCACCGGCGTGGTACAACACCCCGAAAATCGCAGCTGGTCTGTGGATGCCGCGGCTGCTAACGTCACACTCCAAGTCCTGCTCTTCTCCTTCCTTGGTCTTCCGTAGCCACCTCAGAGTCCAGGAATATTACCAAACACCGGCCGCTTGCACTTTTCAGCAGTATGCTTCTCTCCTGAAGCCCTTTTCCTTCTCCAACAGGCAGGCAACAGCGGGTAGTGTAGAACGCGGGCCTGAACGGGATCCACGGACAAGCGCCAGTCCTCCGGTCTCTGCACACAAACAGCCCGGTCACCTCCACTCCTCCTGATCACCGATACAACAGGATAGCTGTTCGGTAGATGTGAAACTCCTCCACCTTCTTTCTTCTTCTGCAGGAGTCAGCTACAGGCCCCTCTCCTCTGCTCAGCACAGGAAAACAACACTGCTCCTCCTCAGTAGCTGTAGTTCCGTTATTTTTGGTCCAATCTTCACATTCTTGGTATCAAAATGCTCCAGGCGACTTCTAGACTCTTGTTGTGAGTAGGAATTCTTGATTGGAGGATTCCTGTCACTTCAAAGTCGCTTCATATAGGTAGTTGAGCAGGAGCCCTGAGCAGACACTTCCTCACACCATCACAGCTCAGGCCACGCCCCCCGTAGGTCAAGACTTTATGGATGAAGTACGTATGCTAGTCTATAGGACAAGTCTTTATGGATGAACTGCATATGCTAGTGTATAGGACAAGTCTTTATGGATGAACTGCATATGCTAGTGTATAGGACAAGTCTTTATGGATGAACTGCATATGCTAGTGTATAGGACAAGTCTTTATGGATGAACTGCATATGCTAGTGTATAGGACAAGTCTTTATGGATGAACTACGTATGGTAGTGCATAAAGTACCCCCTTGACTTACACTCTTTGCGACATTAGCGGTAAGACTGATCCAATTTATTTTTATGCTGCTCAGCTATATTCTTGAGCACTTTCATTTGGACCACAAGAGTTACGTTTTTCTGCTTTATTACTGTGATTTGTAGTCCCCTCGCAGTGTTATAATTGCATGTATATAAGGGTGTCTAATATGTGCTCTGGATATGTACGTCATTGAATTCTTATCTATTTTGCAATATGGGGCTACATGTATCCACCGATCTTGTAGGTGCAATTTTATATACCTACCTTGTTTTTTGGGTACTGATTCATGTTTGTCTGTCTTTTGATGGTGTAATGGGTTTTTTAATGCATATGTGAATAAAGGTTAGGTTTTAGAGCATTCAGCCCATCTATCTGAGTCTTCAACTAGACTACTGTTCTCTATGGATCAAATAAATTAAAAATAATTCTGAATATATCTTTATAAGAAAAAGATTCATTAAACCTGTATTTCTGTTCAGGTGACCTACTTTTTTCTGGTAATATGGTCTCATTATAGTTCAAGTGTGAATGTACAAAGGTAATGAGCCAGTTTTAGCGCTGCTTAACAATTGCCTCCAGTGGTGAGCGAGCGATTTATAGAGCTTTTCTTGTACCTTGAAACCTTTGATGATTAAAAAAATGAAAATTTCTAAAGAATAAAGTTCGATTTAGTGTCTGCCTGGAACCACCAATTTTAGAATTAGTTTCCACATATCATATTAATGCTAGAGATTTTAATTAATTTCCTTTTTTATTTATCGGTATTTGTGAAATCGATAAGATTCCAATCCAATATTACTTTTATAATATTAGTTTATTTTCCTTTATTACAGTATACATGTTTTATTTGTTAAACACATTTTTTTAAATTGATTTAGAGAAATCTTCTTCTTTACCCACATATAAACCACTTCTCGCCCCCTTCCATCATAAACTCACCATCCATTCTGCAAATTTTTATAGATCTGTAGTTGAGATTACACTTTTTAGCCCCTGCAATTCCCTTGCTTGTTTGACATATTGTCATTTTATTGTTTAGATTGTGTCGCAAAACTGAATTTTAAAGGCTCATGCACATGGTGCAGCATTGTGTGCATGGACTTAGTACTATGGCACTTAGGAGTCCTAATGGCTATTTGTTATGGTGCTTTAAGTTCTCTGTGTGCAGCCATTTGGTACATATAATTATTGCTTTTTTACCTTTTTAGGGTATGGAAAAAAGCATAGCACTATATGGACTCTATGAGGAAAAAAAAATCACAGTATAATAACAGAGACACATAAGACAGTATTACCTCTGAAAATTTAGCTTTTATTATGGATCTTTTTAAAATCATGGCATTAAAGTATACCTGCCATATCAGTCGAATTTTCAGAATTATCTGTGCTGTATGTCTATTTCTGGCCATTATATGGCTTGTATTCTGCTTTTTCACCAGTTTTCCCCTATATAGGTCTATCTCTAATTTTCCTTTTCTCTGAGCTAGTAGGAGGAAACTTGCTGTTTTGATGTCTCTTATACACAATGCACAATGTAGCTAGAAGGAATATAGAACACACATAGGGTCTTATCTGAGATAAAAGGAATATTTGTGAGGGATAATCAAATCAAATTCACTTAGCTATTATGGTTGTATGAGACACAACCACTGCACTTAGCATTGGCGGCTGCTGCAAGCCCCGATTTGATGATCCTTTGCTAGGTGAAGAGAATGGGGCATCAGACTGCGCTGCTCTCCTGTCAAGATGATGTACCAGAGGAATCCAAGTGGATGTAATAGAATTCTATTACATTCACTTGAACTCCTCTGGTACATCATCCTGACAGGCGAGCAGCGCAGTCTGATGCCCCATTCTCTTCACCTAGCAAAGGATCATACACAATACACACAAAGAGATGGATTCCTGCTCCTCTTTCTCTGTAGCACAGCTGCACTGAGAGCATTTTAAAGCAGTACTGAGCTGTGTGCCTGTGAATCCAGCAATGAGGATGAGTTAAATGACTTGGTAGACAAGCTTCAGCACAGATCTGTTTTTCTGTCTGTGTCAGTCTCTCTCCCTACTCCTCCTTCACGTCACTAAAGACTATAATATTAGTAGGTGTAACTTGGGTTCTTCTTATAACAATTTAGCACCTTTTTGTGTGGGATGTGAAAAAATAGACATAGTTTTACAGCAAATTGATGCAGTTTTTCAATGCAGCTTTTGAAAATGTGTCTTTGTAGGTAAATTACATTTTGAAATGTATTTCACTTGTAAGTACTGTGTTGCCAAAACTGCATCAGAAAACTATGTGTGGTAAAAATAATTTTTGGTTTTTGACATTTTTTTTGGTGTACTTAACAAGTATAAAAAAGGGTTAAAATTGTGATAAAACCATCTTGTGAAAACCAGTTTAGGGCACATTTACATTGGCCAATACCAGGCAATGAGCTTTCTGCTCGTTTCTCGATAATCGGCCCGTCTAAACAGATTTTTAAATGACCACCATTCAATGTAGCTGAAAATTGGTAACAATTGTTCCTAGTTTCAAGATTATCAATCTGTCTAAACAAGCTGGCTAAATGCTTGTTCACTGGGTGAAATGATTGCTTTAAACACCTCCATCCAAGTGCGGCCAATAGCATAATGTTCTATGGGGACAAAATGATTGTATTAATGTTTGTTCCGTGCTGATGGGAATGCAGTCCGCCAGTCTAAACAGGCTATCAAATGACCACTGATTGGTTCATGTTTGGCGGTCGACAGTCGTTTATCGTTCGGGCTGCCTAAATGCAGTTTTATGGTACAAAACAGGAACAAAAATGGCCAGGGGGTTGGTGGAGGGGCTCTGACATGACACCTTGCTTTGCTGTTAGTGTGGCAGTCCACTTGTATTGACCAAGAAGGATTTGAGCTGTTTCAGAGTGGATGGTAAGTTCATGAGGTAGGGAAGGTGAGAAAAGTGGTTCATAAGTGGAGAAGGAAGCAGATTTCCCTGAAATGTTAGGCTTCAAAATGTCTTATATTTGCTTTTCCTGTTGTCTTCTGTTAAATTTGTTGAAATGACAGTGACCATGTAATTTTCCTTCCACCTTCCTGTTGCAAAAGGCAGAGATCACTGACAGAATCTACATGTAGGTGTATACCAGCCCTCAACTTCTGATATCTCTTAGAACAAATCCAGATCAAGATTCAGCATCCTCGTAAGTAGGCTAATTGGCAGGATCAAGACATTTCTAGCATTCAATTTACATACGGAAATAAAAAGGATCTTTCAGAATCCCAATAAAACATCTTCATGGGCCAAATCTGTGGCACCTTCTGCTGAAGCCGATCAGACTCTTAGGGCATCTTGTGAATGATTACACTGACATTATTACTCCAATGGCCTAATTGCCAAAACCGATGCACCCTGTAATCTACCCAAAGATTCAAGAGAAAGTCATCAGGAAAACATTAATTAGATGACACTATATTTTACTAATTGTCAACTCAGCAGTTTGTTAGCAGCCCATACAATGCACCAAGGCGTTTAGATGAGCAGTTATGACAAGGACTAATGATAAGTTTTTCTACACAAAAAAATATGGCCCTGCATATGATGTGCAGTGTATGGATAGACAGCTTGACCTCTAGTGCCAACATTAATAAAGTCTGCTCAGGAAAATGAAACTAGTCTCATAAGGCTATGGTCATATCTGTGCTCTGAATTCTGTCTTTCTTTTCTGTCCTAGAAGCAGAAAAATGGAATTCATAGCTGATGTATCACAATGGACACACGTGGATCTGACTCTATTGATGGTAATGGGGTAGGTCAGGTTGCTGTCATATACCAGAAAAAGTGTTTTTTGTTCTAATTTTTTTTAATGAAATCTGCAATGGAGCCTTTAAATGATATTGTATGTGAATAAAGCCTTAGGCCAGGTTCTCACTGCGCTATGGCAGTCCGTTTAATGGACTGCGCTACACTGCGGTATAGCGCGGTGTAATGCAGTCTGTCAACGCTGCCATACACCACCATTATGTGGCGCACCGCGACGTATGCCGTAAAGCGGCACTAGTTCGCGATGTGCCGTTAAGCACTGACGGAGCCTCGGACGCAGCCTGCAGCGTCTGAGGCTCCGTCACAGCCAGCGCTGATGATTCATCAGCGCTAGCGGTATAGCATGTCACCAGCGCTATGCATTGATAGGGCTGGTTAACGCTATGTGAACCTGGCCTCACTTAGTAAAATGCATTCTGTTCTTTCCTATATGTTTTATTTCTACATCTCAGAGGAGTGAATTTTGGGTCGTCCGCCAGGGCAGTGGGGTACTTGGTACCGGGCGGGTATCTCAGAGGGAAGTGTCACAGTAGCGGTGACCCGGTCCGTGGCCCTGGGCGTCCATGTAAAAGGGGTTAAGAGTGGCTGATTAATGTTTATAAGTGGATGATACGTGACGCCACCTGTGGTGATCGGCAATGAAGGTGTTAAGCCGACGCTGCAGTGCAGATCCCCTGGGACAGATGGTGTGGGGCAGCAATGATGTTGTAGCCCTCCACAGGTAGGGCTGTAGTCCCATGGCAGTGAGGATAGGTGTTGAGGAAGAGGGTGTAGTGTCTGGCACAGAGATGTAGCAGTGCTGAAGAGTTTACAGGAAGGAGGCAAGGACACAATAGGGTGCAGTTTCTTTTACCTTTACTTTGCTTGGTAAATGCAGTTCAGAATTCCAGATTACAGATGGAACAGAGGCTGGCCAGCCTGGAAGCAACTTAGGAATCTCTCTATCAGATGGGTTGTGTAGTCTCCTTTCTAGCGGTTATCTTAGGTACTTGCAGTACTGTGTTACACTGAAGTTCCACTTGCTTGTTCTCATCTACAACTCCCTTGTATGGCAGACAGCTGTAGCCTTCTTCTTGTTCTGGCTCACCTGTTGCTGTTGTGCCTCCAAGTCTTATATGGGAACAGAGCATTTACCGCTTCCTATTCCTCCGGTTTCTGCTGCAGGAACATCAGTATCCATACAACCTTGGAGACCGGGCTCCAGATCATGCGCTATAGCTAGAAGTGAGCATTCAACTCTGGTCAATCTTCCAGCTCCTCTCCTCATGTCCACACATGTTGCCCTCCTCACACAAACTCCTAATTTCCCCTTTCTTGCCCCCAGAGAGCAGCCCTTCCCCCAGTTTTGGTTCAGAGCTCCCTCTGCTGGCCTGGAGTGGGAACTGTGCTGTATGTTGTGATTAACTGACAGAGAGACCCTTCATTGCTTCCAAGCATGATATCACACTCCCTAGGAGGAAGGTAATGCCACTGTGGCGACCATACTCCTGGGGGCGCCACAATTTCATATCTAGACTTTGCACAAAAAGGATTATGAGAAGCACCTGTATACACCTCCCGGCTCAAGATCTCAGGTGGCAGATATTGTGCACCTGTTCTGTTCACTAGAATAGGACAGGAGAATGTTAGCTGCTGCTCGCACATATGAGCAGGAAGACACCTGGACACGTGATGTCACTGATACTGTAGTGGCGTAACTTGAAGCTTGTTGTCTCTAATGTAAAAGCTCCAATGAGGCCCCAAATTATTGCAAACATTTAATAATATTGCTCATTTCAAATAGGTCAAAGCATTGCAACCCCTGCACCTATTATAGTTATGCCCCGGTCACTGGCCCCACCCACCTCTGATGTGAAAGTGATGAGCGGATTACACCTTTAACCCCTTCATGACCAGAGCTTTTTTCGGTTTTGCGTTTTTGTTTTTCACTGCCCTTCTTCCCAGAGCCATAACTTTTTTATTTTTCAGTCCATATGACCATGTGGAGCTTGATTTTTGCAGGACGAGTTGTACTTTTGAACTATATCATTGGTTTTACAATGTAGTGTACTAGAAAACAAGAAAAAAATTCCAAGTGCGGTGAAATTGCAAAAAAAAGTGCAATCCCACACTTGATTTTTGTTTGGCTTTTTTGCTAGGTTCAGTAAATGCTAAGACTGACCTGCCATTATGATTCTCTTGGTCATTACGAGTTCATAGACACCAAACATGTCTAGGTTCTTTTTTATCCAAACGTTGCTAAAAAAAAATGCGCCATTTTCCGAGACCTGTAGCATCTCCACTTTTCATGATATTGGGTTGGGTGAGAGCTATTTTTTTGCGTGCCGAGCTGATATTTTTAATAATATAATTTTGGTGCAGATATCTTCTTTTGATTGCTCATGATTAGTGTTGAGCATTCCGATACCGCAAGTATCGGGTATCGGCCGATACTTGCTGTATCGGAATTCCGATACCGACTTCCGATATTTTTTCAATATCGGAATTCGGCATCGGAATCGGAAGTTCCAAGTTGATTGACAGACTGACGTCATCATGATGCGCGGTGTGTGCGCATCATGATGCGCTGTCATTTCGGGCCTTCCGGGGGTCTCTGCCGGCCTGCCGGGGGGCTGTGCCGGCCTGCCGGGGGGCTGTGTGGACTGCCCGGGGGACTGTGTGGACTGCCCGGGGTCTGTATCGGCCTGCCGGGGGGCTGTGCCGGCCTGCCGGTGGTCTGTGCACCCTGTGGGGGTCTGTACCGGCCTGCCGGGGGGCTGTGCCGGCCTGCCGGTGGTCTGTGCACCCTGTGGGGGTCTGTACCGGCCTGCCGGGGGGCTGTGCCGGCCTGCCGGGGGGCTGTGCTGATGTCCGGGGGTCTGTGCAAGCATCGTCCGATGGGACTACAAGTCCCATCGGGCGATGCCTGCTACCATGACAGTGATTGACACATTAGCCAATGATGGGACAGTAGTAGTCCCATCATCCGGCTAATGTGTTAAATGTTAAAAAAAAAAAAAAAAAATACTACATACATACTACATGCATGCTACATACATACTACATGCTACATACATACTACATATATACTACATACATACTACATACATGCTACATACATACTGCATGCTACATACATACTACATACATACTACATACATACTACATGCATGCTACATACATACTACATGCTACATACATACTACATATATACTACATACATACTACATACATGCTACATACATACTGCATGCTACATACATACTACATACATACTACATACATACTACATGCATGCTACATACATACTACATGCATGCTACATACTACATATATACTACATGCATACTACATACATACCACATACATACCACATACATGCTACATACATGCTACATACTACATACATACTACATACATACTACATGCATGCTACATACATACTACATGCATGCTACATACATACTACATGCCACATACATACCACATACTTACTACATACATACTACATGCTACATACATACTACATATATACTACATGCATGCTACATACATACTACATGCTACATACATACCACATACATACTACATACATGCTACATACATACTACATATATACTACATGCATGCTACATACATACTACATATATACTACATGCATGCTACATACATACTACATGCTACATGCATGCTACATACATACTACATACATACTACATGCTACATACATACCACATATATACTACATACATACAATACATTCATACAATACATACATAGACATACAGTACATATAACATAGAGTAACATACTTACCAATACTTGTCACATTGTTCCCCGAAGCCATTGTCTTTTCCGGAATAAATATTAACATAACAAACCACAAAAATACTCACCCACGATCCGAAGCAGTCCACGAGTGTGTCCCACGACGATCTTGGGTAGAGAACTGCAGCATCAGATGATGCTGCCGTTCTCTACGGGCTGCAGGAATCCAATGACGGAAGGTAGGTATCCTTCCGCACTGTATTCCTCCGCCACTTAAAAAAAAAAAGTCCCTAGTCTCACTTTATGCCATTGCTGCGTGGGAAATTCCCACACAGCAATGGCATAAAGTGAGACTAGGGACTTTTTTTTTTTTAAGTGGCGGAGGAATACAGTGCGGAAGGATACCTACCTTCCGTCATTGGATTCCTGCAGCCCGTAGAGAACGGCAGCATCATCTGATGCTGCAGTTCTCTACCCAAGATCGTCGTGGGACACACTCGTGGACTGCTTCGGATCGTGGGTGAGTATTTTTGTGGTTTGTTATGTTAATATTTATTCCGGAAAAGACAATGGCTTCGGGGAACAATGCGACAAGTATTGGTAAGTATGTTACTCTATGTTATATGTACTGTATGTCTATGTATGTATTGTATGAATGTATTGTATGTAGTATGTATGTAGTATATATGTGGTATGTATGTAGCATGTAGTATGTATGTAGTATGTATGTAGCATGCAGTATGTATGTAGCATGCATGTAGTATATATGTAGTATGTATGTAGCATGTAGTATGTATGTAGCATGCAGTATGTATGTAGCATGCATGTAGTATATATGTAGTATGTATGTAGCATGTAGTATGTATGTAGCATGCATGTAGTATGTATGTAGCATGCATGTAGTATATATGTAGTATGTATGTTGCATGTAGTATTTATGTAGTATGAATGTAGCATGTATGTAGTATGTAGTATGTATGTAGTATATATGTAGTATGTATGTTGCATGTAGTATTTATGTAGTATGAATGTAGCATGTATGTAGTATGTAGTATGAATGTAGCATGTATGTAGTATGCATGTTGTATGAATGTAGCATGTATGTAGCATGTAATTTTTTTTTTTTTTTTTTTTTACATTTAACACATTAGCCGGATGATGGAACTACTACTGTCCCATCATTGGCTAATGTGTCAATCACTGTCATGGTAGCAGGCATCGCCCGATGGGACTTGTAGTCCCATCGGACGATGCCTGCACAGACCCCCGAAGCCTGCACAGCCCCCCGGCAGGCCGGCACAGCCCCCCGGCAGGCCGGCACAGCCCCCCGGAGCCTGCACAGACCACCGGCAGGCCGGCACAGCCCCCCGGCAGGCCGGCACAGCCCCCCGGAGCCTGCACAGCCCCCCGGCAGGCCGGCACAGCCCACCGGAGCCTGCACAGACCACCGGCAGGCCGGCACAGCCCCCCGGCAGGCCGGCACAGACCACCGGAGCCTGCACAGACCCCCTGGCAGGCCGGCACAGCCCCCCGAAAGGCCCGTACAGACCCCAGAGAGGCTGTACAAGGGCAGGAAAGGGTTTTTCTTATTCCGATACCGGAAGTCCCATAGACTTGAATGGGACTTCCGGTATCGGAATCGGCGATACCGATACTTTTTTTAAAGATCGGCCGATACCATCCGATACGATACTTTGAAGTATCGGACGGTATCGCTCAACTCTACTCATGATTGCATTTTACTGCAATGACGTGGCGACCAAAAAAACGTAATTCTGGAGTTTTGATTTTTTCTCGCTACGCCGTTTAGCGATCAGGTTAATCCTTTTTTTTATTTATCGATTGGGCGATTATGAATGCAGCTATACCAAATATGTGTATGTTTGATTTTTATTGTTTTATTTTGAAGGGGACGAAAGGGGGGTGATTTACACTTTTATATTTTTTTATATTTTTAAAACTATTTTTCTTTAACTTTTGGCATGCTTCAATAGCCTCCATGGGAGACTAGAAGCTGCGATAGCCCGTTCGGCTCTGCTACATAGAGGTGATGATCAGATCACCTGTATGTAGCAGAATCACAGACTTGTTATGAGCGCCGACCACCAGGTGGTGCTCATAGAAATCTGGCATCAACAACGATAGAGGTCTCAAGGAGACGTCTGGTTGTCATGCCAACACACCGGTGACCCACGATCACGTGATGCGAGTCACCAGTGAGTGTTTTTCCGGCCGGATGGCTGGATGTGCTTGCTAAATGCCACTGAGTTTGACAGCAGCATTTAACTAGTTAATAGCCGTGGGAAGATCGTGATTCTGCCCGCGGCTATTGGGGGCACATGTCAACTGTTCAAAACAGCTGACATCTCACCGCCGGAGCCCACATTAAAGCGGGGGATACTGACATCGGACGTACTATACCGTCCGATGTCAGTAAGGGGTTAACTAACAGTCTTGGCCAGTGTTTCCCCAACTCCAGTTCCCTCAGACACCAAAATGTCATGTTTTCAGGATATCCTTAGTATCGCTCAGGTGATGGAAGTAGCATCAAGGCATCAGGAATCCTCTCACCTGTGCAACACTGTGGAAATCATGAAAACACGACCTGTTGGAGCCCATGAGGACTGGAATTTAGGAAAAACTGTTTATAGGCAACAAAGGTTTGTTTCAATGGGTAATTGCAAGAAAAATGTGTCTGTCTTCAGACTAGATTGTTTAGACTGTCTGTCTTAAAGGGGTTTTCCCACGAACAAAATGTCATTTTAAATAAAAGATCTTGGAATAATAGTAATTTCCACAATTGGATGTGTTTAAATTAAATGTTCCTGTGCAGAGATAATCTTATACATGTGCCCCTGCTGTGTACTATGTAATGGCTGTGTCTGACCGTACAGGAACATGGTCTGATCATACCACAGCTCCTGGGCAGGGGAGGAAGAAAACGAGAATACACAGACATTACAGCATGGGATCACAAATGATTCTTTCTATGAGGTAAAACATTGTTTAAAAATAGGCAGGGAAATGTTTTATCTCACAAAAAATAATCTGTGATCCCATTCTGTAATGTTTGTATACTCTTTTTGCTTCCTCCCCTGCCCAGGAGCTGTGGTATGATAAGACCATGTCCCTGCACGGT
This sequence comes from Dendrobates tinctorius, assembly GCF_039654945.1. Classification (NCBI taxonomy): domain Eukaryota; kingdom Metazoa; phylum Chordata; class Amphibia; order Anura; family Dendrobatidae; genus Dendrobates; species Dendrobates tinctorius. The sequence continues at coordinate 60,695,258 of NW_027361714.1, forward strand.
GAGACACAGCCATTACACAGTACACAGCAGGGGCACATTTATAAGATTATCTCAGCACAGGAACATTTATTTAAACACATTCAATTGAGAAAATTATTATTATTCCAAGATCTATTGATTAAAATCAACTTTATTTTTGTGGGGAAACTCCCTATAAGCCCAGATATGGCAGGACTGTGGTGTGGGTCTTGCCTCAAAAATCAAAGCAAAATGTAAGTTTTTCCATGATTTCAGAAAACTATGGGCAGAATGCAGCATGTGAATATACCCTAATTGTACCGTGCTTGCTGTGGGATCCATAACATTACAGCTAAACAATTGTACATCATTTTATTCTTCCTCTGGGTGCACAATTAGAATGTTCCCATTCATTGCTAGAAAGCAGAGATCTTGAAAATCGGATGGAATTAAAATACAAAGCAATTATTTGAAAGCTGGAAAACCTTTCATTATGCAATAAGAAAACCATTTCCTCAAATTATTGCAATCCTTTAATAAATATAAACTTTTTAATAATCCTTATTTAGACATTAAATTAAAATCACTGCTGCATTTCCCCTTAGAGCGGCATCTGACTTTGAATTAGCATCAGCAGAATAATGCAACAGATGTTTCCAAGGCTTATTTTCTGCAGTTGTTCTACATGCCTAAAGCTGGAAAGTGATTTCCCAAAATATATCTGAACAGTTCTATCTGTTGATCTATCCATCTGGGCTAAGTAGAAATTTAAATTTTTCTTTTTACCTTCTGGAAAATTCCTGCAGTCAATCTATGGGACTGCAGGTAGGCAAATTGTGCAATGTACAGGGTGGGCCATTTATATGGATACACCTGGGTGGGTCATTTATAAAGTTGCATCCAAAATGGCTGACTTCAAAATGGCCACCATGGTCACCACCCATCTTGAAAAGTTTTCCCCTCCCATATACTAATGTCCCACGAACAGGAAGTTGATATCACCAATCATTCCCATTTTATCTAGGTGTATCCATATACATGGTCCACCCTGTAAATACTGTCAGGATTCCCCTCTACTTTCAGCATGAGTGAGCAGTCATGTGTACAGTATACAAGTATGTGATTAGAATATTGAGACAAGCGTATGAGAATCTAGTCGACACATGACAACAAGTATGTAAATTGCATGCTTGCAGTCACGTGAAGTCACTGATACTGGAAACAAAGAGGAATCCTGACAGTGTGCATGTTACACACTGTCATGATTTGGCAATCTACAGTAATGTAGAGTGACTGCAGAAATTTCTCTTGAACCCAGTGAGTCTCTCTGTCTGGTTGGAGGATATATAAAGGATACATTCACATAAACATTTATAAATGTACAATCTATACAAAAGATTATCACAACACCAGACGCTTCATAGAATGACATTTCTTGTATCATAAAATGTAATTTTGTATCAAGAGACTGAAAAATGTTTCAAATCACAGCTGAGTAGAAAAACATGAAACATCACGAGGTCCATGTTTTTCTGCAATCTGTAGACTGTTCTGACATTTAGGCTATGTGCACACGTAGTTTAATATAACCGATACCATGGGTAATCAGCAATTTCCACAGTCCCCGAAGGGGATGGGCAACTCTCACCATACTTCAAAATTCACACATAAGAACAGTATCCAGCCCAATATGATTAAACATCAAAAGGGTTAAATTTAAAAATAATCCTTTTATTAATCATCACATAAAACCACAATAACATAGTAATAGTAGATGAAGTAGTCGGTGTTTGGGAAACAAAAATAAATTCCCCAGAACTAATTCAAAGCTTAGGCATATTAAAAGGCACCATAGGAGAAATCCCCCAAAAAACAATAAGATATATGTAATAATAATGGTAAGATACGCCACAGGAGCTGAAAGACCCCGTATTACAACAATCAAAACATCGCCCTGCACATAAAATCACAAGTCACTATAGATCCCATCTAGATCAAAACATCCAGTGCAGGGTAGAGAGACTGCTGATAGAAGAGCACTGTGGCTAATATACAGGGAATCACCCACCATAGAGGCTATGTCTCCTTTACTAAATAAAGTGATGATGCAGATTAAAGTGACATTTTATGGTTACCCATATGGGTGAATATCCAAGTTCCAGGAACTTGCCCCGACGCACGTTGTGCCTATCTGGCTTCCTCGGGGGGCAGTGTGGATAGATATGCTGTCACACGTAGCAGAAAATTTCAGCTTAAAAACCGGACTCCCTTCCCAGAAACCGTGCGTTTTTTTCTGCGCATTTTCCATGCGTTTTCTGCGCGTTTTTTGCACAAAAAATGCGTGATTTTATGCGGTTTTTTCCGCGCAGTTCTAGACCCATAGAAATAGCCAGAAATGCGGAAAAATCAGCGAAATTAATGAGCATGCTGCGCTTTTTACCGCGAAGCTTTTTTTGCTGTAAAAAACGCATCAATATGCACAAAAATTGAAAAATGCATAGAAACGAATGGGAAGCTTATTTTTAGCGTTTTTATAGCGGATTTATTGGCAAATCCGCTAAAAAAACGCTGTGTGTGCACACAGCCTTATGCTGCCATTCCTATACTTTCAGCCAGTTTTTCAGATATGAATTGTTAGTGAATAGGAGTTCATGAACTCCCATTAATATCTTTCACTGAGCCCACTTTAATCTAGTTGTGTTCTAGAGACCATACTGAATCTTTAACTCTTTAAGAACCAAGCCATTTCTGATGTTTAAGACTATATAAAGTTGTTTTCAAATTTTTCATCTCTTCATTATTAAACTGATATTTTTTCTTTTTGCATCTGTATGAGGAGGCGATGGTACCCCTGAAGATGTATCATTAGTACAGGAAGACTGCTACCTACTGGCTAGACGGAACCATGCAGAACCAACCTGCACAAGAAGAGTTGCAGGGAGGGGGCGAGTTCAAATGTGGCACACGTTCAGGTGTCTTTGATGATGAAGTTCCCGGATATAAAGGTCCTGCACATCAAACCACGGGAAGTGATTTGGCACCAAGAGAGAGCGAGGTGTGGATGTAGACCAGGGACGGCACAGAAGCCAGAGTAACAGGCCTCAGTGGAAAGCATGTGCCAGCAGAGTGCTGGCCACTGTCAGCCAGAGCCTGGACATCACCAAGTGAGATCCAAAGACCCGACTATGTCGGTCAAGACCTGAGGATCGCATATATACGCCGGACAAGACCCAGAGCCCCGACTGCGCCGATCAAGGTTCGAATCACCGCCTTAAACCAGTCAAATTCCAGAGCTCAGACAATCCTAGTCGAGAGCCAGACCCCAGCCCTCTTTCTTTCAGGCCCAGGAAACACCCGCCACTTATCAAGCACCGAAGATCCAAGAGGAGATTTCGACCAAAGAAGGACGTCTGTGATGATAGAACAGAGACACAAGTGAGCCGGGCCGTCACTTCTGGCACCAGTGTACTTTACAGGTGTCGGCTTAGAGTAGGACAACAGGTGGGGTATGGATCGACTGGGGCAAAGGAGGCTCAGCGTTCCATGATAGACTTCGTTAGTAGGACTTGTGGCCTAGTGGGAAAACTCAGTGACCCCCGCTAGGGCCATTGTGTCAAGAGGAGCCAGCGAAGCAGCTCACCCAGGAATGGGTGTAGCGCCCCAGTCAGAGAGAAATTAGTATAATCCTTTAAGAGACTTTTCTGTTATTCAAATTGAACTTGAACACTTATTGCATGTTCTGCATTGTATTATGTTTGTGATATTTTCTATTGTTTAACTGCTTCCCAAGTTCTGCCATCCCCACCATACTGGCTGCATGAAATAGTTTATTGCTTGTTCCTGCCTGATGGCCTAATATACATAAGTATCTTGATGTATCCATCTCCTCCCCCACTGGTGCCAAAAACCTGGATTCTTGCATTATTTTAAGCTAAAATTGTTTTTTTTTTTATCATACTAGCATAAATATCCTGCTGAAGAATTGTTTGTTTTGAAGAAAGTTTTATTTCTGTTTTTGCTGTTTCAAATTGGCTCCTCAGCAAAGGAATCTAGCTAAAAAAAAATTGTTCATGAACTATTTATTTTTTAGCAAAATTCACCCGAATGCATGTTTTCACCTTGAATTCCGTTGTATCTTTCTTTGTTTTGTCTGTATTCTCACATATCAGTGTTGGAAAAGCAAGGAAAAGACAAAATGAATGTCATTCCAAACTGGAAGAAAGTGAGGACACAAAGGTGTCCACAGCCTGTGACAATAGAGAGTTCATAATGGAAAAGGCTCATGAAAGGCCCTGCATTGGAGGAGCATGCTTATCTATTGGAAGAAAAGCACTGTGAACCCAGTAAATGTAAATAATTATGTTAGCAACACATTCCTGTACTGCAGCGGGAAGATACATTGTGTAAAAGAGAGGCTGTAATGAAGGCATCGTCCAAGGGGATACATAAATCTGCATTACCCAGAGGATGCTTCCACTTCTTTGGATGTTCTTCTTCTGTTATAGAGTTCTGGATAAAGCAGCATACTGTACATGTCATGTAGGATCTTGGTAAATGGTCAATTCAAATGTCTCTTAAGCCTCCGTCACACTAAGCGAGATCGCTAGCGAGATCGCTGCTGAGTCACAAGATTTGTGACGCAACAGCGACCTCAGTAGTGACTTCAGCAGCGATCTCGCTACGTTTGACAGGTAGCAGCAACCAGGCCCCTGTTGTGAGATCGCTGGTCGTGTCGGAATGACCTGGACTTTTTTTGATCGTTGAGGTCCCGCTGGGTAGCATGCATTGGTATGTTTGACACCTTACCAACGACCTCGTTAGCGACTCAGAAGCAAGACACATAGGCGTGGATTTGCGTTGATTCGAGGTCTGAATCATCAGAGTAGCTGCTATGTGACAGGGTCCCAACGACCGCCGACATCATTACAAAGGTCGCTACGGGTCGCCATATCATTGCTGCGTCATTGGGAAGGTCTGACTGTTTGGCATCTCACCAGCGACCACATAGCGATGTAGCAACAATCCCTACCAGGTCGTATCGTTGTCGGGATCGCTGTAGCGTTGCTGAGTGTGAAGGGAGCTTTAGAAAGAACCGGACAGATTCTTGCTGTGAATCAGACCCTGGCTTTGTTACTTCAGCGGTATATGTTCTCATATCAGATGATAAATCTGAGGGAGGTCCGCAGCGGTTTCTCCCCACACTGTTTGCCTCGACTGACAGGTCTCTCCCTTTGTGTGTGTTTAGGGAGAGACTTATCTGTCTAGGGCAGTGGGGCAAGAAGAAATCACTGGGGAGCTGACGGCAAGATGCAAAGTCTCAAGCCGGCTTTTCAAAGTATGCTTTCTTTGAAACTGCAGTATGTAGTGCTTTACAACGGTTGTCTACTACTAGGACAACCCTTCTCAATCTGAATGTTTGCCCCATTAAAATGAAAACACATATAATCATCTCCCGTGTCGGCGCCATTCCAGCAGCGTCGGCACTCGCTGTCCCGGGGATCACTTGAGGTTGTTACGTCCCCCCAGCCCTGCCCCCAATCAGTGCTGGTTTCACTGTCCCCACCTTCAGACGAATATGTAATCAAGAGGAAGTGAGAACTGTGACTGGATTACTTATTCATCTGGAGATGTGGACAGTGAAGCCAGCACTGATTGGGGGCAGGGCTTGTGTGACGTAACAACCTCACGTAAACCCCGAGAACTTGAGTGCCGACACAGCTGTAATGGCACCAGCATGGGAGGTGAGTATAAGTGCTTTTATTTTAACCCCTTCACTCCTGGAGCTTTTTCGATTTTTCGCTTTCGTTTTTCACTCCCCTTCTTTCCAGAGCCATAACTTTTTTATTTTTCTGTCAATATGGCCATGTGATGGCTTATTTTTTGCGAGACGAGTTGTACTTTTAAACCATTGGTTTTACCATGTCATGTACTCGAAAACGGGAAAAAAATTCCAAGTGCGGTGAAATTGCAAAAAAAGTGCAATCCCACATTTGTTTTTTTGCTTGGCTTTTTTGCTAGGTTCATTAGTTGCTAACTCTATCCTTCTATTATGATTCTCCAGGTCATTATGAGTTCATAGACACCAAACATGTCTATGCTCTCTTTTATCTAAGTGGTGAAAAAACATCCAAAGTTTGCTAAAAAAAAAAAATTTGCACAATTTTCTGAGACCCGTAGCGTCTCCATTTTTCGTGATCTGGGGTCGAGTGAGGGCTTATTTTTTGCATGCCGGGCTGACATTTTTAATGACACCAATTTTGTGCAGATGCGGTCTTTTGATCGCCCTGTCACGGCGACCAAAAAAACGTAATTCTGGCGTTTTGAATTTTTTTACCGCTACGCCGTTTAGCGATCGGATTAATACTTTTTTGTATTGATAGTTCGTGTGTGACAAATTCTCCATGGATTCTCTGCTTGAATGCAGAGTTGTGGGGGTCCCAGAGCTAAGACCCATCCCACATCCATCAGATACATGGCATATATTTTGGATGTAACAAAAATGTCTATGTGGAAATATCCACTTGTTCTGAATTTTCATTGCAGAACTGTGTATATAGAATCACCAGCTGGATTACCGTAATGAGTTTTTGAAGAATCCCATCCATCTAATGATTGTTGAAAATTTCTCCACAGAAATTGTTCAGGATCCACTGAAATGGCAATGAAAATATCTTCAGTGATTCAATAATTTGGATTTTGCTGCAGAAAAAGTATGCAGCAAATCTATATGTGAACATGTCATAACATTATTTATGATGGTGTGTTATTTATGTTTTATGTGCGTTTTCACTTGAATGTGATTTTGTGTATTTTTGTCATGGCCAAATTTTCTTATCACTTCCCACACGTATGGGAAAGGTGTTTGCAGTAGAACAACATTTCGTATGCCAGTCTTAGTCCAGAGTATGCTGGAATAAAATGTGACAACTTTATTAAGAGAAATGGGATTCTTAATAAATTTATCATATTTTTGCCTCTGTGTGCACCAGAAATGTAAATCTATGACTGCTATGATTATGAGTAGGTTTTATAATTTATGCCAGACCCTGGCCTAAATTATATTAAATCTGTCAGGCAGTGGGCTTCCAGCTCAGAACCGTCCATTTTTAAAAGTATTGAAAGACGCTCAAAAAGGAAAAACTTGCTTCGTTGATATGCTCCACAGTGGTTTTTTTCACAGATTATTATTTGTGGTTTTAGAAAGCAGTAAAAAAAACTTAATTTTACAAATTCTTGCTCATTTTTGTTTCATTGCACAATTTATCCCTAAAATAGCTTTTTATTTGTGCCAAAACTGTGCCCTTATAAGGTCTGCGCTATTTCTTAACTAACCCAGCAGATTTTTAGTACTACCAATCTGATTTTGGTGCTTCTAAATAGCTTGACATTTACTTTTCCAGAATGTAAAAGTTCTTAATCAGTCCTAGTTAGGCTATGTCTTTTTACATGTACCTGTATGATCTTGCAAATGCTTTTCTCCACGTGTCGACTGGCCCACGGTTGAACAGGGGAATTCCCTGCTGGGCCTCTATGCAGAGTAGTCTCTATATGAGCGGTAGTTGGCACAATACACTTTTTTCACTATGTACAGGCAAGGGAAGTATTTCATCAGTCAATTTAAAGAACTACCTAGTGCATTATTTTATAAAAGCAGAGGTACATTTGTAGATGAGGGTAATGTAATAATGCGGTATATGTAGCTGAATAGTGAGCCATCAGAATCAGTGGTAATGGTGAACCCTAGGCAATCCAGTCCTACACTGATTTTCTCATATTATCTTATAGGATCTCCATCTTTTTTTCACCTAAAGCAGCCTATGAGATGAACCTGTATGGTCTAACATGTTAATAAATGACAGTGGTCAGTATTTCATTTTCATGTTCCCAGTTGTTACAAATAGTTCTCAATTATAATTATTTATTTAATGGAAAAAAATACATTTTTTTTAGGAATTTAATCAGTTCTTCCATGTCCATGTAAAAAAAATGAATTCAATAATTCAAGGCTTTAAACTGGTAATATCAGGAAGATTCCAGGGCTCAATAACTGGATGTGTGGAAATCATACTTGTAAACTGATGTTCATATACTGAATGCAGTATTCTGGTGGGAAGCCTATTAGCACCAGGCGACCTGACACCAGAGGAATCCGTCAAAACAATAATTATCTCATGCCAATATATCACTAGGGTATGAGAACCAATCAACTAATGTGAACACAGCAAATATGACAAGATATTAACATCAACATGTCATTTTATACCCACAGCATAGAAATAAGAATGACTCCATTATGAATTCCAGATCCAACAAAGGAACATAGGACATGATATTTTAGGAGTTTACTTTTCCATAATAATTAAAAATATGAATAATAATGAAACATTCAACATGCTAGCATTGATGGGTGGCAAACGTAAAATATATGAAGGGGCACTCAAAATACATCCCATAGAAGATATGTCACAGAATATATTCCTACGAGAAAAAAAAATCACATAGCCGAAAAGTTACAAAGGTTACGTAATATCCTCAAGGGCACATTGCAATAAGAAAAGGTCTATAATAACACAAGAGCTTAACTGCACCCTGAGTGATAATGTAGGGAGTGAGGCATCAATTGAAATAAATGTCCACCCCGACCAATCCAAAAGTCTGTGCATACAAAAGAATCATCATGCTTTATGCCTCTGGTTTTTATCAATGAGCTTACCAGATTCCAACCATTGTTTGCCTGTTGCCTGGTAAAGCTGGTTCCTCGAGGATTTAGCCACAATTTATATCCTACAAAGAAATGGGGCATAATTGTGTTCTTCTCCAAGTGGCTGAGCTGCCCATACAGAGCACACAATGCCAGACCTCCGGTCAAAGCATGCTGCCTTTACAATGCAAATAAGTGAACCACAGCTATGGACCAACTATCCGACACTTACTGGATCAGCAGCCCAGCATTGTTAAACTGAATTTTATCTTGTCTTCATGAAGTATGACCTCCTACACTGCAAATGGAAACGCTTCACAAATGTTTGGGAGCTGCTATGTGTGTGTGCAAAAATATTCAATATAGTTCACGCATGCAGTTGAAACCAGAGGTTTACATACACTATATAGAAAGACACATGTGCATGTTTTTCTCAATATCTGACATGAAATCAGAATAAACCTTTCCTGTTTTACGGTCAATTAAGATTACCATAATTATTAATATTTGCCAAATGATAGAATAATGAGAGAGAATGTTTTAAGGCATTTTTGTTACTTACTGCAAAGTTATATACACTAATATTACTATGCCTTTAAATAATTCTGGACTGCCCATATGATGATGTCATGTGTTTGGAAGCTTCAACGATGACAATGCATCTGACGTACCTGGATAGTATGTATTCTGTTGGCAATAAACATTTGCGCATGCGCTAGACACGTTACCTCGGAGGGACTTCTTCTGCTACCGGGTCAGCAGCTCTCCGTTCTAAGGCAATTAATAAAGATTTTATTCTGTTACCTGCATCACGGTGTGTTATGTCCAATCAGTGTGCGAAGAAGCCATTATTCCAAAAGAAACATAAAAAAGCCAGATTAATGTTTGAAAATGCACACAGTAACAAAGAACTTAATTTTTGGGGTCATGTCCTGTGGTCTGACGAAACTAAACTTGAACTTTTTGGACACAAAGACCATCACTACTTTGGAGGAAAAAGGGAGAAGCTTGGAAGCCTAAGAAAACCATCCCCACTGTGAAACACAGGGGTGGCAGCATCATATTGTGGGGTTGTTTTGCTGCAGGAGGAACTGGTGCACTTCACAAAAGAGATGGCATCATAAGAAAAGAAGATTATGTGGCAATACTGAAGCAACATCCCAAGACATCAGACATGAAGTTAAAGCTTGGGCGGAAATGGGTGAGAGCAAGGCGACCTACAAACCTGGATCAGTTACACCAGTTTTGTCAGGAGGACTCAAGTTCCAAATTCCGACCAACTATTGTGAGAAGCTTGTAAAAGTATATCCCAAACATTTGACCCAAGTCATTCAGTTTAAGGGCAATGGTACCAAATACTAATGAAATGTATGTAAATTTTGGACTTTGCAGTAAGTAATAAAAATGCCTGAAACATTCTCTCTCTCTCTTTCTCTCTCTCTCTCTCTCTCTCTCTCTCTCTCTCTCTCTCTCTCATTATTCTGCCATTTGGCAAATATTAATAATTGTGGTAATCCTAACTGACCTAAAATGGGGAAGGTTTATTCTGATTTCATGTCAGATATTGAGATAAACATGTATATGTGTCTTTTTATATAGTTTATGGAAACTTCTGGTTTCAGCTGTAGTTTCTAATAATGTCAAAATACTCAACAGTGACATAATTGGTTCCTTTCTTGTTCAGTATAATAGAAAGTTTAAAGGGTTGTCCGAGACTATTTTATTTTTAACTATGGGCCTAAGAACTAACAGGCGGGTAGTTGCTAATTACAGTGGCATGTAAAAGGTTTGGGCACCCCTGGTCAAAATTACTGTTATTGTGAACAGTTAAAGGGTATATCCAGGACTTTACAAAAAAACAAAAAATGTACATGACTAATAACAGGCAGGTAATTGTAACATACCCACCTGTTGTGCACGGTGCCTTTCTTCCCCGGCACAAAGCGGTCACAAACGCACCTGACAGGGATACAGCTGCCTTTGCTGATGCGACAGGGCTGGACTTCCAAGGTCATTCTTATTGGCAGCTGGCACCCCCAATTAAGCCACGAGGATCAGGCTGACAATCAGAACAACTTTGGAAGTTCCGCCTTGTCTACAGAGCGGACCGGAAAAGAAGCCTCCCCTCTGTAGATGTGACGTCAGCAGAGGATTCTGAATTCTTTGCAGAGGCGTCTGTGACCGCTCTCTGCTGGGGAAGACCGGCGCTGTGCACAACAGGCAGGTAAGTAGTAATTACCTGCCTGTTAGTGCTTAGGTACATTTTTAATTTTTTTGTAAAGTCCTGGATATACCCTTTAACTGTTCAGATAAACGGTAATTTTGACCAGGGGTGCTCAAACTCTTACATTCCACTATATCTGCTTGTTCTCCCATTACCGATCTCTGCCGAGTTAGAGCGAACCACTCCTGCTAGCTTCATGTCTGACAATGTCATGCTGATTAAAGGTACTGTCACACTTAGCGATGTACCAGCGATCCCGACCAGCGATATGACGCGGTCAGGATCGCTGGTACATCGTTAAGTGGTCGCTAGTGAGCTGCCACATAGGCAGATCTCACTAGCGACATCGCTGGGGACGGGGGTCGCTACTTACCTGTCACACCAGGCGATCCTGCGTCCTCCCGCCCGGCTCCACGCGTTGCTCGTCGTCACAGCAGGAAGCGCCGCAGGAAGCAGACGACGAGAAACAGTCCTGAACGTTCTCGCGCGATCAGTGATAACCAGCGTGGGAGCGGGTCGTAGGTAAGTATCAGACACAGCGATATCGCTAGCAATATCGCTATAACGTCATTAGTTATAGCGATATTGCTAGCGATATCTCTTAGTGTGACATGCCCTTAACAGCAGGCTTTACGCTGCCTAACTGCAGGAAGCCATGTGTTGATCACTACGACATCGGCAGTCACATCCCATCAATGGAGCAGCTTGGAAGAGTTGTTCTGTTCAGATGAAGCAGCAGAATCAACAGGAAGAGCAGTCTATGACCGATGTAGCCAAATTGTTAATTCCATATATAGAAGGCTTGGTGTTGTCCTTAAAAATTATGGAGGCCATACAAAATACTAGATGTAGTAGTCTTTGATGTGGGGTGTATTCATTTTTGCATCAACTAACTTGCATAAAACTGAACATATTGCAATGAAAGTTATATCAACAGTGATGAGCAAACATGCTGAGATAAGGTGTTATCCAAGCATGCTCAAGTGCTGAGTACTCAAATAATATGTTTGAGTCCCCGAGCTTGCATGTCTCGCAGCTGATCGACAGCGCCAACACATGCAGGGAATGCCTAACAAACAGGCAATCCCTACATGTGTTGCGGCTGTCGAACAGCATGCAGTCATGGGGACTCGAACATATTTTTCAGGCACGCCAAAGACACTTGGTTAGCAAACGAGCATGTTTTGATAACACCTTATCCGAGCATGTTTGTTCATCGCTAATTCTTAACCTTACTTTCATGTTATGGGTTAAAAATGTTCTAAGAAGCTCAGTCTTGAGAATTTTTTGAAATTGTTCTTGCATTCAGTGAGATTTTGATTAAAATCTTACTGTTACGATACTGTCGGCGCCCCTGCACGTGTCCTCTCTCCCCTCCCTGCAGGGATGCGGGCATGTGTACTTACCTGTCCACGCTCCCTCGGTGTTTGTCTGCTTCCGGGACCTGCATGCAGCATGTAGGTCTCCTGGAAATGGGCTTATGGCACGCGCTCCCTGACTCTTAAAGGGTCAGTGCACTCGCATCTAAAGACATCCCCAGCCAATAGCTAGGAGACGTCGTGAATATAAGGCACCATCCCCTTATTGGGATGTGCCTTAGCAACTTAGTTATTCTATGTGTTTCTTGCTAGTTTGTTGTAAGGTTCTATGCTCTTGATCTGGTCAGTTCCTGTCCTCTATAAATCCCTGTCCCAGTCCACCCTGCTATATCCATATCCAAATCTGTCCTGCCTGTGTCTAGTCCCAATACTGATCCATCTTATTTGTATCTATGCCGCTTGCCTACCCAGTCTGAACTTGCTCCTGTGTATCTGCATCTGTGATCCCATACTGTGGCTGTCCCGTGTTCCTGTTCCAGTCCTGCTTGTGCCGTACTATCCCGTTAACCAATTACTGGCCGCTCGTGCTTCCTTGTCTCCCATGGGGATCAGCTGCCATGGCTCCATGGTGTCATGATGAGTCACCGAAGGAGGAAAAAACAAAATACTAGCTAAGTCCAGAAAAAACAGAGAGGTTGGCAGCTATCGGATTGCAGACCCCTGAACCTATCCACAACAACTAGCAGTAGCCGTGGGGGGTTCCTACGGTGCCCTAGACCCCTCAATCACAGCCGGAGAACTACATAGCCTAAAGACAGAAAGGGGAAAAACTAAACTGCCCCAGCGCAGACCCCAAAGCAATAGGCAGCCCCCAACATATAACGACGGTGAAGCAAGATGAAAACACTAACACAGATAGAAAGATAGGTTGAGCAAATGATGGGGCCCAAGCTAACTAAATAGGACAGGATAGGAAAGCCGCTGTCTGCCATCCGCAAAAACCCTATGCAAAATGTGCCAACCGACTGATAGGAAAAACAGGCCCTGAAGTCGCTAGGCTTCAAAAGACTATATCAGCACTCAGGTATATTCTGAAGACAGAGCAAAAGATCAACAGATCAGAGACAAAAATGGAATTCAGCTCACCCCCGGCCGGGGATGGCAGAACTCCCAAAAAACAAGGCAAAACAAAAACAAAACTGAAGTGTACAAAGCAGAGCAGAAAAACTTAGCTTTGAGACGCAGGAATCAGACTGTTCTCCAAGAATCCAGCCGGATCACCAGCAAGGCAGAAGGGCGTTGGCTGCCTTATATCCAGTCCTCAATTCCAGCCACCCAGTCATCATCTAGCTGCCCAGGTGTTTGGTAATCAGCCTTACTACATTCCTTCACCAGAGGAGGGAGTTCATCAGACCTCAAAGGTGAAGGGAAAAATGAACTCACAACACCATGGGTCCATCCTGGAGTAGGACCTGGAGCCAAGTCTAGTCCCACCGTCAGGGGCTCTAGTGAAGAGTCAGTCACTCACTTAGTTATGCCCCTCCAGGCTCTCCCCAGTCCGGTGCACAGTGGTTCCACAACCACGTGCATAACACTTTCTTTTCAAAGTTGGTGTTCTCTTCTATAGTGACCACTATGTATGTACAAACACACATCAATATAAACTACTCACTAAAGGTTAGGGGTTTTTGTCTTTCGGGTGAAATTTCAGCATGATCTTAAATTTCACTTTACCCTTTTCTGGTGGAATTAATGTCGCTAAACATTTAATGAAGCATCGTTTCTCCTTGCAGAGAATGACATGCTAAGCATGCCGAGATGAGGAGACTTAAAGCCGCAATGCTCCTCTGGGAAATATGCAAATTGTCTCTTTAGAGAGGAAGAGAACTAGAACTCTAGTGCCACCTATTGGAAGTAGCAATCCTAAAAGTAAATGTCAACCCTTTAACGAGCCTTGTTACATGACTTAGGATAAAAGCCAAAACTAGAATCTCAATTTGCAGACACTGTGTTTCGGGGTACTGCCCCTCGTCAGTGCAAAGTGTGAGATCTGGTTTGGCTGTGTGAGAGGCGTCTGGTCAGAGCAGAAATGATGGCTGCCAACGATTTTCGAGATGTCAAGGAGGGCGCTATGCATCAGCTACTGTTGTCATCAAATGAGCCTTTGGTGGTGGTGGTGGTGTTAGTGTGGGCAAGAGTGTCTACTCAATACAGAACTGCCCTACATTTTTGAATAATACAGTGACAAGCCCCTACTACATGAATAACATTATTAATCCAGCCATTGTGCCTCTGCATGAACAACACAGACCTAATTTCATCTTCATGGATAACAATGCTCCTGTCACGCCGTTCTGTTTGTATTTGATTGTCGGCGTGACAATGCATGTTTTTTGCTTTAACCCCTTACTCCTTTCCTCCTAATTGAGCTGGGATACTGCTGGCTTTTACCTGTGTGGAGCCTGCTTAGTTCCCTGCTCTGCTGCGTAGCTGCACATGTGGTGTTAGGTCTTTGCTCTGCTGCTTGACCATTCACATGTGCGGTCCCTGGTCGCAGCTGTGGAAGCTATCCGCGGGTTGTGAGGTCATTTGCAGCTGGTGCATGACTTTCCACGTGTGTCTAGGCTTGCAGACAATGCCAGGTGCTCTAGGCTGCAGTTCCTGCACTGATTGTGCTGCAATGGTTTCTGTGTGTGCTTAGGGCGTACGCAGCCACACCTTCCCTGCTTTTATCAGGGTTAGTGTGTGTACTTGAAATGCTGTCCCCAGCCAATTGCTGAGGGGCAGCTCCTTTATAAACTTACCTGCCCTATGGGCGGGGCGAGAGCTACTGAACCTTGCCATGTGTGTCTCGTGTCTGTGTCCCTGGACCTCGTCTGTGTCTGTTTTGGTACCAAATTCCCTGCCTTGATGCCTGCTTTGTCCTGTTCCCTCGCCCTGCCCCGGAGGCGGCATATCCGGGCCTGAATCCCTGATCCTGTACCTGACCCCGTCTAAATTTGCCCTGGCCTGGAGGCGGTGTATCCAGGCTTGAATCCTTGATGCTGTACCTATCCCTTACCTGACTATGTCTGAACTGTCTGCTGTGTTATGTTCATGGAATCCCTCTGTGTTTGGAGCCCCGCACCCAGTGACTCTGAGTCTCTGGCAACCGGTGTTCCTGTTGAGCAACTATTATGCTGTGCTCTGACTACCATGCGGTGCTAGCTCCATGCAGGCCCAGCAATCCTGCGGTGTTAGTACCATCACGCTTGAGTTCCTTCATAGGTCCGATGTCTGGAGCCTGATGACCGCAGTCTGGAACCTCATGACCGCTGCCTGGAGCTGGATGAGTGCAGTGGTGCCTGTAGGTCCTGTTGGATGTCCGGAACCAAACGACTCCCGTCTGTCTGCCGGTAACTCTGATGTCCTGATGACCTCGTGTGTCCTGATGTACAGATGACCTCGTGTGTCCTGATGACCTCGTGTGTCCTGGTTTTGTCTATGTACTGTGACTTTATTTTAAGTAAACTTTACTTTATTTATACCTGAAGTGGTGCGGTGTCATCAAGTCCTACGTGTCCTTGTCCACAAGCTCAGCTGCCACAGAATCCCGGTTGCTGCCCTTCCCTAGTTCGGGTGGGCCCAGGTCCCCCTCTGTGGTATAGAGGGTCCATATTGCGTCCCCGGGGGATGCCCGCCCCCAGCCATCGGCGTGAAAGCGCCTGCTGGGCCGCGTCTGCGGCTGCAGTCGTGACAGCTCCATTTCATCGAGGTCGCGTCATTAGGGAACAGCTGCTCCCGGAGACTGGAATATGTTGAAGGAAGTGGCCTGCACTTTCTCCAGACTTGAATCCCATAGAAAACCTATGGGATCAGATGAGTTGCCATGTAGAGGCTCAAAACTCTTTACCCCAGAACCTCAATGACTTGAGGGCCACCCTTCAAGAAGAGTGGGATGCCATGCCTCAGCAGACAATAATTTGACTTGTGAACAGCATGACACGTCGTTGTCAAGCTGTAATTGATGCTCAAGGCCACTTGACAAGTTGAGACTGACATTGTTTAGGGAGGTATATCCACCCCTGTTGTTGGCTTTTGTTTTAATAAATTGCTTGAGATGAGGAAATCACAATTGCATGCTTCTACTTAAGTACCCTACTTTCATCAGAAAATATCACCGAAGAGTGATCTTTTTACGTTTTCCATAAATTTCACCTGAAATTCAAATATCCCTAACTTTTTGTGATCAATGTATATTCTGGAGCTCTAAGGACATTTTAATTGCAGGGGTTCAATTAAAGAGTAGAGAATATGTCTCATTTTTTACCAATCTCCAGAAATCCTGACTGTTATTGTACACAATATTATGTAATGGTCAAACCTGTGCAGTTGCCCCGTGGGCATGAGGCTTCACTGAAACCTTAAAATGGGTTTTTACTGTCTATTAGATTAAATGTAAGGATATAATAAATTTCATAGCCTACACTTGATGATGGTAAATGTATGATAGCTGTAGATATCTATGTTGAACTGTAGAAGAGTAAGGGGCACATATACTGCTCTTGCACAGGGATCCTCTTCTATCTGTACATGAGCATTTTTATGGATGCAATAAAAACAGTATGCTTGAGTACTCCCTCTAGAAAGGTGAAGCAGGATTATAATTAGGAGAATATTTGAAATTACATGGCATCATATGATAACATCTATTTATGACTTGTTTTCCTACACAACTTATTGCCAAAACCATTATCTTGAAATAGCCCAGGAACTGATTAATTAAATACTCATCACAATCATCTGCAGGCAAGATTGGTTTCAAGATCTCATCAGTGCTTAATCTTAAAATGCCATGCTATGAAATGTAAAATTAATGAAAAATCCTGAAGGAAAATAGAAACAGGTATTGACAATGAGCACAGCAAGTGCAGCAACTCTGATCCCCCATTACATTGCAGGCTACTTACTTATTAAAATAAAGGAAGGAATCAGATCTATAGTTTCTAACCATTGGAGAAGATCTATAGTGTCATACCAGTCTTCAAAAGTAACTATCCAATAGAGCTGATAACAATAACTGAGATTAGTCATTTAGATTGTGGAATTAAACTAGATCTAGTCGAAATACCACAACTAGTGTTGAGCATTCCGAAACCGCAAGTATCGGGTATCGGCCGATACTTGCTGTATCGGAATTCCGATACCGACTTCCGATATTTTTTCAATATCGGAAGTCGGCATCGGAATCGGAAGTTCAAAGTTGATTGACAGCCGAAATGACGTCATCATGATGCGCGGTGTGTGCGCATCATGATGCGCCGTCATTTCGGGCCTTCCGGGGGTCTCTGCCGGCCTGCCGGGGGGCTGTGTGGACTGCCCGGGGTCTGTACCGGCCTGCCGGGGGGCTGTGCCGGCCTGCCGGTGGTCTGTGCACCCTGTGGGGGTCTGTACCGGCCTGCCGGGGGGCTGTGCTGATGTCCGGGGGTCTGTGCAAGCATCGTCTGATGGGACTACAAGTCCCATCTGGCGATGCCTGCTACCATGACAGTGATTGACACATTAGCCAATGATGGGACAGTAGTAGTCCCATCATCCGGCTAATGTGTTGAATGTAAAAAAAAAAAAATTACATGCTACATACATGCTACATACATACAACATGCATACTACATATATACTACATGTAACATACATACTACATATATACTACATGCAACATGCATACTACATGCATGCTACATACATACTACATACATGCTACATTCATACTACATATATACTACATGCATGCAACATACATACTACATATATACTACATGCATGCAACATACATACTACATATATACTACATGCATGCAACATACATACTACATATATACTACATGCATGCAACATACATACAACATATATACTACATGCATGCAACATGCATACTACATATATACTACATGTAACATACATACTACATATATACTACATGCATACTACATACATGCTACATACTATATGCATGCTACATACATACTACATGCATGCTACATACATACTACATACATACTACATGCATGCTACATACATACTACATACATACTACATGCATGCTACATACATACTACATGCATGCTACATACATACTACATACATACTACATATATACTACATGCATGCTACATACATACTACATGCTACATACATACTACATGCTACATACAACAACATACATACTACATGCATGCTACATACATACTACATGCTACATATATACTACGTACATACTACATGCATGCTACATACTACATGCTACATACATACTACATACAATACATTCATACAATACATACATAGACATACAGTACATATAACATAGAGTAACATACTTACCAATACTTGTCACATTGTTCCCCGAAGCCATTGTCTTTTACGGAATAAATATTAACATAACAAACCACAAAAATACTCACCCATGATCCGAAGCAGTCCACGAGTGCAGCCCGTAGAGAGCGGCAGCATCAGCTGATGCTGCAGTTCTCTACCCAAGATCGTCGTGGGACACACTCGTGGACTGCTTCGGATCATGGGTGAGTATTTTTGTGGTTTGTTATGTTAATATTTATTCCGTAAAAGACAATGGCTTCAGGGAACAATGTGACAAGTATTGGTAAGTATGTTACTCTATGTTATATGTACTGTATGTCTATGTATGTATTGTATGAATGTATTGTATGTAGCATGCATGTAGTATGTATGTAGTATGTATGTAGTATGTATGTAGCATGTAGTATGTATGTAGCATGCATGTAGTATGTATGTAGCATGCATGTAGTATGTATGTAGTATATATGTAGCATGTAGTATGTATGTAGCATGCATGTAGTATGTATGTAGCATGCATGTAGTATGTAGCATGTATGTAGTATGCATGTAGTATATATGTAGTATGTAAGTTACATGTAGTATATATGTAGTATGCATGTTGCATGCATGTAGTATATATGTTGTATGTATGTTGCATGCATGTAGTATATATGTAGTATGAATGTTGCATGCATGTAGTATATATGTAGTATGTATGTTGCATGCATGTAGTATATATGTAGTATGTATGTTGCATGCATGTAGTATATATGTAGTATGAATGTAGCATGTATGTAGTATGTAGCATGTATGTAGCATGCATGTAGTATGCATGTTGCATGTAGTATATATGTAGTATGTATGTTACATGTAGTATATATGTAGTATGCATGTTGTATGTATGTAGCATGTATGTAGCATGTAATTTTTTTTTTTTTTACATTCAACACATTAGCCGGATGATGGGACTACTACTGTCCCATCATTGGCTAATGTGTCAATCACTGTCATGGTAGCAGGCATCGCCCGATGGGACTTGTAGTCCCATCGGACGATGCCTGCACAGACCCCGAAGCCTGCACAGACCACCGACAGGCCGGCACAGCCCCCCGGAGCCTGCACAGACCACCGGCAGGCCGGCACAGCCCCCCGGCAGGCCGGCACAGCCCACCGGAGCCTGCACAGACCACCGGCAGGCCGGCACAGCCCCCCGGCAGGCCGGCACAGACCACCGGAGCCTGCACAGACCCCCTGGCAGGCCGGCACAGCCCCCTGAAAGGCCCGTACAGACCCCAGAGAGGCTGTACAAGGCAAAAATAGGGTTTTTCTTATTCCGATACCGGAAGTCCCATAGACTTGAATGGGACTTCCGGTATCGGAATTGGCGATACCGATACTTTTTTTTAAGATCGGCCGATCCATTCCGATCCGATACTTTGAAGTATCGGACGGTATCGCTCACCTCTAACCACAACCAATTACAAAGAAAGTGATGATATCTTATGGTAATATTTTATTTTATAATGAATTGTTCACTGGTTTTACTACAGAGGCGTAAATTTATTCCAGTGGAAGTGAATTCTGATCAAATTATACAGAAATCCATATTCTCCAGAACTGTAAAAAGCCAGACAAATGGTTAAAAAAATATTACTAACCACACCTCTTACCTGTACTGCTGCTCCTGCAACCTGCTGTCCATCTCAGCTCCTCTTCCTTTTTCCTTCTTGTCACGTGGATCCTCCTTGGCCACTTCACTCCAGGCTCTGGCTGCCAGCTCAATTAGGCCTCTGACATCATCATGCATTGTGCCATCGTAGCGCACGTCATGACGTTACGATATGTATTGACCAAGTACTGGCATGGCACACAGTGACATCAGAGGAAGCCACAGCCTGGAGTGAAGAAGCCAAAGAGGATGCGCGCAACAAAGGTAGGGGAAAAGAAGAGGCGTGGAGGTTATAGGTTGCAGGAATGGTAGGAAAGTTAAGTGGAGAGGTGAGTATTTATTTATTTCTTCATTTTCTTTTTGCATCTTACTTTTATTATACTCTTGGTCTGGACAGAGCCCAGAGCATAGTAAGGAAGACTGAATTTCCATTGAATATCTCAGCTACAAATTGAATTTCACTGAAAAATTTGCACAATTTCCCAAATTCAAATCTTGGCAGATTTGATCATCTCTAGTCTATACAAATAAATTCTAGATTTTTTTCCTTTACTGTCAGAAAATCCAAAATATCTGTATCAGATGACTTTGGGTGCCATGACCCCATTGCGCATTCACTGATTGTCTTTCCTTGGACCACTTTTGCCAGATATCAACCACTAAATAGTAGAAACATCCCACATTCACTGAATGTTCACTTGCTAATATACTCCTTTCCAGATAACATCGTGGCGAGATAATCATGTTATTCCCTTCACCAGGGTTTTCAACATTATGTCTGATTGGTTTCTATATACTGTATATATGGGGAAAAAAAAAAGAGGGAAGATGGCCCCTGTGGTAGAATAGTATATGACCCCTTTGCAGTCAGGTAGCTCATTACAATGTGCACTTTCTTGTGTCTCTGACTGTTTGGAGGTGGCAGTGGGCACCTTTACCTCTTAGGACCCTAAATGTAAACATGAAAGGTGGCACATCCATTTTTTTTGAATACATAAAAACCGACGTGTTCCTGGCACGTTGCTCGCCCTTAGTCATGGTATAGGTGAATCGTCAGAAGCGCGTTGGTTTTTAAATATCCATGTTTGTCGTTTTAATTGATTCAAGAATAAAGAATAATTGAATTCTATTCACATTTGGATGACTTGGTTTTATAATTTATTTAAATAAAATCTAGTTTTATATTTTCCTTGGTCTGTATATAAAGTATTTTTTCTTTGGTGTTCTATATAATATATACTTTATGGCCTAATTTATAGGATTCAATTATAGGTGTTTCATTTCTTTAAGTATCACAGATTGTAAAACTTTTTGTAGGCAGACAAGAGTCTTTCAAATTTCGAGGGATTTTCATCTATTGTTTCTTGCAAAATTCTTCCAAAGTTCTGTGAGATTCCTGGGTCGTCGTGCATGTACTGCTATTTTGAGGTCTTGCCACAGATTACCAATGATGTTAAAGATCAGGGGACTGTGAGGGCCATTATAAAACCTTCAGTTTGCGCCTAGTCTCTTTGTGGAACTTAGCGCGTGTTTAGGATCATTATCCATTTGTAGAAGCCATTCTGTTTTCAATTTCAGCTTTTTTTTTGTAGATAGTGTTATGTTTGCATCAAGAATTCGTTGAAATTCAATTGAATCTATTCTTCCCTTTACCCATGAAATGTTCCCCATGCCATTGCATAAAAGAGGTCTGAGGGCACCACAAAATAATCCTAGGGATCATTAGCCCCACACTTGAAACATGACTATGTTAATACTCAAGAAGAAATAAGTGTGTACAAAAAATGGCCAGGATCACCATGAATAAATTTCAAATATTAGAAACAATACATTTTATTAAAGCATGATCACACAGGATCACACAAACAAGGTACACATCATATGTTAAAAACAATTAAAAAAACATTGAAGGTATAAACCATAACACCTGAAGGACCGGTTAGGTACCTTGCAGCTATCTCCACTGTGTGCACCAGATATATCAAAAATAACAGAACATTGAACAAATGACAATCAGCCAATAGTCTAAATGAAGTAAATTACCCCAAAGACAGACAGAATAATCAAGTCCAGTGGCTAAAGCTGCACTGAGAGAACCCCAATAGAGCAAATGCAAAAGACCCTAAACAATGGGGTCAGTTGAGCTATAGGTTTAAATATAAGGACTACAGCATATGCTAAAAGCCATTTAGGGGTAAAAGAAGAAGGCAGCAAAAAGCCTGTAGGTGGATGCAGAGATACAAATACCCGGTCACAGCATTGTGTGTGGAGAGAGGAACCCCACGCATATCGCCACTAAGTGTTGCTTCCCATGCCATTGGCTGCAGCACAACCCCAAAGCATGATTGATCCACCCCCATGCTTAATGGTTGTCAAGATGTTCTTTTCCTGAAATTCTGTGCCATTTTTTCTCCACACATACCTTTAATCATTGTGGCCAAAGAGTTCTATTTTAACCTCATCAGTCCACAGGACCAAAATGCTGCAGACCTGTTTAGCTATTCTTTTGCATACTTAGCATACTGAATTTTATGGTGAGGATGCAGGAGAAGTTTTCTTCTGATGACTCTTCCATGAAGACCATATTTATGCAGGTGTCTCTGAACAGTAGAGCAATGTATCACAACTCCAGTGTCTCCTAAACCTTTCTGAAGTTCTTTTGCAGTCAAGCGGGGGTTCTGATTTGCCTCTCTAGCATTCGTACTAGCAACTCTCACAGAAATTTTGCTTGGTGTTCCAGACCTTATCTTGACCTTTAGTGTTCCTTTCAGTGGCAATTTCTTAATTACATTTCAAACTCAGGAAAGTGCAACTTGAAAACGCTTTGCTATCTTGCTATTATCTTCTCTTGTTTTATGGGCCTCCACCATTTTCATTTTCAGAGTGCTAGGCAGCTGAAACAAATGGCTGCTGTTTTTCGGCATACGGTTGAAGGAGGCTGGGTTTTTATGAAGCTGGAAAATTTTCATCATCTGGCCTTTTCCTAATGATGATAGTGAACAAGCCATAATGCTAACAGACTAATTAAGGTCTGAAATCCTGATCAAAGTTGTCTGAGCACACAAATCTCCAATGGTGAATATATTTTTGCATTAGCCCATTTTACTTTTTGTAAGTTTTAAAATGTATAATATAAATAAATATATACATTATATATATATATATATATATATATATATATATATATATATATAGTAGGTATGGAAAGTATTCAGACCCCTTTAAATCTTTCACTCTAAAAACAGAAATGTAGAAAATTTTTCAAATTTATTAAAAAAGAAAAACTGAAATATCACATGGTCAAAAGTATTTAGACGCTTTTCTCAGTATTGAGTAGAAGCACCCTTTTGAGCTAGTACAGCCATGAGTCTTCTTGGGAATGATGAAACATTCCTGTTTTTTTTCAGTCAAGATGGGGTGCAGAGTGTACATTAATGAGAAAAAAATGAACTTTTTTGAATTTACCAAATGGCTGCAATGAAACAAAAAGTGAAAAATTTAAAGGGGTCTGAATACTTTCTGCTCCCACTGTATATATATATATATATATATATATATATATTGCCTAAAATTCAAAGTGAATGTGTTATCTTTAACTCTGGCCCTTTTAGAGATCATTTCATATTCAACTTACTTAACTGTAATTTAACAATAACAGTAATTATGACGAGGGGTGCCTATACTTTTATATATCACTGTATATATTAATACAATCACGGTACACTACATGCACATATACACACATTTAAATAAATATATATATATATATATACATATATATATATATATGTTCATGAGAGTGCTTCATTAATTTTATTAGTGCCAGAAATTGGAACACAAAATCTTATCACTAAGGCCATGTGCACACGTTGCGGATTCTGCTGCGGATCCGCAGCGTTTCAGGCTCTGTGGGTCTGCAGCAGATTTAGCTGCATTGTACAGTACCATTGTTTTCAATGGTAAACTGAAAAATGCTGTGCACATGCTGCAGATTTTTCCGCATGGATTTGCTGCGGGTTGAAATCCGCAGCATGTCAATTCTTTGTGCGGAATCTGCAGCGGTTTCACACCTTCTCCATTGTAGAGGTAACATAGTAACATAGTAACATAGTTATTAAGTTTGAAGGGAGACTTTAAGTCCATCTAGTTCAACCCATATCCTATCCTAACCTGCCCTAACATGTTGATCCAGAGGAAGGCAAAAAAAACCCATGTGGCAAACAGTAAGCTTCACATTGGGGAAAAAAAATCCTTCCTGACTCCACATACGGCAATCAGACTAGCTCCTTGGATCAACGCAATATTAAGGAAACTAGTGTATATACCCTGTAATATTATACTTTTCAAGAAAGGCATCCAGTCCCTTCTTAAATTTTAGTAGGGAATCACTCATTACAATATGGCAGAGAGGTGTGAAGTGTGAAACCGCAGGGCGAAACCGCATGCTAATCCGCAGGTAAACCGCAGGTCTTTTGACCTGCGGATTTACCTGCGGATTTTTCCAAATCCGCAGCACCTAAAACTACGTGTGCACATAGCCTAAATCTTGGTATAATGGGTTGAAATATCACTGGCTGACATAGCATATGTGCAACCTGTGCAGCTATGGGGCGCACTGCCACCTTTAAAGTAGCTTCCTACTATGTATTAGCATGAAAGGGACTAATGATACTCATACTTCAAATTACTTTCAGATTGCTAGATACAGAAGTGGGCACTTTATGAGGAAATATTGTGGCGCAAGGGACCCATAATCAATACTTGCATGGCAGTACTTGGCTAGCCTAGAAACAAAGATATTTCTTTAAAAACTGAAACCCACGCTCACAGAGTTCTTACTGCTTCCACCACAATCGATTGAAAGTTCATCGGGGGCAGCAGGTAAGCCGAGAATTCACACATTCGATGAAAACAGAAAATAATATCCATTGTTGAGTGTAATAGATGATCTAAAAAGGTGAACAGGACAAAGAACACATCCAGCATTTTTTCCTGAGCCTTTTCATTTATTGTTACACAGAAAGTATTAAACACTACAAGAGCACAAGGACAAGCCAGGGCCAGGTGGTGTATTTCACCGGGAAGAGTAAATCTAATTTGTATTGAACAAAAACATAATGTGTCGAGGAGCAGAACCATTATCTGCCATCCATGAGCAATGGGTCCACTTTTCTCTGCGGATTTACTGATCATAGCAGTCCACAAATGTAGACAGATATACACCTATCCTCAAGCATCCCCATGCCATCTTTCATGCTTAGGAAAGCAGAACAGGGAAGATCTTCTCAGTTTACAAAAGCATTTTAAGAAATAGTTTAAAAAGAGGGATGCAATGTGAAGGGCAAAAAAAAAATCACTTTTGATAAAAAAAAGAGGTGGTAAATGTAGTATTTGTATAAAGCCTACAGTAGTGGTAAAACAGTCATGATCCCAATCTACTATATGAGCTTGATTTCAGCTTCAAGGTGTGACACCAGAAATTCCCGAAAGTATTCAGGAAGCTAAGGTCTTCTATGGTGCCGAGTGACAAGTTTTTCAGCCTATATTAGTAAAACTGCTATAGAAGGCACAAAGGTATCACCAGTGAATTTTCTTCCAAAAATAAAAATGAAGAAGCTGCAAACTACAAAATAAAGTAACAGATGGACCTCGCACATCTTGGGTAGCATCCAGATCAAGTTTAATGATCTTGTCTGTGTCACCTTTCATCTGTGTAAGTAGAGAATTGAGAAAACATTCAATTTTAGACAAATTGTACCTGATGTTTTCTGATCAGTAAAGGCCCTTTTACATTTAGCGATGCACCAGCGATCTCGACCACGATATGACCCGGTCAGGATCGCTGGTGCATTGCTAAATGGTCGCTAGTGAGCTGCCAAACAGGCAGATCTCACCAGCGATGCAGCAACGCAGCAGCGGTCGTCACTTACCTTTCAGACGCGGCGATGATGACGTCATCCCGCCCGTGTCCACGTGTTGCTCGTCGGCGTCAGCAGGAAGCCCAGTAGGAAGCCGCCTACGAGAAATGGACCAGGCCGATCTTGCGAGATCAGCGATAACCAGTGGGGGGAGTCGGTCGGAGGTAAGTATCACATGTAGCGATATCGCTAGCAATATCGCTGCTGCATCACAAAATCGGTGACGCTTTAGTGATATTGCTAGCGATATCGCTATGTGTAAAGCCCCCTTAAGATGATATTTGTTGATTTAAGAAGCTAAAGATAAGGGACCTGTAGTCCTTCAGGGTTGGTCAATAACACGGCCAGGATTTGGTTTTAGAGGGTCACAAACCTGCCTACTAAGTATTAACCTTTAGGATCAAGCTCAAACTACGCTGTGTCATATATGGTGGTGTTATTATATGGTCACTGTTGTTTCAGTAAATTTATCCCCATTTGTTGATGGCCTAACAATCAAAATTGTGATTTACTTATCGATTGTTGTTCCACCCCTGTAAAAATACCCTAAAGTACTGGCCACTAAGTGTCTCTCTCCTCTGTAATGTGCAGCACACTCGCTGTCTGTTATGGTAATTCAAATCCATCTCTAGTAACAGAAAAATGCAAACTGATCACAGGAAGTGGCGACAAGGCTTCTGCTAGCATGGGCTACTGTACCCCGAGCAGATAAATCTGGGGATATCCCTTTCAAGCACGGGTTATGTGGCGCCCCTGAGGCTCAGTCGCCACAGAGGTACTGCACCTTCCTCTCTCCTAAGGTGTGGTGCCCCACCATCCAGGTAAGTTGGAGGCTCCTGACCACGCTCCAACACTCGCACCCCACAATAGAGTAGTTCAGCACAACCACATTGCAGCTCCTTGCTTAGAGAGAAGCAGAGCACCTTTGGTGGTTCCCTGCTTGGAACACTAGACATGCTGGGAGGTGGGTTGAGTTCAGAATATATATATGAGTGGGATGGTTTAGGATGACAAGTCAATCAGTAAGTCAGTCTGACAGGAGGTCAGTGAAGAAGGAAGCCACTCGGGAGGAGTGGGGATCCCTGGAAGAAGGGATGGAGGAAGGAGTGCTGCAGCTGCCTCAGTGACCTGAGCCAGCTGGCACGGGAAAGGAAAGGAAAGGAAAGGAAAGAAGGAGAAGGACGTTGACCCGAAGCCTGAGCTTCCATAGAAGGGAAAGGACAAGTACGGAACGTAGGAGTAAAAGGGAGCACAGAGGGCGTGGGTTAGAGGAAGAACCCTGCCTAGAAGTTCTAAGCGCAAGGCCAGGGCCCGGTCCCCGAGGTTGTACGAACGCTAATGGTTCTGCAGCAGACACCGGTGGAGTAGTGGGCTGTAAATGCACTACTCCCATCGAAGACTTGAGGGCAGAACAGCAGTACGGATAGAGAGCCGGGACTTAGGAGTAGAGAGTCCCTGAAGCAGGCTACAGCTGTCTGCCATACAAGTAGAGTTCTTGGGAACATCTGTCAGGAGGAACTCCAGTATACCACGGTATTGGAGATCTTCACACTTAAAGGTGCTATAGAGGAGACATTCAGGAAAGGCACATGAGTTGGCAGAGTGTGGAAGGGAGCTTTCCATCTTGCCTGGAGGTTGACTGAGTCCCTGACCCGGAGGACACGGCACAGGAGCGGGCACTACAGACTGTGAGTAAAGCTTTGGAACTACATGCCCTGGTGTCCTCCATTCCTTCCTGCGTCCGTCCGCCTGACACTGCTACATCCCCTGCGCCAGACACTACATCACCTAAGTGTCTCCACATCTACACTGCCCTGTGATATCAGCCCTGCCTGTGGAGGGCTATACCATCATTGCTGCACCACACCATCTATCCCGGAGGATCTGCATGCAGGGTCGGCTTAACACCTCCCTTGCCGAACACCACAGGTGGCGTCACGAACTATTCATCTAACTACATTCCACCATTTACAACATCTTCCCCTATTACTTGGGCGCACAGAGCCACGGTCCGGGTCACCGCTGCTTTGACACGTCCCACTGACACCGGCCCGGTACCGAGTACCCCACAGTCCTGGGAGGGCAACCCACTCATGTACCATCACTGTCCTGCTCCTCCTCTCTATCTCGGCACTATCCACCAGCTTTACTCCCCATATAATAATTAGGGAAATCCCTGTCCTCCACCTCTGATCATAATCAAATTCTGCTTATTTCCCTATACAGATGTAAGATACTTAAAGCAGTAACTTACAAAAGAAGTAACAGCTCTTCTGTCCAATAACATATGGAATGTAGAAACACTTGGCACTCGTTTAGGTGTGTTCAAAGGATATTTATTAAGCATAGTAACTCCAGGAAAGCAAGAGACGTTTCGGTCAACACAAGACCTTCATCAGTCATCTGGATAGAGGAAAACCGAATATAGTAGCGCCAGGTGAAGGTCTGTGGTGTCCACCGCTAAAACTAGAAGCACTCTTGTTTTTATGGATTTACAATGCTTAATAAATTTCTTTTGAACACACCTAAATGAGTGCCAAGTGTTTCTACATTACAGTTGACGGATTTGGTTATCCTCCTGTTTTTCCAGAAGTGCGTTGTTTTCTTTTCATACAATAACATATGGAAGCCATACATATACAGAAGTGATTATATTAGGGGACACGATCCATGACTATCTATGCTGCTGTCTCAAAATATTTCTGGTGTCCAAAAATTTTATCATTCAACTGGGTGTTTCATTTCATTTAGCTCTGCGGATGTGTACTTTGTCCAGTTATGAAAAGGCAGCATCATAGGAAGAAAAAAGTACACACAGACAGTTCTGACCGAAATCAAACTCCCATTAAGAATGTCAGAACTGTTGCGAGAGTCGTTACGTGAGACTTCATCTGTCTCATGTGATGGCACTGACAACGCCTCCCTAACTGAACTAGCAGTAATACATACCCGTGCTAGGCCCACTGTCCTCCGATGTTCCCGGTGCTCCTCACTCTGATACCACTGTCTTACTCTCACAGCACTTTAATAACAGGATGAGTGCGTTGTCAGCATGATCACTGCTCCCTCCTAACACTTCCTGTTATTAGACTGTCAAGAGAGGAGACAATCAGCATTATCAGAGCGAGGAGCATCGGGAGCAGCTGGGAACGGCAGACCTACTATGGCTAAGCAATACTGTCAGTGCAGTTAGGGAGGCACTGTCAGGATGGCCACATGAGACAGATGAAGTCTCACCGTTGTGACCTTCTCTATGGGTGTTCCATTTCAGTCAAAACTGTTGGTGACTTTTTTTTCATCCCTATGAATGCTTTTTTTTATGACTGGACAACGCCATAGTGGGTTTACAGTACCTGTCCACAGACCTGAACGAAATGAAATGACCAGTTGAACAATAAGAAAATTGGTGCCAGTGGCGAAAAGAACATTACTGGTGCTACGTATGTGCAGAAATGAAGTTGATCATAATAACATTTGTTTAAAGTCCTCTTTAAGTAGTATATGAGCATTACCCAGTGGCCCGGCATATGTGATATACAATATCCCATCCTCCTATATCTTATCAGTCTGCTCTGCAGTCACCAGGCATGGTACCACTGAAGTGCCTCCATCTGGACAATTACACGCCACCACTTAATAACTCAACATCACCCATGTGTTTATTAGATTCCACGAGTTAATTATGTCAAATGTAGGTTATAATATAGGCCTTAATCCTGATATATGCTTTATTGGACCACTAAGCATGATGAAATGGTAAGTCATCTAATATTAATCCATGCAACTATGTATAAGTAAGACATATGCCTGTGTCCAAGCAATAAAAGCAAATATTGTACAGAATGATGCCACTTAATATCAATTATACAAATTAACAACAACAACAAGCAACGTATATTCATTCTGCTGATGGTCATAACATACAGAATAAAATTATAATAAAGCAGCATTTGTGACTGGTAAATAGCCCAGACAGATGTTAAACAGCGCCTTCTAAAATCTTTACCAGTTTTATAGCAAGTTAACAGGATGCTCGTGACCTGCAGAATCAAGGGGTAACAGTAAGTAAGCATCAAGGAAACAACATTTATGGCACAGTTAGAGAGATGAATGTTGTGTACCCTCCAGATCAAGCGAATATGTAAGATCAGAAGAAGATACTGCAGTGCAATTATAAGTGTTGTCACTACTATTTTATACAAATCAATTCGATGAATCATTTTACAAGATAGTTTCTTTTATCAGGGGTTGTTTAGTTTGGGCAACCCATTTTTATATTGCATGTTTTCTTGGAACTAGCTGATGCAGAGGAGGTCTCACTCATGCAAGACACCATTTTGCTATATAGTAATAAAACAGGTAGGTGGCACACCCAGAGTTAGCTTGAGACGGGTGCTAATGTGGCGCCCCCAGGAGTATGGTCGCCACAGTGGCATTACCCTCCTCCTAGGGAGTGTGATGTCATGCTTGGAAGCAATGAAGGGTCTCTCTATCAGACAAATACAGCACACAGCACAGTTGCACTCCAGACCAGCAGAGGGAGCTCTGAACCAAACTGGGGGAGGAGCTGCTCTCTGGGACCAGGAAAGCGAAGTTAGTTCAGTTCGTGTGAAGAGGGAAAAGAGTGCAGACGTGGAGAGAGGAGCTGGAGGATTGAGCAGAATTCAGGCTCACTTCTAGCTGTAAGCGCATGGTCCAGAGTCTGGTATCAGAGGTTGTATGTATGCTGATGGCCCTGCAGCAGAAACCGGAGGAACAAGAGGCTGTAAATGCTCTGTTCCCAGCTAAGATTCGGAGGCACAGCAGCAACTTGTGAAAGACAGAAAAAGGGGGCTACGGCTGTCTGCCATATGAGGGGAGTTCTAAAGAAAGCAAGCAAGGGGGACTTCAGTGTAACTCAGTCCTGCAAGTGCCTCAGATAAGCGCTAAGAAGGAGACTACACAACCCATTTGCATAGAGAGATTCCTAAGTTGCTTTCAGACTGATCAGCTCCTGTTCCATCTGTAATCTGGATCCTGGACTGCAAAGCAAAGTAAACGTAAAGAGAAACTGCACCCTGTTGTGTCATTGCCTTCTTCCTGCAACCTCTTCAGCACTGCTACATCTCTGTGCCTAACACTGCACCCTCTTTCTCAACATCTATTACTACTGCCCTGGGACTACAGCTCTACCTGTGGGGAGCCCTTACATCTTGCTGCCTTATACCATCTGTCCCAGAGGATCTGCCTGCAGCGTCGGCTTAACCCCTTCATTGCCGAGCACCACAGGAGGTGTCACGTATCATCCACCAATAAACTTTATTCAGCCACGTTTCACCCCTTTTGCATGGACATCCAGGGCCACGGACCGGGTCACCGCCACCGTGACACATCCCTCTGAAACACCGGCCCGGTACCGAGTAACCCCACTGCCCTGCCGGGCGATCCACTAACTCCTCTGAAACTGACCACTGAGCTCCTGTAGGAACTGCACATCTAAAGGCCCTGCATATAGGTCACTCACCGCAGGCCTTGATGCAGTTGGATCCTGGTTGTCCATCCCTAATTATGGGAAGCCCACTCAGCACAATGGATCTCCTTGATCTATATGCAGTGAACATAGCCTATACGAATGATGAAAGGTTTTCCACTCAAAATGTTGGGTAATACTGTACCTACCGTTGTGTAACCTATGGATATGAAATACTGTCAATAAATACTAATAGAAGCATCTCCACATACCTTTAGGTGCATTTCTTTCACTCTGTCTACCATTTTACTATTTGTCTGAAAGTGAACCACAATGTTAATGCCCATCTTCAAGAAGAAGAATGACAAGACACCCAATCAAATTTTATTGGGTATTGATGGAATCCATTCTTTTCAAGTGAGAGCAATGCTTGATCGGAAGACAGATTAGCTCATTAAATATGCTTTAATCAAGTATTTCAAGAGGGCTCATCAATTGTACACAGCCCAATGTAAGGAGCAATCAAAAACATATATTACCAAACTATATATTCATAGGATCGACACGGTTAAAAAGTTATTGGCCTAGAAGCAAGCATTGCTGAGTTATGGCTGATGGTCATGTATTGTCATAGTAACATAGTAACATAGTTATTAAGGTTGAAGGGAGACTTTAAGTCCATCTAGTTCAACCCATATCCTATCCTAACTTGCCCTAACATGTTGATCCAGAGGAAGGCAAAAAAAACCCACGTGGCAAACAGTAAGCTTCACAATGGGGAAAAAAATTCCTTCCCGACTCCACATACGGCAATCAGACTAGCTCCCTGGATCAACGCAATATTAAGGAAACTAGTGTATATACCCTGTAATATTATACTTTTCAAGAAAGGCATCCAGTCCCTTCTTAAATTTTAGTAGGGAATCACTCATTACAACATCATATGGCAGAGAGTTCCATAGTCTCACTGCTCTTACAGTAAAGAATCCGCGTCTGTGAGTATGCTTAAACCTTCTTTCCTCCAGACGTAGAGGATGCCCCCTTGTCCCCATCACAGGTCTAAGAGTAAAAAGATCATTAGAAAGGTCTTTGTACTGTCCCCTCATATTTATACATTGTAATAAGAACACCCCTAAGCCTTCGATTCTCCAAACTAAATAACCCCAAGTGTAATAACCTGTCTTGGTATTGCAGATCCCCCAGTTCCCTAATAACCTTGGTCGCTCTTCTCTGCACCCGCTCCAGTTCAGCTATGTCTTTCTTATACACCGGACACCAGAACTGTGCACAGTATTCTAAGTGTGGTCACACTAGTGACTTATATAGAGGTAAAATTATGTTCTCCTCATAAGCATCTATGCCTCTTTTAATGCATCCCATTATTGTATTTGCCTTTGCAGCAGCTGCCTGACACTGGCCACTAAATGTGATTTTGTCGTCCACCCATACACCCAGGTCTTTTTCAGTGACAGTTTTGCCCAATGTTTTACAATTAAGCACATAATTATACATCTTATTCGTTCTACCCAAGTGCATGACCTTACATTTATCCCCATTAAAGCTCATTTGCCATTTATCAGCCCAAGCTTCTAGTTTACATAAATCCTCCTGTAATATAAAATTGTCCTCCTCTGTATTGATTACCCTGCAGAGTTTAGTGTCATCTGCAAATATTGAAATTCTACTCTCTATGCCCCCTACAAGGTCATTAATAAATATGTTAAAAAGAAGCGGGCCCAAAACTGACCCCTGTGGCACCCCACTACTAACCGTGACCCAGTCCGAGTGTGCTCCATTAATAACCACCCTTTGTTTCCTATCCCTGATCCAGCTCAACCCACCTACACATATTTTCCCCTATCCCCATTGTTCTCATTTTATGTATCAACCTTTTGTGTGGCACCGTATCAAAAGCTTTTGAAAAGTCTATGTACACCATGTCCACTGCATTCCCTTGGTCCAGTCCGGAACTTACCTCTTCA
Source organism: Dendrobates tinctorius (assembly GCF_039654945.1). Taxonomy (NCBI): domain Eukaryota; kingdom Metazoa; phylum Chordata; class Amphibia; order Anura; family Dendrobatidae; genus Dendrobates; species Dendrobates tinctorius. The sequence goes on from NW_027361714.1 coordinate 60,728,814, forward strand.
TAAAAGCTTATCAGATTAGTCTGACCGGAACGGTCCCTTGTAAACCCATGTTGATATTGGGTCATGAGGTTATTCTTCTCCAGATACTCCAGTATAGCATCTCTTAGAAAACCCTCCAGGATTTTACCCACAGTTGAGGTTAAACTTACTGGCCTATAATTTCCGAGTTCAGTTTTTGTCCCCTTTTTGAATATTGGCACCACATTTGCTATACGCCAGTCCTGTGGTACAGACCCTGTTTTTATGTAATCTTTAAAGATTAAAAATAATGGTCTATCTATGACTGTGCTTAATTCCTGCAGTACTCGGGGTGTATCCCATCCGGGCCTGGGGATTTGTCAATTTTAGTGATTTTTAGACACCGCCGTACTTCCTGCTGGGTTAAGCAGGTGACATTTAATGGAGAATTTTTATCCCTGATCATATTATCCGTCATGGGATTTTCTTGTGTAAATACTGTTGAAAAAAAGTCATTTAGCATATTGGCTTTTTCCTCATCCTCATCCACCATTTCACCCAGACTATTTTTAAGGGGGCCAACACTATCATTTTTTAGTTTCTTACTATTTATATAGTTAAAGAATATTTTGGGATTATTTTTACTTTCTCTAGCAATGAGTCTCTCTCTGTCTCAATCTTTGCTGTCTTGATTTGCTTTTTACAGAATTTATTTAATCTTCTGTATTTAGTTAATGCCTCATCACTACCTACTTGCTTTAATTCTCTAAATGCTTTATTTTTATCTCTTATTGCACCCCTTACAGCTCTATTTAGCCATAGTGGTTTCCTCCTATTTCTCACATGTTTATTCCCATACGGTATATATTTAAATACATTAGATAGGGACTGCTTCAATACGGGTTACCTTGACGCGGTGAAGCAGCTTGGTATACATTTTTTTTGCAAAAAAAGTATCGACTAAATACCCTGTATTTGTTATCCAGCACTTTCTGATTACTGTCATATATTTTACTGCAGAGTATTTTTGCAAATCTGTTTTCTTGTTGTGTCTCAGTTAGTGGGTCGTGTGAACGTTGTCTTACCGACTTGTTCACACTTGTTCATGTCACATATGTTTTTAATCCTTACATTTGATATGCGGTCTGGCCTGTTGGTTAATATTAGGTCTAGCAGTGCCCCCCCCCTTGTTGGGTCCTGAACCAGTTGTGAAAAGTAATTGTCTCTCATAGTTGTAAAAAACCTATTACCTTTGCTGGAACTGCAGGTTTCGGTTCCCCAATGTATTTCAGGGTAGTTGAAGTCCCCCATAATAATGACTTCTCCTTGAGTCGCTGCTTCATCTATTTGCTTAATGAGGATATTCTCTGTTGCTTCCATTATTTTTGGAGACTTATAACAAAGCCCCTACCAGTAATTTATTATTTTTCCCCCCTCCCCTTATCTCCACCCACAGGGACTCTACGTTTTCACTAGATTCATATATATTATCACGAAGGATGAGTTTTAAGGATGATTTTACATATAAACACACGCCTCCCCTTTGTTAATTTGTTCGGTCATTTCTGAACAGACTATAGCCCTGTAAATTAACCGCCCAGTCATGGCTCTCGTCCAGCCATGTCTCAGATATCCCCACCATATCATAACTATGTTCCAACAACATTAACTCCAATTCCTCCATTTTGTTGGCGAGACTTCTGGCATTAGTATACATGCACTTTATGTATCTCTCTGTACCTCTATTCTTTCTTAAATTATTAACTGTTCTAACCCCACCCCCTTGCCACCCCCACCCTCAATTTCATATCTCATTCTTGAGACATTATTCATGTCTCAGGAATGAGATATGGTGACTGCTTAACAGTACTTGAGCTAAGGTCATGTGGACACAGCAACAGATATATACAGTATATATGTGTTCATAATTATCGGATTATCTAAAAGCAGCATCATGCTGGATTTACATGTGCCATTAAACAATTGCAGATAGACTACATGCAAGTTAGTCTGCAGTTGTTTAAAGAAAAGCTTCCATCAATATTTTTATCCTCTTAATATATTGCAAACATCATATTATACAGCACTGTGTACCTGTAAGGTTGCAGGATGCCGTGACAGGCAGAAGGCAGAGAAAGAGTTAACCAGTTTAACAACTTTAATTCAACAGGGGATGAACTCCTCGCAGGGAGATGAAGGGTTAAATGGGAGAATAGCAGTCCATTTATAAAGGATATGAAGATTCAATAAACAAAACTACACCAGTTCTTTGGTACAGTTGTGGTATGTTAACACGGGGCGTATTGGCAGCGCTTTTGACGCAGCCCTGCCCACATGTGTTCATTGAACAATGTGGAATCACCGCATCCTATACATAGACTGTGTATTTTATCTTGCAGAGATAGAGTGTCTCCTCAAGATAAATAGACATGCTGCGGTCTATAAAGGTCTGCCACCTGCGTCTTTGAGCGCAGAGTGGAGATGGAATTTCATAAAATCCCCTCCATTATGCTGTAACATCTGGCCGCTGCGGATTGGACGCTGTGGTTGTATGCAGCGTCAAATCCGCAGCATTTTCTGACCATGGAAACATACCCTAAGTGTGCCATGGGTCCTTCAGTTTGCAGGTACTGCTTGGTGATTGATATCACCAACAATGGCTGGCGCGGCATTGGTCCAAGGGGATTCTGTTGACAATGGGGGACCCAGGACGCAGGCCCGTGCAGTCCTGTAGCTGAAGAGATGGAGCACACCTCGCTCTGTGCTGCGCACTGTCTGCTCCCACCAAGACTGTTTCTGGGCGCGCTGTGACTGTAACCGCTTAGCCACGCCCCCTGCTTCCGACTGCAAAGGTCTGACCGGACGTTTACTCTTACTCTTTCCCCCGGATAACAGAGGAGACAGCCCAACAGTTCCGGAACAAGACAGGTACCCACGGCCCAGTTCTCCTCCTTACATAACTACAATTGCTAATTTTGCCTTTCTACACAGGTAATTCTTCTGTTTTCCATTAAGTCTAAGACATCATGTGATTAGAAACTGACTCGCTGAATCCTTCTAAGCCCTATGTAGAAACGGAGGGGGGGTCAATTTTCCCTGCATGAGTCATGAGTCACCGCAAAATCCCTGGCAAGGGAGGGAGAAGCTGGGTCAGGAGGTGAAGAAGGGAATGATTTTTGCAGGAACCAAAGACTTCCTGTTACTACATAGAGCAGAGAAAAGAGAAGATTTAGCTGGCTAGAAAGGCAAAATGAGCAATTGTAAGTACACAGTGCTATATAACATGATAAAAACTTTTTTAATGACTTGTTTAGGCCAGCTGACCGAATTTCCGTGCAAACAGAACAATTGCCGATATGACCATTCTATGAACATAGAACATCATTTTTCTCTGCAGCACTTGTCAGGTTTGCACAGGATGATGTGCTGATGAAATGATGAATTTTAAGCTAAAATATCTACGCACCCAAGAGTGAGCATTGTGCTAATCTGTAAGGTGATTAGTGTTTTCATGGCCTGATAGGAACAGGTATTCCTACGACTGCTCGTTTCCCGATTTTCGACCTTTCCAAAAGCAGCGTAACCCTGAGCCTTCCTTTACATCACTGGTAAATAATGAGAAAAAAAATACACTTAAGGAGAAAACCCTATAATCTTCTCTGAGTGTGCAGCTATTTGTTGATTTGGTTTCATTAACAATAGGAGTGCCTACTGTTTTCTTATTTGTAGGTAATGGGTTCGCAGAGTGTTATGGAACGATTTTGGGAGATAATTGAATAGAATATTGCAGAATACTGAATATGTATAAGCATTTTCCAGAAGAAAAATAATCATACAATTTCCATATTTCTCTTTCATATTCTATTACATGAAATGTTATCTCTTCAGACAGCAACAGCAGTGAAATAGAATTTGCTGATAAAAGAGCATCGCTCATGTCCTGGTACAGCAGCGTTATTCTTTAATATTTTCTCTGCATCATTTAATGACTTTGCATATGACATATTGATGGCTTATCTGTAGGAAAGGTAATCAACCTGAGATTGGTGGGGGGCTTTTCACCTGACCCCCCATTGATCACGTGATATCTTCTCTGGAAGCAGATGTATGGAGTGCAACACTGAGTCGTCGTACATTGTAGTGATCCCTGCTAAGTATTGCAGTGTACCTTCCATGATGGCATTCACAAAACACTATACATGGCTGAAAACAGATGATCAGTGGCTGTGCTGGCAGTGAAACCCCAACTGATCTGATATTGATGACCTATTTCAAAGATAGGAAATTAACATCATAAGGCTGGACACTCCTTTTAATGGGCTGGGCATGACACAGGGATTCTCTCTTTGGTGTCTGAAGTTAAAGGGATCCTGTCATCTTGGAAAATGCAATTAAATCAAATCTGTCAGCAGGTTTTTATTATGTAACCTGAGGACAGTATGAGATCTTGGTTAAACCACTGAATTTAGCAATGTGTCACTTATCAGGCTGTGTGCTGTTGTTTACTTACAGTGAAGGTTTTATCACCTGGTGATTATCATTGCTCTTACTAGCTGGCTTGCCAGGGATCGTCAGACTCTGACTCCTCCTATGTACATACAAAGCATGGTGTGGGCGGGGTTAGCTGTGGTGTGGGAGGGGTTAGCTTTCTCAGCTCTGCTTCATGCTGTATCTAAGAATTTTGGTTGTGTCACAACTGCTGCACCCAGTAAACTGTTGCTTTGCAATGCTGTGGTTCTGGGTTCAAATTTCACCAAAGACAACATCTGCAAGGAGTTTGTACATTCTCCCTGAATTTGCGTGGATTTTCTCCAGGTGCTCTGTTTACCTCCCACATTCTAAAGCTAGAGTGATAGGTAATTTAGATTGTGATCCCCGAAGGGAACAGGGAGGATAATAGAATTAATGGCACTTTATAAGAAAAGCATAATAATAACAATAAATAATAACCTACAGATACAAGGTTAATCTGCAGGTCAGAAACATTACAATTCTGCTACTGGAAGAAAATGAACTTATTTCCGACCCAGAGCTACCTGCTGTCAGTCATGTGGCATGCATACTGCTCACTATACTGTGAATGGAGACTGTAAGCATGCCCGCCACTTCGACTGAAAGATCGCTCCTCACAGATGCCCCCATAACTGAGAGCTGGTAGCTCCTGGGAGAAAATAAATTCATTTTCTCCTGCTAGTCACACTTTTAATAAGGTGGTGGGGCAGCATTATAATGCTGCTTACCCTAGATTAACCCTATATCGACAGGTAAATAGCATTTTCCAGGTTGACAGGTTCCCTCTAAATCCCTTTGTCATGCACTGTTCCCTTAAGCCCTATGCTAGTGTTCACAGTGTAGCAGCTTTGCCTGATTTGTTTTTTGTTTTTTTGAAGAGGATAAAATAAGAACCATTTGTTGGTGGGAATAATGCTTCCTTTCTAAATAATATTTAATTATATATATATATGCATGTCTTTTTTCTTCTCCCTCAACTCATATATTGATATATTGTAGAATTATATGTCACTTCTGTAATCCAGCAAATTCATAGTAGTATAATGGTCTTACAAGGCTATTAAACATCCATATTCTAGGACTGTCTAGACATGTAACTGCATTTCAATCTTTGGAGTGATTTTATTCAAGCATCCAGGAGAGGCACCAGGAGACTCTGAGGACACATGTCGCCATGTCAATATACAGCTGAGGTCCATTTGTTAGGACCCTCTAAGTCCCATACTGGATGTGCTTCCTGTTTCACTGCTGCAAAGAAAAGCACATTCAGTCTGGACAGTTCATTAATCACTAGTGGCCTATGTTCCTTTCATAGAATAAATGGGTATCTCTCAGAAGCTTGAACAAATGCTCTACTATTGCTGGGAAAGAATTCATATAAAGTTGAAAAACGAGAGCATGCTTAACTAACAAGTGCAGTGATTCTGTGTCACACTGCACTCTGGAGTGGATTCTGTCCCTTCCACATTCATGAGTGTATTCAGTCCCTACCACACTCTGGAGTGGATTAGTTTCCTTCCACACTCTGAAATGGATTAGGTTCCTTCCACATTCTGGAGTGGATATGGTCCCTTCCACACTCTGGACTGGATTCGGTCCCTTCCAGACTCTGGAGTGGAATAGGTTCCTTCCACACTCTGGAATGGATTACGTTCCTTCCACACTCTGGAGTGCATTCGGTCCTTTCCACACTCTGGAGTGGATTCTGTCCCTTCCATACTTTGGAGTGGATTCGGTCCCTTCCATACTCTGGAGTGAATTCGGTCCCTTTCACTCTCTGGAGTGGATTGGGTCCCTTCCACACTCTGGAGTGGATTAGGTTCCTTCTTCACTCTGGGGTGGATTGGGTTCCTTCTACACTCATGGGTGGATTGGATCCCTTTCACACTCTGGAGTGGATTGGGTCCCTTCTGCACTCTGGAGTGCATTATGTTACTTCCACACTCTGGAGCAGATTAGGTTGCTTCCACACCCTGGAGTGGATTGGGTCTCTTCCATACTTTGGAGTGGATTCGTTCCATTCCACACTCTGGAGTGGATTAGGTCCCTTCTGTACTCTAGAGTGGATTGGGTCCCTTCCACACTCTGGAGTGGACTCGGTCCCTTCCACACTCTGGAGTTGATTCGGTCCCTTCCACACTCTGGAGTGGATTCTGTTCATTCCACACTCTGGAGTGCATTCGGTCTCTACCACACTCTGGAGTGGAATCAGTCCCTTCCACACTGTGGAGTGGATTCAGTCCCTTTTTCACTCTGGAGTGGGTTAGGTCCCTTCCACACTCAGGTGATCACAACAGGATGACGAATTGCGCATCCTTCATATAGTCCCATTTATATTGCAGGATTCAAAATTTCTAAACAGAATATCATGGAAGAGCTATATAATTCATTTCACATTAAGATGGTATTTCTCCATACTTCACAAAATAGATGTAAATCGGTAAATTTCAGCTCATGTTATATTAAATTGATGGGATTTGTAATAGTAAAGGAGCAAATCAAGTAATATGAAACACATGGTAAGGCTTGAGTAAGATTGTCAAAATTATTGATATTACTAATATTAATTGAAAGAGCCTAGTAATAAAACTTTACATCAGTTCATCAGACACCAGGGCCCAAGTGTGAGCGCTGTCATTTACAACCCCTGTAGCTATGCCCTTGGCTAAGTGCAGAAAAAATGGCTTAAGCAGTTCATTAATTTTTGACAAAGCAAATCATCTAGATTTTTGTATTTAACCTCTTGAGTGCAAAAAGTTGCACATTTGGCAAAATATCACAAAAAATTATAACATACATAAAACCACTCGAGTGGGTGACTGGAGTGCATTTTACAATTTGCGACTTTTCAAAAAGTTGCAAGTGATGAATCAGGTGAAAACATCTGGAAACACATAAAAAGTGACTTTAAAAAAGAGCAAATTAAAAGAAGAATTATGAACAAATTAAAATACAGCTAAACACCAAAAAACAACACAAATTAGGTGCAAATTCAATAATAAATCTGTCTCTCTAGTCTCATTCTCAGGCCGGGGTCACAGTTTCGAGAAACTCACGCAAGTTTCGCACCTCAATACCCTGCACTGCCACTGGCACTCGAACCGGAGCACTCAGCCGCATAGAAATACAAGCAGCCGCACACTCCGGTCCTGAGTGCTGGCGGCAGTGCCGGGTATTGATGCGAGACTCATGCAAGTTTCTCGAAAGTGTGACCCCGGCCTTAGGAGAAGATACTACATGGAGAGAGAGAAAAGGAAGAGAGGCTGAAATGAATGCATGAACTAAATATTCCACTACTTCAGGTGCGATGTCATAACACTGCAAGTATAAAATCCTTAGTCTGAGCAGCCCTGATGTAAATCACTATAACAGGATATTTCTTTTAGGTTAAGTTCACACGACGAGGTTTTGATGCTTCAAATTTTCACTGAGCAAAAAGCGCAGCGTCTTAGAGCTCCAGTAAGTGGATGAGATTTATAGAAATTTCATGCCCGCTTGCTTCTTTTATGCTGTGTAAACTGACTTCTCACGGTGTGTTACTGAAATATACAACATGTCAATTTCTCTTGCGGGTGTGCTGAGTGTTTTGTGCAGATTTCCCCATAGGCTAACATTAGATGCAGAAAAAACACGCACTTGCACTTTTAGTGTGTTTCCACTGAGGAAATGCACTAATAACACATGTAAATCTAACATGACTGTATCAATAAAGTTTTGTCAAAGCCAAATACCAGGAAGTATCAAAAACAAAGAAACTGGACCATCAAAAACACAATAAAAACACATGGAGCAAAGACAAGTAAACTAATTTACCAAATGCTGCAGAAAATCTGCAACTTCAAAAACTGACCAAATACTCATCGTGCGAATAGAACCTTAGGGTTTCATCGGACATAGCAAGTGCATTCCTGGGCCTCATTAATCATGGTGGAAGTTCATGCCAAAATTAAAAATACTACTCAGTGTACTGATGTGTCTCCTGAATTCGGTATTCCAGACAAATAAATACACAATAAGCTAATCACGCTGCAGCCAGATAAAGGAATGTTCAGCTTTTCAACACTTATTGAATTCCTGGCTGTACCTTACCAACAACTAGGGGGCACCTTACAGCTTAAGCATTGACTTAGGCCATAGGGCTCCAGTCTGTTGTACTCACCGAGCCACATTCCGCTTTATGTGAATATTTGGGAGTCACGTCCAATCAGAAATTGAGGAGACACAACTTAATTATAAGGAAACAAGAAATCATGAATTTGCAATTACAGTGGGGCAAAAAAGTATTTAGTCAGTCAGCAATAGTGCAAGTTCCACCACTTAAAAAGATGAGAGGCGTCTGTAATTTACATCATAGGTAGACCTCAACTATGGGAGACAAACTGAGAAAAAAAAATCCAGAAAATCACATTGTCTGTTTTTTTTCCTTTTATTTGCATATTATGGTGGAAAATAAGTATTTGGTCAGAAACAAAATTTCATCTCAATACTTTGTGATATATCCTTTGTTGGCAATGACAGAGGTCAAACGTTTTCTGTAAGTCTTCACAAGGTTGCCACACACTGTTGTTGGTATGTTGGCCCATTCCTCCATGCAGATCTCCTCTAGAGCAGTGATGTTTTTGGCTTTTCGCTTGGCAACACGGACTTTCAACTCCCGCCAAAGGTTTTCTATAGGGTTGAGATCTGGAGACTGGCTAGGCCACTCCAGGACCTTGAAATGCTTCTTACGAAGCCACTCCTTCGTTGCCCTGGCGGTGTGCTTTGGATCATTGTCATGTTGAAAGACCCAGCCACGTTTCATCATCAATGCCCTTGCTGATGGAAGGAGGTTTGCACTCAAAATCTCACGATACATGGCCCCATTCATTCTTTCATGTACCCGGATCAGTCGTCCTGGCCCCTTTGCAGAGAAACAGCCCCAAAGCATGATGTTTCCACCACCATGCTTTACAGTAGGTATGGTGTTTGATGGATGCAACTCAGTATTCTTTTTCCTCCAAACACGACAAGTTGTGTTTCTAGCAAACAGTTCCAGTTTGGTTTCATCAGACCATAGGACATTCTCCCAAAACTCCTCTGGATCATCCAAATGCTCTCTAGCAAACTTCAGACGGGCCCGGACATGTACAGGCTTAAGCAGTGGGACACGTCTGGCACTGCAGGATCTGAGTCCATGGTGGCGTAGTGTGTTACTTATGGTAGGCCTTGTTACATTGGTCCCAGCTCTCTGCAGTTCATTCACTAGGTCCCCCCGCATGGTTCTGGGATTTTTGCTCACCGTTCTTGTGATCATTCTGACCCCACGGGGTGGGATTTTGCGTGGAGCACCAGATCGAGGGAAATTATCAGTGGTCTTGTATGTCTTCCATTTTCTAATTATTGCTCCCACAGTTGATTTCTTCACTCCAAGCTGCTTGGCTATTGCAGATTCAGTCTTCCCAGCCTGGTGCAGGGCTACAATTTTGTTTCTGGTGTCCTTTGACAGCTCTTTGGTCTTCACCATAGTGGAGTTTGGAGTCAGACTGTTTGAGGGTGTGCACAGGTGTCTTTTTATACTGATAACAAGTTTAAACAGGTGCCATTACTACAGGTAATGAGTGGAGGAAAGAGGAGACTCTTAAAGAAGAAGTTACAGGTCTGTGAGAGCCAGAAATCTTGATTGCTTGTTTCTGACCAAATACTTATTTTCCACCATAATATGCAAATAAAAGGAAAAAAAAACAGACAATGTGATTTTCTGGATTTTTTTTTCTCAGTTTGTCTCCCATAGTTGAGGTCTACCTATGATGTAAATTACAGACGCCTCTCATCTTTTTAAGTGGTGGAACTTGCACTATTGCTGACTGACTAAATACTTTTTTGCCCCACTGTATTTGCGGAGAAATTATTCAGCGCACCGTTATTTTATTCACCTCATTCTAACACCACAGGATATATCTGTAAAACTGAAACTGTTGATACAGCATAGTCACAGCATAGCCCAGGACTCCTATGGTAAGCTACATAGCTGGTCACAACCAGCCGATGGATGGTTTAAACAAGTGGTCAACGTTACCGAGAACATAGTGGTTCCCTAAAATGTATTAAGCCATAAGACCTCTAATCTTATAAACATGCACGGACCTTCACACAAGAACCTTTAGAGATAGTATCTACTACAATAACACAAGGTAATTACAACATAATGACATCAAACTACACCGGAGTAAGGGCCCCGTCACACATAGCAACGCACCAGCCAAACAGGCAGCTTCACCAGCGATCAGCACCAGCAACACGCGGGTAACAAGCGACGCACGTCGCTTAGTTACCCACTGTGTACCTTAGTTACCAGCGCACTGGTGCAGGGAGCTGGTAACCAAGGTACACATCGGGTTTCTAAGCGACGCGCGGCACTTAGAAACCCGATGTGTACCTTGGTTACCAGCTCCCTGCACCAGCGCGCTGGTAACTAAGGTACACATCGGGTTTCTAAGTGCTACGCGCCGCTTAGAAACCCGATGTGTACCTTAGTTACCAGCGCCAGCTCGCTGATCGCTGGTCTCCCGCCTGTCACACGCAGCAATGTGTGCTGGCCAGCGGGAGACCAGCGATCAAAAAAATGTCCTGGCCATTCCAGGACGATCAGCGATACCCGGCAGGGGGGCCGGTCGCTGGTAAGTGTCACACACAGCGATCTCGCTGGTGAGATCGCTGTTGCGTCACAAAACTTGTGACTCAGCAGCGATCTCGCTAGCGAGATCGCTGTGTGTGACCGGGGCTTAACGTAAGGCGATAGAGTAGGATGAAAATGAAATACTTCATAGTATTTTCTGAAACAATATATTCCTTCCATTGTAAAGAAATCTTTTACATCACGTAATTCAAAATCTTCGGAAAGTCAGAAAGAAATACTAAGATCCTTGATGCTAACCATTCTATAATGTGTTTCTAAGAACAGGTGGGGATCGGACTTCATGTATCGGACACACGTTTTCACATACAGTACATATATGCTTGTATTACACAGAGGGGGAATGATTAGGACAATAATCAATCATTACCTGACTTGTATTGTAACTTTTATTATTAATCTAATATTTTACTTATTTGATATAACCATCGTCCTGATGTTTTACACTATAAAGTGTTTTCTAAGCAAAATATTTGCTAAATTGTTACTTTGAACAAGGAGAAGGTTTCAGTCCCTCCGAGCTACACCTGACTAATACAATGCTGACTCCGGGAAGTCTATTTTTCATTCCAGCTTGTCATTCTTAGCAGTATGAGTCGAGGTAAACCTGAGCACTGATTGATCTGCTGCTATGAATAGTACAAGGCTTTCACTGGAGAACCTAGGAATTTCCTCGCCTTAGCCAGTGCTGATTCTGCCACAGGTAGCAGGAGATACAAAGACAATATTAAATTGCTCAAGGGTTTTCGTTTATTTATACACCTCACACAACCAGCCTGGGACTGGCACACAGGAGAACAGGTGAATTTCCCGGTGGGCCACTATATAGGAGTAAGTAAGCAACATCCTTCCAAATGAGCAGTAATTTGCTAAATACTGTTGATTCACTATGTTTAAAGGCAGCATCTCATCATTCTTTCAGTGAAGCAAACCCAGTTTATTAAATAGAAGCATAGGTAAATTTGTGAATGAGGGTAATGTAATATTTGCATGCAGCTAAACAGTGGACCCCCAGAGTCAATGTTACTAGTGGGCCCTTGGCACCTCAGTCTGACTCTGCACACAACTAATATCAAGGAACAGACACAACATGCAGAATGAAAGCCTAGGTAATAAAATCATCAGAGACCCTCAAGTCATTGATCTGCTTTGTTTTAGATGCGAAAGAGCAGCTCATTGTGTGATCTCAGAAAACTTGCACTGCAACCCTGCGCCAACCCTCCATATTTCAGATCCAGTCGTGTGTCACATCAGACATTGCTCCATCATCTGGACACTGACCACTTTATCATTAGTTGTCTGCTGTACATGGCCATAGCAGGCAGCCTCTCACCTGTTAAACACTTTCCTCATCCTCTGTAGAGGGCTGGGGCTGGTGGAGATGCTCTCCGCTGGTAGGTTCTCAATGGTGGACACAACATGGTTTGCCTGCTCGGGAATCATCGCTTCTCCAGTCTCAGAGGGCAGGGCGCATCTTCTGGCTCCCAAAGGAGAGGAGCTTGCAACCCAGGATACTACACACCAGGACCTAGCGCTGTTGATGCAAGGGGGGGCACCAGGGATCGCAGCCACAGGTTCTGTAATGCCAAGAGGACCAGTCACACAGTTGATTGGACCTCGAGATCAGACAAACGCTTCAGATGAAGAGAGTCATAACTGGATACGAGCAAGCGCTGAAGCCCCTCAGTTCAATTGTCATTTAACTCTTCCAGTCCAGTGATGATCTGTCCCTGTGAGCTCAGTGCAGCTTGTGTGGCCAGAGTCAATGAGCGGATGAGAATAAGGGAGGTGTGCAGCAGGATCTGCAAGGCAGCCGAGCTGGTGGGCTGTACTCCCCTCAATACATGCTCTCTATGGCGTACCCTACGTGGACCAGCAGAGGGCACCAAAACGTAGATGATGAAGTTCAGAAGCTTCTTATTTGCAAAAAAATATATACTTTTTTGCATTTTAGCAAGTTTAATTATCATAATGATAAAATAAAATACAGCAAAGTGCTTTGAGGTGAATACACTTGAACTCAGCTACAAAAATTATACAACTAATACATCAGGTAATCAAAGTGGGCACCCAAAGGTGTTATCAGAAGGGTTAAACCACTTTAGGCCACTGATCTCTCACTGCAATCATACAGATATGAATGCCTCACATCAAAATCAGTTCAATCGAGACTGTCCGGAATGTTTTTTGGGCATACAGTAAAATCTGGTAACAACATGTGCAAATTGCTGATTTTCACTGATTTTAAAAAGTAAGCAGTGTTTTTAAAAGATTAAACTACTTTGGGCAACTGATCTTACAATGCAGACATATAGAAGAAGACTGGGCAAAAAGTGTTCGAAGTGGTAGGACAGCCAATTATTAAAGGTTCATAAATGTAACTGGTGCTTTTAGAGAAATAGCATCTAAACTCACACTGCCGACACACAGGAGGGGACGCTCCACATCAGAATAAGATCGCTCCAAGCTGCCCAAATGTGTTCTGGACATTAAAGCTAGCATCAATGTGGGTGCACAGCCAATGTTCACAGATTCTAAAAAGTAACTGATGTTTTAAAAAGGTTAAATGACTTTGGGCTGCAATACTCACAGCAGGCAGACAAAATGGGATACCTCATTTCATAATGAGTTCACTCCGTGTCGGCACAATGGGTTTTGGGCATTAAATCTGACATCAAAGTGGGCAGACATTCAATTTTCAAGTATTTAAATAAGTAACTTGTAGGTAAATGAACAATTTTCATTGATTTCAAAAATGTTGTTTTTAAAGGTTAAAAATCATTTTGCATCACTGCAGTCATATAGAAGAAGATACCCCGCATTAGAATCAGTTCAATCCTGGCCAAGAGATTCTGGGCACCAAAACGGGCAGTAAACCAAATTTTACAGATTTGAATAAGTGCTGTTTTAAAAATGTTACTTTAGGCAACTGATCTCAAACTGCCAATACACATAAAGGGATACTCCATGATGCCAAATTCAGATCACCCCAGGCTGGACAGTAATCCGGTCCGTGGCCCCAGGCGGTCATGTAAAAGGGGAGTATTGATTAGGGATAAAGTTTATGTAGTGATTCGTGATGCCAGTTGGAGTGTTCGACTGTAGTATAGCCAGCACTGCACATGATCACTGGGGGAGTAGATGGTGATGGCAGTGCAGATGTTTAACCCTCTCCAACCAGGGCTGACCCCCAGAGATTGTGATGGAAGCAGAAGGCATGGAGTAATAAGGCAGGAGACAAGGAAAGTCACTTTATCATTTACTGTAGTTCAGGTGCAGTTCATAGGAGATATTACAACTCTCACCAGGTTACAGTCTGCTTTGCAGAATGGGAGTTATCCTTCTCTCTGCTGTGACTCGGTGTAAGCTTCCTGCTATTCTAATCCCTTCTGGGACCAAGGCTTCCCAGAGTTTGGAACTTCCAGTATAGCACTACTCACCGTTAGAGATGAGCGACTTTGCCTTTTTAAGGTCGAGTCGGGTTTCATGAAACCCGACTTTCTCAGAAGTTGAGTCGAACGAAATCGGCCAGCTATCGTGAAAAGTCGGACGTCCAACTGAAACACGAAACCCAATGCAAGTCAATGGGGAAGCAAAGTCGTCAGGGAGTGGAGGACAGTAAACACACCTACAGTGCACATTTCAATGCCAACGACATCAATTCTTATTACTTAAGCTTGTCAACCTTAATTTACTAAAAAATAATAGTTACGCACTGAAAACTGGGAGTTATTTAGCTAAGGTTGTGGGGAGGGGTAGGGCTGGCTCCAGGTTTTTGTGTGCCCCAGGTGAAAGAGTGTCAGTGGGCCCCTTTAACACATAACACAATTCATGATGCTCCGATACGGCAGAGAAATATTGGTATAGTGCAATGACAAATACTTTACTTCTTACATTACATGACTGATATCTATTTTAAATTCTACAATAGCGCAAAAACCGGACAGTATATTCCTCCATACAGTATTATGGCCACCACATAGTGTGCCATACATAATAATGAGCTCCATATATTGCTCTATACAAAATAATTGGTCCCATATAATGTTCCATACAGTATTTGATGAGCTGCACATAATGCTACAGTATCTCGTGGTCCCCATAGGATGCTCCAGTATATGATGGGCCCCATGGATGATGCTCCATTGTATGATGGGCCTATATTATGCTCCATATATAATGGACCCCATATGATGCTGCAGTATATGATGGGCCCCATGGATGATCCTCCAGTGTATGATGGGCCTATACACTGTGTGCAATATTATAAGGCAAATGAATATTTTGATCACATCATCCTTTGCATACATGTTGACCTACTCCAAGCTGTATAGGCTTGAAAGCCAACTGCAAATTATGTAAATCAGGTAAGTTGCATCTCTGTAATGAGGAGGGGTGTGGTCTAATGACATCAACACCCTATATAAGGTGTGCTTAATTATTAAGTAACTTCCTTTCCTTTGGCAAAATGGGTCAGAAGAGAGATTTGACGGACTCTGAAAAGTCAAAAATTTTGAGATGTCTTGCAAAGGGATGCAGCAGTCTTTAAATTGCCAAACTTTTGAAGCGTGACTGATCACTAAACAATCAAGCGTTTCATGGCAAATAGCCAACAGAGTCGCAAGAAGCGTGTTGATAAAAAAAGGCTCAAAATAACTGCCCATGAATTGAGGAAAATCAAGCGTGAAGCTGCCAAGATGCCATTTGCCACCAGTTTTGCCATATTTCAGAGCTGCAACGTTACTGGAGTATCAAAAAGCACAAGGTGTGCCATACTCAGGGACATGGCCAATGTAAGGAAGGCTGAAAAATGACCACCTTTGAACAAGAAACATAAGATAAAATGTCAAAACTGGGCCAAGAAATATCTTAAGACTGATTTTTTTAAGGTTTTATGAACTGATGAACTGAGAGTGACTCTTGATGGGCCAGATGGATGGACCCGAGGCTGTATCAGTAAAGGCCAGAGCGCTCCACTCTGACTCAGACGCCAGCAAGGAGGAGGTGGGGTACTGGTATGGGCTGGTATCATCAAAGATGAACTTGAGGATGGAGTAAAGCTCAACTCCCAGACCTACTGCCAGTTTCTGGAAGACACCTTCTTCAACCAGTGGTACAGGAAGAAGTCGGTATCGTTCAAGAAAACATGATTTTCATGCAGGCCAATGCTCCATCACATGCATCCAAATACTCCACTGCGTGGCTGCCCAGTAAAGGTCTAAAAGAAGGAAAAATAATGACATGGCCCCCTTGTTCACCTGATCTGAACCCCATAGTGAACCTGTGGTCCCTCATAAAATGTGAGATCTACATGGAGTCAAAACATTACACCTCTGGGGACAGTGTCAGGGAGGCTGTGGTGGCTGCTGCACGCAATGTTGATCGTAAACAGATCAAGCAACTGACAGAATGTATGGATGGAAGGCTTTTGAGTGTCATCGTAAAGAAAGGTGGCTCTGTTGGTCCCCTTTTTTTTTTTTTTTTGGTTTTGAATGTCAGAAATGTTTACTTCTACATTTTGTGTTGCTCTATTGGTTTACCTGGTGAAAATAAACAAGTGAGATGGGTATATATTTGTTTTTTATTAAGTTACCTAATAATTCTGCACAGTAATAGTTACTTGCACAAACAGATATCCTCCTAAGATAGCCAAATCTAAAAAAACACCACTCCAACTTCCAAAAATATTAAGCTTTGATATTTATGAGTCTTTTCGGTTGATTGAGAACATAGTTGTTGTTCAATAATAAAAAGAATCCTCTCAAATACAACTTGCCTAATAATAATTATGCAAACAAGTATCAACCTAGGGCCTTGTCAGATCACTCCCCTGTTATGGCGACATTTAATTGGGAAAATGGCGGGGGAGGGGAACGGGCACCATGGTCGTTAACGCATTCTGGTTACCTATTATTCAAGCAGATGCTAGGATCCCTGACTTGATAAAATAATTTTTTGCTATTAATGAGGGTACAGCCCCCAGGGAAAGAATGTAGGATGCGTCTAAAGCTTATCTGAATGAGGAATGTTGATCTCGGAAGTGAATAGAGTTAGAACTAAGTCTAGAGAAAATGAGGAACTTTTACAGAAGGAAGCTATCTCTGCACAATTGCAATATTTGAAAACTCAGTCGGATATACATTTTAACACATTAAAAGATGCGGAAAAACGATCAGCCCAACATAAACTTTCAAAAGCTGCAGATAAACGATACTTCCGGCGGCAGGTCTATTTCAGGGAGGGGGAGGGAACTGGACATCTACTAGCTACCCTGATCAAGACTCAATCTGGCCCTGCAATGGTAGCGGAGGTAAAAAACAAAAATGGGGAACTTGAAAGATCTTCTGGGGCAATTCTAGCGAGTTTTTTGAGACATTATATAATTCGCAGGGCGGGTTCTCTGACGAGTTGCTCAGTAGCTTTTTGGGGACTGCTGGTCTGCCTACTCTGTCGGAATCGGAAGCTGTTGGCCTGGAGGCACCAATTAGTCTGGAGGAATTAGAGGAGGCTCTAGATTCTATGGCAGGGAATAAGACACCGGGGTCTGATGGGCTGCATGTGGAGGTATATAACCAGTACCCAAATATAATGCTTCCACTACTGTTGAAGGTGTTTGAGGCGGCCAGAGAAGATGGGCACTTGCCCTGGTCCTTGAATGAAGCAATCATAGTGGTGAACCCCAAGGCTGATAAGGATCCTTGTCTTCCAGAGTCATACAGGCTTATCTCCCTTTTGAACGTTGATGTTAAGATTTTTGCAAAGATTCTGGTGATGCGGCTGTCTAGAGTAATATCTAGTATTATTCATCCAGATCAAACTGGTTTTATGCAAGAGAAATCAACTGCAATTAATATCCGGCGGTTGTATCTAAATTTACAGATCCCATCAAACGGAAAGGAACCTAGGGATGTTGCATCTTTGGATGCTGCTAAAGCATTTGACAGCGTCGAATGGCCATATCTGTGGGCTATATTAGCCAAGATGGGTTCCCATAAAAATTTTATTGCCTGGATACAGCTGCTGTATTCGAGTCCAGAGGCCAAAAGTAGAATTAATGGGGAGATCTCAAATACAATTAACTCACACAGAGGGACCAAACAGGGGTGCCCCCTGTCTCCCTTACTGTTTGATCTGGCAATTGAGCCCTTGGCAGTAGTAATTTGGGCGACACCTGAAATTAAGGGGTTTGGGTATGAGTCTTTGCAAGAAAAAATAGCCTTGCATGCTGATGACATGCTCTTGTTTTTGGGAGAGTGGCCGTCTTCTCTGAGGGTGGCAATGGAAGTCTTTGGATCCTTCGCAGTGATCTCTGGTTTATGTTTTAACTGGGAGAAATCTTCAATAATGCGGGTGGGAGATGCTCCCGAGAACTTCTTGGAATTGGCCAGACGATTAAATGTAGTCAAAGAGTTTAAATACTTGGTAATTCATATTGGGTATAATATACAAGATTTTGAGCGTTTAAATATTACCCCGCTACTTGCTACATTTCATCCAAAAATAAAGGACTGGTGCAAGTTACCACTGAGTATGGTGGTAAGGGCAAACCTGGTAAAAATGGTTCTCATGCCACAAGCTTTGAATGTCCTCCACAATGCGCCCATTTGGATTCCTGGTCGAATCTTTTATCCGATAAACAGAATATTTAGAGAGCTTATCTGGAAGAGGAGTGTTCCTAGAATTCAGTTGGAGGTTTTGTGTACATCTAAAGAACTGGGAGGGATTAGCGGTTCCTGACCCGTTTCTGTATTATCTTGCAGCGCAGTTGCAGCATTTCAGAGGATGGGGGGAGGAGGATTCCTTCATGCGAAGTTCCTCGGGATGTATGCTTACATGCGTAGTGCTAAAGGACTTACTGGTGCAGGCACTAGACTCAGGGCGGTTCCGTCAGGGTCAAGCTATCAATAGTCCGATAATGAAGTGCATGGATAAGACATGGAACATGGCCAAAGAAATATTGGGTATACAGGGAGTCACGGTGCATTCCCTGATCTGGAGAAACTTGACATGTACAGAGCTAAATAAATTAGAGGGTTTTGCGCTATGGGAGAGGAGAGAGCTTAAACTAGTATCACAGCTTTATTCTGAAGGTGAGTTTCGATATTTTGAGGATCTCAAACAGACATTTTCCATCTCTAATAAAAGATTTTTTCTATATCTCCAGCTGAGACATGCTTGTGAAGCACAACAGCAACTCGCTACACTAGGTAATCCAGCTAAAACTCCTCTGTTGAATAGAGTAGTGATGGGAGGAGGATCAAGAGGTATTATATCCATGATATGCAACCATGTTGGAAAAGAGAGTGGCAAGTTTGGAGACGCTGAAGAATAAGTGGTAAGTTGATGTAGGTGATTTAACAGATGATGGATGGGAGGATGCATTGCAGGAAGTCACGAAAGTCTCGGTTAGTGAGGCGTACAGAGTGTCGCATCTTTATTTGCTTCATCGAGTTTATCGAACCCCTGTACGACTGTTGAAAATGGGCTATGCTAGAGAGGCAGATTGTTGGAAATGTGGAATGCCCAATGCGGATCTGATACACATGACCTGGAACTGTCCTCGGTTATGTAGGTTTTGGGGAGGTGTGAATGATTTACTTAATACTGTCTATCAATGTCAAATGGTACTGGACCCCAAAATGTCTCTTCTGGGGTGGGTGGAGACTTTGCTGCTTTCAGAGGAGCACCAGCTGGCAGTCTCACGAATATTATATCAAGCTTGTAAAAGAGTGGCGGCTCACTGGAAGGGATCTTCTGTACCCACAATCACGTAAGTTACCGATGCAGTTAATAATAATATAGACATGGAAAAATATGTGTATCAAAACAAGTAGAACAACTAAGAAATGGGAAGATATGTGGGCACCTTGGTTGGACACATCCGGGTTGGCGCCTCCGAGATTAACATGGATTAGAGTGTTGAGGAGGATATAACCCAAAAATTGTAGCTGTGAGAGACCAAATTCAGAGAGACAAGAGGTTTTTTTTGGGTGAGGGTGGGGGGTGAGTTGGGAGCGATTTTTGTAGGGTTCTATTGTGTTTATGTAATACACTATTTGTGAAATATCCTGTATATGACTATCTGTTTTTTCAATTTTTGAAAATGTTTAATAAAAAATTACCTGATATAAAAAAATAATTATGCAAACAGTGTATAATGCTCTATATATAATGGGCCCCATTTATAATGTGAAGGTATATGATGGGCCCCATGGATAATGCTCCAGTGTATGATGGGCCCCATTTACAATGCTCCAATGTATGATGGGCCCATATAATGCTCCATATATAATGGGCCCCATATGATGCTCCAGTGTATAATGGGCCCTATCTATGATGCTCAAGTGTATGATGGGCCCCATATATAATTCTCCAGTGTATAATGCTCCACATATATTGCTCCAAACATTAAAAAAATTAAACACCTCTCCTCGCTGGGCACTGCTCGACTCTAGACTCCTCAGCGTCGCCATATTCCAGCTCTCTGCACTTGGACTGTTCAGGCAGATGGCGTACAGATGTGACGTCATCGCGCTCTCTGATCTGAATGTCACTGTCAGGAAATGCGGAAGAGGTCACAGCGGTGGAGCAGGGAAAGGTAAGTATTACAAGTGCTGGTGCCCTGAGCAAGCAGGGGTGGCCCATTCGTGGGCGACGGCAGTGGCACAGGGCCCCTCATAGTTAGACGGTGTCTGTGATGGCGAGTGGGCCACCCCACCATCAGAGACTTTTGCGTACTGTGAGGGGTCCTGTGCCAGTGCTGCTGTCCACGAGTGGCCCACCACCTGCTCAGGGCCCCAGCACTTGCCCGGGTCCGCCAGGTGCTGATGCCGGCCCTGGGGGGTACAGGCCAGTTAGGGAGGTGGAAAAACTGGCATATGTTGAGGTGTAGGCTGGACGTTCAGCAGCTGTAAATGGAGGAATTGCAGAAGTCGGAGGAAGAGGAGGACAAAGCGAGCCATTTTGCTGTCAACCTATGTGTCATCAGGGGAAGGTGGTACAAAATCCTTTGAAACCCAGGCATGGTTCATTTTAATGAAGGTGAGATCACCAACATTTTGGGTTGACAGTCGGGTCCTTCTTTCTGTCAGGATTGATCCAGCAGCAATGAAGACTCTTTCTGATAGCACACTACCAGCAGGGCAAGCGAGCTCCTGTAAGGCATATTGTGCCAATTCAGGCCAGTTGTCCAGTTTAGAGGCCCAGTAGTCAAAGGGGAATGAACTGTGAGGGAGAACATCGATAGGGGAGGGGAGGTAATTTTGAACCATAGTTGACAACTGCTGTCTCCTGTCTGTTGAAATTGATTCAGTATTAACAGTCGTGTTAGCGGTCATCGAGGAATCAGTCCACAACCTGGTCATGAAACCCCTGTCTCCAACGCCAATTCGGCTGTGTGCCCCACGAACACCTCTTGCATGTAGCCCAGTATGGCTAGTTGTAGAACCTGCCCCACTGCTGTGTGCTGGGAATGCCTCTAACAAACGGTTTACCAGACTTGCTTGTTTGTTTGCCAATATTAGCTCTAGGTTCTCCTGTGGCATGATGTTCTGCAATTTGCCTTTATAGCGTGGATTGAGGATGCTGGTCAACCAGTAGTCGTCATCCTTCATAATTTTGACAATGCGGGGGTCCCTTTTTAGGATCCGCAAGAGATAATCACACATGTGGGCCAATGTTCCAGTTGTCAATGATGCACTGACAGTGGTGGGTGGAGGAGCACTTTCTGACAAATCCACATCCCTCCAGTCATGCACAAACCCTGTACCTGACCTTGGCAAGCCAACATTTTCTCTTGCCCCCCGAGAAGCATCCTCCTCCCCAAAATAATCATCCCCCTCATCCTCCTCTTCCTCTTCTTCCTCCACCTCATCCAGGACAGTTCCCGGAGCAGACAATGGATGACTGTCAGCAAGGTTTCCCTCCTCCTCCTCCTCCTGTTCCTCCTCCGCTGCAGATGCCTGATCCTTAATGTGCGTCAAAGTTTGCATGAGCAGACGCATAAGTGGTATGCTCATGCTTATGATGGTGTCGTCTGCGCTTACCAGCCGTGTGCATTCCTCAAAATACTGAAGGACTTTACAGAGGTCTTTCAGCTTTGACCACTGCACACCCGACAACTCCATGTTGCCCTCAAACTGCCTGCCCGTGTACCCTCCCAGAAATGCATTACAGCCTGCCTCTGTTCACACAGCCTCTCAACCATGTGCATGGTGGAGTTCCACCTTGTTGCAACGTCTATGATTAGGCGGTGCTTGGGGAGGTGGAGCGATCGCTGCAGCCTCTGAATGCGACTGGAGTCTACAGGCGAGCGACGGATGTGCGAGCACAGTCTTCGCACCTTACGGAGCAGGCCTGTTAACTCCGTATAATTATCTAAGAAGCACTGCACCACCAGGTTCAAGGTGTGAGCCAGGCAAGGTATGTGTCTGAGTTTTGCAAGGGCTATGGCTGCCACAAAATTACGGCCATTATCACTGACTACCTTGCCTGGCTCAACATCTAGACTGCCCAGCCATGACTCAGTTTCTCGCTGCAAGTAGCTGGCCAGTACCTCCGCGGTGTTTCTGTTGTCGCCCAAAGACATCATCTTTAAAACAGCCTGCTGACGCTTACCACTAGCTGTTCGATACTGGGACACCTCATGTGCAACACTGGCAGCTGAGGATAGAGTGCTCGTGCGACTGCGCTCTGTCGACGAGCTTTCGCTTCTGGAGGAGGAGGGTCGAACGCCTACAGCCAACTGTTTCCTATACCGTGGGCAGGTCAGCACTGTCCCACCATCGCTGTCCCCTGTGGACCCTGCATACACCACATTAACCCAGTGCGCAGTGATGGACACGTAACGGCCCTGGCCATGCCTACTGGCCCATGCATCTGTTGTGAGGTGCACCTTTCCACTCACTGATTGTTTGAGTGCATGGACAATGCGGTCTTTCACATGCCGGTGGAGGGCAGGGATGGCTTTTCTAGAAAAGAAGTGCCGACTGGGTAGGTCATAGCGTGGGACAGCAAGCATAGGCCATGAGCTCTCGGAACGCTTTGCTTTCAACCAAACGGTAGAGCATCATCTCTTATGAGATCAGTTTGGGAATGTAGGCGTTCAAAGCCAGTGTACGCGGATGAGAGGATGAGTACTTTCTTGTCCTACTCAGAATGTCTGGTAGGGTGAGCTGGACTTGAGAGCTGCATATGGGGGAACTAGCAGTGGACCTGACGGACTGACAGGGTTGGGTTGGTGATGGTGGTGGTGATGATGGCCTAGATTCAGTCTTTCGTTGCAAAAACATACTGCTTCCCTGACTGCTTTGGCCTTGTGACGATACCTCAACATTTCAGTGGGGGAAGCGATGGAGCATTGCTGGCTACCTTCAGTCAGAGCAGGTGCACATGTGCTACCTGAGGTTTTGTAGTCCATCCACGCTTGCAAGTGCATGGTGGTTAAATGTCTAAGCATGCAACTGGTATTCAAATTTCTGAGATTTTTCCCTCGGCTAAAGGTCCTTCCACACTTCTTACAGATAACCTTTGCCTCATCAATAGGATTTTGGTCGAAAAAGTGCCACACTGCACTCTTTCTACTATGGTATAAATTTTCAGGGCTTGCCCGCTGTGCTAATTTGACCGTCTAGCCAAGCTGTTCTGCAGCTCTTTTTGATTTTTTTACCACGTCTTTGGACAGCTACAGGCCTGCCAGATAACTGCTGCTGCGATTACGATGCCTGCTGAGGATCCTTCTCCTCTTCTGACCTATTGCCAGTGGCACCCTCTTCCCCCAATGGATGCCAATCCGGGTCAACAACTGGGTCATCCATCACCTCCTCTTCAATTTCATCTGCACCTTCCTCTGTCACCGTGTAAGGTGGTATAGTATGCGGGAAGGGGCACCTGAGTTTCATCAGGGTCAGATTCTGGCTCAGTAGACTTCGAGGGCAATGTAGTGCTGTGGGTCAATGTACCAGCAGAATCATCTAGCAGTGGCTGTGCATCAGTGCACTCCATGTCAGATTCATCTTGGACTGGGGAATTCAGGATTTGACTTGATACCCCAGGCATGGTATGTGAAAAGAGCGCCATGGAGTAATCTGAAGTGTGGCCTTCTGCACTTTTGGTGGGGGTGAAGGACACAAGGAAAGGTGTTGTTCATGACCAGAAGCCTGCACTGACGACTCAGTGCTTTCAGTTTTTGAAACTTCAGAAGAGGAGGCGATAGAGCTGAAGGCTGTTTCTGCAATGTAAGCCAAAACCTGTTCCTGATGCTTCGGCTTTAAAAGCGGTTTACCTACTCACAGAAAAGGGAACCTTACAGGCCTTCTTGAGCCAGACGATGACGCTGGGTCAACATCTCCTTCCTTAGCTGCTATTGTGTTTTTGACATAACCAGCAGATGTACCACCACCACCATCAGTACCAGCTGCCCCCCCACCCACATCTGCGGCCTCTTGCACCATACTTCCTCATGTTTGGGAAAATGTACCAAAAATACCAGCAGATTTACGGTACTATATGAGAAGCGTACAGCTGTATAAGGTGTAGTGAAAATTTTAAATCTCCGTATATATTTCCTTATTCACAGACACTTTCCCAGTATGTATTTGACCGTAATCCAACCAGCCAATATATGGTACTGTGTCAGAAGCGGACAGCTGTATAAACTGTAGGGGAAATTTAAAATCTCCTTTTATATATTCCCTTACTCACACCCACACGCTCTCCCAGTATGTATTTTACCGTAATCCAACCAGCAGATATATGGTACAGTATCAGAAGCGAACAGCTGTATAAAGTGTAGGGGAAATTTTAAATCTCCTTTTATATATTCCCTTTCTCACACCCAGACGCTCCCCCTGTACGTATTTGACCGTAATCCAATCAGCAGATGTACGGTACTGTATCAGAAGCGGACAGCTGTATAAAGTGTAGGGGAAATTTTAAATCTCCTTTTATATATTCCCTTACTCACACCCAGACGCTCTCCCAGTATGTATTTCACCGTAATCCAACCAGCAGATACACGTTACTGTATCAGAAGTGGACAGCTGTATAAAGTGTAGGGGAAATTTAAAATCTCCTTTTATATATTCCCTTACTCACACCCAGATTCTCTCCCAGTATGTATTTGACCATAATCCAACCAGCAGATATACGGTACTGTATCAGACACAGACAGCTGTATAAAGTGTAGGGGAAATTTAAAATCTCCTTTTATATATTCCCTTACTCACACCCAGACGCTCTCTCAGTATGTATTTGACCGTAATTCAACCAGCAGATATACGGTACTGTATCAGAAGCGGACAGCTGTATAAAGTGTAGGGGAAATTTAAAATCTCCTTTTATCTATTCCCTTACTCACACCCACACGCTGTACCAGTATGTATTTGACCGTAATCCAACCAGCAGATATACGGTACTGTATCAGAAGCAGACAGCTGTATAAAGTGTAGGGGAAATTTAAAATCTCCTTTTATATATTCCCTTACTCACACCCACACGCTGTACCACTATGTATTTGACCATAATCCAACCAGCAGATATACGGTACTGTATCAGAAGCAGACAGCCGTATAAAGTGTAGTGGAAATTTAAAATCTCCTTTTATATATTCTCTTACTCACACCCACACGCTCTCCCAGTATGTATTTGACCATAATCCAACCAGCAGATATGCGGTACTGTATCAGACGCGGACAGCTGTATAAAGTGTAGGGGAAATTTAAAATCTCCTTTTATATATTCTCTTACTCACACCCAGACGCTCTCCCAGTATGTATTTCACCGTAATCCAACCAGCAGATATACGGTACTGTGTCAGAAGCGGACAGCTGTATAAAGTGTAGGGGAAATTATAAATCTCCTTTTACTGTATATATTCTCTTACTCACACCCAGACGCTCTCCAAGTATGTATTTCACCGTAATCCAACCAGCAGATATATGGTACTGTATCAGAAGCGGACAGCTGTATAAAGTGTAGGGGAAATTTTAAATCTCCTTTTATATATTCTCTTACTCACACCCAGACGCTCTCCCAGTATGTATTTCACCGTAATCCAGCCAGCAGATATACGGTATTGTATCAGATGCGGACAGCTGTATAAAGTGTAGGGGTAATTTAAAATGTCCTTTTATATATTCCCTTACTCACACCCAGACGCTCCCCCAGTATGTATTTGACCGTAATCCAACCAGCAGATATACGGTACTGTATCAGACGCGGACAGTTGTATAAAGTGTAGGGGAAATTTAAAATCTCCTTTTATATATTCCCTTACTCACACCCAGACGCTCTCCCAGTTTGTATTTCACCGTAATCCAACCAGCCGATATACGGTACTGTATCAGAAGCGGACAGCTGTATAAAGTGTAGGGGAAATTTTAAATCTCCTTTTATATATTCTCTTACTCACACCCAGACACTCTCCAAGTATGTATTTCACCGTAATCCAACCAGCAGATATACGGTACTGTATCAGAAGCGGACAGCTGTAAATAGAATAGGGAAAATTTAAAATCTCCTTTTATATATTCCCTTACTCACACCCACACGCTCTACCAATATGTATTTGACCATAATCCAACCAGCAGATATACGGTACTGTATCAGAAGCAGACAGCGGTATAAAGTGTAGGGGAAATTTAAAATCTCCTTTTATATATTCCTTTACTCACACCCAGACGCTCTCCCAGTATGTATTTGACCGTAATCCAACCAGCAGATATGCGGTACTGTATCAGACGCAGACAGCTGTATAAAGTGTAGGGGAAATTTTAAATCTCCTTTTATATATTCACTTACTCACACCCACATGCTCTACCAGTATGTATTTGACCGTAATCCAACCAGCAGATATACGGTACAGTATCAGAAGCGGACAGCTGTATAAAGAGTAGGGGAAATTTAAAATCTCCTTTTATATATTCCCTTACTCACACCCACACGCTCTCCCAGTATGTATTTGACCATAATCCAACCAGCAGATATATGGTAGTATATCGTGCAGCTGTTTGAGGTGTAGTGAAAAATTTTAATCTACGTAGATATTTCCTTAGTCACAGACGCTGTCCCAGTATGTATTTGACCGTAATCCAAACAGCAGATATATGGTAGTATATCGTGCAGCTGTTTGAGGTGTAGTGAAAAATTTAAATCTACGTAGATATTTCCTTAGTCACAGACGCTGTCCCAGTATGTATTTGACCGTAATCCAAACAGCAGATATATGGTACGGTATCAGAAGCTGACAGCTCTATATGTTGTATGGAAAAATGTAAATCTATGTATATTTATTTCCGGAGTCACACACACACACACTTCCTCAGTATGGATTTGACCATAATCCAAACAGCAGATATACGGTACTGTATCAGAAGCGGACAGCTCTATACGGTGTATGTATGGAAAAATGTAACTCTCTTTTTTTATGGAGTCACACACACAAGCTGTCTCAGTATATATTTGACCATAATCCAAACAGCAGATATACGGTACTGTATCAGAAGCGGACAGCTCTATACGGTGTATGTATGGAAAAATGTAACTCTCTTTTTTTATGGAGTCACACACAGAAGCTGTCTCAGTATATATTTGACCATAATCCAAACAGCAGATATACGGTACTGTATCAGAAGCAGACAGCTCTATACGGTGTATGTATGGAAAAATTGAACTCTTTTTTTTTACGGAGTCACAAACAGACGCTGTCTCAGTATGTATTTGACCGTAATCCAAACAGCAGATATACGGTACTGTATCAGAAGTGAACAGCTCTATACGGTGTATGTATGGAAAAATGTAGCTCTCCTTCTAGTTTTTCAGCAGTCACGCACAGATAGCATGTATTTGTCCGTGATACACAGTGTGAGGAGCGTAAAACCCCAATACGGTGTGGGAAAAAATGAACTCTCGGTAACTGTTCAGAAAAAAAGAATAAAAGTAGGAGTGCTGTGTAAAAAGCAGTCTGCACAGCAGTGTGCACACAGCAATGCAGCTATCAGGTAACCTTATAAGGCAGCCTAATAACCAGCGCTGCTGCACACCAAAAAATCCTCCCCTGTCACTGCACACTAACTGTACAGCACAATTGCTATCAGCAGAAGCACAGATTCTTTTTTCTTCCCTGCCTATCTGTTTTCTTATCTGCCTAACACTCTCCCTATTAAGAAGCAGCGGCAGCCAACAACCTCTCCCTTTGCTAAGATCGGCAGAAGTAAAATGTCGGTCAGGGTTAAGGGCTTTTATAGCCACTGTGACGCCACACAAAGCAAGCCAATCACTGAAATGCCCTTCTCTAAGATGGTGGTGGCCGCTACCCATGTCATCGCGTTGCCCACAGTGTGCTTCCTTGCTCATTGGCAGAGGAAAGATGCCTGAAAGCATTATTGGAAATGCGACTTTGGCGCTCGGGTCGGCGACCACATGGCCGACCTCACGCTATGGTCGGGTTTTGCTCGGCGAAACCCGACTTTAGCGAAAGTCAGCGACTTTTGAATTTGAACGACCCGTTTCACTCAACTCAACTCACTGTGTTTTCCTCCTCTGGCAACTTGTAGCTCGGATCCTGTGTGAAGCTCCAGTTTCTTCTTGCACAATTCTTTACTGATCCTAGTTTGCTGCAGTCTTCCCAGGGAAAACACTCTGCTGTTGGTTGTATAAACCCACACAGTCTCTCAGCTTACCACTCTGCTCTGAAAGCATGGTTGGCCTAGGGGCTGACTCCCTGATTCTTCTTAGCTTTACTCCTGGAGGGAGCACATATCATGGCTTCCAGGAGCATTCTTCATCTTCCTCCACCTTCTTCTTCACTGAAAACAACCACTCGACTCCTCCCCCTCCCAGTTAGGGTATATCTGCAAAGCTCTAAGCTTCAGACAAGTAAGAGAGTGAGGTAAATTGTGTGTGTTGTGGTCTTTAGCAGAGAAAGCATAACTCCCATTGCTTACAAAACACATGCAAAACACTACATATTTAACCCTTTTGTGGTGGTAAAGACATACGGCGCCACAACATCACCCATCTCAGTTCTGTCAGTGAAACAGAAAAATAAAATGACGTTAGTGCTGGTTTTGTCCCATGAAACCATCAACTATGCCTGTATATCCATCTTGTGCCTGAGGAAGCTGCAGTACATGGTCACCCTGAGTAATGGTTGCCCTAGAGTTGCAAAAAATTCATGAGACCCGTTCCACCCCTATCTGAACCTAGTGGCGTGCACGTAACATTGGTGGCCCGTACAGGGAACTCTGAGCGGGAATTTGCGTGTAGAGGGAAAAGAAGCAATGTGACTGGAAAATAAAGCAGCACAGCAGCTCAACTCAACTCTGCTACACCAGTTAAAGAAGACCAGGCCTAAAACAACACAGTACCCACCTCAACTCTGCTACACCAGTTGATGGAGATCAGCCCTAAAGCAGCACAGTGTGGCGCCCCTGAGGCTTCAGTCGCCACAGAGGTACTGCACATCCTCCTGAGGTGTGGTGCCCCACCATCCAGGTAAGGTGGGAACTCCTAACCACGCTCCAACACCTGCACCCCTCACCACAAAGTAGTGTAGCAAAGTCACATTACAGCTCCTTGCTTAGAGAGTAGCAGAGCACCTTTGGTGGTTCCCTGCTTGGAAACACAAAACGTGCTGGGAGATGGGTGGAGTTTAGAATACATAAAAGAGGGGAAGGTTTAGAATTTCAGAAGTCGGTCAGGAGAGTCACTCAGAGAGGAGTGAGGAGAGAAAATCCCTAAGAGAGGGATGGAGGAAGGAGGTGCTGCAGCAGATCTCAGTGACCTGGGGCTGCTGGCACGGGAAAGGAAAGAAGGAGAAAGACATTGAACTGAAGCCTGAGCTTCCATAAGAAAGAAAGACAAGTACGGAACATAGGAGTAAAAAGGAACACAGAGGACGTGGGTTAGAGGAAGAACCCTGCCTACAAGTTCTAAGCGCAAGGCCGGGGCCCGGTCCCCGAGGTTGTATGGACACTAATGGTTCTGCAGCAGACACCGGTGGAGTAGTGGGCTGTAAATGCACTACTCCCATCTAAGACTTGGGGCACAACAGCAACTTGGATAGTGAGCCGGGACTCAGGAGTAAGGAGTCCCCGAAGCAGGCTACAGCTGTCTGCTGTACAAGTAGAGTTCTTGGGAATATCTGTCAGGAGGCACTCCAGTGTAACTCAGTACTAGGAGTACTTCACTTAAAGGCGCTATAGAGGAGACGTTCAGAAAGGTGCATGTTGGCGGACTGTTGGAAGGGAGCATCCTATCTTGCCTGGAGGTTGACGGAGCCCAGGACCCAGAGGACACAGCACGGAGGCAGGCATCTGTGTGAACTGCAGACTGTGAGTAAAGCTTTGGAACTACATGCCCTGGTGTCCTCCACTTATTCCCGCACCACTACACCCCGCACTACTACATCTGGGCACCAGCCTCTACACCGCCTGTGCCTCTCCTCCATTGCTACATCTACACTGCCCTAGGAACACAGCTCCACCTGTGGGGAGCTTCACCATCTTGGCTGCAACCCACCACCAGTCCCAGAGAATCTGCATGCAGCATCGGCCTAACACTTCACTTTCCGAACACCACAGGTGGCGTCACGAATTATTCATAAACTTTATTTCATTGTTCATTCACCCCCTTTTTGCCACGGAGCCCCAGGGCCACGGACCGGGTCACAGCTTCCGTGACAACTCCCATTGAGAGCAACGGGCCTGGTGGGGCACTCCATTCTGGCATCACGAACAGGATGACGAGACCCGATGCCATCGGGTTCTGTGTGCCTAAGATTTGTTGGACTTAAAACCTGTGAGAATGTGACGAAGACCCAATTTAATGGACTGTGAAATGAATATTAAAAATGGCCGACAGCCTAGAGAAGAAGGGCGTGATAATATGGGCGGTCCCAAGAAAAGAGCATGGACTGTCCTGGGCCTCCCCTGTCTGAAATTCTATGCGAAAGCAACCTGGCCCACCCCCCCGAGGGGTTCGTATACTGGCTTGGTATGGAGGAGTTGGAAGAAGACGCAAACCCCCGGAAGGAGGAGCGGAGGCCAGCGGCGGGAAAGCCGCCGAGACAGGAAGAAGAAGAACTCCAGAACGCCTGTTAGGCGTCGGATTCCTGGCACTGCACAGCGGGAATCCAGAGCCAGACATCCTGCGGTCTCCCATTCCTCTCCAACCGCTCGGACTTGTGCTCAGCAATCTCGGCTGGCCAGGCATCTCCCTCTGACTCGTTCTGTGAGCCTCTGGTGCAGCAATGGTGACGCAACCTGCTTTGCAGGGAACTGCTCCCGAGGCTAAGTCCTCATGCCGTGCTACTAGGCATGCCCACAACTTGTCCTCTCAGTGGAGAGCAGGGGTCACATGTGCAGGTCCTATGTCAGATCTGATTGGTCCTTCCTATAGTACTGGAAGGTCCCGGAAGCGCATGGCTATAAAAAGCCCGCATGGCGGCTCGGCCATGCGCTAGTGTAGCATATTATGCTGTGTGTGTATGGTGATGGATGCATGGACTGGTGACTGACTCATTTGAAACCCCTTCCCTCGGTTATTACGAATGGTGACAGATTGTTGGGTAGTCAGCTCCAGGTTGTGGCCAGCTACACGCCACTGTGCCTCCTGCACGACACACTAGCGTCCGACGGTGCTCAGTCGTTCCGGCACCGTCGCTCAGCAGCGATAGTTATTGCCGCGCTGCGGTTGCAGCGTTCTTGGCGTCTGCGGTTGCAGCGTCATTCGCTGGGTATCCTGTGAAGTAAACAGGGCCAGCGTCCTCATACAACTCTGTTGTTTTAGCGACTCTGTGTGTGAACAGAGCCGTACTTAGCGTTCG
This sequence comes from Dendrobates tinctorius, assembly GCF_039654945.1. Lineage (NCBI taxonomy): Eukaryota > Metazoa > Chordata > Amphibia > Anura > Dendrobatidae > Dendrobates > Dendrobates tinctorius. The sequence goes on from NW_027361714.1 coordinate 60,760,781, forward strand.
GGTGACGTTAACCCGAGCGCAGTACCTCACCTTTCGGTGCATCCGCCATTACTCAGCAGCGGTCTTGTCACCTACCGCACGGTGGACCCCGGGCGGCGAACGCACCTCCTATTATTTATATCTGGTGCGTTCCGCCGACCCTAACAACGCCATGATGGAAGAGGAGGGGAGGAGGCCTGCGGAGCGTGGGGAAGCTGAGATGGATCTCCCGGCACCCTGGCTGGAGGCTCGGACCCTGCTTCTAGATTGAATCGCCAGCAGCTAGAGGAAGAGGTTGCCTGGCTGACCCAACGTTTGCAGCTGAGGCAGGAGGCCTTGTGGAGGCTGAACTGGCAGCACGCCCAGGAAGGGCCTACGCCAGCAGTACCGCCGTCACCGGTACCCGTCGCTGCAATACCGGAGCTTCCCCAGGCAAATGCCATGGAGTATGCAGCCGCTGCCACACCACTGACAGCATCCAGAGTCCCTTCTCTGCCGCCACCACTGGAGGAATTGTATGAGGTCCCGGGAGCTGAAGCGAAAGAAGAGGAGCTCCTGCCCGGACCTGGTGCGGCCGCGCAGGTCCAACCAGAGACCCCTGCGAACTCGGAGCCGCCATTAGTTCCACCGCCGTCCCCGGTGTCCCACCGGACAGTGCCCACCGCCACTATGCCTGCACCACAGCAGAGACCACACCACCAGGAGGCTCCAGGTACGTCTGATGCCCCTACACCTGGGAAGGCCCTGGGGTGTACCACGGTCGCAGCGACTGGCCAGGTCGTGCTAGATCTGGTCTGGGACCGGGATACCTGTCCCCGGGTGGAAACACCGGAACCCCTGACGGTGGCACCGCAGTACAAAACCAACCTGGATCGGTACCGGGAGGAACGGGAGGATGATGAGAACTGGGCTAGTTGTCAAGCTACCATCCGGCAACTGGCAGCTGAACACTGGGAGAGGGAGCAGTGCCGGCTAGTGGTACTAGGTCCAGATTTGGACCGGAAGGAATAGGTCAGCAGTGGTGGGATTCAAATTTTTAACAACAGGTTCTGTGTTTGTGTGTAGGAAAGCCACACCCATTTTGAAGCCACACCCATTTTTAAGCCACACCCATTTACACGCACCTTTTCCTCAAACATATACAAGTAGGGGCGCAGTCAAACAGTTAAAAAAAAAATAATAAATTGGAATGAGATCAGAACAGTGCACAGGTCCCAAAAAGGCAGCACAGGTCCCCAATAGGCAGCACAGGTCCCTAATAGACAGCATAGGTCCCTAATAGGCAGCATTGTTCCCAAATAGGCAGGCACAGGTCCCCAATAGGCAGGCACAGGTCCCCAATAGGCAGCATTGTTCCCTATAGGCAGCACAGGTCCCCAAAAGGCAGCACAGGTCCCCAAAAGGCAGCACTGTTCCCTATAGGCAGCACAGGTCCCCAATAGGCAGCACAGGTCACCATTAGGCAGCACACGTCCCCAATAGGCAGCACAGGTCACCAATATGCAGCACACGTCCCCATTAGGCAGCACAGGTCCCCAATATGCAGCACACATCCCCAATATGCAGCACACATCCCCAATATGCAGCACACATCCCCATTAGGCAGCACACATCCCCAATAGGCAGCATAGGTCCCCATTAGACAGCACAGGTCCCCAGTATGCAGCACAGGTCCCCATTAGGCAGCACAGGTCCCCAATATGCAGCACACATCCCCATTAGGCAGCACAGGTCCCCAATATGCAGCACACGTCCCCATTAGGCAGCACACGTCCCCATTAGGCAGCACACGTCCCCATTAGGCAGCACACGTCCCCAATAGGCAGCACACGTCCCCATTAGGCAGCACAGGTCCCCAATATGCAGCACAGGTCCCCATTAGGCAGCACACATCCCCAATAGGCAGCACAGGTCCCCATTAGACAGCACAGGTCCCCAGTATGCAGCACAGGTCCCCAATATGCAGCACACATCCCCATAAGGTGGCACAGGTCCCCAATATGCAGCACACGTCCCCAATATGCAGCACACGTCCCCATTAGGCAGCACATGTCCCCATTAGGCAGCACATGTCCCCATTAGGCAGCACACATCCCCAATATACAGCACACGTCCCCATTAGGCAGCACAGGTCCCCAATATGCAGGACACGTCCCCATTAAGCATCACACGTCCCCAATATGCAGCACATGTCCCAATTAGGCATCACACGTCCCCATTAGGCAGCACAGGTCCCCAATATGCAGGACACGTCCCCAATATGCAGCACATGTCCCCATTAGGCAGCACACGTCCCCATTAGGCAGCACACGTCCCCAATATGCAGCACATGTCCCCATTAGGCAGCACACGTCCCCATTAGGCAGCACACATCCCCAATATGCAGCACATGTCCCCATTAGGCAGCACATGTCCCCATTAGGCAGCACACATCCCCAATATGCAGCACACGTCCCCAACATGCAGCACATGTCCCCATTAGGCAGCACACATCCCCATTAGGCAGCACATGTCCCCAAAAGGCAGCACAGGTCCCCAATAGGCAGCATTGTTCCCTATAGGCAGCACAGGTCCCCAATAGGCAGCACAGGTCCCCAATAGGCAGCACAGGTCACCAATAGGCAGCACAGGTCACCAATAGGCAGCACAGGTCACCAATAGGCAGCACAGGTCACCATTAGGCAGCACAGGTCACCAATATGCAGCACACGTCCCCAATAGGCAGCACAGGTCCCCAATAGGCAGCATAGGTCCCCATTAGAAAGCACAGGTCCCCAGTATGCAGCACAGGTCCCCATTAGGCAGCACAGGTCCCCAATATGCAGCACACATCCCCATTAGGCAGCACAGGTCCCCAATATGCAGCACATGTCCCCAATATGCAGCACACGTCCCCATTAGGCAGCACACGTCCCCATTAGGCAGCACACGTCCCCAATAGGCAGCACACATCCCCATTAGGCAGCACAGGTCCCCAATATGCAGCACACATCCCCAATATGCAGCACAGGTCCCCATTAGGCAGCACACATCCCCAATAGGCAGCACAGGTCCCCATTAGACAGCACAGGTCCCCAGTATGCAGCACTGGTCCCCAATATGCAGCACACATCCCCATAAGGCAGCAAAGGTCCCCAATATGCAGCACACGTCCCCAATATGCAGCACACGTCCCCATTAGGCAGCACATGTCCCTATTAGGCAGCACATGTCCCCATTAGGCAGCACACATCCCCAATATACAGCACACGTCCCCATTAGGCAGCACAGGTCCCCAATATGCAGGACACGTCCCCATTAAGCATCACACGTCCCCAATATGCAGCACATGTCCCCATTAGGCATCACACGTCCCCATTAGGCAGCACACGTCCCCATTAGGCAGCACAGGTCCCCAATATGCAGGACACGTCCCCAATATGCAGCACATGTCCCCATTAGACAGCACACGTCCCCATTAGGCAGCACACGTCCCCAATATGCAGCACATGTCCCCATTAGGCAGCACACGTCCCCATTAGGCAGCACACATCCCCAATATGCAGCACACGTCCCCAATATGCAGCACATGTCCCCATTAGGCAGCACACATCCCCATTAGGCAGCACATGTCCCCATTAGGCAGCACACGTCCCCAATATGCAGCACATGTCCCCATTAGGCAGGACAGGTCCCCATTAGGCAGGACAGGTCCCCATTAGGCAGGACAGGTCCCCAATATGCAGCACAGCAGGTCCCCATTAGGCAGCAGCAGCACATACTGACCTGACACAGCAGCATCGGTGTGACCAGTCCAGGATGATGAAGATGGCAGGCCGGGCCCGGGGTGACTAGGAAGGCAGGCCGCAGACCACGCGCAGCTCACACTGGGTAGCGGCGCGCGGTTCGTCCTGGTTAGTATCAGTGCGCGGGGGGCCGCTGGGGTCCGGCGGGGTGTGCTCAGTCCCTGCGGCTGGCCGGCTGCACGTATCAGTGCGCGGTATCCGGCGCGGCGGGCGGGACTAGGAAGCAGAGCAAGAGTCCTCCTCTGCTCCTGCTCCTTGTCGGCTGCTGCAGGAACATCAAATTACCGGATCGCGGCTGTGAATCTCCCCGGTTCGGGGAACCGGCTGCTTTTTTAACAACCGGTTCCACCGAACCGGGGAGAACCCGCTGAATCCCACCCCTGTAGGTCAGAGCCGGTCGCTACGGTCCCAGAGATGCGGCAGGTTGGGGCCACGTCCTGAATGTGAATCATGAGAGGGGGTTCGGCTTTATTCATGACCCTAGCCGAATCTCCGATCTGTTTTTCAACTGGAGAGATGTAGAACCCCACTTGAGAAAAGGACACCCTGGCAGAAACCTGAGCCCGGGAGATCCTGTGACCTTCACCAGACACGAAGGTCTGAGAGGCTGGTATGCTATGAACATTTGGCGAGTCCCGGAGGATCTCATCAAGACCTACAGGCAGAAACCGCCCACTGCCCCCATGTGCCAAGCTGGAGCCGTACCAGTCCCACAGCCAAAAGTACGGAAAGCCGCAAGCTTTACCCCACTGGAGGAAGAGTACCTGAGGACTGCCAATGCGTTTCTTTCATCTGGTAGCAGTTCCCAATCATCAGCTTCCAGAACACCAGGAGGGAACAACAACAACAATTAGTCAAGATGCTTCCTTTAAAGTAAATCTCATTACCCAGGAGGGTATTTGCACAGTTGTGCCATTGTTTTCTATTTTTTGCACCAGTTTTCTATTTTTGTTTATCATGTCCTAGTTTATTTTCCCAGAGTCGCCCAGTTTTGTTGGCATCCTTTACACCTGAACTGTGGAGATCATGAACGTTGAATGGTCCAGAACTGTTATTGTATATAGTTTGCACCTCTTTAGGTGCTCTCTCTTGGTTTTACGTAGGACTCTCTTTTTGAAAGATGATCTACCTCGACATAGGGACATTTCCAGACGCGATGGTCGGACCAGTGTCTATCTTTACACTTGATAATAATGCTTAATATTATTCTCTGAATAAGAAGCTAGAATGTAATAGTGTATAATGAAAGTATTAATGACAGATTTTATAGAAGTATATTGAGAAAGAGACATAGTGAATGTTTTACAGAGTTTTCGAATAAAGATGTTGAGAATGTGAATGCAGAATTGAAAATTACAGGTGACGAACCAGGTATCTCCGGTTGTCATCCTAAGTCTAGAAGAAACAGTGAAAAGTAGAAAATGTGAAAGATAATGGAAAGAGATGTGTTGCTAGAAAATGTGAATTGATATTGAGTTTGCTCCTGTAGCACTTTACATTAGGTAGCATAATTTAAAAGGTTTAGACAGTTAATTTGTTTGTAACGTTCAAGAAACCGTGCCTCCTATATTAGGAAGTTTAGTATAAGAAATTTTTATTCAGCATTACCAAAGTTTTGTATGTTCCTATATTGTTAACTCTGTTTGACTTGCAGCCCGCGGATGTGCTGTGTTTAACGGGGGGAAACGTGGCACCCCTGAGGCTTCAGTCGCCACAGAGGTACTGCACCTCCTCCTGAGATGTGGTGCCCCACCATCCAGGTAAGGTGGGAACTCCTAACCACGCTCCAACACCTGCACCCCTCACCACAAAGTAGTGTAGCAAAGCCACATTACAGCTCCTTGCTTAGAGAGTAGCAGAGCACCTTTGGTGGTTCCCTGCTTGGAAACACGAAACGTGCTGGGAGGCGGGTGGAGTTTAGAATACATAAAAGAGGAGGAAGGTTTAGAATTTCAGGAGTCGGTCAGGAGAGTCACTCAGAGAGGAGTGAGGAGAGAAGATCCCTAAGAGAGGGATAGAGGAAGGAGGTGCTGCAGCAGATCTCAGTGACCTGGGGCTGCTGGCATGGGAAAGGAAAGAAGGAGAAAGACATTGAACTGAAGCCTGAGCTTCCATAAGAAAGAAAGACAAGTACGGAACATAGGAGTAAAAGGGAACACAGAGGACGTGGGTTAGAGGAAGAACCCTGCCTAGAAGTTCTAAGCGCAAGGCCGGGGCCCGGTCCCCGAGGTTGTGTGGACAGTAATGGTTCTGCAGCAGACACCGGTGGAGTAGTGAGCTGTAAATGCACTACTCCCATCTAAGACTTGGGGCACAGTCTACAGCTGTCTGCTGTACAAGTAGAGTTCTTGGGAACATCTGTCAGGAGGCACTCCAGTGTAACTCAGTACTAGGAGTACTTCACTTAAAGGCGCTATAGAGGAGACGATCAGAAAGGTACATGTTGGCGGAGTGTTGGAAGGGAGCATCCTATCTTGCTTGGAGGTTAACGGAGCCCAGGACCCGGAGGACACAGCACGGAGGCAGGCATCTGTGTGAACTGCAGATTGTGAGTAAATCTTTGGAACTACATGCCCTGGTGTCCTCCACTTATTCCCGCACCACTACACCCCGCACTACTACATCTGGGCACCAGCCTCTACACCGCCTGTGCCTCTCCTCCACTGCTACATCTACACTGCCCTGGGACTACAGCTCCACCTGTGGGGAGCTTCACCATCTTTGCTGCAACCCACCACCAGTCCCAGAGGATCTGCATGCAGCATCGGCCTAACACCTCACTTGCCAAACACCACAGGTGGCGTCATGAATTATTCATAAACTTTATTTCATTGTTCATTCACCCCCTTTTTGCTATGGAGCCCCAGGGCCATGGACCGGGTCACAGCTTCCGTGACAACTCCCATTGAGAGCAACGGGCCCGATACCGAGTACCCCGCTAGGCCCTGGTGGGGCGCTCCAACAGCACCTCAACTCAACTCGGCTACACTAGTTAAAGGGGACCAGCTCTAAAGAAAACTCACTAGCAGCAATGGATGTGGAAATGCAAATGGACAGGATCAGTGAACTGCTTCTTCAGTTAACATGTAAAGAATTGAGAGCAGCGGCAGAACATATAAAGATGTCAGAAGAACAGATCTCTTAAGCACGCTCCCGAAGACAACTTGTAGCGGCCATTAATACACAGATAGATAAGTTGGGGGAGAAAGAAGCTGAAGATGTCTTGAGGATGTTCCTCCAGGAGCTAACAGTTTCCAACCGGGTTGAAGTTGGAAGATGGAGGGGCAGCCCCAATTACCAAGAGCGAGAATCTCCTTCCGCAGACAGAACAACAGGAAATGAAAGAACAATTCAAAGCCTTAACAACAACCCTGCAGAAATCTACCCAATCCTCTAAACGTGTGACAGACTCTGACAGAACTTTTAACCTGCTTGGGCTTGATAAATCAGGAAAACAGTACTCTTCAACACCGCAAATCACCATAAGGAAAAAGTTCAAGATCCTGGGACAGATTGGAGAGTGTGAGCAAAAAACTGTCATATATGGACTTGTTGCACCAGACCAATGCAGGATTATTGAAAGACTACCAGCCAGATGAGATCATTGAGGGGCGCTGAAGGCGATCAGCCCAGGACTGAACCCAAAAGTCAATTGACCCTACCACAGTTGAAGATGATTTTAAAAGGGCACTATAAAGAAGAGAATCCTTTAGAATTGTTCCACTGACTCATTAACATCTCACAGAACACTACTGAATCACCCCAAAGTTTTTTGTTCAGATCGATTGAACTTAAGGATAAACTGTTGTTTGCATGCAGAGATGTAGGGGCGGAGGAGACGTTTGATGCTGGGCTAGTCCAGAAGAAGTTCTTGAGATCGTTGTGAATGGGCTTAATCAGCAAAGATATTAAGTTGCAGCTGAAACATTACCTAGAAGATCCTGGCATTCTGGATGAAGTCCTAATTGAAATAATGAATGAGACAGTTAGTTTGGAGTCAGAGAGCGAACAGAAGTTAAATAAGGGCTCTGCTTCTAAAACCACCAAAACAAGTCAGCTGAAGTTGAAGACCCCCGGTTGCTAAACCAAAGATCATGATGAAGACCCTCCAGTACCACTGCCGAGAGTGAACCTTAAACCACCAACAAAAGGGAGGACAGCCAGAGCTGACTGGGAAGTAGTAATAGGAGAACTGCGAGCTGAGCTGATGGAAGTGAAAGAGTTGATTCGTTCCAGGCCAGACTCTTTATCTCTCAGACTCAGGCATGGGTTCCAAAAAAGAAGATACCCAGCTTGTGAGGTGTGCCATTCATGAAATCAGAGTGCGGTATGTGTCCGTTTAAAGGGAACCTGTCACCCCCCAGACATTTTTAAGTAAAAGAGCCACCTTGTGCAACACTAATGATGCATTCTGTCAAGGTGGCTCTATTATTTAGCGTCCCTTCCACCGCCGAAATAATCGTTTTTAAAATTGGTCTGACATACCTGAATTTTGACCGGGGGGCAGGTCTTTCACCCCCGTACACAGATGCCTCACATCCATTAGTCATGCCCTGCTTTTGAATTTGGCGCCGCCTCCTCAGCATTCATTTCTTTTTCTCGCGCCGAACGTCTGTGGAGAAAATCCAATCTACACAAAGATTTCATCCATTTTAAGTTTATGCTTAGAACATACAACACTGCCCTTCACCTCTCCAAACAAGCCTATTTCAACACCCTCATCACCTCACTGTCCAATAACCCGAAACGTCTCTTTGACACTTTTCATTCTCTACTCAATCCAAGAGTACAGGCCCCAACCACGGAGCTCCGAGCTGACGATCTGGCCAATTACTTCAAAGAAAAAATTGACCAGATTCGACAGGAAATTATCTCCCAATCACCTCATACCATGCACTGTCCTCCCTCCCCCACAGCATCTAGCTCACTCTCTGATTTTGAACCAGTCACAGAAGAAGAAGTAAGCAGGCTCCTTGCATCTTCTCGCCCAACCACTTGCACCAGTGACCCATTTCCGTCACATCCCCTCCAGTCCCTTTCCCCTGCTGTGACACCTCACCTAACTAAAATATTTAACCTCTCTCTCTCTTCTGGTATTTTTCCCTCCTCATTTAAGCATGCCATCATACATCCACTACTTAAAAAACCATCCCTCGACCAAAACTGTGCCGCTAACTATAGACCTGTCTCTAATCTTCCCTTCATCTCTAAGCTCCTGGAACGCCTGGTCCACTCCCGTCTTATCCGCTATCTCTCAGAAAACTCTGTTCTCGACCCTCTCCAATCTGGTTTCCGCTCTTTACACTCCACTGAAACTGCCCTCACTAAAGTCTCTAATGATCTGCTAACAGCTAAATCAAATGGTCATTACTCCATGCTAATTCTCTTGGATCTCTCTGCAGCATTCGACACTGTGGATCATCAGCTCCTCCTTACTATGCTCCGTTCCATTGGCCTCAAAGACACCGTTCTCTCATGGTTCTCCTCCTATCTCTCCGACCGCTCCTTTACTGTATCTTTTGCCGGTTCCTCCTCCTCTCACCTTCCCCTTACTGTTGGGGTCCCTCAAGGATCAGTTCTAGGCCCCCTCCTCTTCTCTTTGTACACTGCCTCTATTGGTCAAATAATCAGTAGATTTGGTTTCCAGTACCATTTCTATGCTGATGACACCCAATTATATGCTTCTTCTCCTGACATCACGCCAGCCTTTCTATAAAACACTGGCGATTGTCTAAATGCTGTGTCTAATATCATGTCTTCACTATACCTGAAACTGAACCTGTCAAAGACTGAACTCCTGGTGTTTCCTCCCTCTACTAATGTACCTATAACCGACATTGCCATTTCTGTGTGTGGCTCCACTATTACTCCCCAGCAACATGCCCGCTGTCTTGGGGTCATACTTGATTCCGAGCTTTCCTTTGCCCCCCACATTCGATCACTGGCTCGCTCTTGTCATCTGCACCTCAAAAACATTTCTAGAATTCAACCTCTTCTTACTTTTGACTATGCAAAAACTCTTACTGTTTCTCTTATTCATTCTCGTTTCGACTATTGTAACTCTCTTCTAATTGGTCTCCCTCTTACCAAACTCTCCCCTCTCCAATCTGTCTTGAATGCTGCAGCCAGCATCATATTCCTCACCAATCGTTACACCGATGCCTCTACCTTGTGCCAGTCATTACACTGGCTACCCATCCACTCCAGAATTCAGTATAAACTTATTACCCTCACCCACAAAGCCCTCCATAGCTCAGCACCACCTTACATCTCCTCCCTTGTTTCAGTATACCACCCTACCCGCGCCCTCCGTTCTGCTGATGACCTGAGGTTAGCATCCTCAATAGTCAGAACCTCCCACTCCCGTCTCCAAGACTTTACACGTGCCGCGCCAATTCTTTGGAATGCACTTCCCAGGTCAATACGATTAGTCCCCAATCCCCACAATTTTAAGCATGCCCTGAAAATGCATTTATTCAGACTGGCCTATCGCCTCAACACATTAACCTAATCTATCCCTGTGTGGCACAGCCAAAAGTTTTACCATAACCAGATTTCCCGCATCATGTTCCCACATGCTTTATGCATCCATTAGCCCTCTGTGTCTGTACTGTTACACACTTAACATTATGGATGGTCCATACAATCAGGGCAACTGTTACCACCCACCTTTCTTGTCTACCTCTTTCCTCATAGACTGTAAGCTTGCGAGCAGGGTCCTCTTTCCTCTTGGTATTTGTTATAATATACTGTATGTGATTATTGTTATGCTGTAATGTCTATTGTCTGTACAAATCCCCTCTGAAATGTAAAGTGCTGCGGAATATGTCGGCGCTATAAAAATAAAATTTATTATTATTTATTCTTTATTGGGCATGCGCAGTTAGCGCTGCCCGTCCTATGACATCACATGATGTGACACCATGTGACCAGGAGGGGCGGAGCTCAGCAATGCAGTGGTGCAGCAGGACCTGTGATGATGTCAGCACCATGTGACCAGTAGGGGCGGAGCTAAGCAGAGCAGTGGTGCAGCAGGATGTGTGTTGACGTCAGCACCATGTGACCAGTAAGGGTGGAGCTCAGCAGAGCAGTGGTGCAGCAGGACCTGTGATGACGTCAGCACCATGTGACCAGTAGGGGCGGAGCTGAGCAGGGCAGCGGTGCAGCAGGACCTGTGATGACATCGGCACCATGTGACCAGCAGGGGTGGAGTTGAGCAGGGCAACGGTGCAGCAGGACCTGTGGTGACGTCAGAATATTACAGCGCAGGTGCGAGAAAAAGAAATGAACGCTGAGGAGGCGGCGCCAAATTCAAAAGCAGGACATGACTGACGTATGTGAGGTGTCTGTGTCCGGAGGGAAAAGACCTGCCCCCCAGGTAAAAATTCAGGTATGTCTGACCAATTTTAAAAATGATTATTTCGGCGGTGGAAGGGACGCTAAATAAAAGAGCCACCTTGAAAGAATGCAGCATTATTGCTGCACAAGGTGGCTCTTTTACTTAAAAATGCCTGGGGGGGTGACAGGTTCCCTTTAAGATGTGGTGAAGAAGGACATTATGCCAAGGAATGCCAATGGTCATGGTCTTTTGGTTTAAAAACAGGAGGTTGCTAGTGCAGGGCGACTGGTAACCATGACACAGAGGAGGCCCCAGAAGCAAATCCAAATACCACCAACCCCCAGAATGGTGCATGAGGTAAAACAGCTGCATCAGCACTATCCCCAAGTGTGTTCCTGTCTACAACAGCTCAAGAGACATAGGGGCATCAGTTACTCAATACCCAGTGCAAAGGTCTAACGACATACTCCTGGGAGGTCAGTAAAGATAGCCTCATCAGGCTAATCAGTGAAAGGTGCTATATAAAGTGCCAGCTATATGGACTCCTAGTAAAAGCACTGTGGGACACAGGAGCCCAAGCGAGCCTTGTAAATGAAGAATGGAGAAGATGCCACCTGCCAAATACCTGCCTTTGGTCACTAAAGTAACTGTTAGGACCAGTGGAACTCCACGGCAGAGCTGTCAACCAGACTGAAATTCCTTTCATAGGCTGGGTGAAAGTGACTTTCCAACTCAGGGCCACAAAGAACAGCAATACCATCAAGCTTTTAGTACCTTTTCTCTTGACCAGTGATCAGAATGTGGCAGAGGATCCTATCCTGGGTTATATGATCCATTTGGGGTTGTAGTACCAGAAGCGGCCAGGGTAGTGTGGGCTGTGGAGTCGGAGTCGTGGAGTCGGCGTCGGAGTCGGTGTTCATTTTGGTGGAGTCGGAGTCGGAGTTGGAGTCGGTATAAAATGGACTGACTCCTAAAATATATAATAAATTGGGTACAGTAATTCAATGCAGAATGTGCTGAATATTTTTTCATAGGAATTTGGGAAAGTTATGAAATGTCCTAAAAATGGCTGTTCTGTTCCTGATCTAAGGCTACATTCACACACAGTGTTTTTGCTGTATTTTTTGAGGATACGTTTTTCAGCTGCAAAAGCAGATCAGCTTTTTAAAAAACTGCATCACCTGAAAGGTTTTTGAGCTCATAGATAATGTTTTCAATAGCAAAAGCAGATTAGAAATCTGCTCTATCTATCCATTTATCCATTTCTTATCTGTACCAAAAAGAATCAAAGCCGGGTAGCACACAGACTAACACTCCTTTTTTTTTTAGCGCCAGTCAGGTACACCTCATAGCTGAACAAAAGGACGCCCAGGACAGGCATTGCTCATCTTCAGTAACACATCAACATCAATTGATAGTTGGAATAAATAGACTGCATTCATCACCACATCTTCTTAAGGTGCAGGCTTTATTTTCAAGTGTAGGGGTGTGCAGTATGAGGTTCTGCAGCTGAGGTGTGCGGTATGAGGTTCTGCGGGCAAGTATGAGGTTATGCCCCCCCCAGGTTTGATCCTGGCTATGCCCATGGTGTGAATGTAGCCTGAGGATCAAGGCTTTGTCTTAGCTGAGATAAGTCATAGTGTTATATATATATATATTGGTTTTCTCTTGATGAGCTTCAAGAGGTAGTCACCGGAAATGGTTTTCACTTCACAGGTATGCCCTGTCAGTGTCAGGTGTAATAAGTGGGATTTCTTGCCTTATAAATGGGGTTGGGACCATCAGTTGTGTTGTGCAGAAGTCTGGTGGATACACAGCTCATAGTCCTACTGAATAGACTGTTAGCTGCTTTTTTCTTGCCATAATACAAATTCTAAGTAAAGAAAAACGAGTGGCCATCAATACTTTAAGAAATGAAGGTTCAGTCATTCCGAAAAATTGGGAAAACTTTGAAAGTGTCCCCAAGTGCAGTGGCAAAAACCATCAAGCACTACAAAGAAACTGGCTAACATGAGGACCGCCCCAGGAAAGGAAGACCAAGAGTCACTTCTGCTGCGGAGGATAAGTTCATCCGAGTCACCAGCCTCAGAAATCGCAGGTTAACAGCAGTTCAGATTGGAGACCAGGTCAATGCCACACAGAGTTCTAGCAGCAGACACATCTCTACAACAACTGTTAAGAGGAGACTTTGTGCAGCAGGCCTTCATGGTAAAGTAGCTGCTAGGAAACCACTGCTAAGGACAGTCAACAAGCAGAAGACACTAGTTTGGGCTAAAGAACACAAGGAATGGACAATAGACCAGTGGAAATCTGTGCTTTGGTCTGATGAGTCCAAATTTGAGATCTTTGGTTCCAACCACCGTGTCTTTGTGCGACGCAGAAAAGGTGAACGGATGGACTCCACATGCCTGGTTCCCACCGTGAAGCAAGGAGGAGGAGGACGTGTGATGGTGTGGGGGTGCTTTGCTGGTGACACTGTTGGGGATTTATTCAAAATTGAAGGCATATTGAACCAGCATGGCTACCACAGCATCTTGCAGCGGCATGCTATTCCATCCGGTTTGCGCTTAGTTGGACCATCATTTATTTTTCAACAGGACAATGACCCCAAACACACCTCCAGGCTGTTTAAGGGCTATTTGACCAAGAAGGAGAGTGATGGGGTGCTACGCCAGTTGACCTGGCCTCCACAGCCACCAGACCTGAACCCAATCGAGATGGTTTGGGGTGAGCTGGACCGCACAGTGAAGGCAAAAGGCCCAACAAGTGCTAAGCATCTCTGGGAACTCCTTCAAGACTGTTGGAAGACCATTTCCGGTTACTACCTCTTGAAGCTCATCAAGAGAATGCCAAGAGTGTGCAAAGCAGTAATCAAAGCAAAAGGTGGCTACTTTGAAGAACGTAGAATATAAGACATATTTTCAGTTGTTTCACACTTTTTTGTTAATTATATAATTCCACAAGTGTTAATTCATAGTGTTGATGCCTTCAGAGTGAAACTACAATTTTCATAGTCATGAAAATAAAGAAAACTCTTTGAATGAGAAGGTGTGTCCAAACTTTTGGTCTGTACTGTATATATGTGATTGATATTACATAGTGTATTACATATTTACAATTTATTACAGTTTTTTGTGTTCTAAATTTGTATTCCAATAAATATATCTTATGTTCTGTCTAAATATCTTGATTATTGTATCATAAAAATGATTAAATGTCTGATGTTCACATTGTACTACAATAAATTTTTTACTTAAATATAAGCAATATATGTGGGAGTCGGAGTCGTGGAGTCGGAGTCGGAGTCGGTGTAAGGGAAATTGAGGAGTCGGAGTTGCAGGTTTGGCTTGCCGACTCCACAGCCCAAGAGTTTGGTTGCCACAATGGCCTTGCCTCCCTCCAGAGGGGAGTGATGTCATGCCTGGAAGCAAAGAGGTAATCCCTTTATCAGGTAGTTCCAGCGTACAACACAGTTAATGTTCCAGTCCAGCAGTGGGAGCACTAAACTCAGCTTCAGGGGAGCTGCTCTCTCTGGTCAGGAGGAGGAAGTGAGTGGGTAGTTAGTATCTGAACAGGGAAGCGAGAGGATGTGCGGAGAGAAGATGGGGACGAGAGCTATAGCAGAGCTCACCCCCAGGCTTGAGTGCCAGAAATCGGAACTTGAGTAGAGTTCATATCAGCAAGTACCTCAGAGAATAGCACTAGAGAGGAGACCTCACAACCCACCTGTATAAGGAGATTCCGAAACTGCTTTCAGGCTGACTGACTCCAGAACCATCTGTAACCTGAGCCCCGGACTGGACCTACACAGCTCAGTAAAAGGTAAAGGAAACTTCACTATGTTCTGTCCTTTGAATTCTTACTACAACACCTTCTAAACTTCTACATCTCTTGCCAAATACTACATCACCATCTCCCTCAACATCTTTTATCTGCTCTGCGACTAAGCTCTGCCTGTGGAGAGCTATTCCAACTCTGCTGCATCACACCATCAGTCCCAGAGGATCTGTACTGCAGCACTGGTCCCCTCTGATCAGATACCAAAGGTGGCATCACGAACACTTTACTCTAAACTCTTTATTTCCCCTGTAAATATCTCCTTTTATTGGATGCCCTGGGCCACGGACCGGGTCACCGCCGCTGTGACACATCCCTTTAAGAAGCGGCCCGGTACCAAGTATCCCCACTGCCCTGGCAGGCGCTACAGTAGCGTCTGCAGTCGGGGTCCCCCAAACGACAGTCCAACTTCTGGCAGCATCAGACGGTCTCCAGTTTTGGCCGTTGAGCCCCAAGTCCATAAGCCTGTGTAGCTAAAGTAAAGAGAGTTGCCAAAATCCCGGGATCAAGTGTGGGCTGATGTGTGCTGTCCAACAGAGGGGATCGCAACTTAGTGTCCCGTAGTCGGCCCACGCTTCTATGCACGTGCGTGTTCTTACTTGTAGCTGGAGTCACCAGGAGCTGTCGGCTTCAGTACATCGCAGCACGGATGCCCGGGTTGCGGAGCGTGCTGCTTACCTTCCTGCACTCTCCCTGATGGTGGGCATTCCTGACTGGGAAGGAAGTTCCTATTCCTGCAGCAGAGCCCGGGCAGGCTTGCCCAAGGCAGGACGCTCTTCACTGCCAGGAGCAGAGGTTGCCCCGGTCGGGAGAACACAAGATACCAAGGACTGTTGGGCAGTGTGGATGGACCCTTGCATTGTGGACCAACCCCAAAAGGACTTTTGTGGTTCCCAGCCTGGATGGGAGCTGTTGAGACTGTGCCGTCTCATGAAGTTGCACGGACAGAGCAGGAAGCATTATATTGTTATAGTAAAGTTTTCCCGTTTGAACAGGACTGTGGTCTGTGGTGTCTTCCTGAGTGCTCATCCCCAGCGGCTGGATTAAGCATGTGATGGAGGTAAATGACTGTACTGCAGGACTGGGACTTCACTTGTTTGTGTGCAAGGGGGCTCACTGACTGTGTCTTAGTAAACTCGGCCATGACTACCACCCCATGCCCCCTTGTTACACAAACACACAGCAAAAATGCTAAGTGTGAACATAGCCTAAGAGGTGAAAGAGGCATTTTGTTTGTTTTTTCTCTTTTTAATTTTGCCTGATATACAAGTCATTATACAGGAAAGAATCCATTTTATCTTCGGTTTTGGATGTTTTATTGTCTCTCCGTAAAAGTGGCGTAATACTCTGACAACATTGTTCCTACCAGCGACCTGGGAGTCAGAGATGCATGTAGGCATCTTCCCTATGCTGTTCTCCTTCCACTTGACGTAAGGGGTACACATGATTCATGCGGGCCTTTCTTACCAATCTCCCATCTACTCCTTAAGGTAGTGTCACACTTAGCGATGTACCAGCGATCCCGACCAGCGATATGACGCGGTCAGGATCGCTGATGCATCGCTAAGTGGTCGCTAGTGAGCTGCCACACAGGCAGATCTCACTAGCGACATCGCTGGGGACGGGGGTCGCTACTTACCTGTCAGACCAGGCGATGCTGCGTCCTCCCGCCCGGCTCCACGCGTCGCTCGTCGTCACAGCAGGAAGCGCCGCAGGAAGCTGACGACGAGAAACAGTCCAGGACGTTCTCGCACGATCAGCGATAATCAGCGGGGGAGCCGGTCGTAGGTAAGTATCACACACAGCGATATCGCTAGCAATATCGCTATAACGTCACTAGTTATAGCGATATTGCTAGCGATATCTCTTAGTGTGACAGGCCCTTTAGTTTCTTTGAAAGATTATCTCTTAACTGATAACCTCACCCTTTTTCACAGAAAACACAAGACACCAAATGGATTAACTGGCCACAGCAGCCTTTTATTAACCATAAATTACAAACAGTTTAACAATAACCTCCCGGGAGGGGTGGTCTTCGAAGCCTGAAATATCTCAACTGCAGATATGTAAATTCCACTTTGGCCTCCAGGATTAGTTTTACCTCAGCCGCTATGCACCTGCTCGGAGGCAAATAGTAAACAAACCCGGCCAAATCCAACCACTTAACAAGCCCCTTGATCATCCCAATCCATGGGATTAATTGCCCCATCCACTTAAAATCACACAGGGGGAGTCCAAGACCCCTTGAGATCCCCCCCTCCAGTCTGTCATTACCCAATTCCACCAACTTCGAGGACCTCCCCCCACGCCACTAACATAAATGTTCTGACCCCTTTAGACATTTATGTCCCTCCAAACTCTCAGACTTGTTTCAATACCCTCTTGTATGGCCAGGCACCACATGTCGGTGCCGACAGCATTCCAATGAACACCGTCAGATCTTCAAAATTCTCCAACTCCCGATTCCAAATCCAAATGGCGTACCACCACTGCTCCATTCCTCGCCATAAAACGTGACACTGCCTTATTTACCTTAATCCTCGCTCTATTCACCCCTTCAACTGAGCGGGGCCCCCGCCAGACCCTCCTAGGGATGATGTCCAACCAAACAACCAAAAGCTTCGGAAACATCACCCACAGCCTCCGCAAATCGAACTTGATGTCCTTGATCAATTCCCTGCAAGGCCTTTTGCCCAAATCATTCCCACCAAGATGTAAAACAACAACATCTGGCGCCCTGTCCAAATGCACAAAACGTTGAAACTCGGGCAAAAATTGACTCCAGACCATCCAGCGTTTACCGATCCAACGCAAAATCGCCATCTCCCAAGGGATACCCAACTGACGTCCGTCTGGACGAACCGCGGCCTGTATTGCAGCCCAGAAAACGAAAGAATGTTCCATTATCCAAATAAGCCGTTGACCGTCGCATGAAACAAAATTGACAAAACATTCTGTAAACCACAGGCATAACCAGAGACCGCATCCTTAAGCTAAATTCGGGTGTATACACGACCTAAACCTCCGTGGCCGCACCGATCCTAAAGGAGTGTCCACTGTAATCCTTCGCCAATATGACCCCCAATTCCAAACAACGTTTAAATACTGCTACAAATTGAAAACATGATAAAAATGAACCGTCTTCATGTACTAAAAATGGGTTATCCAACAGGCCACCCCTCATCAATGACACAAACTACTGGACACAAAGGTGAACCAATAACTCCAAATAACACCACCTTGCAACTCTTTCCCTCCACATCTGTTTTGGAAGACTGAATAAACACCACGACTGACTATAAACATCCAAATCTTCCCTCAACAAGCCCCTTTATTTAAATTTGGATGGGATAACCAACTCCCCCAAATGAAAAGCTCCAAAAAAGGCTAATGCAAAAGCCGCCCTAAATAAATCCACCTCCCACTGCAACAAACACACTACTGGCAGCTGACTACCCAAAATGAATAATATCTCACTGGCTGTGTCTTATCTTCCACTCTCCACCCCTTCCTCCATCCTTTCAGCACCTGAACCACCAGAAAGGACTTAGTCACATCTCTAAGATCTCTGACCTTGAAACCAAAAGCAAGACCCGCTAACAACTTATTCAGTTTAGGCACTGACCAACCCGATTCCTTGCAATGTCCTATCAATAACAGCAATCTGCCTTCATCATCCATTCCCTCACCTAAAGAAACCCTCCAACTCTCCCAAATACTCTAAGCCTGACCGTATTGCCTCCATGACCTGTCCGATAAGGACTTTGACAACAAATGCCCTACTGTACGCAAGGAAGATTCCACAACTCCACTGGACATTCCATGCCCGATGAATCCGCTTGAGGTGCCAGCTCCCGAAAGCATTCCCACTGTAAATAAGAAAGAGCATCAATGACAGGATTAAAAACTTCCGACTTGACCTCCGCCACAACCCATAGGTTAAAACTTAACCCCAACATGACCAAACGCTGTAACACTTTCACGACCGCCAGGAATGCTGATGATAATGAATTGACCGCTTTTACCACACCTTCCAGCACACAAGGAAAACAAATCTTTCTATAGCTCACCTTTTCACCCCACAATGACAATGCCACTACAGTGGGAAACAAATGAATCAAAACCTGATTTGACAACAGACCCTGCTCCCTCCAAGAAGAAGGCCATTCCGCCACCAACCAACTACCGTAAAAAAACAAGCCAAAGCCACGACCCTCCACCGTCCTCCCATTATAGTTCTCTAAAAAATTTGCCCATGCAGTCAGGTCCTCCCGTAACTCCTTTTTCAATCAGATGAAGTGTACCTGGGTTCTCACTCGCACCGTTGCCAATGATAACCTTCAACAAAATGCCAGACCCATCGGCATAATTCTTCAAGCGAAATTTAGCTTGCCCAGCAATGATTGTAAGTCACGTAGAGATATTTTCTTTGAATTTCTTGCTCTCTGCTCTTCCTCCCGCAATGCGAACACCTTATCGTCCAGTAACCTACACTCCATTGCCAAAGTATCGATCTCGATACCTAAAAAGCTCAACGCATTCACCGGCCCAACTGTTTTCTCAGCCGCTAGTGGAACCCCAAACTTCTTCGCCAAACTTTCCATGGTATGTAGTAAGAATGAGAAATCAGAACTCTGAGCCGGACCGACAAACAGAAAGTCATCAAGGTAGTGGATACACGAACCCAGTCCAGACACCTCTTTCACAGCCCACTCCAAAAATATGCTGAATGTTTCAAAATATGCACAAGAAAGAGAACAGCCCATAGGAAGACAACAATCGACAAAAAATCCTCCGTCCCAACAAGTGCAGGCTATCAGGATGAACTGGCAACAGCCGAAATGCCGCTTCTATGTCAGTCTTAGCCAACTATGCTCCTTTTCCACAGAACCGCACACAATCCATGGCCGCGTCAAAAGACGTATTCAGCACCGAACATAACTTTGGATCAATGCCATCATTCACCGATGACCCTTTCGGGAAGGATAGGTGATGGATCAGCCTGAACTTATTGGGCTCCTTCTTCGGGACCACCCCCAGTGGGGAAACCCTCAAATTACTGAGAGGAGCCTGTGCAAAAGGATCGGTCATCCTATCCAGGGCAACCTCTTTATTTAGCTTATCAGTTCCACATCAGGAAACTGCAATGCTGATTTTAAATTTTTTGTGGAAAACCGAGCAGCTGCCTCAACTGACGGAATTTTGAAACCCTCTCTAAAGCCCTCCATTAGTAGAGCAGCTGCTGCTCTATCAGGGTACCTGCTTAGAAATCCCTTCATCACATCCAGTTGAACTGGCGTCACTCCTTTTTCCAATGCCTTCACCTCCTTTTTGACTGCCCCCTCTAAACATTTTGTTGCCTCCACAAGCCGAACATTTGTGCTTAAATTTGCATTTTGCCCCGAATTTGCATGACCCCTCATTGAACACGAAGCACAGTCCTCTCTGCATAGCCACTGAGTCTCCTGATTGTCCCGGACCCCAGTGCCCCCTGGAAAAGGCTGACTACCCTGACCCATCCTAGTCGGAACCATAACCCTCATCCAGAGAGCTATGTCCTTGTGATCTCAACGAATGCTAGGCCGAAATGCCTTCCGCTGACTGAATTGCTCGTCGTACCTTGACCAGCCCTGACCGCCATAAACCCAATATGCCTCACCAATCACGTCCATGTAACAAAAAAGTCCTGAACAATTTTCAGGGGCCTTCTCACCAATCATGCAAGCTAAAATAGCGAATGCTTATAACCAATTAGAGAAGGTTCTGGGAATTAACCGATACCTCCTCTTCTCCTCATCTTCCTTCTTAGAATCCTACCTCCTCAACCTATCTAAATTAAAGCGTTCTAGAGGTAATAAAGAAAATATTTCAATATAATCCCCTTTCCATATCTTCGCTCTAACCTCCTACTTCAAATGTGCACCCAGTGCTCCCTCGAAACATACATAGACCTCTCCTCTTGCTGAATCATCCAGGCGCACCATATCTTCCTCTTCTTTTTCGCCAACCCCCGCCTGACTTGACAACCCTATATCAACCGATGGTGTATAACCCACGGGAAACCCAGTGGCTCCCTCTGCAGAAGCCGGCACCCTATCCCGAGTGATAATGCTACTGGCCCTTTCAACCCCACCTGAAAAAGCCCCAACCCCTAAAGTCTCCCTAACATTTCCCATCCAGGCGGCAGACAGTGACAGCCCTGCCTGCAAACCTCCCGGCTCCCACAACATAGCTAAGTATCTGAGCCCATGCATAATTAACCTCAAACCCCCGCTAACTCCCCCAGAAAACGCATCCTGATTCCTATTCCCTTGTGAAGCTAACAGAGGGTTAAAAGAAATTAGTTGTTCGCTCTCACCTAGCTGCCCAGGCGCTGTGAACCCAGCAGCCGAAGATCCTGGATCCTGCAGCTGTTGTCCTTGAATTGAACCACCTCTGCTTTGCTCCTCCATTTCTTCATTAGCTCCCGGGTCTCCCTGCCCCACAGACAGCCGACTGGTACCCTGACCTGTGCAAGCCATCCGTGCAGGGACCACAGGTGCCGTAGCTGTTGCTGCTCCATGTCTCGGGCCAGCGTCCTGCTGCCCGCGTTGAGAGGCAGCATGTGAGCCTCATGACAGGCTGTCTGCACCGCCATCAGAAGCGCCAGATGGCCCCCCCTGGACGTCACCTCCAGCCCTGCGGTGAATAATCCTGCTGCGTCATGCTCTGCCCCAGGCAGAGCGCTCATGGCTGGGCCGGCCGACTGCTGCCCACAGTAATCCCGACACTGAGGGGCCTGGTCGTGAGGTCCCCGCCTCCTGGCTACTCCCGTACCTCTGCGCCGAGCAGTACCGCCAGCCGCCCCTGTACCTGCCGCTCCTGCTCCGGGTGGTGACTTCAGGACTTAAGCGCGTCTCATAAACCCACAATACTCCCTATATTCCCACGTTAACCCCGTTGTGACGACCTCCCTTGAAGGCCAGGGGCCCCGTACGGCCTCTCTTGAGCGCCGTTTCCATCCATTTTAGTGTTTTTCCTGCACCTCTCAGCCCTCCTGTTAAGGTCTTCTGGAAAAATGCTTGCGTTTCCCATTGACTTCCATATCAAAAATGCTGAATAGTGAATGTTATGGCATTGAAATTCAGCAGATTTTCATTTCTGCTAATTGTTGTGTTGTGGGAACACAAGGGAAGAGATCTTGAGGGTTGCAACACAACATTCAATGAATAGTAGCAATGTAGCACACCCTGTGCAATCTTGGCATATATACACTTTGTCACTTTTGTAACAGTAATGTGTAAGGAGCCCATACACATTAGATTAATAAAACAGCTACCAATGTAATTTGTATGATGGTCTCTCGACACTTCCCCGACGGATGATGTGTGGGGAGAGGATTCAGCAAGTCCAATTTCAGACTGATCTTTATTTTTCTACTGGAGATAAGCCATTGCCAGAGGAATCTGGCAGCGACTCTCTCATGGACTTCATAAGAGTGCTTGGATGGGCGCTTCTGTGTATGGGGCAAGAGGATGAGCGCTCCCGTGTAGTGGGGGAGTTAGGAGAGCTAGATTTTTCTTTGTTAATTCTTCAGCTAACAGCTCTTATGTATGCGGGTCTTAGCTAATCTATGCCCTCTGTACTGTGATTAGAAATATAAGCCTCCCATACACAGTAGATGGCTGCTGGCTGAATAATCTATCTTGCCCTACTGTCCCATACACAGGAACGCTCTCTCTACTAACCACTCCTGTGTTCTCTATGAGACAGCAGCTGTCAGACGTCTCTAGCAATTTATCTTTTAGAGAGGGAAAAGATTGTCACTCAGAAAACAGAACTGCAGATTAGAGTTGAGCGAAACGGGTCGGTCAAATTCATAAGTCGCCGACTTTCGCTGAAGTCGGGTTTCATGAAACGAAACCCGACCATAGCGTGAGGTCGGCCACGAGGTCGGCGACCAGAGCGACAAAGTCACGTTTCAAATGATGCTTCCAGCGCCCCTTTTTCAGCCAATGATGGAGGACGCACACTGTGGGCAACGCGATGACATAGGCATCGGTCACCACCATCTTTGAGAAGGGCATGCAAGTGATTGGCTTGCTTTGTGTGGTGTCACAGGGCCTATAAAAGGGCGTGCACGCCAACCACCATCTTACTTCTGCCGATCTTAGCATAGGGAGAGGTTGCTGCTGCTGATTCTGAATAAGGGAGTGCGTTAGGCAGGGAAGAAGAAAAAAAAACTGCTCCCTGATAGCTGCATTGCTGTTTGCACACTGCTGTGCAAACTGCTTTTTTAAAAGCAAAAATACTTTTCTTCCTCTTTTCTGCCCAGTTACCAAGCGTTCATTTTTCCACACTTTTGTGTGCAGCAGTCCTGCTTATTAGGCTGCCTTCTGCCATACTTGGACGGAGAGCATCATTGTCAGCCTCCTAAAATCTCTAGGGAGCTTCCAATTCTCCCCAATACTATATGCACACCTTGTGCCTGGTCATACACCAGCCTATTTCAGCCTGTGAAATTGAGGTGTAATCTATAGTGGGCCAGAGATAATAGTTCAGCCTCCTAAAATTTCTAGGGAGCTTCCAATTCTCCCCAATACTATATGCACACCTTGTGCCTGGTCATACACCAGCCTATTTCAGCCTGTGAAATTGAGGTGTAATCTATAGTGGGTCTCATATAATAGTTCAGCCTCCTAAAATCTCTAGGGAGCTTCCAATTCTCCCCAATACTATATACACACCTTGTGCATGGTCATACACCTGCCTATTTCAGCCTGTGAAATTGAGGTGTAATCTATAGTGGGCCTGAGATAATAGTTCAGCCTCCTAAAATCTCTAGGGAGCTTCCAATTCTCCCCAATACTATATAAGCCTTGTACCTTGTTTTACAGTACCATATAGCTGGTGGTATTTTGGGTACATTTTTCCAAAAATGAGGAAGTATGGTGGAAGAGGCCGTGGAAGTGGGCGGGGTTGCCAGCTGGTACTGATGGTGGTGGGGTGCATCTGCTGGTAGTGGCAAAAGCACAATAGCACCTAAGGCAGAGGAGGTGTTGAGCCTGCGTCATGGTCTGGCTCTGGAATGCCAGGAAGGCTACCTTTTCTTGGAGTATGTTAACCGCTTTTAAAGCCGGAGCATCAGGAACTGGTTTTGGCTTACATTGCAGAAACAAACTCCAGCAAATATGCCCTCCTCTTCTGAAGTTTCAAAAAATGCAAGCACTGAGTCGTCAAGTGCTGGCTCCTGGTCAGGAAGAACCCCTTTCATTGTGTCCTTCACCACCACCAAAAGTGAATGATGCAGCAGGCCACACTTCACATTAGTCCATGTTGCTCTCTCTCACATACCATGCCTGGGTTATCAAGTCAAATCGTGAATTCCCCATTCCAAGATGAATCTGACATGGTGTGTGGGTGGCCAGCCAGGGCAGTGGGGTTAATCGGTACCGGGCCGGTGTCTCAGAGGGATGTGTCACGGTGGTGGTGACCCGGTCCGTGGGCCTGGGCGTCCATGCAAAGGAGTGAATAACATTTATAGGTGAATGATACGTGACGCCACCTGTGGTTTCTGATCAGAATGACCAGCGCTGCAGTGTCGCTTCTCTGGGACAGATGTTGTGGTGCAGCTAAGATGTAGAAGCCCTGCACAGGTAGGGCCGTAGTCGCAGGGCAGATGAAAGAGTTGGTAGATGGTGTGCAGTGCATGATGTAGCAGAGCCGTGCACCAGGCGCAGGAGAAAGATGACAGACACAGTCGTGCAGTTCCTTTACCTGTACTTGGTAAGTGCCGTCCAGGACCCAGAGTACAGATGGAGAAGGAGTTGGTCAGCCTGGAAGCAAATTTGGAATTCTCTCTCTGAAGATAGGTAGTGTGGCCTCCGTTCTAGCGCTTATCTGAGGTACTCGCAGTACTGAGTTCACTGAAGTTCCCCCTGTTGACTCTCTTTTGAAACTTTCTCGCATGGCAGGCAGCTGTAGCCTTTTCCTTCTGGCTCACACAAGTCGCTGCTGGGGCCTCCGAGCCTTTTTCGGGAACAGAGCATTTACAGCTGCTACTTCTTCCGGTTTCTGCTGCAGGACCGTCAGTGTCCCTACAAACTCGGAGACCGGAATCCGGACCATGCGCTCCAGCTAGGAGTGAGCCTTAACTCTGCTCATCCTCCAGCTCCCCTTCTCACATCCACACACTTCCCCTTCTCTTCACAGACTGCCCTAACTTCCCTCCTCCCGACCACAGAGAACAGCTCCTCAGCAGTCAGGTTCAGAGCTCTCCCTGCTGGCCTGGAGTGGGAACTGTGTTGTGTGTTGGTTTAACTGCTAGAGAAATCCTTCGCTGCTCCCAAGCATGACATCACACTCCCTAGGAGGAAGGTAATGCCACTGTGGCGACCGTACTCTTGGGGGCGCCACAAGTGCACTGATGCCCAGCCACTGCTAGATGATTCTGCTGGTACATTGACCCAGACCACTACATTCCCCTCGCACTGTACACAGCCAGAATCTGACCCTGATGAAACTCAGGTTCCCCTTCCCGCATACTAAACCACCTTACACGGTGACAAAGAGGAAGGTGCAGATGAAAGTGCAGGTTCCTTGAGCAGGTGGGGGGGGCTTACTCATGGGCGACGGCACTGGCACAAGGCCCATCATAGTACGCAAAAGTGTCTCTGCCGTCAGACACACTGCCGTACTATGAGGGGCCTTGTGCCAGTGCCATCGCCAATGAGTGGGCCCTCCCTGCTTGCTCAGGATCACAGCACTTGCAAAGTTGAAATACTTACCTCTCCCTGCTCCACCGCCGTGACGTCTTCCACGTTTCCTGACAGTGACATTCTGGTCGGAGAGCGCGATTACATCACGTCTGTACGCCCTCTGCCTAAACAGTCCAAGTGCAGAGAGATGGAAGATGGGAACGACGTGGAGTCCAGACTAGTACAGGGATTCCCTAGCGAGGAGACTTATTTAATTGTTTTAAAGGTTGGGAGCAATTTTTGGGGAGCACTATATTCTGGAGAATGATATATGGGGCCCACCATATTCTGGAGCATTCCAAAGGTGGACATCAGACACTGGAGCAGCATTGACAGGGCCCATTACACACTGGAGCATTAGAAATGGGGCCCATTATATACGGAGCATTATTTGGGCCCATAAGACAGTGGAGCTTCATCCATGGGGACCAACATATACTGTAGCATTATGTGGAGCTCATCATATACTGTATCAAACATTATATGGGATCAATGATTCTGTATGGAGAAATATATGGGCCTCATTACTCTGTATAGCGCACTATGCGGTGGCCATAATACTGTATGGAGTACTATACTGTCCATTTTTGGAGCTATTAGAGAATTTAAAATGGATATCAGTCATGTGATGTAAGAAGTGAAGTATTTTTCATTGTACTATACCGCTATTTCTCTGCCCTATCAGAGGATCATGAATTGTGGCATGTGTTAAAGGAGCCCAGTGACACTCTTTGGCCCAGGGCCCACGAAAATCTGGAGCCAGCCCTACCCCCCCACAACTTTAGCCAAATAACCCCCAGTTTTCAATGCCTAACTATTATTATAAAGTAAATTAAGGTTGACAAGCTTAAGTAATAAGAATTGATGTTTTTGGCATTAAAATGGGTACTGTAGGTGTGTTTCCTGTCCTCCACTCACTGCCGACTTTTCTTCCCCATTGACTTGCATTGGGTTTCGTGTTTCAGTCGGCCTTCAACTTTTCACGATAATCGGCCGCTTTCTTTCGACCCGACTTTTGCGAAAGTCGGGTTTCATGAAACCCGACTCGACCCGAAAAAAAGGCAAAGTCGCTCATCTCTACTGCAGATCCTTATCTCCCCAGACATCATTTGTTGGGTGAGATTTGGAGCCCCCACACACATTAGACTGTCAGTGACATTAGTCTAATGTGTTCAGTGACTTAAGATTCACAACAGTGCAGAATGTGGTCTAACCATACATTGGAGCAACGTGGAAAAGACAAGGAGAGTCCACAAATTAAAAAATACACTTTTGCTGCTTCATTCTGGTCCAACATCCATAGTGACTAAAGCCCCGTTACACACTGCGATATCACTAGCAATATCGCTGTAAAGTCACCGATTTTGTGATGTAGCAGCGATATTGCTAGCGATATCGCTGCATGTGATACTTACCTGCGACCGGCTCCCCCGCTGATTATCGCTGGTTGCGCGAGAAGGTCCTGGATCATTTCTCGTTGGGCACTTCCTGCTGGGCTTCCTGTGGCGCCGACGAGCGACGCGTGGACGCGGGCGGGAGTACGTCAGGATCGCCGCGTCTGACAGGTAAGTAGCGACCCCCGACCCCAGCGATGTCGCTGGTGAGATCTGCCTGTGTGGCAGCTCACTAGCGAACACTTAGTGATGCACCAGCGATCCATATCGTTGTCAGGATCGCTGGTGCATCGCTAAGTGTAACGGTACCCTTAGTGTCTCTCGAACGTTAAAATTATCACCCCAGGCTAAAAGAATGATGGTGAAAATTCCAGCATGCCACACTTTATATGTGATAAAGAGCACTTTGAAATGTATATTTTCTGTAATGCATGCAGAGACTGCCGTACTGAAGTGTACTGATTTCCCTCAGTATATATTGCTAATAAAAGTAAATATTTAATCATTATACATTATTATTATCATTTATTTATAAAGCACCATTGATTCCATGGTGCTATACATGAGAAGGGGTTGTGACGCGCCCATCAGGGCCGTGGGGTACCCGGAATCGGACCAGACAGTTCTATGGGAGAGGTCACGGGGCCGTGATCCATTTCTGTGGCCCTGGCTGTGTCATAAAATAGAGGATAGTTATCTAGTGTTTAATCCGTGGTGTTCGGCAATGGGTGGCCGACGCTGCAGTTTTGGTCCACTGGGGCTTATGGTGATGCAGCAAAGATGGTTCAGCTCTCCACGGGTAGAGCGGGGCCCCAGGGCAAATATATTTGATTGTTCAGATGCTGGTGAACGTTGGGGTGCAGAGAATAAGTGAAGGACACAGAGAAGGTGCAGTATTCTATACCTTTTACTTGAAAGTAGATGCAATCTGGGGTACCAATTACAGATGACGGATTGAGTCCGGCTTGCCTGGAGGCATTCAGGGGATCCACCTTGCCAGGTGGGGTTGGAGACCTTCCTTCTGCGCTTTCTTTTTGGGTCCCTGCTGTTTGTTGCTAAGCTGCGGCCCTCTCCTGCGTGATGGTTTCTAACCTGAATGGCAGACAGCGTGCGCATACAGTATATCACAGACTCTGGCATCCCTTTTTGCCAGCGCTCCGCTCTGGGGTCAGCTGCAGTATATATGCAGTTTTTATTCTCTTGAGCTCTTGTCTCTGCTCCTGTCCCTTCCCTCACCACAGACCACCTACCAACTCTCCTCTCCAACTGTCCTGTCACGAGCTCCAGCTGGCTCCCGTTTCCATGACAACTCTCCTGTTTACTCTCTAAGCTGACTTTTTTCTGACTCACTAACCTCACCTGCTGGCCAGAATTTATAAGGAAGCTCCCCTTTCTGGCCTGGAGCAGGAATTCACACGCACACTGGCATGGGGACCCCCCTACCTCCAGGCAAGACATCACCCCTTAGAGGGAGGCAATGTTACTGTGGCAACCGGACTCTGGGTTGCCACAGTTACAAATTACAGATATCACTTACAGTAAACAAGCTAACAATGACAGACTGATACAGAGGGGAGAGGACACGTCCCAACACGTCCGACTATCAACCACATTTGGATCCTTCAGACGGAAACTGAAAATCCACCTTTTCAAGAAAGCTTACAGACTGCAATGACCCTGCTGCCTCCTCACCACTACCAGAGCTACCGCCTCACCAACACTGGAGGTGCTTCAACCCAACAACCTACTGTCTCCTTCCCCACCATCCTGTAGAATGTCAAGGGTTACTTCGAGTCAGTGGACTTCTGGTACGGGGGAAAGTGTGCTGTCATTAATTATGATAGATAGATCAGGTAAAGAAGGTTCTGTGAGATGGAGGAAAGATGATGAGTTCAAATTTGTCTACATTGAGTTTGAGGAAGCGAGAGAAGAAGGAGGATATGGCTGATAGACACTTTGGGATTCTGGACAGCAGAGAGTTGACGTCTGAGCCAGAGAGGAAGATCTGAGTGTCATCAGCATAAATGTGGTACTGGAATCCATGGGTCTTTATGAGTTGTCCAAGGCAAGTGTATAGATTGAGAAGAGTAGGGGTCCTAGAACAGCCAACAGAGAGAGAGGGTGGGATGAGGAGGTAGTGTGGAAGTGGGAGATGCTGAATGTGCGGTTGGAAAGGTATGAGGAAATCCAGGATAGGGTGAGGTATTTGATGTCAAAGGAGGAGAGGTTCTGTAGTAGGAGGCAGTGGTCAACTGTGCCAAAAGTAGAGGACAAGAAGGAGGTGTATAGAGTATTGTCCGTTAGCTTTGACTGTAAATATGTCGTTATTAATTTTGGTCAGGGCAGTCTCACAGGAATGATAGGGACAAAAACCAGATTGTAGCTTGTCAAAGAGCAAGTTAGATGAGAGGTGGGAGGAAAGTCCAGTGTGGGCGTGCTGCTCCAGGAGTTTAGAAGCGAATAGGAACAGCAATATTGGGCAATAGCTGGACAAAGCAGTTGGGTCAAGGGTTGGCTTTTTAAGGATAAGCGTGATTGTGGCATATTGGAAAGCAGAAGGGAAGGTACCAGAAGTTTGTGATAGGTTGAAGAGGTGGGTTAGAGATGGAATAAGTGTGGTGCTGAGTTTGGGGAGGAAGTGGGATGAGGTCGAGTGCACAAGTAGTGAGATGTGATTTGGAGAGGAGACAGTTAAGCATATACATTTATAGTGCTCAGCATAAATGAGTACACCCCTTTTGAAAATGAAGATTTCAATCAACATCTCACTGAATACAAGAAAAATTTCCAAAATTTTGACAAGATTAGGTTTGATAGACCATTTTTTTAATCCATAACATGAAAGTAAGGTTAATAAATTATTATAACTTTCATGTCAAAATCTTCACTCTTACTCAAAGTAGTTGAAGCAAAAATGAATACACCCCACACCAAAAATTACAATATCTAGTATTTTGTATGACCTCCACGATTTTTAAGGTCAGCACCAAGTCTTCAAGGCATAGAATGAGCAAGTAGGCAACATATTGCAAGATCTATTTTTTATATACTACACTATAGGAACATGAAAAGGCGCAATAGGGTCTTATCCAGGTTAAAGTTAAAATTATAAAAGAAATCCACTCACCTATTGCAGGAGAGATCAGGCTTATACAATTGGTATACAAATAGAAAAACTGACGGCACATCTAGAACTAGTCTGAATAGGTGCATACCAAAAGGCAACTTACATATTAAATTATAAAATGGTAGCACACCAAATATGAAATATGTGAAATACGAATAGCAAAATGGCTTTAGTAATACATTTCATAATGGCTTTTGTAAGGCATATCAAATATGAAATAAGTGAAATATGAATAACATAATGGCTTTTGTAATCTAGAAAAACATATGAGATACTTAGCACAAAATTTGGCCAAAAGATGTGAGCCCATTCACCAACGACAAGGTGATCTCAAATTGAATGGGTCCCTATACTGACTGCCTGGTGTGAACTGACTTCTGGGTAGTAACATGATAAAGCCTGTATTTATAGGACGATAGGAACCAAACATGTGATTGAATGCGATTAAAATCACCACTTGATGAAAGGCGGAGTGCTCAGTCAGAAAGCTAGTATACAAATAGAAAAAACTGACAGCACATCTAGAACTAGTCTGAATAGGTGCACACCAAAAGACAGCTTACATATTAAATTAGAAAATGGTAGCACACAATTGCATTAAAGTATGTCAAATATGAAATATGTGAAATACGAATAGCAGAATGGCTTTAGTAATACATTTCATAATGGCTGTTGTAAGGCATATCAAATATGAAATAAGTGAAATATGAATAGCATAATGGCTTTTGTAATCTAGAAAAACATATGAGATACTTAGCACAAAATTTGGCCAAAAGATGTGAACCCATTCACCAACGACAAGGTGATCTCAAATTGAATGGGTCCCTATACTGACTGCCTGGTGTGAACTGACCTCTGGCTAGTAACATGATAAAGCCTGTATTTATAGGACGATAGGAACCAAACATGTGATTGAATGCGATTAAAATCACCACTTGATGAAGGGCTTTAGTAATGGCTTTAGTAATGCCCTTCATCAAGTGGTGATTTTAATCGCATTCAATCACATGTTTGGTCACAAGCGAAAGAGGGTCATTTGACTTTTTGAATGCAAAATTTGCTGGAATAATTAGTAAACACCATGTCGCGTTTGGAGAGTCCCTGATGTGCCCAAACAGTGGAAATACCCACAAGAGACACCTTTTTACAAACTAGACCCCTCAGATATTGTATCTAGATGTATTGTGAGCAGAAGTTTATAACATTTAGCTGTGAAAATAAAAAAATGCACATTGTTCCCACAAGAATGTTATTTTAGCACCAGATTTTGCATTTTCATAAGCGTAGGAGTAGAAAATGGACCCTGAAATTTGTTGTGCAATTTCTCCTGAGTACGCTGATACCTCATATGTAGGGGAAAACTACTGTTTGAGTGCATGGCAGTCCTCAGAAAGGAAGGAGTGACGTTTTGGAATGCAGACTTTGAAGAATGGTCTGCGTGTGTCATGTCGCATTTGGAGAGCATCTGATGTGCCTAAACAGTGTAAACCCCCACAGGTGACCCCATTTTGGAAACTATATGCCTCAAGGAATGTATCTAGATGCGTGGTGAGCACCTTGTACTCCCAGGTGCTTCACAGAAGTTTATAACATAGGCTAGTTTCACACTTTTTTGCGCAGCGTTTCGAGCGCACATGATACGCATGCAAAAAAACGCTTACAAACGCTTGTAAATGCTGCGATTTTTCATTGCATCATTGAGCGCATTACGACAAAAAAAACTATGCGTTTGTATGCGTTTTCACATGTTTTTCCATGCGTTTTCATATTTTATATGCATTTTTCCTTAATATTGCGTTGATCCAGGGAGCTAGTCTGATTGCCGTATGTGGAGTCGGGAAGGAATTTTTTTCCCCAAAGTGAAGCTTACTGATTGCCACATGGGTTTTTTTTGCCTTCCTCTAGATCAACACTTTAGGGCAACTTAGGATAGGATATGGGTTGAACTAGATGGACTTAAAGTCTTTCTTCAACCTTAATAACTATGTTACTATGTTACAATCACAGGAGGAAAATCCTTGAAAATTTCTTGCAACAGACTCCACCAATGGGACAGCAGTGGGCTTGTGTTATCAGAATTCTTTATATAGACCCAGTTTACAGCTGAATTCTTCACATTTGCTTTCATTTTCTTTTGACAACATGGATCTGCGCTGGAAGAGTTTTCACTTCAACTTGGATCTGGACATCAGGATGGCTCAGGCTTATGCAGTTGCTTGCCATCAACAAAGGGAGAGAGAGAGGCAGCAGCGATGTGTGTGGATAGATCCGATTATTGAAATACGGTAGAGCCGTGGAGCGTACCACACCCTCTACAGCAAGCTCCAGGAAAACCC
The DNA here is from genome assembly GCF_039654945.1 of Dendrobates tinctorius. NCBI lineage: Eukaryota > Metazoa > Chordata > Amphibia > Anura > Dendrobatidae > Dendrobates > Dendrobates tinctorius. The sequence continues at coordinate 60,793,314 of NW_027361714.1, forward strand.
TGATAAATTTACTGATTACACACGGATGTCCCAACAAAGCTTCAGGTATTTGCTTGGTCGTGTCCAAGATGCCATCCGGAGACAGAACACACAGCTCCGTCTTGTGATTCCTCCTGGGGAATGGCTCCTGGTCACATTACGGTACATAGTATTGCAAAACCAATGCCTGCATAATTTTCTTTGTTCACACATGTACTATTCCAAAGCTGGCAGAATTATTGTTCTGCCATGTAGTTAACCAAAGGCTGCAGCATTATTTTCATGCTGTGTAGTAAAGAAAAGGCTGCATATTTTTTTGTATGCCATTTGTTTTTCTTTTTTTAAATTTAATTTTTTGGTGTTATAAAAATCCATATACACAAATATTAATTTTTGTTATTTCTCGTTTTCCCAGATTCCTGGCTACTGGAGAGAGCCTCTCTTCACTGCACTTCCAGTACCGGATTGGAATATCAATCTTGTCTGGAATAGTTGCGGACACCTGCCGCGCTTTGTGGGACGTTCTCTGTCCCAAATTAATGCCCCTGCCCACCGCGGAAAAGTGGATGGAAATTGCTGAAAGATTCTGGACAGTCTGCAATTTCCCAAACTGTTTGGGTGCTGTTGATGGGAAACACATCCGTATTATAAAACCAAAAAGAACAGGCTCTGAGTACTATAACTATAAAAAGTGCTTTTCTACAGTACTCATGGCCATTTCGGACGCAGACTGTATGTTTGTTGCAGTTGACATTGGGGCATTTGGCCGTGGGAATGACTCCCAGGCTTTTAAGAACTCTGACATGGGCCGGAGGTTGTATGGCAACCAGTTCAATTTCCCCATGCCACGGCCTCTTCCCAACACCGAAGGTCCGCCACAGCCCTTTGTAATGGTTGGGGATGAGGCATTCCAGATGTGCCAAAACCTGCTCAAACCCTACTCCAGTCGGGACTTGGACCACACCAAAAGAATTTTTAATTACAGGCTGACCAGGGCCAGAAGAACTGTTGAGTGTGCCTTTGATTTACTTGTCTCTAGATGGCGCATTCTCAGCACAGCCATTAATCTGAAACTGGAAACAGTGGATGAGGTGGTGAAGGCCTGTGTGGTTCTACATAATTTTGTGATGGTTAGAGAGCACCCGAACTTTGAACTTGATGAACTCGATGATGCAGCTGAATTTACTCAGCACCCTCTCAGGTCATCCATTGAAGTTGGCCAAATGAGGGACCAATTTGCAGCCTACTTCAACTCAGATGTAGGATGGGTGGAATGGCAAGAGCAAATGGTGTAAAAAAGTTTTCTTTTGTGTGTATGTTAATAAAAAACCTGTTTTGATACCTGTACCGAGTGCACTCTGTCTTTTTACACTTCAATACAATAATCAACTGGCCAGGTGTACCAGTGAATTCATGATGCTTGTGCATTATGAATTTAGTAGTGCTCCTGACCAGGTGACTTTACATACACACAAGTTGTATGATCTTTATCATCTCTACACTTTGAGTTCAATTTGCTGCGAAGGTGGAGATAATACAACTAATTTTTGTGTCACCTGGCCTGATGTTAAAATTAGTGATTTGGGAATGCAGTAACATCCCTCACTATTTATGACACCTAACGCTGTGACTATAAATATTATTGGTAGTATCATCACTGTGTCTTCAGCTTGAACGCAGACTGTAGACATAATAAAGTTTATACAACTTCTACAATACCCAGGCCTGGTGTCATGCTAAAGTGAGGACGCCAAAAGTAACGCATCCTGACTTCAGAATGTTATCACACATGGGCAGGAGAATACACATAAGAGGTAAACTGCAGCATTGCTACAGTCTGATAGAAATATAAGCAGACTGAAGCGACGCTGCAGGTTAAAACTCATGTGCATTCACCTGCCCAGGTGTGATAGTTATGATACAAGGGCAGGGTATTGTACATATGGTGTGTATTTTCCCCATCATCTCCTCAGTTTATCAATAAACACTGAATAGAGGATGTGGTTAATTACAAGGTATATCTAGAATCACCTTGCCTTGTATTACAAAAAGTTAAATGATGATGGTAAAAACACACCATAGTCAATTAACTTTTTATGATACCTGGCAAGGTAACAATAGATACGCCTTGCACTCAAAACCATCCTCTGTTCAGTCTGTGTAATTTTAGCTGACTGAAGAGACTGGTGGGGAAAATACAAGTCATATATATTTGTGTTTTTGACTACACATATCTCCAAGACTGACACAAGAAACATGTGTCAGTAATGGAGCTATGTGGTGGCAAAAACGCAAAGTGTACGGAGCAGTGTGTGTACGGCACAGTGTGTGTAGGCAGCGAAAGACACATTAATGAAACCATATTTTGTGAAAGCAGAATTGCACATTTATTTTTTTTTTTTAAATTAAATTTTATTTTGAAGGACGTTTGGGGGAAGAGTGGGATACTTTGGGGGTGTGGAGAGACGAACGGCTGGAAGTTGAGGGAGGGGTTCTAGGTGAAGGGGCGACTAAAGTAGTGGGGGAAGGGAGCTCAGGGATAGAAATGGAGGCAGGTTTAGAAACATTGGAAGGAGAGGGGGGAGTGACAAACAAAGTCTTTAGTTTCCTGTTGTTCTTTGGGGCAGGAGTCTCCTGCCTGGACCGACTACCACCGTGTGACAGCCTTACATTTCTCAACCACCTGGAGCTGGTGGACCATGTCCATGATGAGAAAAAGAGGGAATGTGGGTCACCCCTTTGCTGCTCGGTGGTGGCAGTGGCGGTGCTCCTTGAAGGAGAATATGTGGTGTTGGTGCTCCTAGAAGGAGAAGTGTTGTCGGTGCTTCTTGTGGGAGAAGTGGTGGCGGTGCTCCTACGAGGAGAAGTGGTGGCGGTGCTCCTAGGAGAAGTGGTGGTGGTGCTCCTATGATGAGGAGTGGTGTCGGTGCTCCTAGGAGGTGAAGTGGTGGCGGTGCTCCTATGATAAGGAGTGGTGGCGGTGCTCCTAGGAGGAGAAGTGGTGGTGGTGCTCCTATGATGAGGAGTGGGGGCGGTGCTCCTTGCATGATGAGGAGTGGTGGCAGTGCTCCCATAATGATGCTGTGTGGTGGCGGTGCTCCTAGATGGAGATGTTGTGTCGGTGCTCTGAACAGGAGAATAGGTGGCAGTGGCACAAGCAGGTTGTGCAGTGGCGGTGCGCCAAGATGGTGGAACAGTGGCGGTAGTGGTGCTCCAGACAGGAGCAACGCTTGCCATGGTGGTGGCAGGGGTGGAGTGTCCAGCAGCACTCGGCATTGGTGTGGTGTATTGTTGTGCGGCTTGGCTAGGTATGCAGTGGTATGCAGCAGAAGTCGGTATGTGGTGAAACGAGTCAGTGGTGGCACAGGTGGGAATGACACCACTGACTGCTGCATGTACTGATTCTGCTGCATAACCTGTAAGTAAGCAGTGCTGCAGGCCTGTAACACATTCAGCTGTTGCTCAGGACTAAGGTGTTCCGCCATGCCCCGTTCAATTTTACTAAAGAAATTGTGCGCTGGTCTGTTGAGGTCGGCCTCCAGCCGGTCAAGGCGCTGGTCGACAGAGTGGAAGCGGTGTTCCATGTGGGTAAAACCGCGTTCCATGAGTGAAAAACCGCTTTCCACTTTGTCTGACAACGACTTGAGGCTGGCATGAAAGGCCTCGCTCAAGTGCATGAACTCGGGCAAGGCAGGCCCGTCCGAGGCCCTCTGCCGCTGGTGGGTAGTGCCCGCATAACCAGTGGCAGAGACCTGAGACAGGGGAACACCTGATTGACCAGCTTCCTGGTCGCCAGCTGTTCCTGTTGCTGACCTGCAAGTTGCTTGCTGGCTGTCGGATGGCTTGGATGGGTCCGAGGTCGATCGATGAAGGACCGCTCCAGGGACAGGTTGCAGGGTGCTGCTCCAGGTGCTGTGGAAAGAAATGTAAAACATTACTATCATGCATTTACAAGAAGCATCAGCTGTGGAATAGAAAAGCACAGGTTATTAAAGAAAAAAAATATATAATACTTATGCTCTAGTGGCAAGGAATGGTCTTTGGAATGCCAACTCGCGATGATAGCGGTACTTTGCTCTGGTCCTTGCCGCTGAACCACTGCGAACCTATCCCTCAGCATGAACATCAGTGTTGAAGCAGTCCTTCATTGAGCACCAACGTGTGCAAACTTTGTTCACTGTTGAAAAAAACAAAGAAAAAACGTTATACAATGCACTGATGGCAACATCTGTATCATCACACACCTGAGTGAACTTGGCAAACATTCAATGCGGCATCACAAAAGAATTCAATACACAGTGCAGTCACTGTTGATCCTGAGGTCACTGGTGTTTTTCTTACAAGAATATATCTTGCAAGAATCACACCAGTATCATCAGCAGCAACAGTAAAAGCATGATCAATACAGCATTACAATCCACAATGCATTCACTGTTGATCCTGAGGACACTGGTGTGTTTACTGCAAGACTATATCTTGCAAGAAACACACCAGTATCATCAGCAGTAACAGTAAAAGCATGATCAATACAGCATTACAATACACAATGCATTCACTGTTGATCCTGAGGACACTGGTGTGTTTACTGCAAGACTATATCTTGCAAGAAACACACCAGTATCATCAGCAGCAAGAGTTAAAGCATGATCAATGCAGCATTACAATACACAATGCAGTCACTGTTGATCCTGAGGACACTGATATGTTTCCTGATAGAATATATCTATCAAGAAACACAACAGTATCCTCATGAACAAGTTTCTTGCCATGATCAATACAGCAGTAAAAAACACAAAGAAGTCACTGTTGATCCTGAGGACACTATCAGGAAACAAAACAGTATCCTCAGGAATAAGAGTCAATGCGGCATCATACAGCAGGGAAATACTTACTAAACGCCTTTTTGGAAGCTGGAAAGGCGCTCTCCCACCCCTCAATCAACGCTGCGGCCACCTCATTCCAGAGCTGCAGGGTCACCACAATGTCCTTGTACTGCTGGTCACGGCTGTCCCACAACGGGATACGGTCCTGGACAAGGCGGATCAGGTGATCATTGTCGAGATAGATGTCTTCATCTCGTTGTGGAACCTAGAGAAAAAAAATGTTATAATCTTGGAAATTGAGGAGAATGAAATAGAAAAAAAAGAAAACATAAAAGAAGAAAGATATAGAAGATGAAAAACAGGACAGAAAAAAAGGAATAGAAAAAAAAATGTAAAAAAAAGGGACATTCAAAAACTGGATCCTTACATTGCGTCTCCTCGCCGTGACCTGGCTAGTCTGCTCCCACTGTTCCGCCTCACTTGTCGGGTCCGCTGCTGAGGTCTGTAAGGGTGGTTTCACATTAGCGCTTTTTAAGCGCACGCACGGCCGGGGGTAGCTCCGCCCCCGAGCCGGCTCTCTGCCCGGCGTGCCCGCCCCTTGCTTGTAGCGCCGCCTCCTAGCGCACAGCGGCGCCTGCGATCGGCGCACCCTATCTTTAGCATAGGGTGCGCAGATCGTGCGCAGGCCATGCGCTAGTTGCGCTTTGACCTGCGCTGCGCACTTTTGACGGTGCGCCGTGCGCGCCAAAATCAAACTTTTCGGATTTTGGCGCGCACGGCGCACCGTCAAAAGTGCGCAGCGCAGGTCAAAGCGCAACTAGCGCACGGCCTGTGCACGATCTGCGCACCCTATGCTAAAGATAGGGTGCGCCGATCGCAGGCGCCGCTGTGCGCTAGGAGGCGGCGCTACAAGCAAGGGGCGGGCACGCCGGGCAGAGAGCCGGCTCGGGGGCGGAGCTACCCCCGGCCGTGCGTGCGCTTAAAAAGCGCTAATGTGAAACCACCCTAAAAGAACGCAAATTATTACCCATTTGTAGAGGCAGCAAAATCCTCACCTCACGCTCTGCTCGGGCCAGTTCTTCTTGGGATGGCGAATATTCGGATCCAGAAGACATGCTGGAATAAAAAAAAAAAACATTAGTACATAATAAATTTTAAAGGACAGGCACACATATATAGATTTTAGAATACTCACATTTTACCTGCTGAAGCTGTTATCCAAAGTTCTGTCTTGTATCTCGCTGGGTGGGTGTATTCTCTCTTCCAGGGCTTCTTAGCCCTTTCAGACTGTCTGTAGAGTAAGTGGTCTGGCACTACAGACCCCTTCTTTTATGTACACTCCTCCAAAACAATGTTGCTTGTTTAGGGGGTGGATTAAACAAGTGTCTAGACATTGTTTACTCTGAAATCGCGTGCGCTCACAAAGTGCTGACGTGCGCACTTCACAGCACACGCCAGCGACCCCATAGACTATAATGCTATTTTTTTGCGCATTGCGTGCGCATGCAATTTTTTTTAACGATGTTGGGTGGAACAAAAAATGCAACATGTAGCATCCGGCGCATCTGGTCGCACACCTGGAAAATGCGCACGAAAACACTGAGGCACGCGTGCAATCGCTAGACACTGCACCCGCCATTTTAAAGATAGGGGACCATTGCACATGCGACCGATAGCGCACGATGCGCTGCGCAATAAAACGCTAGTATGAGACCAGCCATAGAGCCGTATCCCCAAACTTTTTTTTATCACGAGGGTAACATGACAAAATGGACCCCAAAATTGTTGTGCAATTTCTCCTGAATACACCGATACCACATATGTGGTCAAAAACTACTTTTGAGGTACAGTGCAAAGGCCAGAAGGAAAGAAGCACCATATTGGAGTTCAGATTTTGCTGGACTGGTTTGAGGGTGCCATCTAACATTGGCAGAGCTTCTGAAATGCCAGAACAGCAGATCCCCTCATAATGACCACATTTTACAAACTACACTTCTCAGTGATTTCATCTATGGGTGCAGTGATCATACTGATACCACAGGGCATTGGGCAGTGAAGAAAAAATAATAAAATTTTTAACACCAAAATTTAGCTTTAGCCCCAGAATTTACATTTTCACAAGGGAAAATGGGCAAAAATGGCACCAGCACTTGTCCCATAATTTCTGCTGAATGTACAAATAGCCCATATATGGCTCTACAGTGCTGCTTAGCCATACGGCGAGACTCGGGAGAAACAGAGCGCTAGTTGCCTCGTGAAGTGCAGATTTTCCTACAATATTTTGTGGACTCCATACACAGAGCCCCTAAGTGCTAGAAAAGCAGAATCCCCCTTCAAGTGTTTTCATTTCGGAAATTATACCCCTTTGGGAATTTAACTACAGGTGTAGTGACAATTTTTACTCCATGGAGTGCTCCCTTCCTTTTTTCCCGGTGATGTCACCTGGTCCTCCTCCCTCTCAGCCGCTGCACGCCGGCGGCGCCTCTCGGCCGGAGCGCGCCGCCATTGTTCATTGTGCCCAGCGGCTGTCAGCTTCAGAGACACTACTGCACCACCGCCCACAGGAGGGACGCCTCCTTGGTGCTGCGTCTCTGTTTACTACCGTGGTATAGCCATCTCCACACGTGGCGCACGCTGGATCCACCTGCAGCCCCACAGTTTACATGAAGTAAGCACTATACTCATTCATGACCTATTTAGGAGGTTACCACAGGATATAGTCAGTCAGTGCAGGTATATATATTTTTCCATTTTTTACGTTTGGCTACAGTCACACACAAAAAACTATTTTTTTTTGGCAAAAACTGCATTGCCATATTTTGAGAGCTATAATTTTTCATTATTTCTGCCGACAGAGTCATGTGATGGCTTGTTTTTTGTGGAACGAGTTGATCTTATTATTGGTTCCATGACATTTTTTGATCACTTTCTATTCCAATTTTTGGGAGGCAGAATGAACAAATACCAGCAATTCAGGATCTTTTTTTAATGCCGCTCCGCGTGTGGTAAAATTGATAAGGCAGCTTTATTTTTCCGACTGTACGATTACAGCCACATTTATGTAAAAAATTTTTATTTGGCATGTTTATGCAATAAAAACTATTTTATAGAAAAAAATATTATTTTTTCATCGCTTTATTCTAAGAGCTATAACTTTATTTTTCATCTTGAGCTGTATGGCAGCTTATTTATTGCGGGAAAAGATGACATTTTCAGCAATACCATTTTTATTTAATCTTTATTTCATCTTTTTTATCTCGTTTTATTCTACTTTTTGATTACAATATACACGGGCGCTACCTAGCTATAAAAAGTGGCTCAGATGCAGCAGGTAGGGAGACAGGACTGTGTCGGTCCCTGTTTGAAACTAAAAACTGTGGAATTGTATACCTTACCGTGCTATACTGAGCAGGTGTATGGGACAAACAAGGTCTATAGCTGACAAAATACCAGAGGGGGGGGAAGGGGGGGGGGAAGGGAGAAAGAATGGAGATTATAGACCAATACTTACTTTTAAATGAAGTGTTAATAACATATTCTTAGTAATTTTAAGGCGTATATCTAGCAGATGCCTCGCCCGTGGTGTTATATTCGTAATTTCTTGTAGTAGTCAGTGACACTGATAAGGGAATATATTGATAGAATTAGATTATCAATAATATTAATATCTAAACTGTAAGTTAGTGGGTTGACTATACTCACTACAGTTTACTGAATGTTGCTATTTCCTTCAGATGGGTACCGTAGTGCTTACCAATAGCTCATTTTCACGGTGCTAAACAGATGAAATTAGATATAATTAATACAAGTGACTGTGATAATATGACACAGTAGTAAAAGTGCCTCTCCACTTACTTCTATTTGTGTGGAAGACGTGAACAGGAGCAATATCCTCCTTTATAATGGAGTTTTTTTTATATAATGGAGTTTGTTTATGATGTTGCAATTTCCTTCAGATGGGTACCGTAGTACTTATTGGCAGCCCATTGGTACAGTGCTAAACAGGTAGAATTAGATATGGTTAATACTGTGATGGTATGTCTCAGCTGTCAAAAAAATGCCTCTCCACTTACTTAAATTGGTATGAAAGAGGTAAACAGGAACTGTGTCCCCTCATGTAGGCATTGTAGTGGAGTTTCTGGCTATAACTGTTTTTTTCTTTCCACTGATGGAGTGCTTATAATAATCCCTGCTGGCTGAATAGAGTAGGAGCAAGGTTTGCTAGTACTATCAGGCACTATAGAAAAAAATGGATAACATAGATCGCTTAATATAGTAATATTTAAGGTGATCAGTTAGCCCATTTAGGGCTTTTTGATCTAACTTACTTGTGCCACCCTCGAAACGCGTTGGTTTGTGCCCTCTGCGCACCCGTCCTTTTTTCAAGCTTGTGACGTCACAGAGCTCCGCCCCCCTATCGCGCCGCGTCCTCGCTGCTGCTTCCGGCCGGAGCACACGAGGTGCCTAGCGTTCACCCGCTCCCCTGCTACGTGCGGTGCAGTTCCATCCTTCCCGCGCACAGCAAACATTTCGCCACAGCTATCATCTGGGCAGATCACGGTACTCAGCAAACGGCACAAGTAAGTTAGATCAAAAAGCCCTAAATGGGCTAACTGATCACCTTAAATATTACTATATTAAGCGATCTATGTTATCCATTTTTTTCTATAGTGCCTGATAGTACTAGCAAATCTTGCTCCTACTCTATTCAGCCAGCAGGGATTATTATAAGCACTCCATCAGTGGAAAGAAAAAAACAGTTATAGCCAGAAACTCCACTACAATGCCTACATGAGGGGACACAGTTCCTGTTTACCTCTTTCATACCAATTTAAGTAAGTGGAGAGGCATTTTTTTGACAGCTGAGACATACCATCACAGTATTAACCATATCTAATTCTACCTGTTTAGCACTGTACCAATGGGCTGCCAATAAGTACTACGGTACCCATCTGAAGGAAATTGCAACATCATAAACAAACTCCATTATATAAAAAAAATTCCATTATAAAGGAGGATATTGCTCCTGTTCACGTCTTCCACACAAATAGAAGTAAGTGGAGAGGCACTTTTACTACTGTGTCATATTATCACAGTCACTTGTATTAATTATATCTAATTTCATCTGTTTAGCACCGTGAAAATGAGCTGTTAGTAAGCACTACGGTACCCATCTGAAGGAAATAGCAACATTCAGTAAACTGTAGTGAGTATAGTCAACCCACTAACTTACAGTTTAGATATTAATATTATTGATAATCTAATTCTATCAATATATTCCCTTATCAGTGTCACTGACTACTACAAGAAATTACGAATATAACACCACGGGCGAGGCATCTGCTAGATATACGCCTTAAAATTACTAAGAATATGTTATTAACACTTCATTTAAAAGTAAGTATTGGTCTATAATCTCCATTCTTTCTCCCTTCCCCCCCCTCCCCCCCCCCCTCTGGTATTTTGTCTACTATAGACCTTGTTATTCTACTTTTTGTTTGGTGTATGATGAAAAAAACTAATTTTTTGCCTTGTTTTTTATTTTTTTACGGTGTTCACTAAAGGGGTTAACTGGTGGGGCAATTTTATAGGTCAGGTTGTTCTGGATGCGGCGATGCCAAACGTGTCTTTTTTTTTTTCTTTTGTTTGTTTTTCATTAAAATATTTTAATATTTATTATCACTATCTTTTTTATTACTATTTTTTGATTATTTTAAAAAAAAATATTTTTGCAAATTTGTTTCACTTTTTTTTTTTTTTTTTTACATTTTTAATAATTCCTTCTATGGGACTTTCACTTTCTGCAGTCGGATCACAGTTCTAATGCATTAGGACTGTCAGCCTTGCAGACACAAAGACACAAGTTAGTTAGATAATGAACTGCGCATGATCTAACTAACTTGCTAGTGCCTGGTGACCCAAATATCGTCATTTTGACATTGGGTCACCATGGCAATGATCAAAGCGCACAGGGGGGCGCCCTCCCTTTGCATGGCTGCTAAATGCTGCGATCGCTAGCGATCACAGAGTTTAGGGGGTTAAAGTGCCTGGAACGGTGTAGGCACTGCTCTTGGCACCAAGTGCCTGGAGTCAGCTGTCAGAATAAGCTGACATCTGGTGGCGATCGTGCTCGCTGAGAGGCCATGCCGTATCCATACATCCAAGGTTGGTAAGTAACAGCCAACCTGGATGTATGAATATGTCAAAGGTCATAAAATGGTTAAAGGGCCTCACTAGGTTTTTGCCACCTAATTTGAGAGCACCATAATGTAAAGACAGAGACCCTGATTCCAGTGATGTAACACTTAATGGACTGCTTGCTGTAGTTTTGATAAAATCACTCTTATCAGTAGGAGATTATCACTAGAGGACTAGTAAGCCATGTTGTCAAGCATTTTTATGAGCTTTGTATAACCCCTCCCCCACCACTGATTGGCAGCTTTCTGTGTACACTGGTAATGGGCAGAAAACTGCCAATCAATGGTGTGGGCGGGGTTAAACAGAGTTTAACAGTCAGAGAACTGCTTGATCTACAAGATATAATACAGGGATTGTATCAACATGACAGCAATAAGCCCAGTAAGTGACACTCTGCTGGAATCAGGGTCTCCGATAAGGCAGCAAAAATCTAGTGATAAATTCCCTTTAAAAAAAATCCACTGAAAGATCCTCTTTAACAATACAATGACTTAGCTATATTCAGAAATAACCGCATAGAAATCACCTGTGTAAACTGAATTATATGCGGGTGTATGTACATACCCTATTTTGTACACTGAGATAATTAATGTTATTTAGAACAGTCGACCACTGTTAGATAAAAGTAATGTTCTGTATGGCTTGATATAATATTCTTGATCCAATATACTGCTCTTCATCTAACGAGTGGAGGATAATTAATTTGCAGAGATTTAATGAAGCAGGTAACGCTTTGACTAGAGATAGCTGATGTTATTTTCACATTGATTTCCTGTGATCAGCTGCATTATGCTAATCCTTGCTGCTAGAGCAAGGCACCATTTTTTTTCATCCAATCCAGTCTTTTTTTTTTTACTATTTAACCCCAAAGCCGGTTTTCACCTTCCATACACCTCCCCATTTCCAGGTGTCACTGTATATGTTAATAAGTTTGTATGCTTCTTCCAATCCCAGTGATTCTGAGACTGTTTTTTTGTGACATTGTACTTCTTGAGCGTTCTACATTTAGGTTCATATAATGTACGTTTAATTATGAAAATAGAGCAAATATGGTGAAAATTTTGAAAAATTTTCAAACTTTGAATTTTTATGCCCTTATTAGAAATCACACAAAATAGCTAATAAATAACATTTCCCATATGTCTGATTTACATCTGCATAATTCAATTGCCCTTTCATTTTGGTAAAATGTCAGAATGGTTCAAAGTTTAGAAGAATTTTCATGTTTTCAACAATATTTACAAAATATATTTTTTAATGGAACTATTCAGGTTTGAAGTCAGTTTTAGGGTCCTACAGGTACATCTCACAAAATTAGAATATCATCAAAAATTTAATTTATTTCAGTTCTTCAATGCAAAAAGTTAAACTCATACATTATGTATAGTCATTACAGAGTGATCTATTTCAAGTGTTTATTTCAGTTAATGATTGTGATTATGGCAGTGAGTGAAGCTGTTTTGAACATCTGGCATGTGCCTCTAACAGCCACGGGTGGAATTGCGATCCACTCGCAGCTGTTAACCCATTAAATGCCGCTGTCATACTGGCAAGCGTGCCGGAAGTCTACCCATCACATGATCGCAGGTCACCGATGGGTTGGTATGACAACCAGAGATCTCCTGTGGTTGTCACTGCTGAATTGCTATGAGCACCTACCAAATGTAAATTTATGGTGAAGAATCCACAACAAGCAAGTGGGACACAATTGTGAAGTTGAACGAAATTTATTGGTTATTTTAAATTTTTGGGAAATTCAAAAACTGAAAAGTGAGGTGTGCAATATTATTCGACCCCTTTACTTTCAGTGCAGCAAACTCACTGTAGAAGTTCATTGCGGATCTCTGAATGATCCAAAGTTGTCCCAAATGACTAATGATGATAAATATAATCCTCTTGTGTGTAATAAAGTCTCCGTATAAATGCACCTGCTCTGTGATAGTCTCAGGGTTCTGTTTGAAGCACAGAAAGCCTCATGAAGACCAAGGAACACACAAGGCAGGTCAGTGATACTGTTGTGGAGAAGTTTAAAGCCAGATTTGGATACAAATTGATTTCCAAAACTTTAAACATCCCAAGGAGCACTGTCCAAGTGATCTTATTGAAATGGAAGGAGTGCCATACCACTGCAAATCTACCAAGACCCAGCCGTCCCTCTAAACTTTCATCTCAAACAAGGAGAAGACTGATCAGAGATGCAGCCAAGATCATTCTGGATAAACTGCAGAGATCTACAGCTGAGGTGGGACAGTCTGTCTACAGGACAACTGTTAGGGACTGCGGATCGCACTAAATAATAAATAATGATAAGTGCATTCGCCGCCCAGGGTCCACCGTGCAAAAGGTGATACACTGCTGCCATGTAATGGCAGACGCGCTATATGGCGGTATAACGCACGCGGGTTGAACGTCACCCGGAGTGCGCTGGACGATCTCTGTTCCTTCACAGAGTCTCTGAGGTGTTAAACACAAAGGCTGAGCCTGCTGACATCACAGGACTCAGAGGAATGCATGCACGGTATACGGTCACAGGACTTGGCCCAAGACACATAGTCCATGTCCGTCTAGACCTACCGTGCGTGCGGCGTCGCAACCACGGATGCCAAGAGGAGCTGCAGACTGCAGCGCGGCGACAGACACTGCCACTATACAACAATGCCCGGTAGCCGGCGCACTGTCGGACACTAGCACTGTGGAGGATGCGTATTGTGGCCTGTAGCTTGCCACTGACTGGCGCTGACTCTAACACTAGTTCCCTATACACACTCGTAATATTAGAGGGAGGGGACTCTTAATGAGTCATTTGCAAGTCCATACATCCATCATCATTCACACAGTTAGCAACTAGAGTCTATACTCGCGCATGGCCAAGCGGCCATGCAAACCTTTTATAGCCGGGACCTTCCGGAAGCTTCCAGGTCCCTGAGATGGACCAATCAGATCTGGAGAAGGACCTGGGCATGTGACTCCCGATCTCCAATGGGAGGTCATCTCGAGAGCATGCTCAGTGGAGCGACGGAAGGACTTAGCCTCTGAAGTGACTTGCTGCTTATCAGCCTGCGCTACTATTGCTGGCCCAAAGGTGGCAGCAACAGCCAGACCCACAGAGCTGGTCTGAGCAGAGCGTTGGCAACGATGGGGCTGCTAAGCAAGTTCCTCTGTGGTCGATGGAGAATGGGAGACCACAGGATCTGAGGCTCTGGATCCCTGATGTGCAGTTGCAGGAACCCAACACCTTACAACAACAACAATCAGTCGTACACTACACAAATCTGGCCTTTATGGAAGAGTGGCAACAAGAAAGCCATTTCTCCAAGATATCCATAAAAAGTGTTGTTTAAAGTTTGCAACAAGCCACCTGGGAGACACACAAAACATGTGGAAGAAGGTGCTCAGGTTGGATGAAACCAAAATCAAACTTTTTGGCAAAAATGCCAAACGATATGTTTTGCGTAAAGGCAACACAGCTCATCACCCTGAACAGACCATCCCCACTGTCAAAAATGGTGGTGGCAGCATCATGGTTTGGGCTTGCTTTTTTTCAGCAGGGACAGGGAAGATGGTTAAAATTGATGGGAAGATGGATGGAGCCAAATACAGGACCATTCTTGAAGAAAACCTGTTGGAGTCTTCAAAAGACCTGAGACAGGGATAGAGATTTGTCTTCCAACAAGACAATGATCGCAAGCATAAAGCAAAATCTACAATGGAATGGTTCACAAATAAACATATCCAGGTGTTAGAATGGCCAAGTCAAAGTCCAGACCTGAATCCAATCGAGAATCTGTGGAAAGAGCTGAAAACTGCTGTTCACAAACGATCTCCATCAAATCTCAATGAGCTCGAGCTGTTTGCCAAGGAAGAATGGGCAAGAATTTCAGTCTCTCGATGTACAAAACTGATAGAGACATACCCCAAGCGACTTGCAGCTGTAATCACAGCAAAAGGTGGCGCAACAAAGTATTAAGTTAAAGGGGCCAAATAATATTGCACGCCCCACTTTTCAGTTTTTGAATTTCCACAAAAATTTAAATAAATTTTGTTCAACTGCACAATTGTGTTCCACTTGTTGTTGATTCTTCACCAAAAATTTACATTTGGTATCTTTATGTTTGAAGCATGATATGTGGGTAAAGGTTGAAAAGTTCCAGGGAGCCGAATACTTTCACAAGGCACTGTATGTATACATATATATATATATATACATACACTTTATATATACTGTATATATGTTTTCACAAATATTTGAGGCTAGGGACCAATTATATGTCCATTTTGCAAGCCGGCAAGAAAATCTCGCCGTACAGATGCCATACGGATGTCACACGGATGCTTAGATGCAAGAAAATCACATCCTCGCATTGCACACAGACATACGGATTACTGTTCAGGGAACATTTCTGTGATTCTCGTCTGTTTAAAGCAGACTGTATTTTTATACGTTGTGTGTGACTCCAGCCTATGATACATATATATATATATATGAACAACGACAAAGCAAAGTCCAGCAATAACGTGAGCAATCCAGGATGCTGTTAAAAAAATTTTTCTTTTTATTCATAAATCCATTAAAATGCAATGGTCCAAGCAGTTCAAAACAGCAATAACGCAGGAAAGTCTTGCAGATAGGACAGATTCTGGACCGTGAAGAAGGCGGGTTCTACCGCTGAAACGCGTAGTCCTATCTGCACGACTTTCCTGCGTTATTGCTGTTTTGAACTGCTTGGACCATTGCATTTTAATGGATTTATGAATAAAAAGAAAAAATTTTTTAACAGCATCCTGGATTGCTCACGTTATTGCTGGACTTTGCTTTGTCGTTGTTCACATTTGTATGGATGGACTCCTACATCCAGATCCGGGCACAACGGAGTTAACCAGGTCAGCTGAGGTTCCAGGTGGTTCACAGGAGTGAGCTGGTCTACATTGTTGGATTTATTTATATATATATATATATATATATATATACATACATACACTGTGTGCATACATGTATTCTATCTATCCTATTTTAACCTGTCAATGTGATTTTACAGTATAGCGCACTTAATTGCCGGCTTTTCTAAAGGACACCGGTGCGTTTTTCTCACAATTCACACGCATGGTCCATGTGTAATCCGTTTTTTTTTCGCACCCATATACTTGCATTGGCGAGTCTCGGGCATAACGGCGTAACGAGAAAAAAAGTCAAAACGTCAGAATTACGTTTTTTTGGTCACTGCAAAATTGAATTAAATGCAATAATGGACGATCAAAAGATTGGCACCATTTTTTTAACAAACTTTGGAATTTTCTTTCATCACTTAGATAATAAAAACCTAGACATGTTTGGTGTCTATGAACTCATAATGACCTGGAGAATCCTAATGGCAGGTTAGTTTTAGCATTTAGGGAACATAGTAAAAAGGCAAAACAAAAACCCATTGTGGAACTGCACTTGTTTTGCAATTTCACCGCACTTGGATTTTTTTTTCCGTTTTCCAGTGATATGTTAAAACCAAAGGTGTTGTTTAAAAGTACAACTCGTCCCGCAAAAAAAAGCCCTCACATGACCATAATTTTTGGATGGCAGAGTGAAAAAAACTACTAATTCATGAATTATTTTTTTATTATGCTTTTTTATAACATTTACTCTATGGTAAAATTGATAAGCAAACTTTTTTCTTCAAGTCAGTATGATTACAGTGACCCCACATCTCTATGGAATTTTTATGTTTTGCTAGAAAATCGGATTGAACTCGGATTGAAAATCGGATTGAACTCGGACCATTGTTATGCTATGATTATGTCTTCATCTGCGTTTTTTCTTCCAGCTCCGATCGGATCGGATCACGATCGGACTGGAAATAAGTCACAGCATGCTGCGATTGTAATCAGAATTCGGATCGCATCTCGCAATAGAAGTCAATGGGTGAGAGAAAAAAAATCACACAGCACTCGGTCCATGGAAGTGCTGTCCGATTTTTACACACCGATCGCACTTGAAAAGCTGTCAATTCATAAGCGGGTACAGTAAAATCACACTGACAGGTTAGAACAGAATAGATAGAATAAATATATACACATAGAATGCATATACTGTATATATAAATGTCGGTAACACACACACATATATATGTATTTATAATGATAGATAGATAGATAGATAGATAGATAGATAGATAGATAGATAGATAGATAGATAGATAGATAGATAGATAGATAGATAGAAGAAAAGCTGATAATTCAGCAGCCACGGTAGTGTAAAATCACAGCAGGAGCCAACAGGATAAAAGAGATGGATTACATACAGTAAATACAAATGGAATAGGAAGACGGGGCGGACCTACTGCCCGTACAGACCGTGCATTGCACGGGGGCCCCGGGAGAGAGGGGGCCCCTCCAGCCTCCAGCACCGCATGGCTAATTATGTCAAAATTCAAATTAGCCATATGTAGTGCAATGAGGAGAGCAGCGCTGCGGGAGGCAAAGGGGCCCCTGTGAGGCAGGGGGGCCCGCCTGCACCCCAGAGCCGACTCCAACCCCCCCTCCCCGCTCCCCGCACTGAAGGAGACAATGATGGAGCCTGGAAGAGAGAGCGTCAGATGCTGGGGGGCTATATACCATGCTGGGGAGGCTATATACCATGCTGGGCTGTATTATACCATGCTGGGGGGCTATATACCATGCTGGGCTGTATTATACCATGCTGGGGGGGCTATATACTATGCTGGGCTGTATTATACCATGCTGGGGGGCTATATACCATGCTGGGCTGTATTATACCATGCTGGGGGGCTATATACCATGCTGGGCTGTATTATACCATGCTGGGGGGGCTATATACCATGCTGGGCTGTATTATACCATTCTGGGGGGGCTATATACCATGCTGGGCTGTATTATACCATGGTGGGCTATATACCATGGTGGGCTGGGCTATATACCATGTGGTGCTGGGCTATATACTATGCGGCTGTGTTATATACCATGGGGGGCACATTTTACATTATATTCTATAAGGGGAGGCTGTGTTATATAATATGGGGGGCTACATTATATTCTATGGGGAGGTGGGCTGTATTATATTCTATTTGTGGCGACATTACTGTATATTCTATAGGGGGCTGTATTATATTTATTATATTCTATGGGGGCTGCATTATACTATATGAGGAGGGCTACATTGTATTCTATGGAGGGGCTACATTATACTATATAAGGGGCTGCATTATATCCTATGAGGTGGTTGCCATATATTCTATGGAGGGGCTGCATTATACTATATGGGGGGGAGCGCATTATATTCTATGGGGGGTTACATTATGTTCTATACAGATATTATATCCAGCCCTGCATAGCCTCAATATTAGATAACAACAAATAACTTTGTTGCCCTATGAAGGGTTGGGGGGCCCAAAAAATTTCTTGCACAGGGGCCAACTACAGTCTGTGTCCGCCCCTGATATAGATGTCAATGACAAATACAATTACTACAGTATGTGCAAATTACCAGACATGTATTTAATTAAAAAAAGATTATGTTTCGGAAAAAAATGGCGTGGGTTTCCGTGCAATTTTTTTAACCAGCAGAGGGAATGCCGACAGCTGGGGACAGGTGTTTAGAGCCTGGGAGGGGGGTAATACTCATGGAGCTTCCCAGGTTATTAATACCAGATCACAGCTGTAAAATTAACCTTTATTGGCTATTAAAATGGGGGATCATAAAAAAAATGACGTAGGGTCCCCATATAATTAATAACCAGCAAAGGCTATGCAGACAGCTGTGGGTTGATATTAATAGCCTAAGAAGAAGCCAATTCTGGCACTTAGCCTCGCTCTTCCCACTTGCCCTGTAGCGGTGGCAAGTGTGGTAATAGTTGGGTGGGTTGATATCACCTTCAGGTGACATCAAGCCCGAGGTTAGTAATGGAGAGGCATCAATAAGACGCACCCATTACTATCCCCATTGTCATATTGTAAGAAAACACAGTCACCCAGAAAAAAGTCCTTTAATTCAAAGAAAGACACAAACTCCTTTAATATTCTTAATTAAACCATACTTATGACCTCGCCTACTCCCCCGATGCCCTCGTCATCTCTAAAAGAGGTAAAAGAATACAAACAACAGTATTCCTCACCTTTCCGCAACAATGCTTTTAATCCATTCTTCCCATGACGGGTCTAGCTCTGCTACAGCTAGATGGCAGGCTGCATGATGCGACCATGCAGCCTGTCATCCAGCAGACACACTGAGCACCGTGTGCTCAGTGTCTCTGTGTGAACTGCTATTCCCTGTCTGAGAGCACCGCGATGTGAGAAAGTTCTCCTGCTCGCGATGCCATCTGACAGGGAATATGAGTTCACGGCCAATTATATCACTTCACCTATGTGACGCAGGCACGAGCGTCGTGGGAAATTTTCCCACCGTGCTCACACTGACGTAGCTATAAGAGATGGGCGTGTCTTGCTACCCATATACCTCCCATGTGGGTGTGGTTACAGCCTACATAATGGAGGTTGTTTGGCATATGGTCTGTGACTGGAGGTGTTGAGATCTCCATTGCCTGTGTGCAGAGAGGGAGAAGTCTTCCTGTGTATGTGGCTCCAGACAGAGCCTGAGTGCTGGACATTACCAGGCTCGGTCTACCAGGCTCCTGTCTTCCTCCTATCGCACCTGAGAGAGTACAATCCCTACAGTTGGTGGAGAATGCGGGCATTGGTCCAGGAGGTTCCTGGGAGTTCTACAGCAGGCGTTTGCTGTGGATTGGTGGGTCCACGAAGTCTGCAGAGTGGAGCTGTGCAGAGAGGTGCAGAGCCATGCGAAGTTGTGCAGAGAGGTGCAGAGCCTTGCGGAGCCATGCAGAGCGGTACGTAGCCTTGCTGTGCAGAGCCGGACAGAGCCTTGCTGTGAGGAACTGTTGGGGCAGATAGACTGCTGTGCACAAGTGGTGAGTGGCCTGAGAGGGCATGGGGAGTCCATGGCATGCACCCCAAAGAGGGAGGGTTGCCCAAAAGGGGGTGGAGTCCCAAAAGGAGGCAGTAACCCAAACAGGGATGGTTGCCCAGAAGGGGGTGGAGTCCCAAAAGGGGCAGTGACCCAAAAGGGATGGAGTCCCAAAAGGGGGCGGTGACCCAAATAGAGGTAATGGCTCAAAAAGAGGTGGCAGCGAATGCGTCGTAGGACTATTGCCGGGAACAGTGTTTGAACAGCATGTCTGGTATCCTGTGTCAACTATACATCTGACAAGACCTCACAGTAGTGATCTGTAGAAGTCAATGGAGAGAGTGTGACTGGACTTCTGGACTCAGGCAGCTCGGTGACCCTGGTGAGCACCACACTCCCTGTCTATCTCATCCCCAGAAGGAATATGGACATCCACTGCGTCCATGGGGTCCTTAGAGATTATCTGGTGTCCAGGGTAATTATTGAGATGCCCACTATTATTTCCAGCCATGACGTCCCTGTAGTCCCGGACTTGCCATACCCTGTTGTGATAGGCCAGGACTTTGAATGGTTTTGGTACTTGTGGGAGGAAAGGGGAGTGTCTAATTGCTCAGAGGGGAGCTGGGGATCCAATGGGAGCTCCACCACAGCAGGAGGCTGTAGGGGTTACTAGTGGTGGGATGCATAAAGAGGAGGAGGTAGCGCCCCCTAAGGTCGGTAGTCCGGAGTTAGAGGTGACCAGACGGAAGTGTGGGTCTGACCAACTCTGGGACTTGGCAGCACCAGGAGGGGGGGCGACACCTGTTTAAGTGGGGATTGCTGGTTCAAGGATGACAGACCGAGTAGTGTTGACTCCCATTCAGACTGTGTCTCAAGGTGAAAAGAGTGCAGTAAGCTTGACCCAGATACAAATGGCAAGTCTTCCACGCGTTGCTGGGGACACAGCGACCGCAGAAAGGCAGGTCAGGCTACACCTTCTGAAAAGACTGATAAAGAAGAAACAGGGACAGGTGCCAACATGGTTAATGTCATGTCCTTGATAAGGGGTTCACTTTACCACTGACAAACCCTAGCACAGAGGCAGTCGATTACGTATGGAAGATAAAGCTGATGCAGAATGGCGGAAGAGATCCAACAGCGAAAATGGCAGTAGGGGAAGAACTCCAAGTAAAAACGGAGAGCCTGCAGGCAAAGCTGTCCGAATTTACCTCTGCCACTCGACAATGAGAGGATAAAATTGACAAACCGACAAACGAAATGTGCACGTGGAAAGAGTAAGACTTGGTCTGTCAACAGTTGGTGAACGAGAGGTTGAAGGTGTTGAGTCTGGAAGCCGCCAACTCCGTGCAGCTGGATCAGGTGTGTCACATGGAGTCCGAGCTCTAGGCAGTCAAGGCTCAGCTCGGAGATAAGGAAGCGCAGGAGCAGAAGCTGCTTCATACCATCCACTCCACCGAGGAGTAGCTGCGCTCTGCTCGGCAGGAGGTCACAGAACACGTATCCCAGCTGGAAATAACCTCCACACGAAACAGATGATCCTGTTGAGGAATAAGGAAGCCGCTCGACATCTGGAGCATTCAAGGAAAGCTCAAAGTCCGCTGGGGTTTATGGAAGACAATGTTCAAGTGCTGAGAAGTCTGGTGATGAAAGTCATTGGGAGACTTGGAAAAGTGATGCAGGAAATCGTGAATAAATCCTGTGTGGCGAGGGTGAGGATTCCGGCTGATGACGAAGCCCAGGTAGCTGGTGAAGATGGGATCGTTCCATTCTCATTGTCCGATCAATGGAAAGCCTTAGGAAAATCTGAATGCTCTTTGAATATAGGGTAGCATACCTAAGGGAGATAGAGCAGCTAAGACTTAGACTGCAAATGAAATAAACAGCTGCAGGAAACGGAAAGAAGATGGCAACCACTTTCAACCCGAGGTCTGAAGAAATGAAGGGGTTCCCTAAAGAATGGAAAAGCTAGAAGTAGTGACTCCTCTGTTAGCTCAGTGCTGAGTGACCTAGGCGGGAGACCCTGTAACGGACGTGTAACAGAGGGTCAGACCAGACAGAAGGTTTGGGAGCAAGGGAATCGCAACACCATACTGATCACCAGGGATGAGGGTGGTCCGACAAAGTGGTAACCCTGTCAGAGAAGGTGACAAAATCAGACAACCTACTGTTCCAAAAGGGGTCAGTGACAAAGCCTGATTTTGATAGACGGGTTTACTTCCGAAGGCGACTGAGAGCATTTGTGCTCGAAACGCGTACAGAGACCTGGAGAATATCCCCATGCGGTGAACTTTGTTGCCGTTACTTGATCACAAGCAGCCATGAATGTATTTTAAACATGATACAATAAAAATCCTGGATTTTAAATTTCTGGAGCTGGACCTTTCTTCCTTGTCTTGGAGTCATTATACGTACTGGCAGAGACGTGTCCGCGCTCAGAGCTTTTCAATAGTTCTTACGAACTTACAAGAGGTGAGCTGAAATTTATCTTTTTCAGTATTCCTCCTATTGCACCTGAGAGAGTACAATCCCTACAATATACACTGCTCAAAGAAATAAAGGGAACACTTGAACAACAG
Source organism: Dendrobates tinctorius (assembly GCF_039654945.1). Classification (NCBI taxonomy): domain Eukaryota; kingdom Metazoa; phylum Chordata; class Amphibia; order Anura; family Dendrobatidae; genus Dendrobates; species Dendrobates tinctorius. Next base: position 60,815,816 of record NW_027361714.1, read on the forward strand.
AATATAACTCCAAGTAAATCAAACTTCTGTGAAATTAAACAGTCTACTTAGGAAGCTACACTGATTGACAATCAATTTCACAGGCTGTTGTGCAAATGGAATAGACAACAGATGAAAATTATTGGCAATTATGAAGACACTCTTAATATATGAGTGGTTCTGCAGGTGGGGACCCACAGACCACATCTCAGTACCATTTCTTTCTGGCTGATGTTTTGGTCACTTTTGAATGTTGGTTGTGCTTTCACACTCGTGGTAGCATGAGACAGACTCTACAAACCACACAAGTGGCTCAGGTAGTGCAGCTCATCCAGGATGGCACATCAATGCAAGCTGTGGCAAGAAGGTTTGCTGTGTTGTCAGCGTAGTGTTCAGAGGCTGGAGGCGCTACCAGGAGACAAGCCAGTACACCAGGAGACATGGAGGGGGCCGTAGGAAGGCAACAACCCAGCAGCAGGACCACTACATCAGCCTTTGTGCAAGGAGGAACAGGAGGAGCACTGCCAGAGCCCTGTAAAATGACCTCCAACAGGCCACAAATGTGCACATGTCTGCACAAATGGTTAGAAACTGGTTCCATGAGGATGGTCTGAGTGCCCTACATCCACAGATAGGGGGTTGAGCTCACAGCCCAACACCGTGCAGGCGCTTGGCGTTTGCCACAGAACACCAGGATTGGCAAATTCGCCACTGGTGCCCTGTGCTCTTCACAGATGAAAGCAGGTTCACACTGAGCACATGTGACAGACGTGACAGAGTCTGGAGACCCCGTGGAGAGCCATCTGCTGCCTGCAACATCCTTCAGCATGACCGGTTTGGCAGTGGGTCAGTAATGGTGTGGGGTGGCATTTCTTTAAAGGGCCGCACAGCCCTCCATGTGCTCGCCAGAGGTAGCTTGACTGCCATTAGGTACCAAGATGAGATCCTCAGACCCCTTGTGAGACCATATACTGGTGCGGTTGGCCCTTGGTTCCTCCTAATGCAGGACAATGCCAGACCTCATGTGGCTGGAGTGTCTCAGCAGTTCCTGCAAGATGAAGGCATTGAAGCTATGGACTGACCCGCCCATTCCCCAGACCTGAATCCGATTGAGCACATCTGGGACATCATGTCTCGCTCCATCCACCAATGTGACATTGCACCACAGACTTCCAGGAGTTGGAGGATGCTTTAGTCCAGGTCTGGGAGGAGATCCCTCAGGAGACCATCCGCCGCCTTATCAGGAGCATGACCAGGCGTTGTAGGGAGGTCATACAGGCACGTGGAGGCTACACACACACTACTGAGCATCATATCCTTGCCTTGGGGCATTTCTACTAAAGTTGGATCAGCCTGTAATTTGACTTTCCACTTTGATTTTGAGTATCATTCTAAATCCAGACCTCCATGAGATACTAATTTTGATTTACAGTGATAATTTTTATGTTTCATTGTTCTCATCGCATTCTACTATGTAATGAATAAAGATTTGTAACTTAAATATTTAATTCAGTGATATCTAGGATGTGGTATTTTAGTGTTCCCTTTATTTTTTTGAGCAGTGTATATGTGTGTGTGTTTTGAGGAATATTTCCTTTGAAAACGATGTGTAAATGACAGAGAATTGCTGTATGTAAAAGCTCATGTTAAAATCGTATTGCATTCGTATAGCAATCGCACTGCATTTGGATGTAAATCGGATGCTTGGTGGGAAAAATCGGATTGTACACGCATAAAAAACACATGACACTTGCATTACATTCCTCCGACTTTCTTGCATCAAAATCAGACAGGTTCTATAATCACTATTGTGTCTCCAGCCTTAAACTGATACCTGGGACGAAGAAATCCATCTTGTGGTTCTTGTGTAATCTTTTTTAGGCTGGAGTCACACTTGCGAGTCTCTCGCCTCAATACCTGCCACCGGAGGTTCGGAATGGAGCGTTCAACTGCATAGAAAGACATGCAGCTGTACACTCCGGTCCTGATTGCCCATGGAAGTGCCAGGTATTGAGGCAAGTTTCTCGCATTGCACTCACAAGTGTGACCCCAGCCTTCGAAGTTTTTAGTTAATGAGATGCCCGTGCTCTGGGGCAGGACCGTAGGCAGAATCTTGTCTTCCTGCTCTAGGCCAGAGAAACCAAGGAAAGTCCTTCCCACAGGTCGCCTAGAAGCACAAACATGTTCCTCATTATAGCAACAGAGATAGAGATAGACTGTTGGTGCTTTAAGGTTGTGTCCACGGGTGGGTATCGTAATCTCTCTTCTCCAGGATAACTCTCAAACCTAGGCATTTTCTCTCCCGTCTGACTCCCAGTCACTTCAGATGGTAGAGGAATTTTTTCAGGCTCTGGGTCATACCTATGATGACCGTCTCTCTCTGGATGAGTCTAAACTACGTCAGCTTCCATAGGAAGACTGGCCAGTGGGGGATCAGGAGCCAATGGAACTTAGGGCTGAGTCTACCTGAGAAACCATGCAGTTGAGCGCAAAAAGGGAGTGTATTTTTTCTGTGGTAAAAAGGATCATTTTGTGGGTACTTGTCCATACAAAAATAGGGGGGTCCACCCTTGTTAATAACTAGTAAAGGCTAATATACATACAGTACACGGATGGTATGTCGATGCCTTCTGTGTGCTGTATGTAATATTCACAGACCTGTAGACTTGTATTGACCCTTTCAATCTTTTTTTTTTACCCTTACAAAAAGGCTGAAGACTTCCTGTTCCGGCGCCGCCATGTGCAGACGCATGTGAGGGAGCTCCCACTGACCGCCGCAAATACTCTGCATTTACACAGAGCCCTGACTCACAAAAGGTACTGGGATAATCGTGAGACCATCCGGGACCATCCGCAACATGGATCGGTTTGTCACGAGAGGCGCAGGGAAGGAGCAGGGGGAGGAGGAGGTCGGAGGAGGCCTGCAGAGTGGGAGCACAGTAATGGCGACGGAGACACAGGCACAAACAGGGCAAGCACATGAGGAGATAGAACGGGAGGAGGAAGCCCCAGAGAAAGAAGGAAATTTCAGCCAGGGGGAGACAGTGGAGACAGGAGGCACACTGGAAACACAGCTACATGCTCATGGCTCATTAAACTTTAAACAGCTAGCAAAAGAAATGGCATCATACCTTGCTGAAGACTTTAAGGAGGCAGTGGCTGACATGATCCAATCTACCACTAAAGAGCTGCAAAGCAAGATGACTCATCAGGAGCAGAAACTGCAGGAAGCGGAGCAGAGAATTTCTGAGGCGGAGGACGAAGTTATTCAGCTAGAAAAACAAGTCAGTGACTTAAAGAAACAAGCCTCCTACACTGTGGATAAACTAGAGGATCTGGAGAATAGGTCCCACAGAAGCAATCTGAAAATGATAGGCCTCCCAGAGACAATAAACACACAGCAGCTAAATGATATCTATGAGGTGGAATTGCCAAAAGCACTGGGACTGTCACATAACTGCAGAGTGGAGCGTGTGTGGCGCCCGCAGGAGTATGGTCGCCACAGAGGCTTTGCCTTCCTCCAGGGAGGGTAATGCCAGGCTTGGTGGCAACGACGGGTCTCTCTCACAGTCAATCTATGCATGCAACACAGTTCCACTCTAGGCCAGCAGGGGGAGCTCTGAACCGGAATTCGGGGGAGGAGTGCTCTCTGAGGGCCAAGAGGAAGGAGTGAGGAGTTAGTCTGCGGAGGGTGAAGTGTGCAGACGTGAGGAAGGAGCGCTGAGATAGAGCTGAGAGGAAGAGCTCGTCTCCCGCAAGAGCGCATGAACTGGAGCCTGGTCTCCACGGTTGTACGGACACTGATGGTCCTACAGCAGATACCAGAGGAGTAGAAGGCTGTAAATGCAATACTCCCATCTAAGACTTGAGGGCACAACAGCAACACTGATAGTGAGCCGTGACTTAGGAGTGAGGAGTCCCTGGAACAGGCTACAGCTGTCTGCCGTACAAGTAGAGTTCTTGGGAACATCTGACAGGAGGAACTTCAGTGTAACTCGGTACTGGAGATCCCTCAAGCGCTAGGAAGGAGACTGCACAGCCCATCTGCTGAGAGAGAATCCCTGAGTTGCTTCCAGGCTAGCCTGCTCCGGCACCATCTGTAATAAGGGCCCTGGACTGCAGTTATCAAGTAAAGGTACAGATCTGCATGCAGCGTCGGCTTAACACCTCCCTTGCCGAACACCACAGGTATTCATCTAACTACATTCATATCTTCCTATTACTTGGGCGCCCAGGACCACGGTCCGGGTCACCGCTGCTGTGACACATCCCACTGACACCGGCCCGATACCGAGTACCCCACAGCCCTGGGAGGGTGAACCACGTGCACACAGGATAGGCCCCCCAGAGAGGCCTCTGAGACTGAGAGGGGCAGGAATAAACAGAATAACAAGGAAGCTCAGAGACCACGCCAGGCAGTGGCAAAGTACTTGAACTTTAAAGATAAGGAAGAAATACTCAGGGCTTATAAAGGAAGAAAGCGACCACTGATAATTCAGGGACATAAAGTCCTTTTACTTGGAGACTATTCAGCAGAGGTGACACGGAGAAGAAGGGCATTCAGCGAAGCATGCACTCTGTTGTTTAAACGCAACATCAGATTCCAGCTAAACTACCCAGCAACGCTGCGTTTTAGGACAAGAGATGGTGTGATGAGGTCATTTGCAGATCCCAAGGAGTCCATGAAAATTATTTCCCAGCAGCAACCTTCATCTGGCCAGCAATCACCTGATAACACCAGCCCTCCGAGAGAGGAGACAGGGGGAGATGTTGAGGACGAGAGGGGGAGACCCAATCCATATAGCCTGAGGTCGGATTTGCATTTGGAAGGAGATAATGAAAGAGAGACAATGGCTAAGGAACAAAGAACCCCAATGACAAAGGCGTTCAGGAAGAACCAAACAAGACAGAATACTAAATGATCTAATGCTTATGAGATTGTGTCAAGATATATCCTGGGGTCAGCATAAGTGAAAAGTATGACTGGAATACCTCACATGATAATATGAAGATGGAAGGGAGAAATTTTTGTGGTCCAGATTGAGCTACAAAAAGACTACTTAGGGCATGTGCACACGCTGTGGATTCTGCTGCGTTGTACAGTACCTTTATATCCTATGGAAAAAAAAAACGCTGTGCAGATGCTGCAGAATTTTCCACGCGGATTTGCTGCGGTTTCAAAACCGCAGAAAGAATTGACATGTCAATTCTTTCGGCAGATTCCGCTGCGGTTTGCCATCTCCTCCATTGTGGAGATGTAAAACCGAAGGGCAAAACCGCAGGCCAATCCACAGGTAAAACCACAGGTCTTTATCCACAAAGTCTCGGAAAATATCATTCATGAAGCACTGGAAGACAGAAGGGGCATTAGTGAGCCCAAAAGGCATCACCAGGTACTCAAAATGTCCCTCCGGAGTATTAAACGCCGTCTTCCATTCATCCCCCTGCTTAATTCAAATAAGATTATACGCCCCCCTGAGGTCAAGCTTGGTAAACCAGCAAGCACCTTTAACTCTGGAGAATAGATCAGAAATCAGGGGTAACGGATACTGATATTTAACAGTAATGTTGTTGAGGGAACGATAGTCAATACAAGGCCTTAATGAGCCATCTTTCTTGGCCACAAAAAAAAACAGCACCTAAGGGTGAAGAGGATGGTCTAATATGACCCTTCTCCAACGACTCCTTAATATAGGATCACATAGCCTCGTGCTCGGGTACAGATAAATTGAAAAGTTAACCCTTGGGAAATTTACACCCAGGGCTCAGCTCAATTGCACAGTCATAACTCCTATGAGGAGGCAAAAACGCAGACTCATTCTCACTAAATACATCATAAAAATCAGCCAAATAGTCAGGAACATCATGCGACTGGGGAGAGGTGGAGAAAATAGGAGCGTCACTAAGGGCACACCGACAACCCCAACTCACCACAGACACAGATTTCCAATCCAAAACTGGATTATGGATTTGCAACCAGGGAAACCCCAGAACGATGGTATCATGCAAATTATGCAACACCAAACATCTGCAATTTTCTTGATGGTCTGGGGCGACCCGCATTACCACCTGGGTCCAAAACTGAGGTTTATTCTTCGCCAAAGGAGTAGCATCAATACCCCTCAAAGGGATAGGCGTCCACAGAGGTGTCATAGGAAACCCACAACGTTTAGCAAAATCCAAGCCCATCAGGTTCAGAGCTGCTCCCGAATCCACAAAAGCCTTAGCGGAAAATGTGGACAGGGAGCAGATCAGAGTAATTGCCAGAAGAAACTTAGGTTGAACACCACCCACAGCAAATGTGTGTGCAAAACGTTTCTCTCATTTAGGGCAGACAGAAATAATATGAGAGGCATCTCCACAGAAAAAACAACGCTTATTACGCCTTCTGTACTCCTGACGTTGCGCCCTAGACAAAACTCTATCACATTGCATAGGTTCAGACATTTGTTCAACAGATGGCAACACCTCTCGTGCAGTTTTGCGTTCACGCAAACGCCGATCAACCTGAATGGCTAATGACATAGAATCGTCAAGACCAGAGGGAACAGGAAATCCCACCATAGTATCTTTTATGGTTTCTGACAAACCCTTCCAAAAGAGAGCTGCCAAGGCACCATCATTCCAGGTAGTAAGGACCGCCCACTTTTGGAATTTTTGACAGTACAACTCTGCAGAATCCTGACCCTGGCTCAATGCCAACAGGGCCTTTTCAGCCTGATCAATAGCATTAGGTTCATCATACAACAACCCCACGGCCTGAAAAAATGCATTCACATCAGTCAGAATAGGATCATCAGGTTTCAAAGAAAACGCCCAATCCTGGGGATCGCTGCGCAGCAAAGAGATGACAATTTTAACCTGCTGCGTGGAGCTCCCCGATGAGTTAGGCTTCAAGGCAAAAAATAATTTACAATTATTCTTAAAATTCAGAAATTTACACCGATCCCCAAAAAACACATCAGGAGTAGGGATCTTTGGTTCAGCAGCATGTGAATGAGCAAGATAGGCGGAAATTCCCCGCACTTCAGCAGTAAGATGCTCCACACGATCAGACAATTGCTTAATCTCCATTGAGAAAAAATTCGCCCTACGACCTCAGAGAAATAGAGGAAAAAATATACACCAAAAAAAAAAAATTCTGAAATTTTTTTTTTTTTTTTTTTACAATTCTTTCCAGATGTCCAATCACACTCCGCCAGTTCAGATGACAGGTTCTTCCCATCCCAATCAATTTCACTACCTCTCTTCACCAGCAGAGGGAGTTCATCTGACATCAAAGGTGAAGGGGAGAATGAACTCACAACACACATGGTGGTGTACAAAACTTACAAATTTACAGGTATATTCACCCGACCAGGTCAATATCAGACGGAACGGTGTATGTTCAAGGAAGACTACAGGACAGCTGGTGGAGAGATCCCCCCTTCTCCTATTTCTTTTTTTTTTCTTTTTTTCCCATCTTATTTCCTTTCACAGGTTCTGTTGGACCGAATGGAGAAATTGGGGTGCTGATTTTATTGGTCTGCAAGCTGATTATACTGGCTGACGGCGAATTTGTGACTTCCAGGTTTATGGACATTGTGAGGTTTTCACAACAAAAAGACATACAGTATATAAAGTTGGGATAATGATGTGATGTATATACTAGGTAGAAGACAAGATCTTCATTGAATGTTAATGGGAGTATTTTGTGTTAAATTAAGATATCTTCCAGGGGGAAAGTATCATACAAATGCTAGGTTCACATTGGGAGATATTGCTTGGGAGGGAGGATGAAGGGGGTGGGAGTAAAGTATTTTTATACCTCTCTGACATCAAAAAGGAGATATGGAGAAGGACTTTAAGATAATATGGTTGTGAATATTAAGATGTTAGGAAATTGATATGATAAATTAAGGGAAATAGATGCTGATCTAAGATTTCGGAGTTTCAAGGTTACATGAGGGTCAGGGCTCAGATAGAGGATGGATATAAAATAGGTACAACATGATAAATATGGGATAATAGGCGGCCGGAAAATTGTTTCTCTTTTGGTTTGGATAATGGCGGAAAATAGAGGAGTCAACAAAGAGGTTGATATATGGAGAGAGGGTGAGATGAGAAGGGGGGGAAAGGGAGGGAAGTTAGGGTGTGTGCACACGCTGCGGATTCTGCTGCGGTTCCACTGCGGTTTTTGTCCTGCGGAACCGCAGCAGTTTCTGCTGCGGTGTACGGTACCATTTTAGTCAATGAGAATTGAAAACCGCTGTGCACATGCTGCGGAAAAAAACACGCGGAAATGCTGCGGTTTATTTTCCGCAGCATGTCAATTCTTTTTGCGGTTCTGCAGTGGTTCTGCACGCATTGCTTTTCATTGAATTTGGAAAATCCACCGAAAAACCACAGATAGAAAAAGATCTGCGTTTTTTTCTGCGGATTGGGTGTAAAAACTGCCGCATTTGGGGGGAAATGATGTCATGTGGGAGGAAGTGTAGTGTGTGGGTGGAGTGTAGTGTGCAGTCACCATATTTGCAGGAAGATGGAGGGCTACCGTCGCATGGAGATGGACGTTTGATAGACTTGGTATGTATGTATGTATGTGGGTCGCCCTCCCAGGGCTGTGGGGTACTCGGTACCGGGCCAGTGTCAGCGGGATGTGTCACAGCAGCGGTGACCCGGTCCGTGGCCCTGGGTGCCCAATTAATAGGGGAGATTGGAAATGGTGGAATGTAAATGAAAAGTTCGTGACGCCACCTGTGGTGTTCGGCAAGTGAGATGTTGAGCCGACGCTGCATGCAGATCCTCTGGGGCTGGTGGTGTGTTTCAGCCAAGATGGTGAAGCTCCCCACAGGTGGAGCTGTAGCCCCATGGCAATGTAGATGTAGGGGGAGAGGAGAGGCACAAGCGGTGTAGAAGCTGGTACCCAGATGTAGCGGTGCTGGGTGCGTTGGTGCAAGAATGAATGGAGGACACCAGGGCTTGTAGTTCCAAAGCTTTGCTCACAGTTTGTAGTACACACAGGTGCCCGCCTCCGTGCTGTGTCCTCCGGGTCAGGGACTCAATCAACCTCCAGGCCAGATGGAATGCTCCATTCCAACACTCCGCCAACATGTGCCTTTCTGAACGTCTCCTCTTATAGCGCCTTTAAGTGTGAAGTACTCCTAGTACTGAGTTACACTGGAGTGCCTCCTGACAGATGTTCCCAAGAACTCTACTTGTACGGCAGACAGCTGTAGCCTGCTTCGGGGACTCCTTACTCCTGAGTCCCGGCTCACTATCAATGTTGCTGTTGTGCCCCCAAGTCTTAGATGGGAGTAGTGCATTTACAGCCCACTAGTCCACCGGTGTCTGATGCAGAACCATTAGTGTCCATACAACCTCGGGGACCGGGCCCCGGCCTTGCGCTTAGAACTTCTAGGCAGGGTTCTCTTCTAACCCACGTCCTCTGTTCCCTTTTACTCCTACGTTCCGTACTAGTCTCTCCTTCTTATGGAAGATCAGGTATTGGTTCAATGTCTTTGTCCTTCTTTCCTTTCCCGTGCCAGCAGACCCAGGTCACTGAGATCTGCTGCAGCACCTCCTTCCTCCATCCCTCTTCCAGGGATCTTCTCTCCTCACTCTCCGACTGACTGACTGACCTCAAATCCTAAACCCTCCCGCTCTTTTATGTATTCTAACTCCACCCGCCTCCCAGCACGTTTCGTGTTCCAAGCAGGGAGCCACCAAAGGTGCTCTGCTACACTCCAAGCAGGGAGGCGCAATGTGGCTTTGCTGAACTACTATGTTGTGTGGGATGCAGGTGTTGGAGCGTGGTCAGGAGCCTCCAACTTACCTGGATGGTGGGGCACCACACCTCAGGAGGAGGTGCAGTACCTCTGTGGCGACTGAGCCTCAGGGGCGCCACATACCAACCCCCCACCCGTTAAACACAGCACGTCCGCGGGCTGCAAGGCAAACAAAGTTGACAATACGGGAACATACAAAATTTTTGTAATGCTGAATAAACATTTCTTATACTAAACTTCCCAATGTGGGAGGCACGGTTTCTTGAACGTTGCAAACAGTTTTTAACTAGCTATCTAAATTCAAAATTATGCTACCTAATTTAAAGTGCTATGGAAGCAACTCAATATCAATTCACATTTTCTAGCAATACATCTTTTCTGTTACTTTACACATTCTCTTACTTTCTTCCTTACATGACAACCGCTGGTGTCTGGTTCATCACCTGTAACTTCAATTCTTTATTCACATTCAAGGCATTTGTACATCAAAATTTCTTTAGTATACCGATTACTAAATTTCGACATTTGTAAAACTTTCACTATATTCCTTTCTCAACTATACCCTATAAAATCTGTCTTTAAGCATTATCACTTTCTAGCTTTCTGTTTCAAAAATATATTAACCATTATCAATAAGTGCAAATAATAGACACGGGTCCGGCCAACATGTCTGGAAATGTCCTTATGCTGAGGTAATTCTTCCTTCAAGAAGAGAGAGTCCTATGTAAAACCAAGAGAGAGCACCTAAAGAGGTGCAAACTATGTACAAATTGCAGTTCTGGATCATTCAGCGTTCATGATCTCCACAGTTCAAGTGTGATGGCTGCCAATACAACTGGGCAACAACTGGAAAAACAAAGCTAAACCATGATGGTCAAAAATAAGAAACAAAAGGCACAGCGGTGCAAATACCCTCCTGGGTAACGAGAGTTATTTTAAGGAAGCATCTTGACTACTTGTTGTTCCCTCCTGGGGTTTCTGGACTGGAACTGCTTCCAGGGGAAATACTTTGGATGGCTTTGTCTTGTTGCTGGTTGCTTGCCAATTGCATGTACTCTGCCTCCCAAAGGGTGAGATAGGAACTGGTCGTGGTAATTGAAAGAGCCATAGAAATGTCAACTGCCTGTGGGGACGACATATCCGCTTCCACTGATGGCACTTCGGCTGCGGTCGGTGACTCCGGCGGTGTTGACGCTGCTTCATCGGAGTCCGATTCTTCTGTGTCCATCGGGACCTCAGCTAGCGGCACCGCAGTCTGGGGTCACCGGCGGAGGTCAATTGGGCCATTCCTATTCGTTGGCTCCGCTCCTAACACCAGGGTCAGGTCCGGAGCGGTAATCATACCTTGCGCTCCCAGCTGCGGTTCCGATCCCGGTACCTGATAGTGGACGGCGGCAGCCGCAACTCCCAGAGTTGCCGATGGGGTTGATCGCAGCTGGATTCGGGCAGGGGCAAGGCCGGTTTCTGCCGGAGCCTCGGTGGAGGCCTGCGCAACCGCGCTCAGTCCAGGCGGGGACGCGGTCCCGGCCCTCCATTCTGTTCCGGAACCCTCATATATCTCCTCCGGACAGGGCTCATCCAATGGCAATATCTGTGTTGAGGTAATGGTGGGCGCTGCAGAGGGTGTATCAGCGGCTGTATCCTCCACAGGGGCGGCCTGGGGGCGACTGGCTTCTCCTCCCCCCGTTCTTCTGACTTCTTTTCTTGTGACAGCGGGTGTTCTGGCGTTCTTCTTCCTGTCTCGTCTCCTTTCCCGCCACTGGCTTCCGCTCCTCCTTCTGGGGGCGGTGTCTTCTTCCAACTCCTCCATACCAAACCAGTATACGAACCCCTCGGGGGGTGGGCCATGTCGCCATTGTATAGTAATTCAGGCAGGGGAGGCCCAGGACAGTTCACGGTCTTTTCTTAGGACCTCCCATGTTATCACGCCCTTCTTCACCGCGCCAACTGCCATTTTTAATGTTCATTTTACAGTCTATCAAATTGGGTCTTCTGCACATTTTCAAAAACTTTTAAGTCTTAGGCACACAGAACCCAATGGCATCGGGTCTCGTCATCCTGTTCGTGACGCCAAGTTGGGTCGCCCTCCCAGGGCTGTGGGATACTCGGTACCGGGCCGGTGTCAGTGGGATGTGTCACAGCAGCGGTGACCCGGTCCATGGCCCTGGGCGCCAAATTAATAGGGGAGATTGGAAATGGTGGAATGTAAATGAATAGTTTGTGACGCCACCTGTGGTGTTCGGCAAGTGAGATGTTGAGCCGATGCTGCATGCAGATCCTCTGGGGCTGGTGGTGTGTTGCAGCCAAGATGGTGAAGCTCCCCACAGGTGGAGCTGTAGTCCCAGAGCAGTGTAGATGTAGGGGGAGAGGGGAGGCACAAGCGGTGTAGAAGCTGGTACCCAAATGTAGCGGTGCTGGGTGCGTTGGCGCAAGAATGAATGGAGGACACCAGGGCTTGTAGTTCCAAAGCTTTACTCACAGTCTGTAGTACACACAGGTGCCCGCCTACATGCTGTGTCCTCCGGGTCAGGGACTCAATCAACCTACAGGCCAGATGGAATGCTCTCTTCCAACACTCCACCAACATGTGCCTTTCTGAACATCTCCTCTAATAGCGCCTTTAAGTGTGAAGTACTCCTAGTACTGAGTTACACTGGAGTGCCTCCTGACAGATGTTCCCAAGAACTCTACTTGTATGGCAGACAGCTGTAGCCTGCTTCGGGGACTCCTTACTCCTGAATCCTGGCTCACTATCAATGTTGCTGTTGTGCCCCCAAGTCGTAGATGGGAGTAGTGCATTTACAGCCCACTACTCCACCGGTGTCTGATGCAGAACCATTAGTGTCCATACAACCTCGGGGACCGGGCCCCGGCCTTGCGCTTAGAACTTCTAGGCAGGGTTCTCTTCTATCCCACGTCCTCTGTTCCCTTTTACTCCTATGTTCCGTACTAGTCTCTCCTTCTTATGGAAGATCAGGTTTCGGTTCAATGTCTTTCTCCTTCTTTCCTTTCCCGTGCCAGCAGACCCAGGTCACTGAGATCTGCTGCAGCACCTCCTTCCTCCATCCCTCTTCCAGGGATCTTCTTTCCTCACTCTCCGACTGACTGACTGACTGACCTCAAATACTAAACCCTCCCGTTCTTTTATGTATTCTAACTCCACCCGCCTCCCAGCACGTTTCGTGTTCCAAGCAGGGAGCCACCAAAGGTGCTCTGCTACACTCCAAGCAGGGAGGCGCAATGTGGCTTTGCTGAACTACTATGTTGTGTGGGATGCAGGTGTTGGAGCGTGGTCAGGAGCCTCCAACTTACCTGGATGGTGGGGCACCACACCTCAGGAGGAGGTGCAGTACCTCTATGGCAACTGAGCCTCAGGGGCGCCACATATGTATGTATGTATGTATGTGTGTCTGTCTGTCTGTGTGCGTCAGCCTGTGTGCGTCTCCATGCGACGGTAGTCCCAATTGTGCTCAATCGCCGCATGGGCCAGCTTCTCCCATCCGGCTATTGGATGGGAGAGTAAGCCCTGCGGCCACCAAGCACAATTGTACAGTGAAAAACACATAACAAAACACATATCATACATGTAACATACATGACATACATTACATGCAACATACAATACATGTAACAGACATGACATACAACAGAAAACATATACTATATACTCACCATACAGGCCCGGCCATCTTGTTCCCCGAAGCCCTCGCTCCCCTCAGTGGTTAAAATTAAAAAAAAAAACCCTGTCCGCAGCAATCCACAAAAAGATTGTCCCACGGCGATCTCTGCTGTCTTCGGGCGATACACTAGCAGGAGCGGTGTTCCTGCAGTGTATCGCCGAGTTTCCAGGTGTTCGGGCGCTCTGGGACCTCGCTTTACAGCACTATAGCTGCGTGTGAACTTTCCCACGCAGCAGTGCCGTAAAGGAGATTACCGGAGTCAATGAACTCCGGTAAACTCTGGCACATTCGCAGTAACACGCTGCAGGAGCTTAGCTCCTGTCAGTGTGTTTCTGCAGCCATGGAGAATGGTCACATCTCCTGTTGTGACTGTTCTCCATGGCAGATCGTCGTGGGACCCTCGTTTATGGACTGCGTTGGACCAGGTGGTATAAATTTGGTTTGTTTTTTTATTTTTTTCCCAAGGAGATTGAGGGCTTCGCTTTGAATTGAGTGTATAATAAAAAAAATTGTCAAAAACAATGTTTTTTATTTCATTAAATTTATTTTTTTAATGTGTCTGTGTTTTTTTTTCTACTTTTAACATTGGATTAATAATGTATCGGCATCTTATTGACGCCTCTCCATTATTAACCGGGCTTAATGTCACCGATCAAAGGTGACATTAACCCCTTTATTACCCCACATCCCACCGATGCACGGGAGTGGGAAGAGAGGGGCTAAGTGCCGGAATTGGCGCATCTTATAGATGCGCCATTTCTGGGGTGGCTGTGGGGTGATATTTGTAGCCAAGGGGGCCAATATCCATGGCCTCTTCCTAGGCTATGAATATCAGCCCGCAGCTGTCTGCATAGCTTTTCTGGCGCTAAAATATAGGGGGACCCCACTTCAAAATTTTTTTGGGAGTCCCCTGAATTTTAGAGCCAGAAAGGATACGCAGACAGCTGCAGGCTGATATTCATAGCCTAGGAAGAGGCCATGTTTATTAACCCCTACCCAGGCTACATTTACCATCCCACTGTTGTCTGCTTAGTCATTCTGGCCCTAAAATATAGGGGGGACCCCACGTCAAATTTTTTTTTGGAGTCCCCTGAATTTTAGAGCCAGAAAGGATACGCAGACAGCTGCGGGCAATCATAGCCTATGGAGGGGCCATGGTTATTAACCCCTACCCAGGCTACATTTACCATCACGCTGTTGTCTGCTTAGCCTTTCTGGCCCTAAAATATAGGGGGACCCCACGTCAAATGGTTTTTTGAGGGTGCGCTGAAGTTTAGAGGCAGAAAGAATACGCAGACAACTGCGGGCTGATATTCATAGCCTAGAAAGAGGCCATGGGTATTAACCCCTTCCCAGTCTAGAAATATCAAGCCGCTGCTGTCTGGCTAGTCTTTCCAGCCATACAATATAGGAGCTCACCATTACATTTTTTGGGGCTAATAACCAAAAATTAATTTTGACATCTACCTAAAAAATAACATGATTTTAGCACATTATGTTAAAAATAAATTCATGTGTGGGGATTAGGTTTAGGTTGCAGATGGGATTAGGGTTAGGGATGTGATTGTGGTTAGGCCATGGGTAGGGCTTATATGGAAATGTATGTTTTTTTGGTTTTTATTATTGTAAATGATATAGTACCTAATTCCATTTTTGGTTTCTTTGTAGGTGTGTGATTTCCCAGCGCTTTGGGACCCCGCAGACAGTATGTACAAAGACCATGGCCACAGGGATCGATGCTGGTGTAAAATTTTCACTGAAATGTACCCTGACTGGCATGCATTGCCAAAAGCAACCCAGTCTATAATTGGTATGTAACCGTTTAAGTAACAATTTTTGGATCACTTGTTAATAAAGCAAGAAAGATTGTAAAAATTGTGTGTTTACTTTTATTTTTTAGACAATGATGTGAAACAACGATGGCGTTCGGTTCGTGACCGATTCAACAAATTCCTTGCAAGCTGCCAAAAAAGTGGGGCATCCCCAACCAGCCGAACCTTCCCCTACTTTGCAGAGCTCCAATTTCTGATATCCAGCCGGACATTGTGGAGGTAAGTTGACCAAAAAAAAAAATTTTGGACCCACCTTCTCATTCAAAGAGTTTTCTTTATTTTCATGACTTCTAGGTTCTTCCAAGTAACCATCTTTTACTTTGATTAATGCTTTGCACACTCCTGGTTCTAGTTAGTCCCTGGAAATGGTCTTCCACCAGTCTTGAAGGAATTCCCAGAGATGCTTAGCACTTGTTGGGCTTTTTGCCTTCATTGTGCTGTCCAGCTCTCCCCAAACCATCTCGATTGGGTTCAGGTCTGGTGACTGTGGAGGCCAGGTCATCTGGCGTAGCACCCCATCACTCTCCTTGGTCAAATAGCCCTTACAAAGCCTGGAGGTGTGTTTGGGGGTCATTGTCCTGTTGAAAAATAAATGATGGCCCAACTAAACGCAAACCGGATGGAATTGCATGCCGCTGCAAGATGCTGTGGTAGCCATGCTGGTTCAGTATGCCTTCAATTTTTAATAAATCCCCAACAGTGTAACCAGCAAAGCTCCCCCACACCATCAAACCTCCTCCTCCATGCTTCACGGTGTGAACCAAGCAGAGTCCATCCATTCACCTTTGTAATTTTATAGTTTTCAGAGTGAATCTACAATTTTCTTTCTCATGAAAATAAATAAAACTCTTTGAATGCGAAGATGTGGCCCAACTTTTGGTCTGTAATGTACTTCTTCACTATGCCTAATAAAGCGCATGTGAAGCAACCACAAATTCTGACATGCGGCGCAGCTTTTCACAATACTGCATGTCTATTTATCTTGCGTTGGCGCTGATTGTCAGCATAGATAAGTAGCACAGTGTATTGATAGCATGCGTTGATTCCGCATGTGTACAATACAAACATGCGTTATCAACCTGCTATGCAAAATGGGGCACCGCTTTTTTTGTAGATTTTTTTGTACTTGGCCAAAGCGTTGCTCATACAAAGCGTTTTAAATCTACATCATAATTTTTTTTTTTCCTCTCAACAGCACTCAAGGGAACATAGTTCTACAAGTTGAAGATTCAGAAGATGGAGCAGGGTCCTGTGAAGCTGGTGACATCTTGGCACCATGTACTGACACACCTTCTGATGGAGCCCCATCTTCATCAGCTGCAGGAACATCTTTTTCTGCAGCTGATGAACCATTGGGTTCCTCAGAAGCTAGTGGACCAAAAAATCCTGCCTTTCCGGTGTCTGGAGAGCCAATCAAAAAAGAAACACCAGGACACCACCTTGAAGGCAACATCTGAAACGCTGGATTTGATTCGAAAAACGACCACTGAGGACGAATTTGATTTCTTTGGAATGACAATAGCCCGTAAAACTCGAGCCCTGACACCGGAGAGGCAGTCAATCTTAATGAGCATGGTGCAGATGTCACTAACTGCTTTACAGGACCCTGCTCCCATTGCTCCCTATAACAATATCTTAATGGGCGTTTTTGGCCTGTTCCGCCCAACATCACCCACCCAACAGCAGCGACCAGTGGAGTACAGGCCACCAATGAACCACCAAAATTACTATAACCAGTCTGACTCTGGCAGCTCCCAGACAAACTACAGTATCCCTATACCCCAGAGTACCAGTATCTGCCATAATTTTTCAATGGTCACCATAGTATTTTTGACATTAACTAGACATGGTGTAAGTTTATAACACCTTGGCCGCTTCCACACAATAATCTAAAAAAATGCTCTTGTTGCCTCAAAATGTCTGGTTTGTTGTTGTTAAAATCAAATTATATTTGGAGTATTTCTGTTTGTATATGCCAACAATGACACTGAATTTATATATTTTTTTCAAAATAAAAAATAAATTTTTTTCCAATTTGGTTTGTTTTTTTGGGTTGACATTAATGTAAGTCTGATAGAAAATCCCTTGATCTATGACTATGTCATGGGTTGAGTATCACAGGACTATGGAATGGAGGATCAAAGTGATGGTAGATGGAGCAGGAATTCTAGGATTTCTAGGCACTGTACTGTGTGAAGGCTTGGAAGAATGAAAATTTGTTAATTTAAACAGAAAGCAATCACACACCGGCAATTAAGAATCCAACTTTTTTTTACTGATTAACAAAACATAATTTTTTTTTTTACTTTTTCAAAAAAAATTCATAACATTTAGATATTACTTGAGGGGTCCCCTTAATTTGTGACGCTCAATCTTCTTAAACAATGTTTTTATTGAGGTTTTTCCATAGTTGAAAATTATATTACATACAGTAGGTGAGACAACAACATATGTCTCTATAGACAGTCATTTTTATAACAGAACAGGTTTAGCACAACACAACTTGTGCATAGTAACAAATATAACATATATATAATACATCAAATCAGGCAATGTAGGTATCAGAAGTAGTCATCAATATAGTTCTAAAGAGCTAACATTCTATAATGAGAGAAAGTCATCAATTTTAGATTTTTGTTCTATCCATGTGCCCCACCTGTCTTTGTATAGCTCCAGAGTAAGATTGTTCATGTAAAAAAAATTTTCATATGTACAATGTTGTTCCACTAGCATTATCAATGTCTTGACGTCAGGGGGTCGCATATTGTTCCAACCCTTCGCTATAAGATATGATGCTGACATCAAAACATGAGCCAACAGGAATCTGTTTTTTTTATATTGTTTAAGGTCAATCAGCAGTAGAGCCAATACTGGACAGGGGCGAATAGAGCGTTTGCACAGTAATGAAATTAACCCGAAAACCTTAATCCAGTATGTTTTCAGACAGGGGCAGTCCCAAAAAATGTGCTTAATATCAGCTAAGTTACCACAATTTCTCCAGCACAGACCCAGGTTGTCACTTGTAAAATGTATGAGTCTAGCTGGAGTAAGATAATATCTGTGTATAATTTTAAAATGAGTTTCCAAAATGTTCATACACTTAGTAGCTTTGTGAGCTGCTTTAAAGGAAGCAGTCCATTGTGTCATAGATATCTGTGTTTGTAGATTATTCTCCCACCTTTCGAAACAGTCTCTATTCGAGAATGTGTATTTATTTGTTAAAATAGAATATGGAGCTTGTAGGTAGCTTTTGTGTCTGGGTGGGGGATTCCTAAAAAAATTACATATGGTATTATTAAACAAAATATTTGAAGAGAGTTCTTTTTTTTTCTTATTATATTCCTCTTTGAGGAGGAGATATGCCATATATTCAGTGTTGGGAATGTTAAATTTGGTCTTAACCATTTGAAAAGACATTAATTTGTTGCCCACAAAGAGGTCCTCCGTGTGGGTGATTGTTGTTTTAGACCAATTATCAAAGTAAGGTCGTAGTGAGGGTCTGATCGGTAGCAAATATGGGATTTTTAGAAAACTGGCTGAGTATGAAAAATTATTAAATTTCTTCTTATGAAAATGGGACCAGCAGGTGATAGAAGTACGAATTATTGGATTTGTAATATCTTTTATCCTTTGTTTGCTCAATCTTCTTCCATCTTTCACTGCTGTTCAGGCTGCCCAACACCAGCACAGGAGTATTGCCAATGCACGGCACCTTTTGGACTCATAAAATAGTCAGTAAAGGTTTCTCTCACACGCACACCAGAGTTGGATGGTTTTCCCAGACACACATTGCGCACAGGATTACATTCTGGCTGCTGGTACTCCAAATCTACCTCTGAGCTGTACTCCCGAGCATAGTTATGGAGTACACAGCATGCCTTAATCACAGCGTCAACGGTGTTTGTATTCAACTGGATGGCAGTGTGAAAGATCCTCCACTGACTAGTCATGATCCTGAAGGTGCATTCCACATATCTGCGTGCATGACTCAGCCGATAATTAAAAATCCTCCGCCGGTCATCCAGTCCCCTTCGTGGGTATGGGCGCAGCAGGGTGGTCATTAAGGGAAACGCCTCATCCGATACCATCACAAAGGGCACTGGATCTGTGGAACCCGGCAAAGGTCTTGGGGCTGGGAGTGTTCCGCAATCTTGAAGAATTTGCTGACCAATCTGTGATGATCGCAACACCCTAGAGTCCCCAGTACTGCTATAGGCACCAACGTCGATGGCAACAAATTTGTAATGTGCATCAGCCACCGCCATCAGGACCACCGAAAAATACTTCTTATAATTAAAGAAGCGTGATCCTGATCGTGGTGGCTGCTGAACCCTTACATGTTTACCATCAACTGCACCTATGCAGTTTGGGAAATTGGCCACAGACTGAAAGCCTGCTGCGACCTGCAGCCAAGTCTCCTCGGTTGGGGAAGGCATGACGATGAGCTGCAATTTCTGCCAGATCACGTTACATGTGCACCTCACAATTTGAGAGATGGTGGATTTACCAACTCTAAATTGGAGGTGTAGGGATGTGTAGCTCTCTCCTGTGGCCAAAAATCTGCAAAGAAAAAGAAAAAAAATATTAGAAATGCGACCAAAACATGTAATTAAACATGTTTTACATATCCCAATCTAAGAAACACCATGAAAAAATGTACAAAAGATAGCCACGTCCATCTATGTGTCAGTGTGTGCGGCAGATATATGTCAACCGTCTGCTGCCCATGCAGTGTATCATTCCCACACGGATGGTTACCAGGGAAGAAGTACAACAGGAAGCAAAGACACGGTGTCAGGTAGTGAAGAAAAAGCCCATTATTCCCTGATGGCAATGAAATCTGGCAGAGAAGGGTAGAATGATGGCAGCATCTTCAGCACCTGCTGCCAGGGAACAGCGCTTTATGCAGCGCTTCTTCACCTGTGCAATGCGTGTCACACAGAGGACATCAATGTGTGTTGTCTGTGTCCACGTGTGCGTGACACTTTGTGGACCGTGCAACTGTTCTAAATCAGACATGTCAGCGTTTTTTACACCCGGACAGACGGGCCACAAAAACAGGCTGACATGTGCATAGACCCATTAATTGGAGTGGGTGTACGTGTGTCAGTGTCTCAGGTACATGTGAAAACTTTCCTCAAATGGACCTGACACACTTATGTGTGAAAGAGGCTGGAGTCACACTAACCGACGCAAAATATGGTCCGTAGTTTACAGGCGTAATACGGATGAATGACCCCTAAATAGTGCTCCGTATGTCATCCGTAAGCAAGGTGTGGTCGCGTATTTTGCGCATGTCAGCATCCGTATGCAATCCGTATGGCGGGATTTTCTCGCCGCCTTGCAAAATGGACATATAATGGAGCCCTTTGACAGGGTTTCTAACAGAAACTAAATAATAGATATAGACACATAGAATGCATATATATATATATATATATATATACATAGATATACACACACACAAGTCATTGAGATAAACATATATATATGAGTATGTATGTCAGTGTCCAGCTGCAGCAATGAGACTCATGGGTCTTTCCCACCTGGTGATCAAGTACCTGCATGGACTGGATTAGGAGTAAATCCTTCAATAGGAGAACAAAAAGGAAATCCAGCAAGAACTCAGCAAACCAGGATTGGAGTAAAATGATGCTTTTCTTTATTTCTTCAATAAGGTTAAAAAGACGACCCACAAGGATCAGGAACCAATGTGCATGGCAGAAATAAACGCAAATGGGACTACGCGTTTCGGCGACCTAACCGCCTTCTTCACGGTCCAAACCAAAAGGTTTGGACCATGAAGAAGGCGGTTAGGTCGCCGAAACGCGTAGTCCCATTTGCGTTTATTTCTGCCATGCACTCTGGTTCCTGATCCTTGTGGGTCGTCTTTTTAAACATATATATATATATATATATATTTCACAGAGTTTTTCATAGCAGAATAGCCACTAATTAAATTGCCAGCTTCTATCAAATCATTCCCCAACCTGACATGAAATGACACATGGTTTACATTCAGTAAAGCATTTCATTTCATGTTTTTTAATATGTCCCTGACTAATAATTAGATGAGGGTTTGGATAATTTGGGAGTTGTAGTTGTTATTTTAAGGGGTTAATTCGTTGTTAAACAATGCGTGGGCTTCCCATTGCCCTGTAGCGGTGGCGAATGGGTTAATCTAACAAAGGGTTAATGTCACCTTACAATCGAATTGTGACATTAACCCTTTGTTAGATTAACCCACTCGACACCACTATAGGGCAATGGGAAGCCCATGCATTTTTTTACGACGAATTAACCCATTAAAATAACAACTGCAACTCCCAAATTTTGCACACAAACCCTCATCTAATTATTAATCAGGGACATATTAAAAAACATGAAATGAAATGCTTTACTGAATGTAAACCATGTGTC
This sequence comes from Dendrobates tinctorius, assembly GCF_039654945.1. Classification (NCBI taxonomy): domain Eukaryota; kingdom Metazoa; phylum Chordata; class Amphibia; order Anura; family Dendrobatidae; genus Dendrobates; species Dendrobates tinctorius. Next base: position 60,837,494 of record NW_027361714.1, read on the forward strand.
ATTTCATGTCGGGTTGGGGAATGATTTGATAGAAGCCGGCAATTTAATTAGCGGCTATTCTGCTATGAAAAACTCTGTGAAATATAAATATATATATGTCATGATCTGAAGTGATCTGACAGTTTTACATTGCACTGGGTGAACTTTTTTTACTTTGGAAAGTTCCAAGGTGTCTTGACTGTCCCCGGTGGTGGTGAGTGGTATTGCACTTTAGGGTTTTTTGCACTTAATTATGGATCAGGTGTGACACCTTATAAAGGTGTGCTCAGGGTGTTCACTCAGGGCCTGTGATATTGTGAGAGTGTGTTCACTCTGAGTTTGAGAGCCTGGTGGAAGGATGGAGCTGAAGAGGAGTCCTGCGCAGCTCAGCCAGGGGAGAAGAGTGTCAGCGATGGTGTCTGGACGAAGGGCTGGCATGGCGTGGTGGGGTCGCAGTGATGGAGTCAGCGGGAAGTGTCTGCATGGTCTGGTGGAGTGGCTACTATGGAGAGTGGCACTCACCATGTGGGACTTGGCCGCTGAGCTGGACTCAAGCATGCTTGACTTCGTGTCAGAGGCTGAACTCATCCTTGGGACTCTGTTGCTGAGAAGCTGCGACTGGTGGTGGTCTCTGCTCCAAGGCTGCACTAAGGTGAAGGATCCTGTTATGGTGATGGATCCGGGTGGAGGAGAAGATGCACGCAGGTGGTGGGCTCTGTTGCTAGGAGCGCACGCAACAGAGCAAAACTAAGTGGTGTTCCCCCTGTATTGTCTCTTTCCTCATGTGTGTTATTAGTGCAGTGGTGGGATTAGTCTCCGCACCGACCCATTCCCTAGTGAGGGTTTAGGGTCAGGGTGAGCAAGGGCGTTAAGGTACGTGTGCGGCGACAGTTGCGGAGCCTGTATAGGGAATGTAAGGAGTGCAGGGACACTGGCTCAGGGGAGCTTAGGAGGTCTCCACGTCCCCCATTCCCTATCGCAGGGCCCACCATTGTTAAAGTTTCCCAGGTTCCCCTTTATTATTTAAATGCGCCTTACTGGAGGCGGGGTTTCCAGATTTATTGTATAACGTGTAATACCTAAATTCGCCAGGTGGAGGCGGCGTATCCACCTGCACGTTTTATTATTTAAATGCGCCCCACTGGAGGCGGTGTATCCAGGGTCACGTGTGTTATGTGTTCGCCTTGCGGTATCATCTGCGTCCAGAGACACGTGACCATGACATATATATGTTTGTCACTATGTCATGTATGTATATATATATATACATGTATTCTATGTGTATATATCTATTCCTTTGTTTCTTTATTAAACCTGTCAGTGTGAGTTTACTGTATAGCGCACTGAATTGCCGGCTTTTCTAAAAGACACCTGGTGCGTATTTCTCGCAAGTCACATGTGTGGTCCGTGTGTAATCCGTATTTTTTGCGCACCCATAGACTTACATTGGCGTATTACGGGCGTAGTACGCTGACAATTGCAGCATGCTGCGATTGGCACGGACCGTAGAATATGCCCGAGAGATATACGGTTGGGAGCAAACCCATAGAGAATAATTTGTCCGTGCGTAATGAGTGCTTTTAACGCCTCTCACTCGTCCGTATTCCTCGCCAGTGTGACCCCGGCCAGAGGCAGAATCACATACAAACAAAAAACTATATACTTACCGCAAAGTGATGAGCAGCCTTTCCTCAGCAGTGATCGCCTTCCTCATTATGGTATCCGCAAAGGTCAGATGTGGTGCGAATATATCTAACAATCGGTCGAATGCCGGGATGGATAGCCGACAGAACAAGATTAATTTGTCCGGAAATCTGAAATTAGAAGATGAAAAAAATGGTTAGTTGCTGTTTATAGTTTTTTAATAGACGGATTAAAGATATTTTGAACTTACCTCCTCAAATCTTGGTAAAGGACATAAAAATGCCCCTGCTCCTGTCGCTCAGCTACAAGCGGGTGCACCCACATTCTTCTGTTTTGCTTCCTCCTTCGTCGCTCCTGCAACTAAAATATAAATAAATGTTAATGACAAAAAACATTGAGGCGATGTGCACACGTAGCATAATAGCTGGGCAAAGTTCAGCACAAATTAATAAACTCCCACCCCTGCCTATTCTGCATCTGTCCTAAAAGACAGCATATTCAAAAAAATCCAAACAAAAAAGTATTATTTTCACCTTCCAATGGCCCCCAATAGACTCAACAGCGCTCACGGCATGTTTGGCTCCCAATTCTTTTTTTAAAAAGTGATCTGAGATGACGTGACGCTTGCAAGAACGCAATGTCATCAGAGCTAATTTGCACATACCATTATGGGAACGGAAGATGCCGGGAGCGTGGTGACAGGCTGGAAGGACTCCGTTGGCCGCTGGAGGGTGAGTATATCCCTATTTTTTTTTTATTCTATTGTTTACCGGATTATATTATCCTGGGCCTGGAACACAGTATCCACTACTCCAGAACCTGGGTACCATCCGCACACGAAGCAATAAATTTACGTATGGTGGCCATAGCCGCATGCGCAACGTGATCGTTTCAATGCACTCCTATGGCAACGTTATCGCCACAATTACGCTAAAAGAATGATCATGCTGCATATATTGCCACTATCAATGTGGAATACCATAGGAGTGCATAGGAGGCATTTGTTTAAAGAGGTTGTGCGGAAACTAAAAATACATGTACTGTCTAGGGCGTCAGGGAGCACACCTGTAAAATGCGCAGGGCACAAAAGCGCTAGACCCTGCGCCCGCCATGTTAAACATAGGGGACCATTGCGCATGCGACTAATAGCGCACGATGCGCTGCGGGATAAAACGCTAATGTGAAACCAGCCTTACCTCCTCTCTGTGGCGATTAATGTTTTGCAGCATAAACCACATCAAAAGGATTCTATATGGCCTGCGGAGCAGGCATCGCTGTGTGATCTGGTTCTCGGGCCCCTGGGCGCTCCAATGCTGGATGTTTGTGCTACTCATACTTGCTTTTGGATAGCAAAATGGAGGGGGTTGGACAAGGAAATGACATCATCTTATTTTTTTTTCTCAGTCAAGTTTGACAAATTTTATGTATGTTTTTTGCTGTGAAAAACGCTGACAAAACTGCACCAAAAACTGCGCTCAAAACCGCAGAAAAACCGCACCAAAATCCCACACAAAAAAATGCACATGTGTTTTCTGGCAAGAGCTGCGGTTTATGTGAAGAAAAAAACCGCAGCAGAATCCGCAGCGTGTGCACACACCCTAAGAGGGAGAAGCTTCACACGTCCTCGCAGAAGAAACCATTTTGCAATTAAAAATGGTTAGATTAATAACATGGAATATAAAAGGGTTACGCTCACCACATAAAAGGATGATGATACTTCGTCACCTGAAAACATTGAAAGCAGATATAGCCTTGCTTCAAGAGACACACTTGGGTAAAGAAGACTTTTTAGAATGAAGAAATTATGGGTGGGAGAAGTTTATGGTTCTAGCTCGGTAGACAGAAAAGCAGGAAGAGTCCTAATACTTACACATAAAGCATTGGCACACAAAGTTTCATCTGTAGAAATGGACCAGGAGGGCAGGTTAATTCATTTGAAATTAGAGATAAATAATGAAAGTATTACCTTGTACAATATATATGCCCTGAACATAAATCAAAAGAAATTTTTTATGTCCTTACAGAACAAAATACTGGCTGATAGTGGTAACAACATAATCATAGGAGGAGATTGTAATGAGGTGCTTAAGGAGGAAGAGGACAGGAAAGGGAGCTTAATAAGATTAAATCCAGGAGAAGGGAAGAGATATAGAGGAAAAAAGGTTATTTGGAAGATATGATATCGAATTGGCAGCTGAAAGATGCGTGGAGAGCGTCACACCCTATGGATCGGGAATTTTCACATTACTCGCATGCACACAAGACATGGTCGAGAATAGACATGTTCTTTGTGTCAGACAAGATACTACACAAAATGTGTGATGTCAATATTGAGGACATGGTGATATCAGATCATAGTCCTATATCTCTAGACTTAGCTGACGCACATCAGAAAGGGACAGACTATCTATGGCGATTTCAAGGAAACGTGACAAAAGAGCAAGATTTTGTGAAATGGATGGGGGAATGGTGGACAGAGTTTGCAATGTATAATGAGGAGCACAAACCTAACCCTAGACTACATTGGGAAACAGCGAAGGTGGTGATAAGGTGAAACATCATGGCTTACACGCAGAGAATAAAAAAAGAATAAAAGAGCAGTACTTAGCAGCAAGCAGCGAAGTTAGGAGCACCTATACAAAATATAAGAACTCACTACTGGATGAGGATAAAGATAATTGGATGCGGGCCAAATAAAATTTTGAAGAATGGGCGGAAAAAAGAGAGCAATTATATAGAAATCACTGGGAGGTAGAAGTAAATAGGTATGGTGACAAAGCAGGGAGAATACTGGCTAATTTGGCTAAGGGAATATATGTGGGTACATCTATAATGGCAATTAGAGATAAAAAAGGACAACGACTGACTAATCCCAAAGATATAAACAGAGTGCTGGGCAAATTCTATGCTAGGTTATGCAAGGATGAGGATCATCAAGATGTAGCGGGGGGGACATGGCTGGGTAGAGTTGATATCCCTAAACTGACAGAGGAGTAATTACAGGATTTAAATGGCTGCATCATGGAGGAAGAAATTAGTATGGCAATAAAAGGACTGGGGGCCAATAAGGCTCCAGGGCCCGATGGCTTTAATGGTTCATTTTATGAGGCGCTGAGTGAGAAAATAGTTCCCATGCTTAAAGATTTATATAATCACATTTTGCAAGAGGAAGTTATGTCAGAAGGAATGAATACGGCCTACATAAAGCTTCTCCCAAAGGGAGGGAAGGATTTGGAAGACCATTCAGGATATAGACCTATATAATTAATAAATCAAGATGTTAAACTTCTCTCAAAAATAATGGTAGACAGGCTGGCTAGGATACTGCCTAGATTGATATCAAAGCAACAAACAGGTTTTGTGAAGGGAAGATCAGCCGTTACTAATATAAGGAAAGCCATGTTATTGCTAGACAAGATTAGAGGGAAGGATTTGGATAAGGGAGAGGATCCAGCTATGGTCACACTGGACGCAGAAAAAGCGTTCGATAATGTGAGGTGGCCATGGTTGGGTCAAGTGTTGGATAAAATAAATCTGGTAGGTCCGTTTAGACAATTTTTGGCGGTACTATATCAGAATCCCAAAGCAAGGGTATACACGCCGGGGTTTCTTTCAGATGCCTTCGAGCTGAAAAAGGGAATGAGGCAGGGGTGCCCGCTGTCCCCCTTACTGTTTAATTTGGTGATGTCGAGATATTTAAGTGATTGCAGTTCCTATAAAGGGATAAAGGTGGGAAATGAGACAGTCAAAAATGCCCTATTTGCAGATGACATAATTCTGTTCATGAACAACCCAGAGGCAGATCTCCCTATGTTGCTGCTTGAAATTGAAAAGTTTGGAAAATTCTCAGGCTTTCGTTTAAATAAGTCTAAATGTGAGATTCTGTTCATGGGGAGTGAGGTAAAACGTGGCCAGGAGAGTAATATAATGGGTATCCCGAAAGTGACAACATCTATAAAGTACTTGGGAATATATTTGGGGAGAACGCCGAAACAGATTTATGATCTCAATTATAAGCCTATCATAGACAAAATAGAGAAGGAGTTGGAGAGAAATCTACCCCTCTCGCTGCTGGGTCACTGCCACCTAATCAAGATGACAAGCTTTGCGAGATTACTGTACCCAATGTAAACTATCCCAATGTTAATATGTCATACAGATGTTCTCAGATTAAACAGGGCCTTTTCTAAATTCATCTGGAGGGGTAAAAGAGCGAGATTGGCTATAAGAACTCTAATGCACACAAAGTAGGGAGGGGGAGTGGGATTGCCAAATATTAGGGGATATAATTTATCATGTTTAATGAGCAATGTAATAGACTGGATTAAAAAAATGGGGCGATATACTGACTACAAATTGAAAACGGAATTTTGTGGTTTGTGGGACCTGACGGCGCTGCTACATTCGCCGCTGTCACAAATACCGCCAAACATTAATTATTCGGTAATATGTAAAGATACCATTGCCACATGGAAAGCAGTAAGAAAAAAAACTAAAATTGTCGTGGAGAGTGTCGAAACACCTGAATCTTTGGGCATTTCCTGCCTTTAGATTAGAAAGAGAAAATAAATTATACACAGAGTGGTTGGGGAAAGGTATACAGACGTTAGGGGACTTACTACATCTACAAGAAGGCCGCTGGTTGACGGGATTGGAAGTGATAGACAAATTTGAGCTGCCGAGATTTCATTTGATGTTACAGTCATATGTAAAAGTTTGGGCACCCCTATTAATGTTAACCTTTTTTCTTTATAACAATTTTGGTTTTTGCAACAGGTATTTCAGTTTCATATATCTAATAACTGATGGACTCCGTTATATTTCTGGATTCAAATGAGGTTTATTGTACTAACAGAAAATGTGCAATCTGCATTTAAACAAAATTTGACCGGTGCAAAAGTATGGGCACCCTTATCATTTTCTTGATTTGAACACTCCTAACTACTTTTTACTGACTTCCTGAAGCACTAAATTGGTTTTGTAACCTCATTGAGCTTTGAACTTCATAGCCAGGTGTATCAAATCATGAGAAAAGGTATTTAAAGTGGCCACTTGCAAGTAGTTCTCCTATTTGATTCTCCTATGAAGAGTGGCATCATGGGCTCCTCAAAACAACTCTCAAATGATCTGAAAACAAAGATTATTCAACATAGCTTTTCAGGGGAAGGATACAAAAAGTTGTCTCAGAGATTTAACCTGTCAGTTTCCACTGTGAGGAACATAGTAAGGAAATGGAAGAACACAGGTACAGTTCTTGTTAAGCCCAGAAGTGGCAGGCCAAGAAAAATATCAGAAAGGCAGAGAAGAATGGTGAGAACAGTCAAGGACAATCCACAGACCACCTCCAAAGACCTGCAGCATCATCTTGCTGCAGATGGTGTCACTGTGCATCGGTCAACAATACAGCGCACTTTGCACAAGGAGAAGCTGTATGGGAGAGTGATGCGAAAGAAGCCGTTTCTGCAAGCACGCCACAAACAGTCGCCTGAGGTAAGCAAAAGCACATTTGGACGAGCCAGTTACATTTTGGAAGAAGGTCCTGTGAACTGATGAAACAAAGATTGAGTTGTTTGGTCATACAAAAAGGCGTTATGCATGCGCTGTATTGTTGACCGATGCACAGTGACACCATCTGCAGGAAGATGATGCTGCAGGTCTTTGGAGGTGGTCTGTGGATTGTCCTTGACTGTTCTCACCATTCTTCTTCTCTGCCTTTCTGATATTTTTCTTGGCCTGTCACTTCTGGGCTTAACAAGAACTGTACCTGTGTTCTTCCATTTCCTTACTATGTTCCTCACAGTGGAAACTGACAGGTTAAATCCCTGAGACAACTTTTTGTATCCTTCCCCTGAAAAGCTATGTTGAATAATCTTTGTTTTCAGATCATTTGAGAGTTGTTTTGAGGAGCCCATGATGCCACTCTTCATAGGAGAATCAACTAGGAGAACTACTTGCAAGTGGCCACCTTAAATACCTTTTCTCATGATTTGATACACCTGGCTATGAAGTTCAAAGCTCAATGAGGTTACAAAACCAATTTAGTGCTTCAGGAAGTCAGTAAAAAATAGTTGGGAGTGTTCAAATCAAGAAAATGATAAGGGTGCCCATACTTTTGCACCGGTCAAATTTTGTTTAAATGCAGATTGCACATTTTCTGTTAGTACAATAAACCTCATTTGAATCAAGAAATATTAGATTAGATTAGATTAGATTAGATAAACTTTATTGATCCCGGAGGAAATTACAGTATTACAGCAGCAGAACAAAGATCAAGAACATTACAAGAACAATACACACTTTACAAAATAAGTCTATATGGACAGCAGATGCGGATAGACTGGTACTTGTAACTCACCAATTCCCCCCCATACACTTTGAACTTCATTTAGTCTTGGGATGCTTTACACTTATACATTTGTTAAACATCCCCACAGCTGTCGGAACAAACGATTTTCTATATCTTTCCTTTTTACACATTAGTTGGAGTAGACGCTTGCTGAATGTGCTCTTTTGCTTCGCAAACAGTTCATAGAGCGGGTGTGTATTGTTGCTCATTATAGCCTTGCATTTCTTAGTAATTCTATCCTCTAATACCTCCTCGAAAGTCCTGAGTTGTAGACCCACCGCCGCACTAGCCTTCTTGATAAGTTTATTCAGCTTATTCGCGTCAGCTGTGCGCACACTACTACCCCAGCATATAATTGCATCAAAGATTGCACTCGCCACAATGGATTGGTAGAACATTTCAAGCATTTTGCTACACACATTAAACGACCTTAACTTCCTTAGGAAGTAAAGTCTACTCATCCCTTTCTTGCAAACCTTCTCCATATGGCACCTCCAATCAAGCTTGCTGTCCAGGTGAACCCCCAAATATTTGAAATTCTCCACCATCTCCACATCCTGACCATCAATAGTGATAGGTAAGCAATCCTTCATGCACCTTCCATAACTCAACACCAGCTCCCTGGTTTTCTTTACGTTGAGTTCTAAATGGTTAGCCTGGCACCAGTCAACAAAGTCCAAAACCACCCTTCTGTATTCCTCCTCCCCCCGGTCTCTCTCAATACCTCCGACTATCACTGAGTCATCAGAGTACTTCTGAAGGTGACAAAGGTCTGATTTATACTGAAAATCAGCTGTGTATAACGTAAAAAGGAATGGCGACAGCACCGTTCCCTGAGGGGCTCCAACACTACTCCGCACACTATCCGATACGGCCGCCCCCAACCTCACAAACTGTGGCCTGTCCGACAGATAATCAATGATCCAATTCACTAGTCCCTCATCAACCGCCATTTCAACCAGCTTTTTACGTAATAATAGTGGCTGTAAGGTGTTGAATGCACTGGAGAAATCGAAGAACATGGCACGCACAGTGGTTCTATCATTGTCCAAAAAGGAATGTACTGTTTGTAGTAGATACGCTACAGCATCGTCCACCCCCAGACTCTGCCGATACGCAAACTGAAGGGGGTCCGTAAAAGCAGACACCCTCGGACACAAGTAGGCAAGTACAATTCTCTCCAAGGACTTCATCACATGCGATGTTAAGGCCACCGGTCTATAGTCATTATGGGAGCTCGGGAAGGTAGTCTTGGGAACCGGCACCAGGCAAGAAGTCTTCCATAGAACTGGTACTCTCTGTGATTGTAAGCTCCAGTTAAACAGGTGCTGGAAGACAGTGCACAACTGATTCGCACACACTCTGAGGACACGTGGACAGATACCATCAGGCCCTGCTGCTTTACCCATGACCAGCTTACTAAACTGTTCCCTCACATCATTTTCGGAGATCAAGAAAGACTCCGACTTCCTCCCCCCAGTTGATATTGCTCGTCTCTCCCCGGCCCTCTCCTCTGTTGACATGGCACATTTATTGTTGAATCTGTTGAAAAAAACATTCATTTCATTAGCCATGATCAGCCCCCCACCCCCCTGATCTGACCTTGCCTTAAACCCAGTCAAAAGCTTCATTCCAGCCCACACTTCTCTGGAGTTGTTATGTGACAATTTATTTTCCAATTTAATTCTGAATGCTTCACGGGCAATCCTAATTTTCCCCTTTAAGTCTCTCTGAACAATTTTCATTTCCTCCTTGTCCTTCCTTTCAAAAGCTTTTTTTTTCCTGTTTAACTGAGTCCATCAGTTATTAGATATATGAAACTGAAATACCTGTTGCAAAAACCAAAATTGTTATAAAGAAAAAAGGTTAACATTAATAGGGGTGCCCAAACTTTTACATATGACTGTATATAGTCAATTAAAGCAATATGTATTAGACGTCTTTCAGGATGTGAGGAAGGAAATTGATTCAGAAATATGGGAAGACTTGGTTACCAAAGACATTGGAGAAATATCTATCACCTCAATATATGGGATGCTGAGGGACATATTACGCCCTTCAGGGAAGGGCAAAATATTTCACAAATGGGAAAAACATATACATGATGAAGAACTTGAGCATAAGATTCTGTGGGGCCGGGAATTGGTAAGAAAGCATATCATCAATGAACAATGGAGAGATAGTCAGTTCAGAATAATGCATAAAACAATATGTGGCTTCAATATACCTCCGACCCCGCAGAATCCTGATAGGCAGACAAGTTGCCCAAAATGTACAATGCCCAAAACAGACACAGAACATGGATTGTGGTCATGCCCCAGGACACAAGAACTCTGGTTAAAAGTCCAGGATATGTATCTGAAGATATGTGGCATATGGGTAGAAGTAGATCAATTGTGTTGGTTGTTTCACTTTACGACGGGTAAAACAAGAGGGGGACGGCTACATGACTTGTTTCACACCATTGCAATGGTGACAAAACATCTAATTCTGCAACACTGGCAAGCTAAAACACTCCCAGGGATAAAAGAGATCAAGGAAGGTTTAACATCGGTCTTATTTTTGGAAAAAAGAGAAGCAGAAAGAAATAAAGATAAAATGACGAAAACATTTTTTTAAAAAATGGAGAGTGTTTATAGAAGCGTCACTGACAACCAGAGAAATTCAAGACTTAATGAGTGCCTTTGTGGATTCGGATTGGTATCTACTGTATTAGAGGATTTGAGTGGTAATCTGGGTAAACTGAAATGTGTTATATGAGCTATATGGAGGATAAGGTGGAGCTGGAGATAAGGTGTCTGATTTCAGTCAATGTAATCTCTGAAAGTGTGGACGTAAGGGGGTTTGATAATTTTATATTTATTAAGTTTATTTTTGCTTCTATTCAGGCTTAGGCCTGTTTCACATTTCAGTTATTTGACATCAGTCAAAATCCGCCAGGTTGTGAAAAAAACGGATCCGTTTCCGTTGTGGTATAAACGGATGCCACCGGATCCGTTTTTTGACGGATCCGCTTTAGCAGTTTAGGACTGAAATTTAAAGGAACACGAGTCTGAGAGAGAGAGAGAATTTTTCTTCCGCCAGAACGGAATTTGGGATTATTCCGTTGCCGGATTCCGTCAAAAATGGTTGGCAACGGATCCGCCGCCCATAGGCGACCAATATAACGAATGGTGGATAGCGGCGGATCCGTTGCTATCCGCTATTTTGACGCTGACAAAAAAACGTTTCATTGTCCGTCCACTAAAGTAAGTGGAAGCCAAACTTTTGGCGGATCCATCAAAAAATGGATCCAATGGATGACCATCCGTCAAAATCCGCCACTAATGCAAGTCAATGGGGAAAAAAACGGATCCGCCAAAAAAAAGGCAGATCCGTTTTTTTTGCAAAACGGCGGATTTTGACTGACATCAAATAACTGAAGTGTGAAACAGGCCTTAGGTGATAAGCATGTTTAAATATGTTCTTTGTAACAATTCAATGCAATGTTTATAACTTGTAATATTCAACTTCATTACAAAATCAATAAAAATGATGTTTCAAAAAAAAAGGCTGAAAAATGGTTGTTTTGAGTCCAGCGTTTTTACTGCCAAGAGAACAGGTTTTGGCTGAAGGAAAAAAATGCAGCAAACACGCTACATGTGAATATCAATAGCAATCAATATAAAAATACAAGTTGGCGATTACAGCTGTATTATCACACAGCAAAGTGTGAACCCAGCCTTGTACAGGTGAACCAAAAAAAATGTCAAATACTATTAAAAACCATAAATAATGCATGTGAATAGGGTTTTTGGATACCATTTTAAGAGCACTAGAAAGAAAAATGGTAGATAAAAAGTAAATCCTAATCTTCATACAGATCCTTAGCATGTGAAAACGCACATGGCAAAAATCCCAGAGTCAGCTTTGCATTTCTATTGTAATTAATACAGTGTCAGATTTGCTGAAAATTTAGGGCCATGGATTTTTTTAAAATAGTTCTTTGAGGATAAAACAGTCGATATGTGCTATCATTTCTGTAACAACTGACTTTGGCTGCCATCTACTGGAAATCATGTTCCAAATGTTCACAAATACACTGAATATAGTAATATTTTATACTCCTCAATAGAGATGAGCGAATTTGCCTTTTTTCAGGTCGAGTCGGGTTTCATGAAACCCGACTTTCGCAAAAGTCGGGTCGAATGAAATCGGCCGATTATCGTGAAAAGTCGAAGGCCGACTGAGACACGAAACCCAATGCAAGTCAATGGGGAAGAAAAGTCGGCAGTGAGTGGAGGACAGGAAACACACCTACAGTGCCCATTTTAATTCCAAAAACATCAATTCTTATTACTTAAGCTTGTCAACCTTAATTTACTTTATAATAATAGTTAGGCATTGAAAACTGGGGGTTATTTGGCTAAAGTTGTGGGGGGGGTAGGGCTGGCTCCAGATTTTCGTGGGCCCAGGGCCAAAGAGTGTCAATGAGATCCTTTATAACATGCCACAATTTATGATCCTCTGATACGGCAGAGAAATAGCGGTATTGTACAATGAAAAATACTTCAATTCTTACATCACATCACTGATATCCATTTTAAATTCTCCAATAGCTCCAAAAACGGACAGTATATAACTCCATACAGTATTATGGCCAGCGCTTAGTGCGCTATACAGAGTAATGAGGCCCATATATTTCTCCATATAGAATCATTGGTCCCATATAATGTTCCATACAGTATATGATGAGCTCCACATAATGCTACAGTATATGTTGGTCCCCATGGATGAAGCTCCACTGTCTTATGGGCCCAAATAATGCTCCATATATAATGGGCCCCATTTCTAATGCTCCAGTGCATAATGGGCCCTGTAAATGCTGCTCCAGTGTGTGATGTCCACCTTTGGAATACTCCAGTGTATGGTGGGCCCCATATATCATTCTCCAGAGCATAGTGCTCCCCAAAAATTGCTCCCAATCTTTAAAACAATTAAATAAGTCTCCTCGCTAGGGAATCCCTGTACTAGTCTGGACTCCTCGTCATACCCATCTTCCATCTCTCTGCACTTGGACTGTTTAGGCAGAGGGCGTACAGACGTGATGTCATCGCGCTCTCTGACCAGAATGTCACTGTCAGGAAACGCGGAAGACCTCACAGCGGTGGAGCAGGGAGAGGCAAGTATTTCAACTTTGCAAGTGCTGTGATCCTGAGCAAGCAGGGGGGGCCCACTCGTTGGCGACAGCACTGGCACAGGGCCCCTCATAGTACGGCAGTGTGTCTGATGGTGGGTGGGTCCTCCCACCGGCAGAGACAATTTTGCGTACTATGAGGGGCTCTGTGCCAGTGCCGTCGCTGATGAGTATGCCCCCCCACCTGCTCAAGGAACCGGCATTTTCATCTGCATCTTCCTCTTTGTCACCGTGTAAGGTGGTATAGTATGCGGGAAGGGGAACCTTAGTTTCATCAGGGTCAGATTCTGGCTGTGTAGAGTGCAAGGGGAATGTAGTGGTCTGGGTCAATGTACCAGCAGAATCATCTAGCAGTGGCTGGGCATCAGTGCACTTGTGGCGCCCCCTGGAGTACGGTCGCCACAGTGGCATTACCTTCCTCCTAGGGAGTGTGATGTCATGCTTGCTAGCAACGAAGGATCTCTCTAGCAGTTAAACCAACACACAACACAGTTCCCACTCCAGGCCAGCAGGGAGAGCTCTGAACCTGACTGCTGAGGAGCTGCTCTCTGTGGTCGGGAGGAGTTAGGGCAGTCTATGAAGGGAAGGGGAAGTGTGTGGATGTGAGAAGGGGAGCTGGAGGATGAGCAGAGTTAAGGCTCACTCCTAGCTTGAGCGCATGGTCCGGATTCCGGTCTCCGAGTTTGTAGGGACACTGATGGCCCTGCAGCAGAAACCGGAGGAAGTAGCAGCTGTAAATTCTCTGTTCCCAACTAAGGCTCGGAGGCCCCAGCAGTGACTTGTGTGAGCCAGAAGGAAAAGGCTATGGCTGCCTGCCGTACGAGAAAGTTTCAAAACAGAGTCAAGAGGGGGAACTTCAGTGAACTCAGTACTGCAAGTACCTCAGATAAGCGCTAGAACGGAGGCCACACTACCTATCTGCAGAGAGAGAATTCCTAATTTGCTTCCAGGCTGACCAACTCCTTCTCCATCTGTACTCTGGGTCCTGTACGGCACTTACCAAGTACAGGTAAAGGAACTGCACGACTGTGTCTGTCATCTTTCTCCTGCGCCTGGCGCACGGCTCTGCTACATCCTGCTTTGCACACCATCTACCAACTCTTTCATCTGCCCTGCGACTACGGCCCTACCTGTGCAGGGCATCTACTGTACATCTTAGCTGCACCACAACATCTGTCCCAGAGAAGCGACACTGCAGCGCTGGTCAATCTGATCAGAAACCACAGGTGGCGTCACGTATCATTCACCTATAAACGTTATTCACCCCTTTTCATGGACGCCCATGCCCACGGACCGGGTCACCACCACCGTGACACATCCCTCTGAGACACCGGCCCGGTACCGATTAACCCCACTGCCCTGGCTGGCCACCCACACTCGATGTCAGATTCACCTTGAATTGGGGAATTCACAATTTGACTTGATAACCCAGGCATGGTATGTGGGAAAGAGCTACATGGACTAATGTGAAGTGTGGCCTGCTGCATCATTCACTTTTCGTGGGGGTAAAGGACACAAGGAAAGGGGTTCTTCCTGATCAGGAGGCAGCACTTGACGACTCAGTGCTTGCATTTTTTTTGAAACTTCAGAAGAGGAGCTCTACGCAGCTGTATACAGTGTTGGGGTCATTTTTAAATCTACATGTAAATTTCAGGAGTAACCCACAGACTCTCACACGCTCAGGATGGATCACACCACAATATAAAAAGAAGATCTGCAAGAAATAATCACACATGTGGGCCAATGATGGAGGTGTCAATGATACACTTAGAGTGGTGGGTGGAGGAGGACTTCCTGGCAGAAAGGGTACAGTATCACCAGATACCAGGTATATATAGCATAGTTTAAACATTAAAAATGTACGTCTATATTTCAGGAGTAGTGTTGAGCCACCCCGCTAGTGTTCGAGTTCGGTTTGGTTCGGTTCGGTTCGTCGAACAGGATGCAAGTTCGTCGAATGTTCGTCGAACGTTCGACGAACACCATCGAGCCCCATTGAAAACAATGGCAGGCAAACACAAACACATACAAACACATGGAAAACAATTACAAAACACCTTAAAAGGTGTCCCAAAGCAGACACAATGCTCAGAAGACAAAAATAACATATGGAAAAGAGCAACTACATATAGAAAAGAGGTGGAGGAGTAAAAGGAGGAGGAGGAGACACAGATATAGGCATGTCATGCCCTTATAAAGTCAAGAAAGGCTGGACTAAAAATCTAAAATAAAAAAAAATCTAAAATTCTAAAATCGAAGACGATCATATACCGTTGGTCTTCCCACCATAAATTATGCCAACTCCCGATCGAGCGGCATTATTCCCACGACCCTCGAACAGCGTCCATGAAGGCAAAGTGTTTGGTTTCCGGGGGCGGTATGGTTGCAAAGCTGAACCTTAAAGGAATGTCCAGAAGGGCACCACCAGGAGTGGAGCCTGCGCCTTAATTGGACTCCACACGGGCAACCTCAACCATGCCAGCTACGGAAAAGATGGACAGATTGCAAGCTTTGTCGATTCTGTGGGTGGTGGTGCGTGGCTGTTTTTAGTTGTGCTAGCGATTTGTCAGCTTAATTCCGTTAACGAACGAGACTCCGGCATGACCCCGCGGTCTGCGTCCAGCTTACTAGAGGGACACGCGACACTCTGGCACGCGAGATCAAGCAATAACAGGTCTGTCATGCCCTTACATGTCCTGGGCTGCATGCGCGCTACACTGAAATGACCAGCGAAAGAGGATTTCCCAGTAAGTGCAGGTCAACCGGAATTCCGGAATTAGGCTTAACCGGCATTCCAGAAAGAATGTGAAAAAATTAATTGTCCAAACCACAGGTGCTGTAGCTTGCTTAACAGCTGGGCTCCTCTGCTGAGTAGCATGCAGTACTTACATAAACAGGCGGCATAGCTTGGTTCACGGGTGGGCAACTCTGATGAGTAGCAGACAGTGCTTAGCAGAGTTGAGCGAAACGGGTTGGTCAAATTCATAAGTCGCCGACTTTCGCTAAAGTCGGGTTTCATGAAACGAAACCCGACCATAGCGTGAGGTCGGCCACGAGGTCGGCGACCATAGCGCCAAAGTCGAGTTTCAAATGATGCTTCCAGTGCCCTTTTTCAGACAATGATGGAGGACGCACACTGTGGGCAACGCGATGACATGGGCATCGGTCACCACCATCTTTGAGAAGGGCATGCAATTGATTGGCTTGCTTTGTGTGGCGTCACAGGGGCTATAAAAGGGAGTGCACGCCGACCGCCATCTTACTTCTGACGATCTTAGCACAGGGAGAGGTTGCTGCTGCTGATTCTGAATAAGGGAGAGCGTTAGGCAGGGAAGAACAAAAAAACTGCTTCTGCTGTTAGCGATTTCCACTGTACAACACAACAGTTAGTGTGCAGTGACAGGGGAGGCTATATTTTTTGTGCATCAGCTCTGTTGGTTGCCTTATAAAGCTCCCTGATAGCTGCATTGCTGTTTGCACACTGCTGTGCAAACTGCTTTTTTAAAAGCAAAAATACTTTTCTTCCTCTTTTCTGCACAGTTACAAAGCGTTCATTTTTCCACACTTTTGTGTGCAGCAGTCCTGCTTATTAGGCTGCCTGCGTCCATACTTGGACTGAGAGCATCATTGTCAGCCTCCTAAAATCTCTAGGGAGCTTCCAATTCTCCCCAATACTATATACACACCTTGTACTTTGTCGTACACCAGCCAATTTCAGCCTGTTACATTGAGGTGTAATCTATAGTGGGCCTGAGATAATAGTTCAGCCTCCTAAAATCTCTAGGGAGCTTCCAATTCTCCCCAATACTATATACACACCTTGTACCTTGTCATACACCAGCCAATTTCAGCCTGTTAAATTGAGGTGTAATCTATAGTGGGCCTGAGATAATAGTTTAGCCTCCTAAAATCTCTAGGGAGATTCAAATGCTCCCCAATACTATATACACCTTGTACCTTGTTTTACAGTACCATATAGCTGGTGGTATTTTGGGTACATTTTTCCAAAAATGAGGAAGTATGGTGGAAGAGGCCATGGAAGTGGGCGGGGGTTGCCACCAGGTACTGATGGTGGTGGGGGTGCATCTGCTGTTAGTAGCAAACCACAATAGCACCTAAGGCAGGAGGTGTTGAGCCTGCATCATCGTCTGGCTCCACAAGGCCTCGAAGACTCCCTTTTCTGGGAGTAGGTAAACCGCTTTTAAAGCCGGAGCTTCAGGAACAAGTTTTGGCTTACATTGCTGACACAGCCTCCAGCTCTATCGCTTCCTCTTCTGAAGTTTCAAAAAATAAAAGCACTGAGTCATCAGTGGAGGCTCCTGGTCAGGAACAACACCTTTCCTTGTGTCCTTCACCCCCACCAAAAGTGAAGGATGCGGCAGGCCACACTACAGATTACTCCATGGAGCTCTTTTCACATACCATGCCTGGGTTATCAAATCAAATCGTGAATTCCCCAGTCCAAGATGAATCGGACATGGAGTGCACTGATGCACAGCCACTGCTAGATTTTTCTGCTGCTACATTCACTCAGAGCACTACATTGTCCTCGCAGTGTACTGAGCCAGAATCTGACCCTGATGAAACTCCGGAGCCCATTCCCGCATACTATACCACCTTACACGGTGACACAGAGGAAGGTGCAGATGAAATTGAAGAGGAGGTGATGGATGACCCAGTTGTTGACCCAAATTGGCATCCATTGGGGGAAGAGGGTGCCGCTGCAAATAGCTCAGAAGAGGAGAAGGAGGATCCGCAGCAGGCATTGACATCGCAACAGCTGTTATCTGGCAGGCCCGTAGCAGTCCAAAAACGGTTTACAAAAACCCAAAGAGTTGCAGGTCAGCTTGGCCAGACCGTCAAATTAGCACAGCGTGCAAGGCCTCAAAATGTCTTCCATAGTAGGAAGAGTATAAATAGGCAGAAGACATAATAATGTGGAGGCCGGATAATCAATGATTACACGGCCATAGAAAATGATCACTAATATATATAGTATATCATGATCCACATATTAAGACTGACCAATAGCGGAAAAACTGCACATTTAATAGAAGCTACCCAAAGAAAAAGCAGTCAAAATTCCATAAAATGTAAATTTTATTAGAAAATATTAAAAGAATTATATAAGGACATACAGTGCATGGTGGGGAAGAGCAGGAAATATAATGTCATCATGGTCAGAAAGGAATAACCACACTGCACACAACATACCAGGATATAGAGTAGTATTAGATGTACGTAGATTACTAGTAATTAGACCAGGGAAGAAATGGCAAGGAGCGTATAGAACATCACCATATGGCCAGTTAGGAAAATATCCTTAAATTGGAAAACTTCCCTGTCATAGAGAACACACTACATACAACCAGATGCTATGTAAGGTATCAAAATAAAAGCTGATAGCTATGTTACAATACCTGGAAACAGTGGTGGCAGTGGGGTCAATCCGGTCCCGGGGACCGGATTGACCCCACTGCCACCACTGTTTCCAGGTATTGTAACATAGCTATCAGCTTTTATTTTGATACCTTACATAGCATCTGGTTGTATGTAGTGTGTTCTCTATGACAGGGAAGTTTTCCAATTTAAGGATATTTTCCTAACTGGCCATATGGTGATGTTCTATACGCTCCTTGCCATTTCTTCCCTGGTCTAATTACTAGTAATCTACGTACATCTAATACTACTCTATATCCTGGTATGTTGTGTGCAGTGTGGTTATTCCTTTCTGACCATGATGACATTATATTTCCTGCTCTTCCCCACCATGCACTGTATGTCCTTATATAATTCTTTTAATATTTTCTAATAAAATTTACATTTTATGGAATTTTGACTGCTTTTTCTTTGGGTAGCTTATAGTAGGAAGAGTGCAGTGTGGCACTTTTTTGAACAAAATCCTAATGATCAGGCAAAGGTTATCTGTAAGAAGTGCGCAAAGACCTTTAGCCGAGGGAAAAATCTGAGAAATTTGAATACCAGTTGCATGCTTAGACATTTAACCACAATGCACTTGGAAGCGTGGACTGACTACCAAACCTCACGTACCACATGTGCACCAGCTCCAAATGAAGGTAGTAAGCAATGCTACATCGCTTCCCCCACTGTAAGCCCAACGGTTAGCACACCACCAGCAGCAAATGTTGAGGTGTCGTCGCAAGGCCAAAGCAGTCAGGGAATCACAATGTTATTGCTGCGAAAGACTGAATCTAGGCCATCAGCAAGACCACCAACACCATCACCAACCCTCTCACAGTCCGCCATGACCACCGCTAGTTCCACCATATGCAGCTCTCAAGTCCAGTTCACCCTACCAGAGACTCTCAGTAGGTCAAGAAAGTATTCATCCTCTCATTCGAGTGCACAGTGTTTGAACGCCTACATTGCCAAACTAATCTCGTTAGAGATGATGCCCTGCCGGTTGGATGAAAGTGAAGCTTTCTGCGAGCTCATGGCCTGCGCAGTACCACGCTATGACCTACCCAGTCGGCACTTCTTTTCTCAAAAAGCCATCCCAGCCCTCCACCTGCATGTGAAAGACCGCATTGTCCATGCACTCAAGCAATCAGCGAGTGGAAAGGTGCACCTCACAACAGATGCATGGTCCAGTAGGCATGGCAAGGGCCGTTACGTGTCCATCACTGCACACTGGGTTATTGTGGTGGATGCAGGGTCCACAGGGGACAGTGCTGCCTAGCCCACGGTATAGGAAACAGTTGGCTGTAGGCGTTCGACCCTCCTCCTCCTTCTCCAGAAGCGAAAGCTCGTCCACAGAGCGCAGTTGCACGAGCACTCCATCGGCAACTGCCAGTGTTGCACACGAGGTGTCCCACTATCGAACAGCTACTGGTAAGCGTCAGCAGGCTGTGTTGAAGATGAAGTGTTTGGGCGACAACAGACACACCGCGGAGGTACTGGCCGACTACTTGCAGCGACAAACTGTGTCATGGCTGGGCAGTCTACATCTTGAGACAGGCAAGGTAGTTAGTGATAACGGCCAGAATTTTGTGGCAGCCATAGCCCTTTCAAAACTCAGACACATACCTTGCCTGGCTCACACCTTGAACCTGGTGGTGCAGTGCTTCCTCAATAATTATCCAGAGTTAACAGCCCTGCTCCATAAGGTGCGAAGACTGTGCTCGCACATCCGCCGGTCACCCGTACACTCCAGTCGTATGCAGAAGCTGCAGCGATTGCTCCACCTTCCCAAGCACTGCCTAATTATCGATGTTGTAACAAGGTGGAACTCCACCCTGCACATGGTTCAGAGGCTGTGCGAACAGAGGCAGGCTGTAATGCATTTGTGGGAGGATACACGGGCAGGCAGTTTGAAGGCAGACATGGAGTTGTCTGGTGTGCAGTGGTCGAAGCTGAAAGACCTCTGTTAAGTCCTTCAGTGTTTTGAGGAATGCACACGGCTAGTAAGCGCAGACGACGCCATCATAGGAATGAGCATCCCACTTATGCGTCTGCTCATGCAAACTTTCGAAGAGTGCAACACTTCTTCCTCAGGGGATGTTATCCCCTGAGGAAGAAGTGTTGCACACTTCGAAACGCGTTGGGAAATAAATAGTTAAATCTTTCATCATAACCTGGATTCGTCATTTTGTCAAGCAGCTCACTAAAAGTCCGTGAATCTGTTCCATAAGAAACTGAAGTTTTGGCGGTCACGGAGTTGACCTTTGGACGTGCAGCAGGCTGACCACGGACCTTACATGTCTTAAACTCTCCTGGAAAGGGTGAGTGTATTTCTACTAGTTCCTTCAATATTTTACCCGAATAAGACCCTATTGCGCTTTCTTTTCCTATAGTTTATCTACATGCAAACTTTGACGCACATTAAGGAGCAGGCGTCTGCAGCCGAGGAGGAAGAGGAGGAGGGAAGCCTTGATGACAGTCAGCCATTGTCTGCTCAGGGAACTCTCCTGGACGAGGTGGAGGAAGAAGAGGAAGAGGAGGAGGAGGAGGATGATGGGGATGATTATTTAGGGGAGGAGGATGCTTCTCAGGGGGCTAGAGAAAATGTTGGCGTGGCAAGGTTAGGTACAGGGTTTGTACGTGACTGGAGGGATGTTGATTTGCCAGAAAGTGCTCCTCCACCCAGCACTCGCAGTGCATCATTGACACCTGGAACAGTGGCCCACATGTGTGATTATGCCTTGCAGATCCTAAAAAGGGACCCCCGCATTGCCAAAATGATGAACGATGACGACTACTGGTTGGCTAGCATCCTGGATCCACGATATAATGGCAAATTCCAAAACATCATGTCACAGGAGAACCTAGAGCTAATATTAACTAACAAACAAGCAACTCTGGTAAACCGTTTGTTTGAGGCATTCCCAGCACACGGCGGCGGTGATGGTTCTCCCACGAGCCGTAGGGGGCAACATGGAAGAGGTGTTCGTGGTGCACACAGCTGAAGTGGCGTTGGACACAGGGGTTTCATGACCATGTTGTGGACTGACTTTTCAAGTACCGCTCACACGACTGGTAATACTGCATCGATTGAAAGTGAAAGGAGACAGCAGTTGTCAACTATGGTTACAAACTACTTCTCTTCCCATATCGATGTTCTCCTTCACAGGTCATTCCCCTTTGACTATTGGGCATGTAAACTGAACACCTGGCCTGAATTGTCCCAATATGCCTTACAGGAGCTTGCTTGTCCTTTCTGCTAGTGTGCTATCCGAAAGAGTCTTCAGTGCTGCTGGATCAATCCTGACAGAAAAAAGGACTCGTCTGTAGAACCAAAATGTTGATGATCTAACCTTCATTAAAATGAACCATGCATGGGTTTCAAAGGACTTTGTCCCACCTTCCCCTGCTGACACGTAGGTTGCCCTAAAAATGGATCGCTTTTGTCCTCCTCTTCCTCGTACTTTTCCAGTTCCTTCATTTTCAGCTGCTGAATGTCCAACATCAACATATGCCATTTTTTCAACCTCCCTAACTGGGCTGCCTCCCCCCCAAGACCGGGGTCACTACCTGGCGCACGCACCCGTGCGAGTGCTGTTGCCCTGGACAGGTGGGCCAAATCTTGGGAGACGGCACTGGCACAGGGTCCCTCATAGTACAATCAAGTGTCTCTGACGGTGTGGGTGCACACCCGTCGTCAGACACACCGGCGTACTATGAGGCGCCCTGTGCCAGTACCGCCGCCCACGAGTGGGCCCCCCTGCTTGCTCAGGGCCCCAGCACTTGCAATACTTACCTCTCCCTGCTCCACCGCTGTGTAGTCTGGGCTGTTAAATCCTTCACTAGGACTGCCAATACAAATTTGGTGAACTGATAGATGATGGTTAAGACGTAGCTATGCCCTGTCCTGCTGGGCTCTATCTTCAGATGATCAATGGCTTCCATTTGTTATGGACGTCGACTCACAATGAGATGCAGTGGTGGTTTATCATCAGCTTTCACGGTTTTCCGACTCACAGACGTGTGACATTCCTGCCCACATTTTTAAATGTGTCCCCTCATGCCAATCCAATAGAATCGCCTACGGCCTGTGGCTTCTGTCTTTTGCACTCCAAAGTTACCTGACAGATCATGATATCATGTCGGCGGTCACGGCTGCACCCGCTCCCGCCCCTCCTCCAGCGGCAACCGCCGCCACCTCCTCCTACCGGTGTCCTCGCCGCGGCGCGCTCCCACGCTCTGCCTCCCCTCCTGTGACGGCACCGCGCTCCTTCCTTAGGGCGCGCGCGCGCACCAGCGTCCCCTCTTCTGCCTACGGGGGGTGGCGCCGGGGGCGGCACGTACCGCCCGCTTCCGGACCCTAGGGTATTTCTGGCGCGCTCTCTATTGAGAGGACGCCTGAGAGTTGCTGTGTGCTCGCCACGCTGCGCTTTGGCCCCTTTCCGGTTTCTATAGTGCCGCCTGTGTCCTGTCTGTCTTCCCCGTGGCTACCAGCCCCCGGCTCTGCTTCCTTGTTCCCAGTGTTCTCTCACCCTGCATGACCGCCCTGTTCTCCCTCCTGGTACCTCCTTGTGTGCATCCTCCCGGTCCTCTCCCCTCTAGTACCTGCTCCCTGTCGGTCTACCCATCCTGTAATCCTGTTAAGGTCCTCTACCTCTCAGTCCAGTACTCCTGCCTACGGGCGCCTCTTGTCCTTGAGCCGCCCCTCCTGGTACCGGCTGTCGCGGTTCTGTCCTCGGTAGTCTTGCCCCAAACGATCCCTGTATAGGGGTCGGTCTTCACCTGGAGCGCTCGACCCCCGGGGCTCCAGATCCGCAACCCAGAGGGTCCACTCTCGGACGTCCGTTTTCAAAAAACGTCACACATGATAGGCAGTGAGGACAATGTCTACATCTCTCCCTGTGATCACAATTTGATGGAGATGAGTAACGGTGATGGGATCCACGGTAATGCGATACAGCAAACCTTTCTTCACAAGAACTGTTTTCGCTGTCTCCACAGACAAAGTAATTGAGGGTCAGCATCGCCTCTGAGAATTCTCACGGGAGTTTTTCCTGTGATTAGTAATTCTAAAATCTCTGCAATCACTCGACTTTCCGTCTGTACTTGTATCCATCTCGTTTCCTCTTGCGGAGAGTCTGGACTGTCTTACTGAGACTGAAATATATATGAAGATTGAAAAATACCCCAACAGTGTATACTGGTGTACGCTTCAAATACATTACCCTTTTTCTACTTTTTAGATTCTTATCTAATCCATACTGAGGCTGTGAGTGTCATTGTCGGACTATGGAAATATACACGGAGATTTTTCATGTGTAAACTATACTACATATATACCTGTTATCCGGTGATACTGTACCCTTTCTCAACTTTCTACAATCTTGTCGAATCCATACTGGGCCTGAGACCATCTGAGTCTGCCTCCTGATTAGAGATGAGCGGTGTTCGAGTCGACCTGTTCGCCAAGTTCAAATTCGAGCTGTTTTGGGCGGTGTGCGAGCCGTTCATCAAACTCGAACACTTTGCTTAAAATTCGGCTGTTATAGGTTCCGTTCGAGAACGGTTCGTTCACCAAAAGCGTAACTTTATTTTCACATTAATAATGGTTTTAAATGTTAATAGACAGTTTCATGGCATAGTAGCGGTGTCTGGTAGCCAGCGGCTTAGTGCACCTGTCAAGGAGCTACACCGTGTGTGTTTCTAATAATTTTTTACCGCATCTTGTCCAGAAAATCCTTTTGGGCATTGTAGCACTGTCTGCTACTCAGCAGAGGAGCCCACCCATGAACCTAGCTATGCCGCCTGTTTATGAAAGAACCAGTTTTTGACTGCATTTAGCCCAGTTAATACTTTGGGCCTAGTAACTGTGTCTGCTACTCAGCAGAGGAGCCCACCCGTGAACCTAGCTGTGCCGCCTGTTTATGTAAGAACCATTTTTTAACTCCATTTTGCCCAGTCAATACTTTGGGCCTAGTACCTGTGTCTACTGCTCAGCAGAGGAGCCCACCCGTGAACCTAGCTATGCCGCCTGTTTATGTAAGCACTGTCTGCTACTCAGCAGAGTTGCCCACCCGTGAACCAAGCTATGCCACCTGTTTATGTAAGAACTGCGTGCTACTCAGCAGAGGAGCCCAGCTGTTAAGCAAGCTACAGCACCTGTGGTTTGGACAATTAATTTTTTCACATTCTTTCTGGAATGCCGGTTAGGCCTAATTCCGGAATTCCGGTTGACCTGCACTTACTGAGAAATCCTCTTTCGCGGGGAAGAATTGGAATCCCAGATCACCATCACTAACGTGGTTCAGCGGGTTATCCGCACCTGTAAGCGACACACGCTGGTCATTTCAGTGTAGTGCGCATGCAGCCCCGGACATGTAAGGGCATGACAGACCTGTTATTGCTCTATCTCTCGTGCCAGAGCCTCGCGTGTCCCTCTAGTAAGCTGGACGTGGACCGCGGGGTCATGCCGGAGTCTCGTTCGTTAACGGAATTAAGCTGACAAATCGCTAGCACATCTAAAAACGGCCATGCACCACCATCCACAGAATCGACAAAGCTTGCAATCTGTCCATCTTTTCTGTAGCTGGCATGGTTGAGGTTGCCCATGTGGAGTCCAATTAAGCCGCAGGCTCCACTCCTGGTGGTGCCCTTCTGGACATTCCTTTAAGGTTCAACTTTGCAACCATACCGCCACCGGAAACCAAACATTTTGCCTTCATGGACGCTGTTCGAGGGTCGTGGGAATAACGCCACCCGATCGGCAGTTGGCATGATTTATGGTGGGAAGTCCCACAGTATATGATCGTCTTCGATTTTAGAATTTTAGATTTTTTTTTATTTTAGATTTTTAGTCCTGCCTTTCTTGACTTTATAAGGGCATGACATGCCTATATCTGTGTCTCCTCCTCCTCCGTTTACTCCTCCACCTCTTTTCTATATGTCGTTGCCCTTTTCCATATGTTATTTTTGTCTTCTGAGCATTGTGTCTGCTTTGGGACACCTTTTAAGGTTTTTTGTAATTGTTTTCCATGTGTTTGTATGTGTTTGTGTTTGCCTGCCATTGTTTTCAATGCGGCTCGACGGTGTTCATCGAACGTTCGACGAACATTCGACGAACTTGCCTCCTGTTCGACGAACCGAACCGAACTCGAACACTAGCGGGGTGGCTCAACACTACTCCTGATATATAAACTTACATTTTTAATGTTTAAACTATGCTATATATACCTGGTATCTGGTGATACTGTACCCTTTCTGCCAGGAAGTCATCCTCCACCCACCACTCTAAGTGTATCATTGACACCTGCATCATTGGCCCACATGTGTGATTATTTCTTGCGGATCTTCTTTTTATATTGTGGTGTGATCCATCCTGAGCATGTGAGAGTCTGTGGGTTACTCCTGCAATTTATATGTAGATTTAAAAATTACCCCAACACTGTATACAGCTCTACGCTTGTGATAAATTACCCATTTACTGCTTTTTATATTCTGGTCTAATCCAAACTGACCAAGTGAGAGTCTGTTTCTGACTGTGGAAATAAATACTGAGATTGACAATGACCCCTACACTGTGTACAGCTGAACGCTTCAGATCCATTACCGTTTTACGGCTTTTTATATTGTGTTGTAATCCATACTGAGCCTGAGAGCGTCTGTGTCTGCCTCCTGATATATATACGGAGATTTAGAATGTTTAAACTATACTATATATACCTGGTATCTGATGATACTGTACCCTTTTTCTACTTTTTATATTCTTGTCTAATCCATACTGAGCCTGTGAGCGTCTCTGTGTGACTCATGAAATATATAGGGAGATTGACAATTATCCTTTGAGTGTATAGAGCTGTACGCTTCTGATACAGTACCATATATCTGATGTTATTTTGGGTACATTTTCTCCAAAATTTGGAAGTATGGTGGAAGAGGCGCGGATGTGGGCATGGGGGGGCCAGCTGGTACTGATGGTGGTGGTACATCTGCTGGTAGTGGCAAAAGCACAATAGCAGCTAAGGCAGGAGGTGTTGAGCCTGCGTCATGGTCTGGCTCCGGAACGCCTGGAAGGCTACCTTTTCTGGGAGTAGGTTAACCGCTTTTAAAGCCGGAGCATGAGGTACTGGTTTTGGCTTACATTGCCGAAACCGACTCCAGCAAATATGCCCTGCTCTTCTGAAGTTTCAAAAAATGCAAGCACTGAGTCGTCAAGTGCTGGCTCCTGGTCAGGAAGAACCCCTTTCCTTGTTTCCTTCACCCCCACCAAAAGTGAATGATGCAGCAGGCCACACTTCACATTAGTCCATATAGCTCTTTCCCACATACCATGCCTGGGTTATCAAGTCAAATCGTGAATTCCCCAGTCCAACATGAATCTGACATCGAGTGTGGGTGGCCAGCCAGGGCAGTGGGGTTAATCGGTACCGGGCCGGTGTCTCAGAGGGATGTGTCACGGTGCTGGAGACCAGGTCCGTGGGCATGGGCGTCCATGCAAAGGGGTGAATAACGTTTATAGGTGAATGATACATGACGCCACCTGTGGTTTCTGATCAGATTTACTAGCGCTGCAGTGTCGCTTCTCTGGGACAGATGTTGTGGTGCAGCTAAGATGTAGAAGCCCTGCACAGGTAGGGCCGTAGTCACAGGGCAGATGAAAGAGTTGGTAGATGGTGTGCAGAGCAGGATGTAGCAGAGCCGTGCACCAGGCGCAGGAGAAAGATGACAGACACAGTCGTGCAGTTCCTTTACCTGTACTTGGTAAGTGCCGTACAGGACCCAGAGTACAGATGGAGAAGGAGTTGGTCAGCCTGGAAGCAAATTAGGAATTCTCTCTCTGCAGATAGGTAGTGTGGCCTCCGTTCTAGCGCTTATCTGAGGTACTTGCAGTACTGAGTTCACTGAAGTTCCCCCTGTTGACTCTGTTTTGAAAGTTTCTCGTATGGCAGGCAGCCGTAGCCTTTTCCTTCTGGCTCACACAAGTCGCTGCTGGGGCCTCCGAGCCTTAGTTGGGAACAGAGAATTTACAGCTGCTACTTCCTCCGGTTTCTGCTGCAGGACCGTCAGTGTCCCTACAAACTCAGAGACCGGAATCCGGACCATGCGCTGCAGCTCCCCTTCTCACATCCAAACACTTCCCCTTCCCTTCACAGACTGCCCTAACTTCCCTCCTCCCGACCACAGAGAGCAGCTCCTCAGCAGTCAGGTTCAGAGCTCTCCCTGCTGGCCTGGAGTGGGAACTGTGTTGTGTGTTGGTTTAACTGCTAGAGAGATCCTTCGTTGCTCCCAAGCATGACATCACACTCCCTAGGAGGAAGGTAATGCCACTGTGGCGACCGGACTCCAGGGGGCGCCACAAGTGCACTGATGCCCAGCCACTGCTAGATGATTCTGCTGGTACATTGACCCAGACCTCTACATTCCCCTCGCACTCTACACAGCCAGAATCTGACCCTTATGAAACTCAGGTTCCCCTTCCCGCATACTATACCACCTTACACAGTGACAATGAGGAAGATGCAGATGAAAGTGCAGGTTCCTTGAGCAGTTGGGGGGGCATACTCATGGGCAACGGCACTGGCAACGAGTGGGCCCCCCCTGCTTGCTCAGGATCACAGCACTTGCAAAGTTGAAATACTTACCTCTCCCTGCTCCACCGCCGTGATGTCTTCCGCGTTTCCTGACAGTGACATTCTGGTCAGAGAGCGCGATAACATCACGTCTGTGCGCCCTCTGCCTAAACAGTCCAAGTGCAGAGAGATGGAAGATGGGGATGACGAGGAGTCCAGACTAGTACAGGGATTCCCTAGCGAGGAGACTTATTTAATTGTTTTAAAGGTTGGGAGCAATTTTTGGGGAGCACTATACTCTGGAGAATGATATATGGGGCCCACCATACACTGGAGCATTCCAAAGGTGGACATCACACACTGGAGCAGCATTTACAGGGCCCATTATGCACTGGAGCATTAGAAATGGGGCCCATTATATATGGAGCATTATTTGGGCCCATAAGACAGTGGAGCTTCATCCATGGGGACCAACATATACTGTAGCATTATGTGGAGCTCATCATATACTGTATGGAACATTATATGGGACCAATGATTCTATATGGAGAAATATATGGGCCTCATTACTCTGTATAGCGCACTATGTGGTGGCCATAACACTGTATGGAGTAATATACTGTCCGTTTTTGGAGCTATTGGAGAATTTAAAATGGATATCAGTGATGTGATGTAAGAAGTGAAGTATTTTTCATTGTACTATACCGCTATTTCTCTGCCATATTAGAGGATCATGAATTGTGGCATGTGTTAAAGAAGCCCATTGACACTCTTTGGCCCTGGGCCCACGAAAATCTGGAGCCAGCCCTACCCCCCCCCTCACAACTTTAGAAAAATAACCCCCAGTTTTCAATGCCTAACTATTATTATAAAGTAAATTAAGGTTGACAAGCTTAAGTAATAAGAATTGATATTTTTGGCATTAAAATGGGCACTGTAGGTGTGTTTCCTGTCCTCCACTCACTGCCGACTTTTCTTCCCCATTGACTTGCATTGGGTTTCGTGTCTCAGTCGGCCTTCGACTTTTCACGATAATCGGCCGATTTTGTTCGACCTGACTTCTGCGAAAGTCGGGTTTCATTAAACCCGACTCGACCTGAAAAAAGGCAAAGTCGCTCATCTCTAGTGCTTACATAAACAGGCGGCATAGCTAGGTTCACGGGTGGGCTCCTCTGCTGAGCAGTAGACACAGGTACTAGGCCCAAAGAATTGACTGGGCAAAATGGAGTTAAAAAATGGTTCTTACATAAACAGGCGGCACAGCTTGGTTCATGGGTGGGCTCCTCTGCAGAGTAGCAGACACAGTTACTAGGCCCAAAGTATTAAATGGGCTAAATGTAGTCAAAAACTGGTTCTTTCATAAACAGGCGGCATAGCTAGGTTCACGGGTGGGCTCCTCTGCTGAGTAGCAGACAGTGCTACAAGGCCCAAAAGAATTTTCTGGATAAGATGCGGTAAAAAATTATTAGAAACACACACGGTGTAGCTTGTTGTGAGTTCATTTTCCCCTTTACCACTGAGGCCCGATGAACTCCCTCTTCTGGTAAAGAAAGGTAGTGAGCCTGATTAGAAAATTAGGAAGGGGAAAGGGAAATTTGTGCTCACCAAAATAGTCCTGTAAGCCGGTCGTGCCTAGGGATCAAATGGCTGACCACCATGTGTTGCAAACATGAAGAGAGAAGGAAGATCAGGCACTGGAGACTTGATAAAATCCACGATAAGTTTTATTCACATAATTTCATGATAAAACCATAAAGGGGAAACCAGACCCCCCCACGCCTGACGCGTTTCGAACCTTACACCTTGTCTCCTCAGAGACATGAAACAAAACAGTTCACAAAATGATTATAAACATTCCTAATCAGCAGAGGGACTCCACACATGTGTATAATCAAAGAGGCAGACAACTAAGCCCTCAAATCACTGGTGGAGTCACTCCCTTGCAAGAAGAAAGAAAAAAAAAAAAAAGGAAAAGACCTATACAACAATGGACAAGACATAGAATAAATACAAACATGTGCAATACACACGTATAAATGCATAAATACATAGCAACTATCAAATGACAAACAAAAAAAAAACAAAAAAAAAAACCCCAAAAAAAAAAAATATATAAAAAACACCAAAAATCTCAGCACTCAATAAAAATACATAAGATCATTTCTATAATTTAGACCTTGCGGATATCGTGCATCAAGCGCAAGTATCCAGAAGGCTTCCCGACAGTGTAGTAAATGTTCCCAGTCACCCCCTCTGGGGGGTTTCAATACCCGTTCTATTCCCTTAACTTTAAGACTGCATAAATTACCCTTGTGTATTTCAAGGAAATGTTTCGACAAGCCAGACACATTCCTACGACTGGACATAGACTCTGGATTAGAAGCGGTGATGTGCTCACTTAGTCTCCTCTTCAGGCTGTGTGTGGTACAGCCAATGTAATATAAACTGCACAATGTGCACTCTGCCATATACACTAAGTGTGTGGTGTTACAATTCATGTAGGTTTTAATTTTGTAGGTTTGTTGTGTACTAAAATTAAAAAAATTTATCTGTAATATCCATATAGCGGCACAAACCACACAATTTTTCACCACACTTATAATTGCCCAGGTAATTTAACCACGTAGGTTTAGTGCAATCAGACAAATACAATGAGGGGGACAAAAAATGACTCAAATTTTTAGCTCTCTTTGGAACACACCTATGTCCACCAGCCAATATCTGCGATAAGACTGGATCTTGATGCAGTAAGGGAAGATGTTTATTTATAATTTTAATAACACCCTTGTAATCTGAACTGAAAGCGGTAGAAAAAGTGGGAATATTTTTATTTTGATTAGTGTGTACCATGTCATTCTGCAATAAACTACTCCTAGTTTTGTTATCCACTTTCTTAATAGCCCTATTTAACATCCAGTTCTTATAACCCCTTTTTGATAGCCTGGTGCAAATTTTACGACGCTCGGATTCATAAAGAGCGTCATTAGAGCATGATCTTTTGGCACGGATTAATTCACCCAACGGTAAATTTCGTATCACATGTGGCGGGTGACAACTATCCGCATGCAATATGGCATTACCACTGGTATCTTTTCTATATAGGGAAGTATATATATTCCCCGTTTTGACATCTCCCTTAATTTTAACATCCAGATATGTGGCACAAATGCCATGTATTTCGTGGGTGAATTTAATATTCAAAGAATTAGTCCCAATATACTCAAAAAACTTAAGCATGCCAGGAGAGGGAGATACATCACAACGATCAAACCACAATAGGATCACGTCATCAATGTATCTCCCCCACCACAATACATTGTCTAAATAGGGATTATCCATAGTATATATATATTTGTTCTCCCAAAAGGACATATATAAGTTGGCCAGAGTAGGAGAAAATTTTGACCCCATCGGGCAGCCACACACCTGAAGATAGTACTTAGTGTCAAATTTGAAAAAATTGGTGTTCAAAAGATGTTGTAACGCCATAATGATAAATTTTTTAAGATCAGAACTGAAATTACTTTCTTCAGTCAAAATGGTGGAAACAGCAGATAATGCCAAATCATGAGGTATACATGAATATAGAGCAACAACATCACATGTTATCCATGTGTGGTGAGTCCCCCATGCAACCTCCTGAAGTGCCTGCAGAAGCTGTTTGGTGTCTCTAATGTGACCTGGTGTTTTCAAAACCAAAGGTTGTAATTTTCTGTCTATCCACTCGGAGAGTTTTTCATTAACCCCTCCAATACCGGCCACTATGGGCCTGAAAGGTGGAGGAAACACGCCTTTATGAATTTTGGGTAAGGCGTGAAATACAGGACACACTGGTTTATCCACATATAAAAAATCAGCCATACGCTTGTCCAATACTCCCAAAGCAAGACCCTCCTGCAAAATCACAGATAAACCCTGCTGAATACAGCTTGTAGGATCATTGTTGAGAGGATGATATGTATTAATATCAGATAACATGGATAAAATTTCATTGCGATATAGTAGTGAGTCTAGAATCACCACTGACCCCCCTTTGTCTGATTGGCGGACCACTATATGTTTGTTCTTACTTAGTAAATGAAGCGCATGCTGCTCAATTGCAGATAAATTCATACAAGACTGCACATCTGAATCCAACAGAGATTTAACATCACGTTCTATTGCCCTCTGGAAAGTATCCATAATGGGCACTCTAGATATCAGGGGATAAAAAGTGGGGTTAGATATCTGTACATTTGTATCACATTGTACTGCTGTATGTTGATTTGTGTTCTCCAAACTAGACAACATGTCAAACAAAATTTGATCTCTAACAGGAGCAGCAAGTGGCAACAAATCAACATTGTTTGAACTCAAGGATGATATATCAGAAAATTGATTACCAATACCAGAATCAGGAGTAAAGAAATGTCTCTTAACTGTTAATAATCGCACGAATCGATTGACATCACATAATGTTTGAAACAAATCCCCTCTACATGTAGGAACAAAGGAAAGTCCTCTCTTCAAAACGCTCAGCTGAGCTTCACTCAGTATGGTAGCTGAAATGTTTATAACTGTAAACTCATCAGACGCAGCAATGTTACCGTTTATTTCCTCCAATGATTCACATTCCGCAGACCATATTGATGCTTTCTTCTTACGTCGACGTCCACCTCGCCTTGTTTTCTTTGATCGTTTTTTGCATGTGATGTTAAAGGTAACACCCGATTAGAGTCCATTGAACCCTCAGAAGTAGTAGGTGAATTAAAAGACTGTTCACATGAGGAAAAACTGACGTTGTTACTATGGAATGATTGATTCCTCTTGAGAATAGATCTAGGCTTATACGGAGTGAATTGTTTCCAAGCATAAACCATATTAGAGTCATAGTCCCTGCGATCACGCAGGAACTTATTTTTCTTGGACTTGGTAATGCCGCTTTCCAGATTATCAATATTAGCATGTAATCGTTCATAGCTCTTAGAAAATGTCATATGATCAGAAAATACATCCAACTTAGACTCCAAATCTTTGATGGAAGCTTCAATGTTGGTCAATTTGGCAGATTCTTCCTCCACAATAAGAGACATTAGTTTCAAAGAGCATTCACTCAAAATATCATTCCACTTCTGTAGAAAGGTATCATTATAAATCACAGTCGGTACCTTTTTTAATCTCAAACCTCGCGGTATCATCTTATGACTAACGTATTTCTCAAGAGTCACTGAGTCCCACCAGGTTTTAAGGTGAGAAGTCATCTTTCTCTCCAACTCAGAGAAAAGTGAATGCATGTCCATACTAATATTATCCTCATTATCAGAGGAAATGCCAAATAATTCATCAGCTTTTTTTCTTCTTAACAAGCAAGTTGCTGTAATATTTTTAGTCCCGGCTTGCATGTTAACAAATGTGCGGCTTGATGGGAGCACAGTTAGTCAGTATATTTAGAAAATTAGGAAGGGGAAAGGGAAATTTGTGCTCACCAAAATAGTCCTGTAAGCCGGTCGTGCCTAGGGATCAAATGGCTGACCACCATGTGTTGCAAACATGAA
Source organism: Dendrobates tinctorius (assembly GCF_039654945.1). Classification (NCBI taxonomy): domain Eukaryota; kingdom Metazoa; phylum Chordata; class Amphibia; order Anura; family Dendrobatidae; genus Dendrobates; species Dendrobates tinctorius. The sequence goes on from NW_027361714.1 coordinate 60,871,160, forward strand.
GAGAGAAGGAAGATCCGGCACTGGAGACTTGATAAAATCCACGATAAGTTTTATTCACTTAATTTCATGATAAAACCATAAAGGGGAAACCAGACCCCCCCACGCCTGACGCGTTTCGAACCTTACACCAGGTTCTTCCTCAGAGACATGAAACAAAACAGTTCACAAAATGATTATAAACATTCCTAATCAGCAGAGGGACTCCACACATGTGTATAATCAAAGAGGCAGACAACTAAGCTCTCAAATCACTGGTGGAGTCACTCCCTTGCAAGAAGAAAGAAAAAAAAAAAAAAAAAAGGAAATCATTTTGTGAACTGTTTTGTTTCATGTCTCTGAGGAAGAACCTGGTGTAAGGTTCGAAACGCGTCAGGCGTGGGGGGGTCTGGTTTCCCCTTTATGGTTTTATCATGAAATTATGTGAATAAAACTTATCGTGGATTTTATCAAGTCTCCAGTGCCGGATCTTCCTTCTCTCTTCAAGTGAGCCTGATTATCAAGCATCTGGGCCTAATGATGATGATTGGCTGAGTGGAGTTACTGACTGGATATAAGGCTGTCGACGCCCTTCTGCCCTGCAGGTGATTTCTCTGTGGGATCCTTGGATACCAGTCTGAATTCCTGCTCTTCTAAAGCTAAGTTTTCTGCTCTGCCATTTGCATTTGTACTTTGACTTTGTTTTGCTGGATTTCTGTCATTCCCTGCTGGGGTGAGCTGAATTCCTTTAGCTCTGTCTTCAGAAAATACCTGAGTGCTGATATAGTTTTTGAAGCCTAGCTGCTTCAGGGCCTTTTTCCATATCAGCCTGTTGGCTTATGTCTTTTATAGGGTTTTTGCAGATTGCAGACAACAGCTTTCCTATCCTGTCCTATTTTTAGTTAGCTTGGGCCCCATTGTTTGCTCAGCCTATCTTTCTATCTGTGTGAGTGTTTTTTCATCTTGTTTCACCGTCATTATATGTTGGGGGCTGCCTTTTACTTTGGGGTCTGCTCTGGGGCAGTTTAGATTTCCTTTTCTGTCTTTAGGTTATGTAGTTCTCCGGCTGTGATCGAGGGGTCTAGGGCACCGTAGGAACCCCCACGGCTACTGCTAGTTGTGTTGATAGGTTCAGGGGTCTGCAATCTGATAGTTGCCAACTTCTCCGGTTTTCTGGACGTAGCTTCTATTTTTGTGTCTGCCTCCTACGGTGACTCGTTCATAACAGTAGCTCCTTGACAGGTGCACTACACCGCTGTCTACCAGACACCGCTACTATGCCATAAAACTGTCTATTAACATTTAAAACCATTATTAATGTGAAAATAAAGTTACGCTTTTGGTGAACGAACCGTTCTCGAACGGAACCTCTAACAGCCGAATTTTAAGCAAAGTGATCGAGTTCGACGAACAGCTCGAACACCGCCCAAAACAGCTCGAATTTGAACTTGGCGAACAGGTCGACTCAAACACCGCTCATCTCTAATCAGGAGGCAGATGGTCTCAGGCCCTGTATGGATTCGACAAGATTGTAGAAAGTTGAGAAAGGGTACAGTATCACCGGATAACAGGTATATATGTAGCATAGTTTACACATTAAAAATCTATGTCTATATATCAGGAGTCAGTGAAAAATGAGGATGAATGAACTCATGGAGATCAACATCCAACACTGCGGAGACACCATCACATGTTTCTCAACGCAAGCAATGACTAGCCAGGTCTTTCCCCGGGAAGGAACAACCACGGGAAGGGCAGTCTCCAATGAAGGAAATTGGCATAGGTGGTTTGGCACAGGCCCAGTATGGATTCGACAAGATTGTAGAAAGTTGAGAAAGGGTACAGTATCACCGGATAACAGGTATATATGTAGTATAGTTTACACATGAAAAATCTATGTCTCTATATCAGGAGGCCTACTCAGACGGTCTCAGGCCCATTATGGATTCGACAAGATTGTAGAAAGTTGAGAAAGGGTACAGTATCACTGGATACCAGGTATATATAGCATAGTTTAAACATTAAAAATCTCTGTGTATATTTCCATAGTCCGACAAAGACACTCACAGCCTCAGTATGGATTAGACAAGAATCTAAAAAGTAGAAAAAGGGTAATGTATTCGAAGCGTACACCAGTATACACTATTGGGATATTTTTCAATCTTCATATATATTTCAGTCTCAGTAAGACAGTCCAGACTCTTCGCAAGAGGAAACCAGATGGATACAAGTACAGACGGAAAGTCGAGTGATTGCAGAAATTTTGGAATTACTAGTCACGGGAAAAACTCCGGGGAGAATTCTCAGAGGCGATGCTCACCCTCAATTACTTTTTCTGTGGAGACAGCGAAAACAGTTCTTGTGAAGAAAGGTTTGCTGTATCGCAGTACCGTGGATCCCATCACCGTTACTCATCTCCATCAAATTGTGATCACAGGGAGAGATGTAGACATTGTCCTCACTGCCTATCATGATCTGTCAGGTAACTTTGGAGTGCAAAAGACAGAAGCCACAGGCCATAGGCGATTCTATTGGATTGGCATGAGAGGACACATTTAAAAATGTGGGCAGGAATGACACATGTCTGTGAGTCGGAAAACCGTGAAAGCTGATGATAAACAACCACTGCATCTCATTGTGAGTCGACGTCCATAACAAATGGAATCCATTGATCATCTGAAGATAGAGCCCAGCAGGACAGGGCATAGCTACATCTTAAACATCATCTATCAGTTCACCAAATTTGTATTGGCAGTCCTAGTGAAGGATTTAACAGCCCAGACTACACAGCGGTGGAGCAGGGAGAGGTAAGTATTGCAAGTACTTGGGCCCTAAGCAAGCAAGGGGGGACCACTCGTGGGCGGCGGTACTGGCACAGGGCCCCTCATAGTACGCCGGTGCGTCTGACGGCAGGTGTGCACCCACACCATCAGAGTCACTTGATTGTACTATGAGGGACCCTGTGCCAGTGCCGTCGCCCAAGAGTGGGCCCACCCACCTGTTCTGGGCAACCTACGTGTCAACAGGGGAAGGTGGGACAAAATCCTTTGAAACCCATGCATGGTTCATTTTAATGAAGGTTAGATCATCAACATTTTGGGTCGACAGATTGTCAGGATTGATCCAGCAGCACTGAAGACTCTTTCGGATAGCACACTAGCAGTAGGGCAAGCGAACTCCTGTAAGGCATATTGGGCCAATTCAGGCCAGGTGTCCAGTTTACAGGCCCAATAGTCAAAGGGGAATGACCTGTGAGGGAGAACATCGATATGGGAGGAGAAGTACCGTATTTTTCCAACCATAAGACGCACTTTTTTTTACCGAGATTTGAATCTCGTCCCCCGAGATCTCGGGACGAGATCTGATCCCGCACATGCGCCGTCCCCGGACCGGCGGCCATCTTTCCGGCGTCCATGCTCCTGGAGGCCACCGCAACATGGTGGCGGACAGCAAGGGAAGTGCGGAGGCCTCCGTGCTGCGAAGAAATGCCGGCGGACCCGCCGCCCCTGCACCGGAGCACAGCCCGCTGCCACCACCGCACCGCAGAGCGCCTCCCGCTGCCACCACCGCTGAGCCCACCTGCCCCTGCCTCAGCACTCCTGCCCCTGCCCCAGCACAGCTGCCCCTGCCCCAGCACAGCTGCCCCTGCCCCAGCACTGCTGCCCCTGCCCCAGCACTGCTGCCCCTGCCCCAGCACAGCTGCACCTGCCCCAGCACAGCTGCACCTGCCCCAGCACAGCTGCCCTTGCCTCAGCACAGCTGCCCCAGCCTCAGCACTGCTGCCGCTGCCCCAGCACAGCTGCCTCTGCCCCAGCACTGCTGCCCCTGCCCCAGCACTGCTGCCCCTACCCCAGCGCAGCTGCCCCAGCACAGAGCCGCCACCGCACGAGCCTGGACCACTGAATGACCCCTGTGACTACTTCTCCACCTGTGCCGGATCCCTTCCCAGGTAAGCTGAATTAGGACTGTAAGACGGACCCCCATTTGACACATTATTTTTTTTTTCCTATTTTCCTACTGAAAATTGGGGTGTGTCTTATGGTCCGGTGCGTCTTATAGTCCGAAAAATACGGTAGTTTGTAACCATAGTTGACAACTGCTGTCTCCTTTCACTTTCAATCGATGCAGTATTGCCAGTCATGTGAGCGATACTTGAAAAATCAGTCCACAGCATGGTCATGAAACCCCTGTGTCCAACGCCACTTCGGCTGTGTGCACCACAAACACCTCTTCCATGTTGCCCCCTACGGCTCGTGGGAGAACCATCACCGCCGCTGTGTGCTGGGAATGCCTCAAACGGTTTACCACAGTTGCTTGTTTGTTAGTCAATATTAGCTCTAGGTTCTCCTGTGGCATGATGTTTTGGAATTTGCCTTTATAGCGTGGATCCAGGATGCTGGCCAACCAGTAGTCGTCATCGTTCATCATTTTGGCAATGCGGGGTTCCCTTTTTAGGATCTGCAAGGCATAATCACACATGTGGGCCAATGTTCCAGGTGTCAATGATGCACTGCGAGTGCTGGTTGGAGGAGCACTTTCTGGCAAATCAACATCCCTCCAGTCACACACAAACCCAGTACCTGACCTTGCCACGCCAACATTTTCTCTTGCCCCCTGAGAAGCATACTCCTCCCCTAAATAATCATCCCCATCATCCTCCTCCTCCACCTCTTCCTCTTCTTCATCCACCTTGTCCAGGAGAGTTCCCTGAGCAGACAATGGCTGACTGTCATCAAGGCTTCCCTCCTTGTCTTCTTCCTCGGCTGCAGACGCCTGCTCCTTAATGTGCGTCAAAGTTTGCATGAGCAGACGCATAAGTGGGATGCTCATGCTTATGATTGCGTCGTCTGCGCTTACCAGCCGTGTGCATTCCTCAAAACACTGAAGGACTTTACAGAGGTCTTTCAGCTTCGACCACTGCACACCAGACAACTCCTTGTCAACTCTGCCTTCAAACTGCCTGATCGTGTATCATCCCACAAATGCATTACAGCCTGCCTCTGTTCGCACAGCCTCTGAACCATGTGCAGGGTGGAGTTCCACCTTGTTGCAACGTCGATAATTAGGCGGTGCTTGGGAAGGTGGAGCAATCGCTGCAGCTTCTGCATACGACTGGAGTGTACGGGCGACCGGCGGATGTGCGAGCACAGTCTTCGCACCTTATGGAGCAGGGCTGTTAACTCTGGATAATTATTGAGGAAACACTATACCACCAGGTTCAAGGTGTGAGCCAGGCAAGGTATGTGTCTGAGTTTTGAAAGGGCTATGGCTGCCACAAAATTCCGGCCATTATCACTAACTACCTTGCCTGCCTCAAGATGTAGACTGCCCAGCCATGACTCAGTTTGTCGCTGCAAGTAGTCGGCCAGTACCTCCGCGGTGTGTCTGTTGTCGCCCAAGCACATCATCTTCAACACAGCCTGCTGACGCTTACCTCTAGCTGTTCGAAAGTGGGACACCTCGTGTGCAACACTGGCAGCTGCCGATGGAGTGCTTGTGCGACTGCACTCTGTGGACGAGCTTTCGCTTTTGGAGGAGGAGGAGGAGGGTCGAATGCTTACAGCCAACTGTTTCCTATACCGTGGGCTAGGCAGCACTGTCCCACCGCCGCTGTCCCCTGTGAACCCTGCATCCACCACATTAACCCAGTGCGCAGTAATGGACACGTAACAGCCTTGGCCATGCCTACTGGACCATGCATCTGTTGTGAGGTGCACCTTTCCACTCGCTGATTGCTTGAGTGCATGGACAATGCGGTCTTTCACATGCAGGTGGAGGGCTGGGATGGCTTTTCGAGAAAAGAAGTGCCGACTGGGTAGATCATAGCGTGGTACTGCGTAGGCCATGAGCTCGCGGAAAGCTTCGCTTTCAACCAACCAGTAGGGCATCATATCTAACGAGATTAGTTTGGCAATGTGGGCGTTCAAACACTGTGTACGCAGATGAGAGGATGAGTACTTTCTTGTCCTACTGAGAGTCTCTGGTAGGGTGAGCTGGACTTGAAAGCTGCATATGGTGGAACTAGCGGTGGCCATGGTGGACTGAGAGAGGGTTGGTGATGGTGTTGGTGGTCTTGCTGATGGCCTAGATTCAGTCTTTCACAGCAATAACATTGTGATTCCCTGACTGCTTTGGCCTTGCGACGACACCTCAACATTTGCTGCTGGTGGTGTGCTAAACGGTGGGCTTACAGGGGGGAAGCGATGTAGCGTTGCTGACTACCTTCATTCGGAGCAGGTACACATGTGGTACGTGAGGTTTGGCAGTCCGTCCACGCTTGCAAGTGCATTGTGGCTAAATGTCTAAGCATGCAACTGGTATTCAAATTTCTCAGATTTTTCCCTCGGCTAAAAGTCTTTGCGCACTTCTTACAGATAACCTTTGCCTGATCATTAGGATTTTGTTCAAAAAAGTGCCACACTGCACTCTTCCTACTATGGAAGACATTTTGAGGCCTTGCACGCTGTGCTAATTTGACCGTCTGGCCAAGCTGTCCTGCAACTCTTTGGGTTTTTGAAAACCGTTTTTAGACTGCTACGGACCTGCCAGATAACAGCTGTTGCGATGTCGATGCCTGCTGTGGATCCTCCTCCTCCTCTTCTGAACTATTGGCAGCGGCACCCTCTTCCCCCAATGGATGCCAATCTGGGTCAACAACTGGGTCATCCATCACCTCCTCTTCAATTTCATGTGCACCTTCCTCTGTGTCACCGTGTAAGGTGGTGTAGTATGCGGGAAGGGGCACCTGAGTTTCATCAGGGTCAGATTCTGGCTCAGTACACTGCAAGGACAATGTAGTGCTCTGAGTGAATGTACCAGCAGAAAAATCCAGTAGTGGCTGTGGTTCAGTGCACTCCATGTCAGATCCATCTTGGAATGGGGAATTCACGATTTGACTTGATTACCCAAGCATGGTATATGAAAAGAGCTCCATGGAGTAATCTGTAGTGTGCCCTGTCGCATCCTTCACTTTTGATAGGGGTGAAGGACACACGGAAAGTTGTTGTTCCTGACCAGGAGCTTCCACTGAGGCCTCAGTGCTTTTATTTTTTGAAACTTCAGAAGAGGAGGCGATAGAGCTGGAGGCTGTGTCAGCAATGTAAGCCAAAACTTGTTCCTGAAGTTCCGGCTTTAAAAGCGGTTTACCTACTCCCAGAAAAGGGAGCCTTCGAGGCCTTGTGGAGCCAGACGATGACGCAGGCTCAACACCTCCTGCCTTAGGTGCCATTGTGCTTTTGCTACTACCAGCAGATGCACCACCACTTCCACGGCCTCTTGCACCATACTTCCTCATTTTTGGAAAAATGTACCCAAAATACCACCAGATATATGGTACTGTAAAACAAGGTACAAGGTGTATAAAGTATTGGGGAGTATTTGTATCGCCCTAGAGATTTTAGGAGGCTGAACTATTATCTCAGGCCCACTATAGATTACACCTCAATTTAACAGGCTGAAATTGGCTGGTGTATGACAAAGTACAAGGTGTGTATATAGTATTGGGGAGAATTGGAAGCTCCCTAGAGATTTTAGGAGGCTGAACTATTATCTCAGGCCCACTATAGATTACACCTCAATTTAACAGGCTGAAATTGGCTGGTGTATGACAAAGTACAAGGTGTGTATATAGTATTGGGGAGAATTAGAATCTCCCTAGAGATTTTAGGAGGCTGAACTATTATCTCAGTCCCACTATAGATTACACCTCAATGTAACAGGCTGAAATCGGCTGGTGTATGGCAAAGTACAAGGTGTGTATATAGTATTGGGGAGAATTGGAAGCTCCCTAGAGATTTTAGGAGGCTGAACTATTATCTCAGGCCCACTACAGGTTACACCTCAATTTAACAGGCTGAAATTGGCTGGTGTATGACAAAGTACAAGGTGTGTATATAGTATTGGGGAGAATTGGAATCTCCCTAGAGATTTTAGGAGGCTGAACTATTATCTCAGGCCCACTATAGATTACACCTCAATTTAACAGGCTGAAATTGGCTGGTGCATGGCAAAGTACAAGGTGTGTATATAGTATTGGGGAGAATTGGAAGCTCCCTAGAGATTTTAGGAGGGTGAACTATTATCTCAGGCCCACTATAGATTACACCTCAATTTAACAGGCTGAAATTGGCAGGTGTATGACAAAGTCCAAGGTGTGTATATAGTATTGGGGAGAATTGGAAGCTCCCTACAGATTTTAGGAGGCTGAACTATTATCTCAGGCCCACTATAGATTACACCTCAATGTAACAGGCTGAAATTGGCTGGTGTATGACAAAGTACAAGGTGTGTATATAGTATTGGGGAGAATTGGAAGCTCCGTAGAGATTTTAGGAGGGTGAACTATTATCTCAGGCTACTTTCACACTTGCTTTGTTTTGCAGGGCGTTTTCCCAGCAAAAAAACGCATGGAAAAAACGCATACAAACGCATACAAATGCTGCGTTTTTTTTCAAGCATTTTTATGAGCATGCATGAAAAAAACGCAGCGTTTTTAAGCATTTGTATACGTTTTTAGTGCGTTTTTACAGCGTTTGCGGTTTTTTCCAACACTAACCCAAACCATGACTTTACTACACCTAACCGTAACCCTTAACCAAACCATACACTAACCCTAACCCTTAACCAAACCCTACTAACCCTAATCCAAACCCTAACCCTAACCCTATACCCTAACTAACCCTAAACCCTAACCCTTAACCAAACCATACTAACCCTAACCCAAACCCTAACCCTAAACCCCCTTAACTAACCAATGGTCAACAAAAAAACGCATGCGCAAAAAAAACGCATACATGAGCATGCCAATGCGCACCCATAGACTTATAATGGGTGTCTTGCTGTAAAAAAACGCATTACGCGCGCATGCGTTTTTTTGAGGCAAGTCGGTCGCTCAAAAAATGCAACAGGATGCATTTTGTGCGCCCAAGCGCACACCACAAAAAAACGCATGCGCGTAAAAACGCATACAAATGCATGTGTATGCGCACATAAGCGCATCCCATGCAAAATATAGGGGGGAAAAGCGCATGCGTTTTTAGCGCTAAAATACAGCGCAAAAAACGCAAGTGTGAAACCAGCCTCAGGCCCACTATAGATTACACCTCAATTTAACAGGCTGAAATTGGCAGGTGTATGACAAAGTACAAGGTGTATATAGTATTGTGGAGAATTTGAATCTCCCTAGAGATTTTAGGAGGCTGAACTATTATCTCAGGCCCACTACAGATTACACCTCAATTTAACAGGCTGAAATAGGCTGGTGTATGACCAGGCACAAGGTGTATATAGTATTGGGGATAATTGGAAGCTCCCTAGAGACCAATGATGCTCTCAGTCCAAGTATGGCAGCAGGCAGCCTAATAAGCAGGACTGCTGCACACAAAAGTGTGGAAAAATGAACGCTTGGTGACTGTGCAGAAAAGAGGAAGAAAAGTATTTTTGCTTTTAAAAAAGCAGTTTGCACAGCAGTATGCAAACAGCAATGCAGCTATCAGGGAGCCTTATAAGGCAGCCTAATAACCAACAGAGCTGATGCACAAAAATATGGCCTCGCCTGTCACTGCACACAAACTGTTGTGTTGTACAGTGGAAATCGCTAACAACAGAAGCAGTTTTTTTGGTTCTTCTTCCCTGCCTAATGCTCTCCCTAAAGAATCAGCAGCTGCAACCTCTCCCTATTCTGAGATCGGCAGAAGTAAGATGGCGGTCGGCGTGCACGCCCTTTTATAGCCCCTGTGACGCCACACAAAGCAAGCCAATCACTTGCATGCCCTTCTCAAAGATGGTGGTGACCGCTGCCCATGTTATCGCGTTTCCCACAGTGTGCGTTCATCATTGGCTGAAAAAGGGCGCTGGAAGCATCATTTGAAACGCGACTTTGGTGCTCTGGTCGCCGACCTCGTGGCCGACCTCACGCTATGGTCGGGTTTCGTTTCATGAAACCCGACTTTAGCGAAAGTCGGCGACTTACGAATTTGACCGACCCGTTTCGCTCAACTCTACTCCTCAACATTGAAATTCCAACACCAAGAAGGAAGAGATGTAGGAATTATGTAAATCACAAGACTGGTATGAAATGTTAATTGTACGCAAATTATGGAAAAATGGATATGTCGATTTATTCAGTCTGGAGTATAAGCACCACACACAGAAATACACACACTTAAATGCCTGAAGAGGAAGGCAAAAATATACTGCCTCATAGGGTTTTCACCCTCTTCTGGATCAGCACGTTAGGATACAGTTTGAACATTATAGACTGGTATCTACTTTCAATCCTAACTATCATGAGACCGTTAATAATAAAATATACAAGCATGCAGGCCATGCTTTAAATCAGAAACTTTTCTACCTGTTAGCACTGTACTTACACGATCCTCCACCGCTGGCGCTGCGTCTGCCAGGTTTCCCATTGCACGGCAGCCTCACGCATGCGCCTTAGGCCACGGTCGCGCAAGCTCCCGGGATCTTCAGGAGCTGCGGTGACCTGATCTGGAAGCACCGCTTGTCCAATCGAGGGCTTGCACCAGGTATATCAGGCCGCCCTCTCTTAGGGGAGGCGCCTGATTATTGTGTATTTTGTCTGTACCTATACTTAGGCCCTCTCTTGCATGTTTTTCCCATGTACTTCAGCCATTCCTGTGGTCACTAGACTTTATCCCTCTGTGTAAACTACAGCTCCGGCCTCCTCCATTCCCTCCTGTCGGTCCCCTGTTCCTGTTCCGTCTCCGAGGGTCCTCCTCCACCGGATCCTGGTCTTACAGTTCTTGACCCTCTCCAACTCCTCCTGTTCTCCGTTTGGGTCCTATCTCTCTTCCCTCCTGGCTCCGTTTGTCTAGTGTATGTTTGCTGTTCCTTCGAGTTGTCCTCTGGCTCTGGCTGTCATGGTATTTGAGGTTCCTGAGCCTGCCCCTAATGATCCCTCTATAGGGGTTGGTTCCACCTGGTTCGCTCACTCAGGGGATGTTCGGTACCACATCCCAAAGGGGCCACTCTTGGAAGCTTGCCTCTCTTGGCGTTACACTACCACAGGTTTGTCAGCCTTCAAATGAGGATTCAAATTTTGGTGTAAATCAATATGTTTTAAGGTCTATGCCTTTTAACTGATTGAAGGGATTATCATAAGTACAAATCAATAGATCTTGAAATAATAAGTCTCACAATTGGACATGTTAAAAAAAAATCTTCCTGAGCTGAGATGTACTGTACAATGGCTGTGTCCGATTATGCAGAGCTGCTCCAGTTCATGGTCAGCACGTACCACAGCTCCTGGCCAGTGGAGAGTGTATAATCCATTATTATAACTTTTGCTGACAAAACTACAGGTGTTCACCACTCCTGCTTTCTGAGGAAACACATTTCCCTGCCTGTTTTATCACAGGAATGAATGTTTCTGCTGGGTCTCCAGCCCTCTGAATTCATCTTAAATAAAGTCTGTGATATAGGCTGCTGAGCTTATATGTCCCTGACTGGATTTATGATGACAGGAATGGTAAAACAGCAGAAACACTCATTCCTGTGATTAAACAGGCAGTGAAATGTGTTACCTTAGAAATCAGCAGCTGCGAACCCCTACTGGTTTTTGTTTTAATACTCACTCATCAAAAGTGACTTATACTTCTTCCCCTGGACAGAAGCTGTGGTATGTGCTGACAATTAATTTGATTAGCACTGCGCTGTCAGGCACAGCCATTACACGGTACATACCAAAAAGGTGTTCATAACATTATTTTAGCACAGAAATTATTTATTTTTTATTTAACACATCCGATTATGGAAATTCTAATTCCAAGATTAATTAAAATGTACCGTACTTTGTTCCTGGAATAATCCCTTCAAGGATGCAGCCAATTTTTATTTTCGAGTTTTTTGTTTTTTTTTTACCTCCGCTTCATTAAAGGGAAATTTTTCAGCAGTTTTTTACTATATAATCTGACAGGGACAAAGACTCCAATTGCAGAGATGTTTCCTTTAATATACTGGGTGCACCAGTTTTGATATAGTCACCGTTTCTGCTGCTGCAGATTGAGCAGAGCTCAGTTGTTGAGTTGTGTATAACCCCGTCCACATGACAGCCTTCTGTGTACACTATATAGATACAGAGAGTTGCTAATCCGTGCTGGAGGCGGGGTTGGATTACTCTGCATAAGGAAATTTGTCCTGCGGATAAAACACTGATTGTATTAAAATGGCAAAACACAGCCCAATAAGCGACTTCTGCTCCTACATTAAGCAGCTCTCAGATTACATAGCAAAAACCTCATGACATAGTCCCTTTAAAGAGCCACAATTTTTTATGTTTACTTTTCCATCTACATAGCTATATAAGGCTTTGTTTTTTTGCAGGTCAAGTTGTAATTTTAATTAACACCATTAACTTTATCATACACTATACCAAACTACGTCCTCAAACTACGGCCCGCGGGCCACATGCGGCCCGCCAAGGACTTTTATCCGGCCCCCCGCCAGGCCGACATTGAACTCATGAACTGCACTGCAGTTCAATGCCGGCGGGCCCTGTAATCGCGGGCGGGGCGAGGCGCCGAGGAAAGGCGTTACGCAGCCCTCCATATGCAGCAGAGCACAGTGCACACAGACGGCGTGATTGTCATCACGCCGCCTGCGCAGTCTGATGATGTCACGCCGCCTGTGTGCCTGTGCAGGAAGAAGACTGAGATGAGCGGGCGCCTCTTCAGAGCAGCGGGGGACATAGGTGAGAATTTTTTTTTTTATTGCCGGGTCCTATTGGGGTCATTTACCTGCCTAATGGGGACATGTGCTGCCTAATGGGGACATTTACCTGCCTAATGGGGACATTTACCTGCCAATTGGGGACCTGTGCTGCCTAATGGGGACATTTACCTGCCTATTGGGGACCTGTGCTGTCTAATGGGGACCTGTGCTGCCTAATGGGGACATTTAACTGCCTAATGGGGACATTTAACTGCCTAATGGGGACCTGTGCTGCCTAATGGGGACTGTGCTGCCTTTTGGGGACATTTACCTGCCTATTGGGGACCTGTGCTGCCTATTGGAGACATTTACCTGCCTATTGGGGACCTGTGCTGACTATTGGGGACATTTACCTGCCTAATGGGGACATCTACCTGCCTATTGGGGACTGGTGCTGCCTAATGTGGACCTGTGCTGCCTATTGGGGACATTTACCTGCCTATTGGGGACCTGTGCTGCCTATTGGGGACCTATGCTGCCTAATGGGGACCTGTGCTGCCTAATGGGGACCTGTGCTGCCTATTGGGGACATTTACCTGCCTAATGGGGACATTTACCTGCCTATTGGGGACCTGTGCTGCCTAATGGGGACATTTACCTGCCAATTGGGGACCTGTGCTGCCTAATGGGGACCTGTGCTGCCTAATGGGGACATTTACCTGCCTATTGGGGACCTGTGCTGCCTAATGGGGGCCTGTGCTGCCTATTGGGGACCTGTGCTGCCTAATGGGGACCTGTGCTGCCTAATGGGGACCTGTGCTGCCTATTGGGGACCTGTGCTGCCTATTGGGGACCTGTGCTGCCTAATGGGGACCTGTGCTGCCTATTGGGGACATTTACCTGCCTAATGGGGACCTGTGCTGCCTATTGGGGACATTTACCTGCCTATTGGGGACCTGTGCTGCCTATTGGGGACATTTACCTGCCTATTGGGGACCTGTGCTGCCTATTGGGGACATTTACCTGCCTATTGGGGACCTGTGCTGCCTAATGGGGACCTGTGCTGCCTATTGGGGACATTTACCTGCCTAATGGGGACATTTACCTGCCTATTGGGGACCTGTTCTGCCTATTGGGGACATTTACCTGCCTATTGGGGACCTGTGCTGCCTATTGGGGACATTTACCTGCCTATTGGGGACCTGTGCTGCCTAATGGGGACCTTTGCTGCCTATTGGGGACATTTACCTGCCTATTGGGGACCTGTGCTGCCTATTGGGGACATTTACCTGCCTATTGGGGACCTGTGCTGCCTAATGGGGACCTTTGCTGCCTATTGGGGACATTTCCCTGCATATTGGGGACCTGTGCTGCCTATTGGGGACCTATGCTGCCTATTGGGGACATTTACCTGTCTATTGGGGACCTGTGCTGCTTATTGGGGACGTGTGCTATCTATTGGGGACATTTACCTGCCTATTGGAGACGTATGCTGCCTATTGGGGACATTTACCTGCCTTTTAGGGACCAATGCTGCCTATTGGGGATTCTTGCACCACACCAGTCTGAGCCTGAGGTAAAAGTGGAGTTCCACCAATATGGCCACTGGTGAGGCTGCATTGATAGGCACTGATCAGGCTACATTGATGGGCACTGATCAGGCTGCATTGATGGGCACTGATCAGGCTGCATTGATGGGCACTGGTGAGGCTGCATTGATAGGCACTGATCAGGCTGCATTGATGGGCACTGATCAGGCTGCATTGATGGGCACTGATCAGGCTGCATTGATGGGCAGTGCAGTCTGTATGTCTCTGTGTGGGCAATTTTATTGCTGGTATATTTTTTTTGTAGCGCTGTATATATGTTGGTATTTTACTAATAGCAATTTTGAATCCCTAGGAAGCAATGATATTAAGAAAGAGAAAAAAACTGACTCGAAGTGTAGGATATTCGAAGAACCCAAAAAATCGGTAAGTTTGATGATTTAACTTCATTTTTAATATTGTATTTGTTCCTATTTTTGTTTTATTACTTCTAAATAAGATATGTGCAGTGTGCACAGGAATTTATTCATAATTTTTTTCAAACTATATTCCAGCCCTCCAATGGTCCGAGGGACCGTGATCTGGCCCCCTGTTTAAAAAGTTTGAGGACCCCTGCACTATACTAAGAAACAGGAAGAAAAAAATACAAGTTAGAAAAAAATGTTGAAAGAAAAAAAATCCATTTTGTGATTTTTTTTTTTGTGTGGGGTGGATTGTTTTTGTGATGCTAAGGCTGTGTACCCTCGTTCCGTTTTTTTAAGCGTTTGTGCCGCAGCGGAAACACTTAAAAAACGCATTCTCATGCAATCCTATGGGATTCCGCAATTGGTGTGCCCATGCTGCGGATTCGCATAGCGGTAAAATCCGCAGCATGTCCACTAATTCCGCCCGCCATATGATTGCATTGAAACACTCACTTTACGCATGTAGCTATGCCCACCATGCGTAAAGTGAGCGCTCGCCTTACGCATGTAGCTATGCCCACCATGCGTAAAGTGAGCGCTTCATGTGTGGATGGTAACCAGGGTCTGGAGGAGAGGAGACTCTACTCCATGCCCTCAGGTACCATATTCTTCTAAAAAATTGAAAAATAAAAAATCAGGATATACTGTACTTACCCTCTGTCGGCCCCCGGAGTCCTCCCGGGCCTCATTTGCGCTAGCGGCAACTTCCGTTTCCAGGGATGCTTTGCCCGAAGGACTTCTGATGACGTTGCAGCATCCCTGGGAAGGGAAGTTGCCGCCAGCGCCAATGAGGCCCGGGAGGACTCGGGGGCCTACAGAGGGTAAGTATGTCTTGATTTTTTATTTTTTATTTCATCTTTTACTATTGATGCTGCATAGGCGGCATCAATAGTAAAAAGTTGGATCCCACTTGACAAGCACTATGCTTGACAAGTGTGACCAACAAGTCAATCACTTTTTCAAGCGATGCATCAAATCGCTTGGAAAGCGCAAGCATTCCACAAGCTAAAAACGCTTGCAAAACGTGGCGGGGAGTTGCGGAAATGCTGCGGACAATTCCGCAGCATTTCTGCAACGTGGGCACATAGCCTAATGGTGTGGTAAAAATTACCTGGCAACATGATTCTCCAGGTAAGTGCAATTATGGCGGCACCAAACTTGCATAGTTTTGTAGAATGATTTCAGTGGCTTAAGAAAAATCTTTTGAACCTTGTTTAAAAAAAGATTGGCACACTGAGCAATAGATTTTATTTGTTTCATTTTGAGCTTTTGATTGCTTTTTATTGCATTTTTTCAATAAATGCATATTTATGTAAAAAATGTAAACATATTTGGTATCCAGAATGACCCGACCTATAAAAGTTACACAAGTTAACCCCTTCAGCAAACATTGCAAAAAAATTAAATAAACACGTGGCAAAAAACATTGCTTTTTCATCATATCACTGGAAAAAAAAAGGGGAATACAACGTAATCAGTCGAAAAGAAATAAAATTAGTATAGTTGAAAACGTAATCTTGTCCCTACAAAAAAAGCCACCATACAACCTTGTCAGCTGAGAAACAAAAAGGTTATAGCTTTCAGAATACAGATTGCAAAATAATTATTTTTTCTGTAAAATAGTTTTTTATGTAAAAGCGTCAAAACATAAAATGATATAAATGAGGTATCGCTGAAATCATACTGACCCGAAGTATAAAGCTGCCTTATTAATGTTACCAGACATGGAACGGTATAAAGGAAAACCCCCCAAAAATTCTTTAATTGATGGATTTTGTTCATTCTGCCTCCCAAAAATAAGATTATACATATCAAATTAGTCCCAAAAATAATAACCACCTTAGATCAATACAATATATTACAACTTCTGCCAGAAATTTGTGCAGATAAAAAAGGCAATAGGCAAATGAATAAATCGATAAAATCAATCATTTATTCATATAATTTCATAAAATTGAAACAAGGAAATTTCTCAAAAAATACCAGGTACAAGAATTATTTTTTGGTGCACACAGAAAAACTTTTTACACATCAAAAGAAGAAAATACTGCAATTTCATAAATTTATATATGTATAGCGGTATGATCATAAATAGTATTCAATTTAAATGTAATTGTGCAATAATATACCACATGATCAGAACATAAGCACTGAAATTTCATGAAATTATATATAAGTGTATAGCGGTATGATCATAAATAAGGTTCAATCTAAATGTGATTGCGCAAATATAGTATGTCACATGATCAAAACACTCCCTAAAATTTTATTGCAGAAAAAAGAGGGAGATAAGGGAGGAAAACCTCCCCCACCGCCATATCTCCAACAAAAGAATAGCTCCTCAAAAAATAAAAAATTAATTCACTTTTCTCTGTGCAAAATATCCATGCCCTAGTGGCTAGCAGTAGAGGAAGCTAATCCTTAATTAAACAATGTAAAGTGCATAGTGCTAAAGATTAGTTGCAGCTTCGCTATGCTCCATGCACAATATACCTGCCATAGTGGCTAACAGCAAAGGAAACTGATCTTTAATTGAGCAATATAAAATGCATAATGCTCGAAGTTAATTGGAACTTACATAGATGTGGGTCGCCCTCCCAGGGCCATGGGGTACCCGATATCTTGCCGATATCAGGGGGATGTGTCACAGCGGTGGTGACCCAAGCCATGGCCCTGGGCGCCCAAGTAATAGGAAGATGTGAATGGTGAAATGTAGTTAGATGAATAGTTTGTGACGCCATCTGTGGTGTTCGGCAAGGGAGGTGTTAAGCCGACGCTCCAGACAGATCCTCCGGGACAGATGGTGTGGTGCAGCAATGATGGTATAGCCCTCCACAGGCAGGGCTGTTGTCCCAGGGCAGTGTAGATATGGAGACACTTAGATGGTGTAGTGTCTGGCGCAGGAGATGCAGCAGTGCTAGGCGGATGGACGCAGGAAGGAATAGAGGACACCAGGCATGTAGTTCCAAAGCTTTACTCACAGTCTATAGTGCCAGCTTCCATGCCGTGTCCTCCGGGTCAGGGACTCAGTCAACCTCCAGGCAAGATGGAAAGCTCCCTTCCACGCTCTGCCAACTTATGCGCCTTTTCTGAATGTCTCCTCTTATAGCGCCTTTAAGTGTGAAGATCTCCTAGTACTGTGTTACACTGGAGTTCCTCCTAACAGATGTTCCCAAGAACTCTACTTGCACGGCAGACAGCTGTAGCCTGCTTCGGGGACTCTCTACTCCTAAGTCCCGGCTCTCTATCCGTGTTGCTGTTGTGCCCTCAAGTCTTAGATGGGAGTAGTGCATTTACAGCCCACTACTCCACCGGTGTCTGCTGCAGAACCATTAGTGTCCATACAACCTCGGGGATCGGGCCCCGGCCTTGCGCTTAGAACTTCTAGGCAGGGTTCATCCTCTAACCCACGTCCTCTGTGTTCCCTTTTACTCCTACGTTCCATACTTGTCTTTCCCTTCTATGGAAGCTCAGGCTTCGGTTCAATGTCCTTCTCCTTCTTTCCTTTCCCGTGCCAGCTGGCTCAGATCACTGAGGCAGCTGCAGCACTCCTTCCTCCATCCCTCTTCCAGGGATCCCCACTCCTCTCCGAGTGGCTTCCTTCCTCACTGACCTCCTGTCAGGCTGAACCCCGACTGAACCTCAATCCTGGAACTGTCCCGCTCTTTTATATCTATTCTAAACTCCACCCACCTCCCAGCACGTCTAGTGTTCCAAGCAGGGAACCACCAAAGGTGCTCTGCTTCTCTAAGCAAAGAGCCGCAATGTGGCTTTGCTGAACTACTCTATTGTGTTGGGTGCGAGTGTTGGAGTGTGGTCAGGAGCCTCCAACTTACCTGGATGGTGGGGCACCACACCTTAGGAGAAGGTGCAGTACTTCTGTGGCGACAGAGCCTCAGGGGCGCCACATATGCGCATGGATATTTTGCACAGAGCAAAGTGAATTAATTTTTTATATTTTTGAGGAGCTATTCTTTTGTTGGAGATATGGTGGTGGGTTTTTTTTTCCTCCCTTATCTCCCTCTTTTTTCTGCAATAAAATTTTAAGGAGTGTTTTGATCATGTGGTATATTATTGCACAATTACATTTAAATTGAATACTATTTATGATCATACCTCTATACATATATAAATTTATGAAATTGCAGTATTTTCTTCTTTTGATGTGTAAAAAGTTTTTCTGTGTGCACCAAAAAATAATTCTTGTACCTGGTGTTTTTTGAGAAATTTCCTTGTTTCAATTTTATGAAATTATATGAATAAATGATTGATTTTATTGATTTATTCATTTGCCTATTGCCTTTTTTATCTGCACAAATTTGTGGCAAAAGTTGTAATATATCCCAAAAATAAGAGTAGAAAGAGATCAAAACATGTCATGTGCCCAAGAATGGTACCAATAAAATTCTCAATTCGTCACACAAAAAACAAGCCCTCACAATAACTCTTGTGGCAGAAAAATTATAGCTCTCAAAATATGGCGATGCTGTTTTTGCAATAAAAAGCGTCTTAGTGTGTGACAGCAGCCAAACATAAAAACGTGATATAAATCTGGGATCACTGTAATCGCACTGACCTGAAGAGTAAAGTCAGCTTCTTACTTATACCGCATGAGGAATGGCGTAAAAAAGTAAAACCAATTTTTGGCCTGCTAATAATTTGCTCATTCTGCCTCCCAAAGTTCGCAGTAAGGCTCGGCGCACATTTATCCTGCGTTCTTTGCTAAGTGCTTACACTGGTATTTCCATGTAAATCTCTTAACTTCGTGATTCAGATAGAACCCCTGATGGAAGAGTATAATGAGGCAGATGGAGACACTGTGGATGAAATTCTGGCCGATAATTCGGCAGAGTCTGTCTTTTCAAGCGTGGTCGACCACAGTTTTCTGCATCTCTGAAAAGAGGAACACTGCTGAACAGAGGCCAGATTGAGTTCAGAATAACTTTGCTGCCTTACTATAGTGAATGGATCCCTCCCTCTGGGAATTTACCTACAGATGTAGTGATGATTTTGACTCCATGGGTGTTTCCTGAAACAAGTGTAAGAAGATGAGCCAAAACAGGGTCAACGGTTCTTTGTGCACGTTAGGGCCGGAACTATCGGGACTTTCACCACTGTTGCCGAGGGACGATTTATCCAGGTGGAGGGGACCTTTACACTGGACAGTATGGGGTCTGGGGGAGATAAAAAAGGACTAAGAGTGGGAACAGGAGAGATTTGGAGGGAAGGCGACACGTGAACAGGGTGAAGATTGACTCCCTTCCCACTGCTCTGACGTCGAACGCCACAGTCGAGTTCCCTGCAGATTGACTTACCCTCTGAGAGCGTCCTGACTGAGCTGCCCTTGAATATTCCTGTACCGACCTGGTCCTTATCGCTCGCAGTGAAAGATACTTTTACTTGCCCTGAACATAGCAAGCCTGTTAGAGGTCTGCATGCTGCCGTGTACTGCCGCATCCCAGAGGAATCAAAAAAAGAGACTGTTCCCACATAACAACGTACTCAAGTCAAGCAAGCCTGGATACATTGGCACAGGTGGGAGACAGTGCATCTCATTCCCCCGCAACAGAGCCAGAGACATTGTCCACGGATGCCGTCAGCTGGAGATATTCCAGCCTCTCCACAACGAAAACTTCAAGTGATAAGTTACCTCTTTCGTACACCCCCTTCCCTCCAAATATTGTTTTTGTGCAAATTCTGTTGTTGCACAATTTCATAGTTGATTTCATTTTCCTGTGTGGAGTATCCTTTGTACTCAAAATCCTGTTTAAAGTAAACTGTTAACCCCTTCTCTGCATCCAACAAACCTTACTTCCAGTATCTCTTACACAAGCAGTAGTGGATGTTGCGGAGTGAAAATTACAAATCTACCAGTGTAGTGCCCAGTTGATTCTAGAACCTATATATTGTGCCCAGCTCGTGCTTGTAGAGACATCGACCCAGTAAATTAGGCCGTCTCTCATCGTTACAGAAATGCCAAAAAGTGGATGCTACATTGGATTTGGAAGCACAGAATTCTCTGGATTTCTTTTGGTGGCGAGGAGCCATAATGATTTTCCAGAGCCTTTGTGCTACCAGTGGAAGCCTTTTTTTTCCATTGACAGATGGTGGTCATGATTGAAAGCTTGCTTTTTGTGTGGACTGAGTTGAAGCTTTTATTGGAAACATTTTACATAACATTTATGATCACATTTATACGGCACTCTACGCTGAGCATTTACATTGGGATTTCCATCTTAATCTGAGTGATGTGATTCAGATGAAATCCCCAAAAGGTGTAATTTCCAAAATGGGGGCACTTGAGGGGGAATTCTGCGGTTCGGGCACTTAGGTGCTCTGTATATGGAGTCCACAAACTATTCTACGATAATTTGTTCTCCTTTAATCCTGAGTCTCGCCATATGGCTAAGCAGTACTGAACAGGCACATCTAGGGTATTGCCACGTTCAGCAGAAGTTGTGTGACAAGTTTTGACATTTGATTCATTTTTTTCATGTGAAAATGTAAAATCTGGGTCTAAAACATTTTTGTGATAAAGTATTCTTCACTGCTTAATGATATGCAATTCTGTGACACACCTGTTGTGTAAATATGATCACTGCACCTTAGGATGAGTTAATTGAGAGGTGTAGTTTGTAAAATAAGGTCACTTATGAGAGAGTTCTACTGTTGTGCACCTCAGAGGCTCTGCCAATGTGACATGGCACCGTCAAACCATAACAGCCATATAAGCACTATAATATGGCTCTCCTTCCCTTCTGATGTTTCCACTGTGTTCACTTGTGGGGGGTTTCCACTGTTTAGGCACATCAGGGCTCTCCAAACGTGACAAGGCATCTGCTATCGATTGCAGTCAAATAGTGCTCCTTTCCTTCCAAGCCTTGCCATGCACAATAGTAGTATTCCACACAATATGGCGTGTCGGCGCACTCAGGAGAAACTGCACAAAATACAGTGAGTACGGAAGGTATTCATACCCTTTTAAATTTTTCACTGTTTCATTGCAGCAATTTGGTAAATTCAAAAAAAGTTATGTTTTTTCATTAATGTACACACTGCACCCCCATCTTGACTGGAAAAAAAAAACAAATGTAGAATTTTTTGCATTTATTAAAAAAAAGAAAAACTGAAAAATCACATGATCATAAGTATTCAGACCCTTTGCTTAGACACTCGTTTAAAGACCCTTTTACATTTAGCGATGCACCAGCGATCCGACCTGGTCAGGATCGCTGGTGCATCGCTAAATGGTCGCTAGTGAGCTTTCACACAGAAAGACCTCACAGCGATGCAGCAGCAACGCAGCGCACGATACTTACCATTCACACACAGCGATCCAGACGTCCTCCCGCCCGCCTCCACGCGTCGCTGGACGTCACAGCAGGAAGTCTCAGCAGGAAGCTGACGACGAGAAATGGAGCCGGACATTCTCGCGCGATCAGCGATGGACAGCGGGGGAGCCGGTCGCTGGTAAGTATCACACATAGCGATATCACTAGCAATATCGCTATAACGTCACAAAACCAGTGACGTTTTAGCGATATCGCTTAGTGTAAAACCCCCTTAAGTCACATGCTGTCCTTGTGACCCTCCTTGAGATGGTTCTACTCCTTCATTGGAGTCCAGCTGTGTTAATTAAACTGATAGGACTTGATTTGTTAAGGCACACACCTGTCTATATAAGACCTCACAGCTCACAGTGCATGTGTGACCAAATGAGAATCATGAGGTCAAAAGGAACTGGCCAAAGAGCTCAGAGACAGAATTGTGGCAAGGCACACATCTGGCCAAGGTTACAAAAGAATTTCTGCGGTACTCAAGGTTCCTAAGAGCACAGTGGCCTCCATAATCCTTAAATGGAAGAAGTTTGGGACCACCAGAAGTCTTCCTAGACCTGGCCAACCAGCCAAACTGAGCAATTGTGGGAGAAGAGGCTTGGTGAGAGAGGTAAAGAAGAACCGCAAGATCACTGTGGCCGAGCTCCACAGATGCAGTAGGGAGATGGGAGAAAGTTCCACAAAGTCATCTATCACTGCAGCCCTCCACCAGTCGGGTCTTTATAGCAGAGTATCCCGACGGAAGCCTCTCCTCAGTGCAAGAAATATAAAAGTTCTACATTTCTGTTTTTTCCAGTCAAGATGGGGTGCAGAGTGTACATTAATGAGAAAAAAAAAATGATTTTTTTTTTAAATTTACCAAATGGCTGCAATGAAACAAAGAGTGAAAAATTTAAAGGGGTCTGAATACTTTCCGTACCCACTGTATGGTCCAACTTCTCCTGTTACTCTTGTGAAAATGAAAAATAAACATTGCTTTAGTTCCTGTGAAGCCCTGAAGGGTTAATAAACTATGGTTTTGAGTACTTTGAGGGATGCAGTTTTTTTTTTAAAACGGAGACTAAGCTATTTTCTGTCATACAGGCCCCTCAAAGTCACTTCAAATGTGATGTGGTCCCTACAAAAATTGGTTTTGCAAGTAATGTTGGAAAATTGAGAAATTGCTGATCAATTATGAAGCCAGTTACCTCCCTAGGGAAAAAATAAGACATCAGATCTCAGACATCAAGGTACCATCTTATTCAGCTTCTTATGACCTACATGCCCATATAGATGATTTTAGTGATGGGACTAAAGTTAAGTACAAGCACAATCGCTCCACGTAGTGCCAAGTGAAACATGTTACATAGTATGCAATAAATCATAAGACCATCTGAAAATCTGATCCACTTATTTCAGGGTAGTTGTATTTTAATTTATTTCCAATCTGTTTACATACAATAATTCATTTTTCCATATTAAAAATTTTGAACTTTTATCCATAAAAACTTTACATATTTACATTTAGCCAAAACATTACAGCAATACGGATCACAAAAGGGACTGATTTGTACAAACTGTGATACGGATGTCATACATATACATTCATAGATCAAGCCCCAGAGATGGACAGCGCTTGGCACAAGGGGGAACATGTTGTCTCTTGTAATTAAAGATTAAAAAAAATATATATAAATAAAAACTGGTATTTTATTAATAACACTAGCTTCTAGCCAGAAAGGAGCAGCATAATAGTCAGAAAATTATTATCCCTCTGTACATTTAAAACTATTGGTTTAATGTGACTAGATAAGAAATTAAGAACAGACCAGACAATGAATTACCGAACTTTCCAGTGGTGGAGAATCATGTATGTAGTTATACAATAGGCTATAATTCAATGAATAGCTATTGAGAATCCAAAGTTGTCATTGTTAACCTTGATTAGTACATTAAACCTCAAGCCTCTTGGAAGAATATATATTCATATGTGGTATAGCTTCTATAGAACTTCAGACAATTTTTTAATTTCTAATGTGCTGACCTCATTTGTACGGCCTTCTCTATAGGACTCCCATTATGAATATGGATGGAAGGGCATTTGATCAGACCATTCATTATCAATCTCCATTGTTAAAGAGTTTGTCCGGGACACTTATATTGATGGCCTATCCTTAGGAGAGGTCATCAATACCAGATTGGTGGGGTGCAACACCCGTCACCCCTGCCGACCATCTGTCCCTGGTAGCAGCTGGATGTGTTTAGCGGCAGAGCAGCACAGCTCCATCAACTGTACAGTGGCCACAGCCAGGTACTGCAAATCCACCCCTATTAAAGAGGTTGTTCCCTACTAGGACAACCCCTTCTCATTCCCCATGCCTGGCCCAGGTAAAATAAAAAAGCCTATACTCCTCTCCCGTGTCAGCGCTGTTACTGCGATGTCGACACAGTCCCAGGGCTCTCATACAGCTGTATGACATGTGACCCCAGTGCCCATACAGCTGCACGAG
The DNA here is from genome assembly GCF_039654945.1 of Dendrobates tinctorius. NCBI lineage: Eukaryota > Metazoa > Chordata > Amphibia > Anura > Dendrobatidae > Dendrobates > Dendrobates tinctorius. Next base: position 60,895,645 of record NW_027361714.1, read on the forward strand.
AGACCCCGAAACCGTAAGTGCTGACACTGCAGGAACGGCGGCGGCATGGGAGTCATGTATAGGCATTTTTATTTTATTGGGGCCAACCGTGGGAATGAGAAGTGGTGGTCCTGGTAGTGGACAACCCCTTTAATTTGAATAGGGGCAAATGTGCAATACCCAGCCACGGACACTATTCAGAGCGGAGCTCTGCTGCGCAGCTCCCGAACTGATCAGCAGGGGTGCTGAGTATGTGATAGGCCATTAATAATGTCCTCCCTGTGTGTCTCGTATCAGATGTGTTGCTGCTGAGAAATCCTCTTTTACCACTTTATATAAATTATCTCTTCGAGGCTCTGGGGAGGATGATGCCTGGAGATAACTCTGCCTCCAGAGCTTATTTTACATGAAGTGGGAGTTAGCAGTGAGACAAGTAACTAACACAGAACAAGAGAACTGAAATTTGTCTTCTTGCAAACACAAGTACAACAATATTACACCCTGTCTGCCTGTGAGCTGGAAGATGAGAGGAACCTGCAGATTTATCAAGCATAATCACACACAGCTCTGCAGTGAGATCAGGAGAGCAGAGAGCCGCCATTACACATCACACTGGTAACTCCCCCTGCATGTAAAATATGCTCTGGGGGCAGAGTTATCTTCAGGCATCATCCTCCCCAGAGCCTGGAAGAGGTAATTTACATAACATAATAAAAGAGGATTTCTCAATAACACACAGGGAGGACTGTTTTCAGTATTCTGTAACCTGTATGCCTATATTATTAGTTTAGATAGGTCAAATATGGCAACATCAAAGTGTCCTGACTCCTCCAGAAAGGCAGCAGATGGGGTAGATTTCAACATGATCCCACTGTGGGGTCTTTCAGCAGCTTATTGGTGGTCTGGCCTTGAGTACTGGTTATTATGGAGCGGTAATATATTAAATACTTCAGGACACAAGTAGGGTTTAAAGGGGTTGTTAACCTCAGTACTTTTTTCTTTCCCTAAATTCATGTATTTCAGGCTATACATTGTTTTCAATTTGGTTTCATTAACCCCTTAATGTCATGGCCATTTTTTCCTCCCTTCTTCCAAGAACTATACATTTTTTATATTTTTGTCAATACAGCCCTAGGAGGGCTTGCTTTTTCAGGGACACCACTGACTTTACCATATATTGTACAGGGAAACAGGAAAATTCCGAGTGCAATGAAACTGAAAGAAAAGTGCAATTTCACAATGTTTTTTAAATTTACCATGTTCACTATTATGGTAAAACTGACCTAGCAGTTAGTCGGAGTACGCAGATACCAAATATGTATATATTTTTTCTTTTAATTGGTGAAAACAAAATCCCAAATTTGTGTGAAAAAGTTTTTGCTTTCATCGCCATTTTCAGAGACCCACAGCGTTTCCATTTTTAGGATATGGGGCTGGGTGAGGACTTATTTTTTGCCCACTGAGCTGACGTTTTTATTGATATCATTTTGGGGAAGATAGGTGATCAAAACATCCTCTTGTGGTATTTTAGTGCAATATCGCTGTGGCCAAAAAAAAATGTAATTCTGTTTCGATTCTTTTTTTCGTTACATTTACTGATCAGATTAATTTTATATTTGGATAAATTGGACATTTCTGAATGCAATGATACAAATGTGTATTTTTTAACTGTTTTATTTACAATTGGATAAAAAGGGGGAAGAATTGAACTTTTGTACTTTTTTCATATTTTATTTTTTTACACTTTTTCTTGAGTTTAATCGTACTTGACGGTGCGATCGTCCGATTGCCTGTGCTATACATGGCAGTGCTTAATCATTGCTATGTACAGCAAAAATCACAATCTCCTATGAGTGTATCACAACGACAGGCACAGGGGTCATCAGCAGACCATCATGACAACCTATCACGTGTTAAATTCCACTGTCAGAGATTGAAAGCTGGATTTAACTGGTTAACAGCCAGGGTGAAGTTCCTATCTAACCGTGGCAGTTAAAGACACATGGATAGCTGATTAAATTAGCTGTCATATATGCAAGGAAAGATGCAGGCTCAGGGTTGGAGCCTGCATCGAAGTCAGGGATGTTGCACGCTTTCCCGTGCACTTTAACCTTGATGTGGTCTATGGTCATAAAATTATCTGACAGAGGCTAAAAAAAAGACAACAGTTACAAACTCTGTCTTTGGACTATGAGATTGAGCTCACAGAGATTTTCAGTGAACTCATTCTGCAGTCAGCGACAGGACACCACAGAGGCTATAGAAGTCAAACTATGCTAAATTTCTAATGAAACCCAATTACAAAAGTGATTTGGTCAAAAATACATACATTAAAGCAAGATTAAAAAATGCCCCCAAGGGCGGACCATTAAATATCAACATTGAAGGTATCACATGGCAGATCAGTGATAGTATGATGGCAGGTAAAACACAGACATTTCTTATATTTTAGAGATTTTTAATGCATTTTTTTATAAACACACTCTTCACGTGGCACAGGTTTTGTTTTTTATAACTTAAAGTCACCACAACATTTTTTTCGACAGGTTACTGCGTCTTGGCATACTCCATAGCAAAAGAACCACCAACTCCGGAAGATACAATGTAAAAACTAAAAAATACGATGGCAAGAGGGAGCTACTACAGAGAGAGTTCCCTCTTAAATATATTGTTTGAAGAACAGATTACATGGCAGCCAACATTAAATAAATGAAAACTAATAAATACCAGTGGCAAACGTTTCGGAATGAAAGCCAAATGATCAAGATAAAAATATAATATGCCACAAAAAATTCAAATTACAGCAAATTATTGGTGAATAGTATATATCCTAACATAATCCTTTTTTAGGACCAAGAAAATTATGTATTAGGGTGTCACACCCTTCTCCATACCACGCAGTGGCTTCAACATGTTGGGGCAATTTCGCAGCATAAAGTAACTGGCTGCGGAGATCGTAGACAGATCTGGATGTGGTGTCACCCTGAAGTGTTGGCAGTGCCGCTCCAAAAAATAAAAAAAGGCAGCAAAGATGGCAGCTGTTCCCAAGAACCAGTATATTCAGGTATTTTTTTTTTTTTAATCTTAATTGAACACTATGGTGCATGAACCAAGAGAGGAAAAAGAAAAAAGTGCCACGTCTTATCCAACAAACCTGCAGATCCTGCAGGACAGTATCAGTTTTGCCCATAGAGCCCAGTTAATGCAGCACAGTTGGACAGGGCATCTGGGCACAATAAAAATACTGCTTTCTGGACACAATTTACTTTTGTTCACGGCTTACTTTCAAGGTGATGTAAAAATAACAGCACTGACTGATTAATCCTTAATATTAACAGAATTTGCTCCAAAATACATGGGCAACGATAGGTTATGACCCATGTAAACTAAGCTGGTATATTTGGTACCCTTATTTAAAAAAAAAAACAAATTCTTTAAAAAAAATATTCAAAACTTTAAATTATATAAAAAAAATATACAATGTTTGCTGGCATGTAATTTCAGTGCAAATTCTAAGAGGAACTGTTCAAGTTCTCGCTGTAGTTAATATATTTGCTTTGTCGACGTTTCTATGGTAAATACTTCCCATTACAATGGAGGAAATTGCTGACATGATCTACAATGAGATGCAGCTGGTGCTGTCTGGGCCTCCTGTAGTGAAAAGGCAACCTTGTATATTCCAAATATCTGGTGGTGAACATCCGCAATACTGTCCATACCATGGAAGGAGCTGGACGGACTGACGACTTAGGTAGACACGGTAGAAAGAGGTTGTAATAATGCACTCGATATTGGTCTTATCAATGGCAAGTCAGGTAGACATTAAAGAAAAATAAAAGGAACTGTAGGCTATGAGACTGTCCATGACCCCGTCATGTTTTCATATCCACTTCCAGAAGAGCTGAAGACACTTTATACAGACATTATTATACCCAGGTCTATGGTAGAAGCCCATATGTGGGGTAGGACCTGTGAGGCAGCCGGACTGAGTCACCGATCACTTGTAAACAGGTGCATTGAGTCCCTTTCGGAGGAAGCTTAAACCAACTGAAAGGAAAGTGGTCACTTGCCAAGCCGCTGCGAACAGCCTGCGTAGCAACGGAGAGCAAAGATAAAGTCTTCATACTGAATATTCACATGGGATGGTAGAGAGCTGAAAAACAAAACACAAAAGAGACAGGTAAGGGCTAGATTAACTAGCATGCAACTATTTGGCTGAATAATTAACTGGAAAGTCTTAGCAATAAATCCAGGAATAGATGTAAGCTATTATGCCCAAAAGATAGTAATATAAGATTTGTTAGAGGAGTCTACCAAATTGAGGATTTCTCCATCTCAGCTCTTTGGAGAGATAGGAGCTGATCTGTGGTAGCCAGCAATGAACACTAAACATTGTATTGATTGTGATGCTCTGCTCCGTACACCGGTTACATTTGGCTACTGCTGGAGGCGATAAGACATGATCAGTGGGAGGGCCGGATGTCAGACCCCCACAGATCCTATGTTGATGTAGTAGATGCACAACTACATTGCAATAGGTCATGATATACAGTTAGGGCCAAAGATATTTGGACAATGACAAGTTTTGCCATTATAGCTATTTACCAAAACATAGTTAGATGATTATTAATATGGGCTTATAGTGCAGACTTTCAGATTTAATTTGAGGGTATTCACAACCTAAGGGCCCATACTCACTTGCGAGAGACTCGCACGATTCTCATGCGAGTCTCTCGCACGAAAACCTGGTACTGCCACCAGCACAGGGACCGAAGCGTGCGGCTACATGTATTTCTACGCAGCCGCACGCTCCGGTCCCAGTGCGGGCGGCAGTGCCAGGTTTTCATGCGAAAGACTCGCACAAGAATCATGCGAGTCTCTTGCAAGTATGAGCTCTAGTTGGATTAAGAGTTTAAGAATTACAGCTCTTTAATATCTAGATGCCTCTTTGTAAAGGGACCAAAAGTTATTAGACAATTAAATCAAAGGCTCTTCAATGGGTTGCATTGGCTATTCTCTTGCTAATCCATCAACTATTACACAGTTTAAACGTCTGGAGCAGATTACAGGTAGTGTAGCATTTGCAACTGGAAGCTGTTGCTGTGAACCCACATGTTGTCAAAGGAGTTCTTAATGAAAGAGAAACAAACCATTAGGCTAACAAAACAAAAAAAAAAAAAAAAAGAAATCCACCAGAGAGATTGCACAAATCTTAAGAGTGGCTAAATCAACAGTTTGGTACATTCTGAAAAAAGTGCACCGATGATGAGCTTGGGAACTCAAATGGTCAGATTGTCCGTGGAAGACAACAGTCCACCCAAGTGATCAACACTCTCCAGGACATAGGTGTTTGCATTTCTAAATCTACAATATGCAAATAGTCTCTTCAGAGAGGAAGAGGACTAGAACTCTAGTGCCACCTATTGGAAGTAGCAATCCTAAAAGTCAATGTCGACCCTTTAACGAGCCTTGTTACATGGCTTAGGATAAAAGTCAAAACCAGAATCTTAGTTTACAGACACTGTGTTTCAGGGTACTGCCCCTCGTCAGTGCAAAGTGTGAGATCTGGTTTGGCTATGTGAGAGGCGTCTGACCGATACCCAAGAAGTATTGTTTCTCCTTGCTGAGAATGACGAGATGAGGAGACTAAAAGCCGCAGACGCCTCTCACAAAGCCAAACCAGATCTCACACTTTGCACTGACGAGGGGCAGTAACCCAAAACAGTGTCTGAAAATTGAGATTCTGGTTTTGGCTTTTATCCCAAGTCATGTAACAAGGCTTGTTAAAGGGTCAACATGACTTTTAGGATTGCTACTTCCAATAGGTGGCACTAGAGTTCTAGTCCTCTTCCTATTGGAAGAGACAATTTGCATAATTCCCAGATTAGCACTGCGGCTTTAAGTCTCCTTTTTAACGCTACTTTTACACTTAACGTGTTTTTTTGTGGCCCATATTGCCGTTATTTTTTAGGTCTCCTGCAAAAACGGGCCTGCAAAAAAACCACTCGAATTGCAGTTTTTCCTTATTTTAAACAATTGCTGGGAAAAATATGGCGATCCGCAAATTCAAGCTACCGTTGTTTTTGCAGTACCTTTGAAATGCACTGTGGTCGTGTCTGTAAGCCATGAAAAATATCGAGCAAGCTTGATATTTTTTCACGGCCGCAAATACGGCCCTCACGGCCATATGGAGCATGGCCCTCCTACAAATTATTGCGGGCCGATTTTGCGGCCCCATAGAAAACTATTGGGGCCGCAAAAACGGCCAGCAAAAAACATGTTAAGTGTAAAGGTACCCTTAGTCGAACTTAAACGTTTTTATTTTGGAAACTTACAAAAATAACTCAAACTTTATCTTCCGGTTCGCAGGTGGATCGCCCATAGCAGTCAGTATCAAGTCTGTTCCCGCGGGCACTGTCGTATTGCTCGTGGGTGCGTCAGTAGCTTTGCTTTCTTTGGCCTGTGCTCAGACTAACACAGACATGTCCTGCATAGTCTCCTGCTCTGATGCTTGCAAACCAATGAATCATCCAAATCTTAACTGAACGTTTAAATGGGAATCGTGGACATGGGCCACTCCCAAGACCCGGAGTGAAGGGAGAGATCTACCCCACTACTATACTGCCATCTCTCTAAAAATAAAAGCTGATGTCAGGTTTCCCTAAATATGACTTGGCGAAATAGCTTGACAAAGTCCACACTCTCTTATTTAGCATGGTAACCACAACTGTGGCTGTAATTACAATGCACTCGAGTGAGTTTAGTATGCTTCTATGCATCGCCTGGGAGACACATAACGACCCTCGTGTAGGATTCCCTCTACTGTTTCACAATATAATATGCAAATAGATTCCATTCCTGCACAACTACTTTCTGAACAACTCTCAATCTGCTGGCCCTCACTGAAAGCTGGATTCAGGATTCTGACACGGTCTCCTTTGTTGCTATTTCTCATGGCAGCTTATATTTTTCCATTCCTCGAGACCCGCAAACAGAATTGGTGGTGGAGTCGGCATACTCCTGTCCCCACAATGCACTTTCTAGGTCATCCCCCCAGTTCCATCACTCTCATTCCCTTCTTTTGAGGTCCACACCATCAGGCTCTTCCATCCCCTTTTCCCCAGAATAGTGGTCATATACCATCCTCCAGGCTCACTCAACCAGTTCCTTGACCATTTTTCTGCCTGGTTGCCACACTTCATGTCCTCAGAATGACCAACTCAACCTGGGAAACTTCCCCATTAACAATCCCACCTCCCCATCTGCATCTGAGTTTTTATCTCTAACCACTTCTCATGGCCTCTCACAGCTCTCAACTTCTGAGACACACAAAGACCGTAAAGCCCCCTTCACACATAGCGAGATCGCTAGCGATATCGCTAAAGCGTCACCAGTTTTGTGACGCAACAGCGATATCGCTAGCGATCTTGCTACATGTGACATGTACCTGCGACCCGGCCCCCCGCTGGATATCACTGATCAAGCGCAAACGTCCTGGGCCATTTTCTTCTCGCTGGCAACCCGCTGGCGCCAACTAGCGATTCATGGGCGTAGGCGGAAGTCGTCATCACCGCTGCGTGTGACAGGTAAATAACGACCGCCGACGGGCTGCTGCGTCGCTGGTGAGATCTGCCTGTTTGGAACCTCACTAGCAACCATTTAGCGATGCACCAGCGATCCTGACCGGGTCGTATCATTATCGGGATCGCTGGTGCATCGGTAAATGTAACGGGACCCTAACACCTTGATCTGGTCTTTGTCTGGCTCTATTCAATCTCCTACCTAGAAAACTCACCTCTTACCCTCGTTGACCACAACACATTCTCTCCTTCACGCTCACAAATCCTCACCCACCACAGCACAATCCTACCTATCACACATTCAGAAGTCTACAAACCAATAACCATCATATACTTACAGACTCCCCACACTCACTGTCAACAATCTCCTCTTTTTCCTGTTCTGATCTGGCTGTACATCACTTCAATGACACACTCAGAAGCACCCTGGACCTAGTAGAGCCCCTTACCCTCAGAACCTCCAAGCACGGAGTAAAACAGCCCTGGCTCACATCACAAACTCGATCTCTCCAGCGATGCTTTAGGAGTGCTGAATGCCTATGGAGGAAACTTCATCCACTACAAACTTAAGTTAAGAACCTATAACTCTGCACTTCACCTCGCCAAATAGACCTACTTCACCATCCTGATCTACTCACTATCCAACAATGCAAAAAAAATTGACACCTTTCACTCCCTCCTCAGTCCAAAAGCACAAGCCCCTATCCCATACATTGGTGCTGATGATCTGGCCTCCCAGGAAATCAGCTGCCAGCCACCAAGTGTCGTGACTCCCTTCCCTCCCCACATCTCCTAAAGGCTCACTCTCCACATTTGACCTCATCACAGAAGAATAAGTTTTCAAACTCCTCCTCTTCTCATCCTACTCCATGCACAACTGACCCCATTTTCTCTAATCTCCTCTAGTCGTCAACAATCACCTAACTAAAATCTTCAATCTCTCGCTCTCCTCCAGTATTTTCCCCCTCCTCCTTGAATCACTTTCATTACTCCATTGTTTAACAAACCCTCTTGACCCATCCTGCACAAATAACTACAGACCAGTCTCCAATCTCCCCTTAATCTTTAAACTCTTGGAGTGCCTGGTCTACTCCCGCCCTTATCCATTACCTCTCCACTCACTCTCTCCTAGATCCATCAGAGTCTGGCTTCTGCCCCCTATATTCTACAGAAACCAATGACCTTTTCGCAGCAAAATGTAACTGTAACCACTCTGTAGTTTTCAACACTGTTGACCACCACCTCCTACTCTCTATGCTCTAATCAATAGTCATTAAGGACACTGCTCTCTCCTGGTTCTCTTCCTAGCTTTCTGACCGCTCCTTCAGTGTATCATTTGCTGGCTGTATTTCTTCTCCTCTTCCTCTCACTATTGGAGTCCCTCAAGGCTCAGTCCTTGTCCTTCTCTCTGTACACAGACCCATTTGGACAGAACTTCAGCATATTCTGCTTTCACTACCATCTTTATGCTGATAACACAAAACTATACATCTCCTGACCTTACCATCACTGTACTACAGAACACTGGTGACTGTCTGTCCACAGTTTCCAACATTATGTCTGATCTATGTCGACTTTCCGCTCACCAGTCCATCCATAATGAAGCAGCCAGGGTCATCTATCTGGCAAATTGCTACTCGGATGCCTCTGCTCTGTCAAGTCATTGCACTGGCTGCGCATACAATATAGGATCAAATTTAAACTGCTTGTTCTCACCCACAAATATCTCCACAGTGTGGCACCTAATACATCTCCTCTCTCATTTTTGTTTATCAACCTACCCGCCCCGCTCGTTACGCTCCGCAAGCGATTTTCGACTAACATCTACACTAATCCGTATCTTCCACTCCTGGCTCCAAGGCTTCTCCCAAGTTGCATCAATCCTCTGGAATGCTCTACCCCCAAGAAATTAGGACTAACCACAAATTGCACAGTATTAGGTGCTCCCTAAAACACATCTGTTCAGGGTGGCCTATCACATACCCTAATCGTAGTCCTTTTATTTATAGACCCATTCACTAGTTCTCTGAACATAAATTTCTATTAAACTCCACCGCATCCTTAAGCACTACAAATATTGGCTGGTGACTAGCTCAAGCAGCCTTTATCTACCCCACTTCCTCAAGATGGCTGGACCATCACTGTAAATAAATTGTGTCTCCCCCCACCTCATTGTAGATTGTAAGCTCTTACGAGTAGGCTTATCATATTTTGCTTTAACCCCTTCACGACCCTTGACACCTATGTAGGCGTCATGAAAAGTCGCGCCCAAACGACCCATGACGCCCCCGTAGGCGTCATGCTATAAATAGCGTTCCTGGGGGGCGGGTGACCGGGGTCACTGAGAGGTCACCCGACTCGCACACAGAGGACACTCTATGGTTAATCCCAGGGGGCGTGGCTTAGCCCCCACGTGCCTACGATTGCTCTGATTGGCTGTTAAAAGTGAAACAGCCAATCAGAGCGATTTGTAATATTTCACCAATTAAATTTGGTGAAATATTACAATCCAGCCATGGCTGATGCTGCAATGGCATCGGACATGGCTGGACATCGACACCCGACCCCCCACACCGACTGGCTGGGCCGATCGGCCCCCGCCGCCGATGGACGGCGGCGATCGGTCGCCGCCATCATCATCTGCTCCCCCTCCCCTTCCTATCACTCCCCCCCACCTTCCAATTCTCCCTCCCCCCCCGGGTACCTCCGATGTCCTGCTGTGGCTCCCGATGTCCCGCCGTCTGGATCATGGGCGCTGCCATCTTGCAAAATGGCGGGCGCATGCGCAGTGCGCCTGCCATTGTCCAAGATGGCGGCGCCCATGAATTTTCCGGCTGCTCATTCATTTTTCATTTTGATCAATGTGATAAACTCTCAGAGTGATCAAAATGAAAAAAAAAAAAAAAAGTAAATACACCCCCCGTTTATTATCACCCCCATAGCCAGGCACAAATAATAAAATAAAAAAATATTTTCTTTTATCGGGTTAGGGCTGGAATTAGGGTTAGGGCTGGAATTAGGGTTAGGGCTGGAATTAGGGTTGGGATTAGGTTTAGGGGTGTGTTGGGATTAGGGTTGTGGTTAGGGTTATGATTAGGGTTGGGTTAGGGGTGTGTTGGGGTTAGAGTTGGAGTTAGAATTGAGGGGTTTGGACTGTTTAGGCACATCACGGGGTCTCCAAACGCCATATGGCGCCACGATTTATTCCAGCCAATTTTGCGTTCAAAATGTCACACAGCACTCCCTCCATTCCGAGCCCCGACGTGTGGCCAAACAGTGGTTTACCGCCACATATGGGGTATCAGCGTACTCAGGAAAAATTGCACAACAACTTTGGGGGTCTAATTTCTCCTGTTACCCTTGGGAAAATAAAAAATTGGGGGCTAAAATTGATTTTTGTGAAAAAAAATATTTTTTTTATTTTCACGGCTCTGCGTTATAAACTTCTGTGAAGCACTTGGGGGTTCAAAGTGCTCACCACACATCTAGATAAGTTCCTTGGGTGGTCTAGTTTCCAAAATGGAGTCACTTCTGGGGGAGCTCCAATGTTTAGGTACACAGGGGCTCTCCAAACACGACATGGTGTCCACTAACGATTGGAGCTAATTTTCCATTCAAAAAGTCAAATGGTGCTCCTTCCCTTCCGGGCCCTGCCGTGCGCCCAAACAGTGGTTTATGATCACATATGAGGTATCAGTGTACTCAGGAGAAATTGGCCAACAAATTTTAGGATCCATTTTATCCTGTTGCCCATGTGAAAATGAAAAAACTGAGGCTAAAAGAAAATTTTTTGTGAACAAAAAGTCCTTTTTTTTAACGGATCAATTTGTGATGCACCTGGGGATCAAAGTGCTCACTATGCATCTAGATAAGTTCCTTGGAGGGTCTAGTTTCCAAAATGGGGTCACTTGTGGGGGAGCTCCAATGTTTAGGCACACAGGGACTCTCCAAACTTGACATGGCAACAGCTAAATATTCCAGCATATTTTCCATTAAAAAAGTCAAATGGTGCTCCTTCCCTTCCGGGCCCTGCCGTGCGCCCAAACAGTGGTTTATAACCACATATGAGGTATCGGTGTACTCAGGATAAATTGCCCAATAAATTTTAGGATCCATTTTATCCTGTTACCCATGTGAAAATGAAAAAATTGATGCTAAAAGAAAATTTTTGTTGGAAAAATTAAAATGTCCATTTTTTCCTTCCACATTGCTTTAGTTGCTGTGAAGCACCTGAAGGGTTAATAATCTTCTTGAATGTTGTTTTGAGCAGCTTGAGGGGTGCAGTTTTTAGAATGGTGTCACTTTGGGGTATTTTCTGTCATATAGACCCCTCAAAGTGACTTCAAATGTGAGGTGGTCCCTAAAAAAAAATGGTTTTGTAAATTTTGTTGTAAAAATGAGAAATCGCTGGTCAACTTTTAACCCCTATAATTTTTGGTTTCCAAAATTGTGCTGATGTAAAGTATACATGTTGGAAATGTTATTTATTAACTATTTTGTGTCACATAACTCTGGTTTAATGGAATAAAAATTCAAAATGTGAAAATTGCGAAATTTTCCACATTTTTGCCAAATTTCCATTTTTTTTCACAAATAAAAATTATCGACCTAAATTTACCACTAACATGAAGCCCAATATGTCACGAAAAAACAATCTCAGAATCGCTAGGATCCGTTGAAGCGTTCCTGAGTTATTACCTCAAAGGGACACTGGTCAGAATTGCCAAAAATGGCCAGGTCATTAAGGTCAAAATAGGCTGGGTCATGATGGGGTTAATTATAGTGTCTCAGTCTCCTACTTTTTTTCATTTGTCCTTTACTTTGTGGTACTATGCACTTGAATCACAACAGAGGTCAATAGTGAAAAATACATATATGTATATATGGTAATAAGATAATACACTAAAATAATGATAAATAACCTTTACTAAATAATGGCACAAAAATAGTGCACAATATGAAAAAATAAAATAAAAAATGGACACAATGTTAGGCGTTGGGTTCCTGCAGCTGCACAGCAGGAATCCAGAGCCATGCAGCCAGCGGTCTCCCATTCCCCTCCGACCTCTCAGGGACCTGCACAGCAATCTCGGCGATCCAGACGCCCTGCTCAGACCAGTTCTCTGGGTCTGGTTGTTTCTGCCACCTCTGGACCAGCAATAGTAGTGCAGCCTGCTCTGCAGCAAGCCACTCCAGAGGCTAAGTCCTCTCGCCGCGCTACTGGGCATGCTCACGAGACGTTCTCCCAGTGGAGATTGGGAGTCACGTGCTCAGGTCCTTCTCCTGATCTGATTGGTCCATCTCAAAGATCCAGAAGGTCCCAGAAGCGCACAGCTATAAAAGGCCCGCATTACTAGCGCATGGCCGAGCGGCATAGACTCTAATTGATATCTGTGTGAGTGATGATGAATGCATGTGCCTGAGAATGACTCATTAAGATCCCCTCCCTCTAATATTACGTGTGTGGATAGGGACTTATTCATAGAGCCAGCGCCAGTCAGTGGCGCGTTACAGGCCACAGTTCACATCTTACAGCACTAGCGTCCGACAGTGCGGCCCCTCTTGGGAATTGTCGTGTGGCGACTGAGTCGGTCGCCGCGCTGCAGTCAGAGCACTTATTGGCGTCCGCGGTAGTGACGCCGCACGCACGGTAGGTCTAGACGGACATTGATCCTCAGTCTTGGGCCCTAGTCCTGTGACCTTATACCGTGTGTGCACACCGTTGAGACATGTGAGGTCAACAGGCTCGGCATTTATGTTTTAGGCGTCTCTGTGAGGTTAACAGAGCTCGCCAGCGCACATCGGGTGACATATAACCCGCGTGTGCTATACCGCCATATAGCGCTTCTGCCATTATATAGCAGCAGTTTAACACCTGTGCACGGTGGACCCCGGGCGGCGAATGCACTGTTATTTAATATTTAGTGCGTTCCGCCGTCCCTAACACATAACTGCAAATAAGTGTAAATGGGACTCCATAAATGTAAAAATACCCTCAATATTGATATATTAGAGTCATGGGGGCCCATCCAACGATTACATAGGCAGAGTACATATACACAGTAGGGTGATGACAATTTTAAAAATTTTGCAAAACGAAAATGAAACCCCTTACATTGGAGGAACAATTGCATTCAAAAGACGTTAGTATCATCAAATATGTAAAATATTCAAAAAAGTTCCCGCTCTTTTTCAAAAGATTTTTCGTCTTTTAATTTTAATCTTTAAAGAAAATATCTTTCTAAGTTGTAACAAAAAGTGGTATTTTGTTCACATCTAGAACATTCTGGAATATTTTAAAATATTTTGGAACTTAGTATTATCTTTTCATTTTCAGTGCAAAGCTTCAAGTTTTACGATCAAGAAGTGCATTCAGAAAATGTCTTCTAGAAATTCCAGCAACAGTGTAAAAGCAAACAGGTCTATCTGGACGAGGAATCTGCCCTCCTATTGTCAACATAAAAGATAATAATGCAAAATTGCATGTCCTTTTTTGGCGGAAAAATACCATTTTTGCCTTATTTCATTTGAATGAAAGGGGGAACTTTTTTTTAAAAAACAAAAAAAAAAGCAATACTTATTCTTAAATAACCCATAAAAGTTCCTCCATTGCACATGGTTTCATAAAAAATTTTTTTTTGTCATTACACTAATACACAGGTATTAGCCAGAAACACTGAACAGACCAAAACAACGAAAACATTTTTTGCTTGGTATAAATTTAACAACTTCACAGTGCTAAATAAAGTGCATTTAGTGCAGAAATAAGGGGGCAAATTGTGTAAACACAATATATATAATGTGCATTAAATGGTGCAGATATATGGTCAATTGCCAAACAAAGTGCAGACAGTGCAATGAGTCAGGGCAGTATATACCTGTGACCTGATGTATGTAAAGTGGTGTGCCGTCCAGAACACGTTTGTCTTCGGTTACCATGGCAACAAACTGTTTGTATAGGAGCTGTATACAATTTTGTACGTATTAAGAACTAAAACTTTTTAGAGGTATATGTGGCCAGGGAAATTATGTTACTAATACCCAGGGTGGATAAAAATCAATGTTTTTTTTAAAAATAAAAAAATAAAAAAAAAAAAATCGGATTTTTTTGATTTAAATCGGATTTTTTTCAATAAACTGCTTTTTGAGGAAAATATTTTACCATCCAAAGGTTCTTCCATCATGAGATAAAGCTGAGTTGTTTAACTCAGTAGAATAAAGGCTGTATATGTGTAACATTCACAATGCCATGCTCTTCCAGAGGTTTCTGTAGGATTAGTGGGCAGTTTCTCTCCTATATTATCACAGACGCTCGCTTTACTTACGCAGTTCTCAAAACTGAATTTGACTCCGCAGAGGTCCCAGCCTCTTCTTCACGGCAAAAATGTTACAACATGAACAGAGTTGAGAAAAAGACCTTAATCCTATTGTTCTACAAACCTATGAATACAGAATCAACCCCTTCAGTGCCAAGTCCAAGAAGTTAGACAATATGTTTCTGATTGTTTGGAGTGGAATAGAACAACACAAGAAGAATGTGAATCTAAGTGTGAGGAGGAGGAAGGGCAAGCAGACAAGAAAATGAAAGTGAAACTTTGAGCACAATACTGCAGCATAGCCACAGACAAGTCTGGATCTGTTTGTGTGTACGATCTGAGGTTTATTACATTCTTTCCTTATAATGGCAGCAGGCCGTAAAAGAGACCCAGTTTGGGAATATTTTAATGAAGCTCCTTCGCCTATCGGTAAGGCAGGCATGCGTGCAAAATGCAAACGATGCAACAAAGATGCAAGGCCTGGTGGCGCGAATGAGGCAACATCATGAGAAGTGCGGTGATGAAGATGACCAAAGAAACACTTCTGAACAGGCAGGATCTTCAGGTTGGTAAACATTTTTATTGAATCCTATTTCTAAAGACTGAACTGTCATGTGTGAGAAAAATTCTATTTCTTATTATTACTGCATGTTACTGTCATTTGGTACAGTTATGAAGAAAAACAAATATTCCTTTTGGGGCAGGGGCAGTGATGTGTTGTGTACAATAAGCAGAAATTGTATAAACAATAAAATAACAGCATTTACTTTTTTTGTTTAGGGGAATTCATGGATTCTGGAAACTATCCACCTCCAAGATCACCATCATCCTGTTCTACAGTTTCAGAGTTATCCATCCAGGATAGTGCTTCATTAGCAGCAGCATCATCATCAGACACCCACAGCCACATATCACCATCACCCAAAAGGAAGAAAAAACCTTTACCTCCTGGAACCACCATAGATAGGTTTGTGATAAGAACTAGCAGATTAGAAAAAGAGTTGATTGATGAAAAAATTGCCCAGTTTATTTATGCAACGAACTCTTCTTTCCGTCTGACTGAGAACCCACATTTCATTAATATGGTTCAGTCACTGAGACCAGGATACAGTCCACCCAGCAGAGCTGATGTTGCAGGGAAACTGCTGGATCAAGTGTATGACAGAGAAATGGAGCAATGTGCAACAGCTCTGGAGGGTAAAATTGTTAACCTAAGTATTGATGGGTGGAGTAATGTCCACAATGATCCTATTGTATGTGCTTGTATAACAACAGAAGAAGGTAAAGTCTTCCTTGCACAAACAACTGATATGTCAGGAAATGCACACACAGCAGAATACTTACAAGAAGTGGCAGTAAAAGCTATAACGACATGTGAACAAAAATTCAAATGTCTAGTACGCAGTTTGGTCACTGACAATGCTGCAAACGTATCCAAGATGAGAAGAGATTTAGAAGAGCAGGGAGGGAATACAAAGCTGCTAATAACACATGGTTGCAGTGCTCATTTGCTGCACCTCTTAGCCAAAGACTTAAGTGTTCCAGAAATAAAGGCTAATGTTGAAATTGCTAAATACTTCCGTAATAATCATTTTGCTGCAGCAGCTCTGAAAAGGATGGGTGGAACCAAGCTAACGCTCCCACAAGATGTTAGCTGGAACTCTGTGGTGGACTGTTTTGAGCAGTATATCAAAACTGGCCTATTCTGATGACACTTTGTGAAGAAAATCGAGATAAAATAGATGGCACTGTCACGGCCAAAATCCTCAACATTGGGCTTAAGAGAAATGTTGAACATATGCTGAGCTTCCTGAAACCCATCTCTCAAGCTTTAAACAAAATACAGAAAAATAGCTGTTTTATTGCGGATGCTGTTGAAATTTGGAAGGAACTGAGTGAACACTTAAAAACAGAACTACACATGGACAGAATTAAATTACAAGCAGTAAACAAACGAATGGGACAAGCACTGACTCCAGCTCATTTTTTGGCAAATATTGTCAATATCCAATATCAGGGTCAAAACCTAAGTGCTGAGGAAGAGGAGTTAGCTATGACATGGGTATCCAGCAATCATCCATCTTTAATGCCAACTATAATAAACTTCAGAGCTAAGGGGGAACCATTCAAGAAATATATGTTTGCTGAAGATATTTTAAGGAAGGTCACACCAGTAAACTGGTGGAAGTCACTTAAGCACTTGGATTTAGAGACTGTTCAAGTAATGATTTCACTTTTAACAGCAGTAGCTTCTTCTGCAGGCGTTGAAAGAATATTCTCTTCCTTTGGACTCATTCATTCTAAATTGAGAAATCGGTTGGGACCCAATAAAGCAGGAAAGCTTGTTTTTCTTTTCCAGATTATGAATAGGAACAAAGAAGAAGATGATGATGAAGATGACGACAAGTGAGCTACAGAGGACAGCAGGGACAGTAGTATTTAAGTTTTTCATGTGTCGGCTGGGCTGACAGTCTAAGTTTCTTAAAATATATATATATATTTTGTTTAGCCAAATTAGTTAACAAACATGGATGTTTGTTTAAGCAAATAACTTATGCTGTAATGTTGTTATTGTTTCAGTTGAATAAATCTATTTAAATTGTTATTAAGGTCAGGATTATTTTTCTCCTTCCTAAGTACAACAGAACAGTGGTGTCCAAATATGAATGATTAACCCATTAAACTGGGGAGAAAAAAGTAATATAAAAAGTGATTCTAAAAATCTTCATCTACTTGCATGTTAAAGTAGCAAGAACTAGTTTAGGTAGAAACTTTGATTTAAATCACTGATTTAAATCAAGCCTTACTGACTAGTGATTTAAATCGTGATTTAAATCAGTTAGATTTAAATCAAATCCACCCTGCTAATACCCATGTAAAATACTGGTTTAAACTGTGAAACATTAATTACAGGTGCCCACGCAGAATAATGTGCTTCAACCTCCTCATGCGTTTTATTTCTATGTAACTAGTTATGGATGTCCACATCGAACACAAACCCAGTTAGGTCACAGAAAAATCCTGAAGACTTCATTTAACAAAGGGGAAAATGCTGTAGTGAAAACAATCTACTTACATAATTTCTGAAAGTCTTATATGCCATGGCAGGAAACCTAATGTGCTACTGATAGAGCCAAATTTTAATATTAGATCAGGGTCTGGAAAGTTGTGTGTACCTAGAAGAAAAAAAACAATAGGTTAATGATTACCTATACAACAATTTAGTCTATCACTTGTGGTATGGTGTGTCCTCAAATGGCCTACTTTGTGCAGAAAATTCTAGAAGCATTCCATAAATCAATCCAGGAGGTCAGGAACAAGATTTAGAAAAGGGATTTATCGTTCTTCCTATTAACCGTGACTCTACTGAAGAATAATTCTCCAGTCACCGTAGCCGTCATACTCAATGCATGCTGATAGTAATTGATGCAAAGGCATATAGACGTTCTCTAATGAATTGCTGCAGGAAAAGTCCCACAACAGACTCCATAAAAATATTGCATGTGGGGCCAACGGTGCAGCGTGCGTTTTCTTGTGTAGTCTGTAACACAAACTACCAAGCGCCTTAATTTTACGGTGTTCGATCCTGGGTCTTAAACCTACACAAATGTATGGTAATAGTAACAGCTAACGCAATTTAGCAGGAGCATATGTATGACTGAAATATATATATATTCATACTCCTACACCCCTTTATATATCCCCATGTTTTTATATACAGTACTCAACATTAAAATTGCAACACCAAGAAAGAAATGCCATGGAATTATGGAAATCACAGGATGGATAGACATGTTAATAATAATATGTAAATGAGGAAAAGATGCTAATAAATGTTTGAAAACATCTCAATGTACTATGTATAGCGCATGAGCAGAAATACAGGCACTTACACGTCTAGGCTTGCACTTGGGTACACCAAACACCAAGACTCGCTACCAGCAGCTCCCTTTGCAATTGCCAACCAATGATGTCTCAGATGTGCTTGATCCTGATACACTGTAGGCCATGGTAATACATGTAGGTTTTTTCAACACTACAATGCCAGGGCCATATGTTGCCGATGCTATTGTGAGCAGCCCACACGGCCTAAATGTGCAACCATGGCCTACAGTGTCTCTGGACTGGTCTTCCATTAAGCACAACTGGGTCGTCATTGGACGGCAATACAGAACATTTGAGAGACATAAATAACCTCATTAATATTGTGTAAACCTGGGTAAGTGCCTTTATTTCTGCATGTGGTGCTTGCACACGATACAGAATAAACTGATGCATTTTGAAAAATTGTTTCCATTTTTTTAAACATTTGCATAGCATTAACATGTCTATTAATCATGTGATTTCCATAAGTCAAAATATTTTCCTTCTTGACTTTGCAATATCAATGCTGAGGAGTCATAAACATCTACATATCTATCTTTCTCTAGATTTTTTTTTTCATTCAAATCATAAAATAATAAAACATTAAGGCCTCTTTCACACATCAGGTTTTCGCCGTCAGGCGCGATCCGGCGCTTTTGACAGAAACCGGATCCGGCGAAATGCAATGCCGGATCCGGTTTCCCCCCCATTGACTTGCATTTGCTCCGGATCGCGCCGGATGGCCATGCGTTTCATCCGGTTTTCGCCGGATCCGGCAATGTGTCGCAATGTGTCGCGATCCGGCATCTGGAAAAAACGTCTACTGTAACGTTTTTTGTCTCCGGCGAAAAAGCCGTACCCGCCGGATCCGGCGCGTCCGGCTTTTTCACACAATGAAAGCCTATGAGCGCCGCAATGCGCCGGATCCGGCGAAAGCCGGATCCGGTGGCCGGATCCGGTTTTTTTGGTCTGAGCATGCTCAGTAGCTCTGCCCACAGGAGATATATAAAAGCAAGACAATGGGACCCTCAGCCACACCCAACATGCCACCCAAGAAAGCAACCAAGCGAAGCAGGAGAAGGCAGGAGACATCTGCAGCAGCAGCACCATCAGCACCACCCCAAATGGAGCAGCATGCTGAACGGGAGGGGAGTCCAGAAGCAGATGAGAGACGGTAATTATCAAATCCCCCATTCCTCCAAACTAGGGCCATGGAATATCAAGATATTCATTGGCCCTTTGTTTCTCTTTATTCAACAGCCGCCAAAGAGATGCAGCAGCAGCAGCAGAAATGGCATCACTGGCAGCAGCAATACCCACAGCCATGGAGTCTGGCCATCAACAGGACAGCACATCTTCTTCTGGGAGCCCTCCCTCGCATCGTCAGCGTTTGACGGTAAGTTTTTATTTCCAAAATCCATCATCTCTGTAATATATGTCTATTCATTGCCTTTTATTTCAAAACAGGAATCACAAGATGAAGAGGAGCTCCCAGAAGAAGAAGGAAGGGGTGGACAGACACCTGGAGTGGGCTCACAATTGGTAAGTTTTTTGCATCAAACGCAGAAACACAACATCACACTACACACAACACATAGAAAACAATGTTCTGCAGACCACACACAGCAAACAAATGCCTACATCCAAAGACATAACATTTTTTGTTTTCTTCTCTAGTCTTCCCAATCTGGTGCTCGGCCAAGAGGTCGTCGGCGACAGCAACGCGGCGGTCACCAGCGTGTAAGTATAAATATTTTTGCTTTGTTTTTTTGCACTTTTTATTTCATTTCTTTTGTGGAGGCTAATTATGTTATTTTTGTCTTTTTCTTTAACAGCCTTCACAGCGTGCTCCCGACTCTGACGGTGAGGATGGAGGGATTGATGTGGACCGCCTCATCGATCTCGTCAGAGAAAGGGAGCCGCTCTGGAATATGGCTGACCGCCGCCACGCTGACCTGATCATTACCCGACGACTCTGGGAGGAAATCTGTTCTCTCCTTGTGGGCCGCTGGGAGGACCTCGAAGCTCGGGCCCAGATTAAAGAGCGTAAGTATATACAGTAACGGTTGCTTGATGTAAACCAGTGTTTCCCGAACTCCAGTCCTCGTGGTCCCCACGGATCATGTGTTCAGGATTTCTATTTACTATGGAAATCCTGAAAACATGACCCCTGGGGACCATGAGGACTGGAGTTTGTGAAACACTGATGTTGTATACTAACCACTCCTTTCTCGTTTCAGGGAACAGAATTGTGAATCGGTGGCGGTCTGTGAGGGATCGTTTCAAGAAGGAGTTCAATAAAGAGATGCGGGCCCCGAGTGGATCTGGAGGACGCAGGAGCAAGTACAAGTACGCACAAGCCCTGTCGTTCCTCCGGGAAACAATGCTCACCAGAAGGTAAATATTACACACCACATGTGAAAAAAAATGTTAGATGTAACTTTTTTTTTTCAGCCAGGGCCATACCATGTCAGTATTTTAATTGTTTTTTTTTCTCTTTATTCCACTGCACGGTGAGCAGCACTCGGGAGCCTGCACGATTGGACCCTTCTGAGGCGATCCCTGAGGAGACCGGCACCGAGGGACACTTCGACCGCCCCGGTACATCTGCACCTTCCCAGCCTTCCCACACATTCGACCCATCTGTCCCATCCACCAGCACAGGAGCATCGTGGCCGCCTACATTACATGAAGCTGCTGGTGAGGAGATCGCTTTCCCTTTACCCCACCCTTCTGCCCCTGCCGCCTCTAGTACACCTGCGGGTACTGGGCGGCAGCGGCAGAGGGGTCAGGAAAAGAGTTATGCGCAAGAGTTATTGCATCTGAATGCATCTTTCCAGAACTGTCTCAAAGTCTTGTCAGAGCAAATCTCCGCAGGCTTTCAGCAGATCAACTCCAGCATTCTGGAGGTGAAGACACTTCTGCAAACCATGCATTCAGAAGCAAGATCTTCGCCAAACCACACCTTTTTCAGGTCTGTTGTGGAGCGCATGGCAACACTATCTCCTACCCAGCAGATGCATGTAATGCATTCGTGCCACGGTGCTCTACAGCAGGTTACCTCCCAACCTCCACCTCCCACCACTGTAGTTCCTCCACCTGCACCCCCTCCAGCCACTTTCCATCCTCCCCCTCCTATTACATCTGCACCCCCTCCAGCCACTTTCCATCCTCCCCCTCCTACTACATACCAGCAACCTGCCCAGTACCAGCAACCTCCCCAGTACCAGTCATCTCCCCACTTCCAGCAACCTGCCCCGTACCAAACTCCTTCCCCATACAACTTTCCATCAACATCATCTGCTCCTACAGTCCCTGCCCAACCCTCTACTCCACCACCCACCACCTCTTCTGCTTCCCACATGTCCACCCATTCTGTAGTTTTTCCACACCTTCACCTCTAACTGTTCCTTCCCCACCACGATCCCAGTCCTCTCTCCACACACCCAGTGTCGAAGTGTCCCGCAGCCCCTCCAGCAGTATTTCCACCCCACAGTACACAGAATTGTAATGTGTGTTTTTTGTAATAAAGATGCCCATTGGGTTTAAAACCTTTATTAAAAAAGTTTTTTGCACTTTAAAAACATTTTACAAAAAAAAAAAAAAATTTAAATAAAAGTTAAATTATCGTTTCACAATGGTTGTCTGTCATTTCTTTCTGCGGCGAACTATGTTTTAAAAAAAGGTTAAATACAGGGTATTTCAAAGGTAAAAAGGTATTCAAAACCAGGTATAACTGTGGGTAAATTTTAGCTTTTTGCCACAGTTGTGTTCCTGGTTGTGTTTGAAGCAAAGTATTTCACCGAAAAAGTTGTGTTTATTGTTGGTGATTTCCTACCAATGTACACAACTTTTGTTAAAAGGTGAAATACTTTGCATAAAACACAACCAGGTACACACCTGTGGCCTAAAGGTAAAAATAGTAAGACCATGACAAGATAGCCAACTTTGGTTGGCAAAGGTATATACTGTTGGTCCAGAAGGTACACAAGTTTAGGGCAAAAATCTCTCACACTCTGTCATCCCAGTGTACTCTGCCTTGAGGTGACAAAGTATAGTGGAAAATTGTCCCTGAAACCGTCACAGAACTTCTAGTGGTAATATTTCCAATGACAACATCCATCTTCGCCAGTAACTTGCTCTTCTCTCCAACCTGCACTTTCTTCTCTACAACCTGTCAAAGAAGGGCTGTAGGAACATGCTATATCTAGTTTTCCAGTAGCCAATCCCGTTCGGAAGGCCACAAGGGTCAATTTTAAAAACCGGATCCGGCGTAATCCTTAGAAAAACGGATAGAAAAACGGATGAACCGGATGAGACGGATCCGGTTTTGTCTGTCAAGAACAAGACGGATCCGGCAGAAAACCGGATCCGGCACTTCAGGTTTTACAAAACATTTGCCGGATCCGGCATTCCGGCACGACGCCGGATCGCGCCTGACGCCGAAAACCTGATGTGTGAAAGTAGCCTAACAATGCCCACAGCAGAAAAAAAATCCAAAGCTATTTTTTAATTACCGTACATGCATTTGCATTGGAAAATAAATTATATAAATTCACCGTAATTTTTATGTACCCAAACACAACTTATCCCGCATACAACAGTTCCATGTAGCAACATTAGTGATTAAAAAAAAAAAAAAAAAAATGATGGCTTCTGGAAAGTTAAGAGGCAAAAAACAACAAAACACAGGATTTTTGGGTTGCTTACTGGTAAAATCTGTTTCTCGGAGCCTTCATTGGGGGACACAGAGACCATGGGGTGTATGCTGCTGCCACTAGGAGGCTGACACTATGCACAAAAAAGGATAGCTCCTCCTCCGTAGTGTACACCCCACCGACAGGCAGGAAATTCCTCAGTTAGAGAGAAAGCAGTAGGAGAAGTAACAGAATAGATTGAAAAACAGAACAGGCAACTCAACTGTAAATAACCAACAAACATAAGAACAGGAGTTGTAGAACATGGGAGGGTGCTGTGTCCCCCAATGAAGGCTCAGAGAAACAGATTTTACGGTAAGCAACCCAAAAATCCTGTTTTCTCTATCGCTTCATTGGGGGACACAGAGACCATGGGACATCCCAAAGCAGTCCCAGGGGAGGGAGAACAAACTTCCATCAGGCCAGCGGACTCACCACCGCTGCCTGCAGGATCCTTCTACCTAGGCTGGCATCCGCTGATGCGTAGGTATGGACTTTATAGAATTAAACAAACGTGTGAACCGATGACCAGGTTGCAGCTTTGCAAAGCTGCAGCGTGGAAGCTTTGTGGCGCACCGCCCAGGAGGCACCCACTGCCCGGGTAGAGTGAGCGCTAATTCCCGGAGGGGCCAATCGATGTTTGACCCGGTAGGCCTCCAAAATTGCCGATCTGATCCAGCGAGCAATAGTAGCTTTGGAGGCCGGCTGACCTTTCCGCGCCCCATCTGGAATGATGAAGAGAGAGTCTGTCTTCCGTAAAGGAGTCGTCCTAGCCAGGTAGACCTTCATCGCCCTGACCAAGTCCAGCTTGTTCAAGGAGCGCTCCCGAGGGTGAGTTGGACCCGGACAAAAGGACGGGAGAACAATATCCTCATTCAGGTGGAAAGTGGACCCCACTTTAGGAAGGAAAGAGGGCGGAGGCCGCAGAACTACATTGTCCTGGTGGAGTACCAAGAAAGGACAGCGGCAAGAGAGGGTCGCCAATTCCGACACACGCCGGAAGGAGGTGATGGCTACTAGGAAGGCTACTTTCCATGAAAGGAGAGATAGGGAAACTTCCCTGAGAGGTTCAAAGGGAGGACCTTGCAGAACCTCGAGAACCAGATTAAGATCCCAAGGATCTACGGGCGCTCGGTACGGAGGAGCCGTATGAGCCACTCCTTGTAGGAAGGTTTTGACCTGAGGACGGGAGGCCAACGTCTTTTGAAATAAAATGGACAGCGCCGAAACCGGACCTTTTAAAAAGCTGAGGGCAAGGCCTGCATCAAGTCCAGCCTGAAGAAACGCCAGGACAGAAGGGAGCAAAAAATGCATGGGCAGAATGTCGTTGGCCTCGCACCAAGTGAAATAGGCCTTCCAAGTACGGTAATACATTTTGGAAGACGATGGCTTTCTGGCCTGGATCATGGTATGAATAACTCGATCCGAAAAGCCTGATCGTTTCAAAACCTTGGTCTCAACAGCCACGCCGTTAAATTGAGCGGCCGAGAATTGGGGTGGCAAATCGGACCTTGAGACAGCAGATCTGCCCTGTCTGGAAGCTTCCAGGGTGCGTCCGCGAGAAGGTTGACGATGTCCGCGAACCAAGACCTTCTGGGGCGATGAGGATGACTGGAATTCCTTCCGCCTTGATTTTCTTCAACAGCCTGGGAAGAAGAGGAAGGGGAGGGAACAGGTAGGGGAGCTCGAACTGCGACCAAGGAATGGCCAGAGCGTCGGTGCCCACTGCGAGAGGATCTCGAGCCCTGGATACAAACTGTTGGACTTTCCTGTTGAGACGAGAAGCTAGGAGATCTACGTCCGGGGTTCCCCAACGACGGCAGAGCTGAAGAAATACCTCCGGATGTAGGGACCACTCTCCCGCAGCGAGACCCTCGCGGCTGAGAAAATCGGCGGCCCAGTTGTCCACGCCGGGAATGTGCACCACGGATATTGCCGGGACTGAAACCTCTGCCCAATGAAGAATCTTGGACACTTCTGCCAGGGCTGAGACACTCCGTGTACCCCCTGGCGGTTGACATATGCCAAGGCTGTGGCATTGTCTGTCTGAATCTGGATAGGCAGGCCCCTGAGAAGTCTCTCCCAGTGAACGAGAGACAGATAAATTGCTCGTATCTCGAGGACGTTGATCGGCAGGGTTGACTCCTGAGTCGACCATCGACCCTGAACAGTGCGATTGCGGAACACTGCCCCCCAGCCGAGGCTGGCATCCGTTGTCACAATCTGCCAGTGAATGGGAAGGAATGACCGTCCTAGGGAGATGAGAGGAGATGTCAGCCACCAATTGAGGGACTGCTTGATCCGGTATGAAAGACGAAATGGGCGATCCGGGGAAAGAACAGACCTGTTCCACCGAGACAGTATGGCGTGTTGGAGAGGTCTGGAGTGAAATTGGGCAAAGGGAACCGCCTCTATCACCGCCACCATCTTTCCCAGGACTTTCATGGTTGTCCGCAGAGATGAAAGTCGTATGATCTGCAGCGATCGTACATCCCGCTGCAAGGAGCCAATCTTCTCTTGTGGGAGAAAAACCCTCGATCGACGAGTGTCGAATAATAGACCCAGAAACACAAGACGTTGTGTCGGAACAAGGCAGGACTTGTTTTTGTTGATGAGCCACCCGAAATTGGACAGGGTGTCGAGGACGATGGTAAGACTTTGGCGAGCTTGATGAAAGGATGGAGCTTTAATCAGAATGTCGTCGAGGTACGGAAAAAGAACAAGACCTCTGATTCTCAACAAGGCCATCAACGCAGTGCAACGAACTGGTAATGTTCCTGGCGAATTGTGAAACGCAGGAATTTCTGATGCCCAGAGAATATGGGAACATATAGATAGGCATCTTGAATGTCTATTGAACACACAAACTCCTGCGTCAACATGGAAGCGATTACCGACCGAAGAGACTCCATTCGGAAATGATGCAGTTGAACTCTCTTGTTGAGTAACTTGAGGTCCAAGATGGGGCGAACTGTACCGCCTTTTTTCGGCACCACAAACAGGTTTGAATAAAACCCTGTGAAACGTTCTGATTCGGGAATGGGCACAATCACTCTGGAACTGAGGAGAGAGGCGATGGACGCAAAGAACCCCGGAACTAAGGCAGGATCTTTTGGAGGTCGGGACTCGAAGAAACGATCCCAGGGACGAGAAACGAACTCTATCTTGTATCCTGGTGATACAACTTCCCTGACCCAAGCGTCCTCTACTGAGGCAAGCCAAACATCTCTGAAGAAAAGGAGTCGACCTCCCAATTGGGAAGGACCCTCGGGAGCTCGTTGATAGTTTAGCTGATGTGGACCGTCCAGATCTGGACCTGGAGGATCTGCCATGGGAGGAGTGAGATCGACAGGAGGGAGTGGGTCTGAAAGACACCTTTTTTCTATCCTGGCATGCCTGCGCTCTCTGTTGGTTAGAGATGTTGTCTGCCGTATTGAAGCGGCGGAAAGTCCGAAAGGGCCGAAACTGACGTCTTAGCGGAGGTCTGCGAGGCTTGGACTGAGGGAGGAGGGAACTCGTACCTCCAGTGGCATCCTTAATAATCTGGTCCAGCTGGGATCCGAAGAGACGCGCTCCCTGAAAAGGCAGATTGGTAAGGGACTTTTTTGAAGACAAATCCGCCTGCCAAGCCTTGAGCCAAATTGTACGTCGGATTGCCACCACGTTGCTTGACGCCTGAGCCACGCAAGACGCGGCAATCCAAGGAGGCAGAGAGAAGATAACCTGCATGGGAGATCTGGTTAGCCAGTTTGGCCAATTGCTCCGGTTGGGCTTTATCTAGGATGCCCTTGCGGAGATCCTCTGCCCAAGTAGCTCTGGCCTTTGCTACCCAAGATGAAGCGAAGGCTGGGCTTAGCACCGCCGCAGCCACTTCGAATGCGGACTTTGCTAAGGATTCTATAATTCTGTCATTAGAATCCTTTAGCGACCGTTTTGTTAGATAGTCTGGACACAGGAGCGTCAATAGAGGGAGAAGCCGACCAGTTGTCGGTGAGCTCTTTTGAAAATGGATAGAGCACGCCGAGGCGCTTCCCTCTTTGAAAGCGTCTGGTTGGATTTTCCCTCTCCCTGGTAAGGATCTTGCCAAACTCAGAGTGGGAGGCGAAGACTCTGGAAGGTGTTTCTGCCCATCTGAACGAAACCTCCTGATCTGAGGATTTCGCAGGGGAGTCTGTGATTTCGAAGGTGTGGTTAATCGCAGCAATGAGGTTCTGTACCGTAACCTTCATGTCCGTGTCATGGCCTGAATCCAGCTCTAAAATCTCTTCAGATGACGCTTCCGAGAACGCTTCGCCTGACTCGGGTGAGGAGGCACGGGAAGGCGACTGCTGGGAAGGACTATGAGGTGAGATGGGGCGAGGAGAGGATTCCGGCTGGAGATCCTGTCTGGGTCTTTTGCGGCCCCTGCTGGCTGGCTCAGATGGGACCTCTTGAGACCTGCTGGGCCCTGTAGAAGTGTCCAGGGGTAATTTATCAAGAACGGCCACTAGGGACTGAGACACCCTGGTTAGGTCCGCCACTGATTGTGATAGAGAAGAAGCCCAGCCAGGAATGGGGGGGGTTCACTCTCACGTGGAACAATAGATAGCTCCTGTGTGGCATCGGGTTGAATGGGATTGCTGCAGTCTAGGCAGAGGGGAGTGGACTGACCTGAGGGAAGTTTGCGATTGCAAGAGGAACATGCAAAGAACTTGACTAAAGTGCAAGCGAGAGCCGGCTGATGGGTACGGTCAGGCTTAGAATTAGACATAATGAAGAAATGCCGGAAGGTTGGGGGACAGAAGGCAGAGGAGAGTGTCAGTATGCAGTTGCAGAGTTACTCACGATCCTGTGTCCCCAAAAGTGCGGATACACGGCTCGTCTGAAGATGCAGGGCCCCAGCAGAGGAGAGCGTAGAATCCCTCCGTGTCCGGCTGACAGGCTGAGAAAATGGCGGTAGCCTGAGAGAAACGCGCACCTTTAAACCAAGAAGATGGGTGGAGCTAGCCGCCGAGCAAAAGAAGGTACCGCCCGCTGCCCACCGCAGGCTCTGAGAGGCGGTGGCTGGTCCAAGAACGGGCGGGAGAGAAGCCCGCCTATGAGAAAGAGCGGGGGGGTGTGGCCGCGACGTCAGAAAAGGCCCGAAATGAAGCCGGGGACTAAATTAATGGCGGCGGCCGCCTGTCAGCGCGGGGCGGCGTGGAGGTCTCGCAGCGTCGCCATGGCCACCTCCCTACCTATCGCCGCCCGATTCCTGCGCTATCCCTGCCGAACGCTGAAGAAAGAAGGAGGTGGGGGAAGTGTAGAACAAGGCCCGCGCAACAGCCGGGGCCTGGAGCGAATATGTCAGCCGCTGGGAGGCGCGGGCGGCGCAGAGACCCTACAGCACTTCCTCGGCGACCACTCCGAAGAATCCTGAAACCGCCAGGGGGGCCGTGACTTGGACTGCATACTCACTACTCACCCTGTGATCCATTTGCAATAAAGGTATCTAATATATCCCACGCTGTCTCCGTCTTTTCTGGTATCCGCGCCTCATCCGACCGACAGGCTCTGGTAGGCGAGTGGGTGGAAGGCGGAGGGGCGAGGACCCTCTGGATCGCTGTCACGCATCCGTGCTAAGCTCTGGTCCTGCTACGGAGAGCTATGAGGATACGGCGTGGCAGTACACGCCATACTCAGTCTCTTGTGGGAGTACAGTTGTGACCATTCACACTGTATCCCTTCAGAAACCTGAAAAGGAACGACGCACATCGAGGTAGATAGGGGTCTAATGAAAGACCCGTGTCCACTTCCTACTGACCCCAAGCTAAACTGAGGAATTTCCTGCCGGTCGGTGGGGTGTACACTGCGGAGGAGGAGCTAACCTTTTTTTGTGCATAGTGTCAGCCTCCTAGTGGCAGCAGCATACACCCCATGGTCTCTGTGTCCCCCAATGAAGCGATAGAGAAAACTTGGCATTACCAGAGATTTGGCCGGCACGGTGGCTCAGTGGGGTCCTGGGTTCGAATCCCACCAAGGACAACATTTGCAAGGAGTTTGTATGTTCTCCCCGTGTTTGCGTGGGTTTCCTCCCACATTCTAAAGACATACTAATATAGGGAATTTAGATTGTGAGCCCCATTGGGACAGTGATGATAATGTGTGCAAACTGTACACATTATCTGTATTGTTAGCACTATATAAAAATAAAGATTATTTATTTATTATTATTTTAGTCACAAGATGTATACTGCTATCCCTGCACTAATCGTAAGCAGGCAGCAAAATACTTGCGGAGAAAAAGAACCTGTCATGACAGTAGCTTAGAGCAGGTATCACAGTGTAAGAAATGTAATGACCGACAGTACGCTCTCCTCACTAATCTCACTGCAGAGATGAGTTTGTTTACATAAACCTTTCAACTTTCATATCAAGGCAGTGTGTGTGTGTGTGTGTGTGTGTGTGTGTGTGTGTGTGTGTGTGTGTGTGTGTGTGTGTGTGGGGGGGGGGGGGGGGGGGGGGGGGGAGAGATCCACTGTCTGTCATTACATGTCTCACACAGGAGAAATCTGTGTTGTAGTAATGCATTCTTTTTTCCACTGTATATTGCTGCCTTATTATGATTGGTCAACCTTGTGCAGGGGAAGAAACACACGCCCACAGAGAAAAATCTGATAATGCCCCTTAGTCTTACATTGCAAGCCAATATGTCTACAGCAGAAAGGAAAACTGAAAAAAAATACATTACATTCAGCTCTGTAACTTCTATTCCCAGATGTGGCCAGAAGTGATGAGCGAGTATGCTCGTTGCTTGGGGTTCCCTGAGCATGCTCGGGTGATCTCCGAGTATTTGGAAGTGCTCGGAGATTTAGTTTCTGTCGCCGCAGCTGCATGATTTGCGGCTTCTAGACAGCCTGAATACATGCGGGGATTTCCTAACAAATAGGCATTCCTCACATGTATTCAAGCTGTCAAGTAGCCACAAATCATGCAGCTGCGGCGACAAACTAAATCTCCGAGCACACCAAAATACTCGGAGGACACCCGAGCAACCAGTATACTCGCTTATCACTAGTTGCCAGTTTAATATGCTCTAACAGGTGCAAGGTGTGGTCATTAAGAGGTTAAATCATCAGAATGGCACAAAATAAATAATAGTATATAGAGTCATAGTATATAGAGTCAAACAGAGCCTAAAATGCAAGTAACCAATTCACAATCAACTATTAAGGTAATCAAATTACTTCTTAAAAGGTGATCAAAGGCATCTACATCCAAGTCTGCCGGTGTCTTCTGTTTGTCTGCTACAAGTTGACAAAAATTCTGAGCAGCTTTCACAATGTTTGGCTTCCCATCCTCTGGAGACAGCACCTTTAACACAGGCAAATGGCGAAAAGCTGGAGATATACAAGACACATGGAAAATCATTGAAACGCAAGAAAGGCAGAGCTTTAAGGTTCTGCATGGTAATCACATTTATGAAAAAACTTGTATGCTGGGAGATTATCCTGGCATATGTTAAACGCAGGACTCAAATCGATGTGCACAGCGTTGTACCTACCTACACATTATATACAGTATCTGAAAAGGACGGTACCATTACACTTAGGAAATAGTGCAGCCGATAAATAAACATGTGTTGAAAGTAACAGCAGGAAAATATAAAGCTGACATTTTTTTTCCAGTGAATCATAAAATATATTTTTGCTATTGAAGAATGCAGACACAGGGCTGTGTAGTCGGAGTTCATTTTGGTGGAGTTGGTATAAAATGGACCGACTGCTAAAATATATAATAAATTGGTACAGTAGTGCAAAGCTGTATGGGCTGTGTTTTTATAATAATTTGTGAAAGTTCTGAAATGTCCTATAAATGTCTTCTGTTCCTGATCTAAGGATCTCTGTTTTTAGTTGCGATGAATCTGCACTTGATGCACATGCTCAGTAGTGACCAGTGCTGTGGGGTCAGGAGTCAGGGATATTGAGGAGTCGGAGGTTTGGCTTACCGACTCCACAGCCCTGTGCAGAAGCCACATTTGCAAAGTACATTTACAGAGAAAAATTACGGTATTATGCAAACCAGCCAGGTGTTCGCTTACTTAGCACCTGAGAAGGACTATCACTGACAGACTATATTTACATGTCCTATTTTTACACATTTTAAAAGAGATGGAAAAAAAATAAAAATATTTTCTTCTGTTTTAAGAAGAATCTTCAGCAAGACTCAAAGTCAAACATTAGCAGAGAGCTTGGCAAAGTGCAGAAACATTAGGTCCGCCGGCTACTCCAGACAGCCGAAGAGCTGAAAACAGTGGCCAAAGGGTTACATCATACGGTCAACCCTCCACCGGCACCCGCTTCCCTCAGAACGCAGCTAGCGGTGAATACTCTGGTGGAGGATTGAGCTGGCGGCTAATCCTTTCATCAATCAGCATGTGCGCCTGAGACAGCAGACGTGATGATGTCACTGTGCGGAGAGTTAGTGCGCGAGAACGGAGCAGAGCGCCAGTGGAAATGGAGTGAGATGAGTGTTGTTGTTTTTTTTCATGTGATGTTTGAATGTATAGAGAAGGGTTATGTACGGGCTCACACTGTATATAGAGAGGCTATGTGGCTCGCAATGTATATAGACAAGCTACATGGCGACTCACACTGCAAATAGAGAGGCTATATGGCGACTCACACTGTATACAGAGAGCTATGTGAATGCTCATACTCCATATAGAAGGCTATGTGGGGGCTCACACTGAATACAGAGGGCTATGTGAAGGCTCATACTGCATAAAGAAGGCTATGTGGGGGCTCACACTGTATACAGAGGGCTATGTGAAGGCTCATACTGCATATAGAAGGCTATGTGGGGGCTCACACTGTATACAGAGGGCTATGTGAAGGCTCATACTGCATATAGAAGGCTATGTGGGGGCTCACACTGTATACAGAGGGCTATGTGAAGGCTCATACTGCATATAGAAGGCTATGTGGGGGCTCATACTGTATATAAAGGTGCTGTGTGTGAGCTTGTACGTTATATAAGGGTATGTTAGCGTACTTCATTGTGCTAAATATCAAGTCATTTTAATTTATATTAATATAAATTATAAGGCTAATATTGAGCAGAATTAATTTCAGCCCTCCACAATAGTCACATTCTTTCATGTGGCACCTTGGGAAAATATTTACCAAGCACTAGCATATGCCAGCATTTGTCAATAATTCTACCTTCATTTCTTTAATGTGCTGATGAATGAGTCCTAAGCCCCGACTTGCGGCAGTGAAAAAGTGCACAACTTTGTGGTATCACAGAGATTAGCTGTAAGATCTGTAGATTCCTATTCCAAGCACAATCATACACATCACACACACAAACGTCATACACATGGCAGTCATAACCAATCTTTCCACCTTGCTGCCTCTTATAGATTTACAGTTAGGTCCATTTATATTTGGACAGAGAACATTTTCTAATTTATGTTCTAGACATTACCACAATGAATTTTAAACAAAACAATTCTGATGCAATTGAAGTTCAGACATTCAGCTTTCATTTGAGGGTATCCACATTAAAATTGGATGAAGGGTTAAGGAGTTTCAGCTCCTTAACATGTGCCACCCTGTTTTTAAAGGGACCAAAAGTAATTGGACAGATTAAATAATTGTAAATAAAATGTTCATTTCTAGTACTTGGTTGAAAACCCTTTGTTGGCAATGACTGCCTGAAGTCTTGAACTCATTGATATCACCAGACACTGTTTCCTCCTTTTTGATGCTCTGCCAGGCCTTCACTGCGGTGGTTTTCAGTTGCAATTTGTTTGTGGGCCTTTTTGTTTGAAGTTTAGTCTTTAACAAGTGAAATGCCGCCGGGACAGGTAAGTACCTCTGGCCTGCGGCCGCCACCTCCGCTCACAGTTGATCAGTGGTTGTCCCAAGTGCTGGACCCCAATCAGCCAATGCCTTATCCTAAGAATAGGGCATCAATGTAAAAGTAGTGGACAACTTCTTTAAGGGAAACTTTCCCCCCTTGTCATTCTTTTGATCTAAAACATCACAGGGCAGAGTTAATCTCCTGTTACTGAGTGTGAGCACAATCATCCCTACTATTCATTGGAAGAGTCACTATAGGCTCATCACGAGAAAGTGGAGCGCAGAAGCTTACACAGAATTCAGCACAAATAATGACAAGTATTCACTGGGGGTCTGAAAGAAAACAATAAATAGAATGGGGAACTTTGGATTCCTTTTATATCAGTACCAGAACTTTCATGTCAAAGGATATAAATGTCCTGATAATGCTGAATTAAAGTGCAGGACATAAGCCATGTGTATATACTAAGCATTCTTTCTTTACGTGTGTATACATTTGCGTGCATACATTGTATATGCTCATATCTGTGTGTATATACTGTGTGTGTGCGCATCAGTGTATACAATGGATCTGTGTGTAAACTGGTTGTGTGTATAGTTACATGGCTTCTATATTAGGTGTAAAGGTTTATGGGCATTAAAAATACATAAAATTATCTATTTAGTGGGGTAAACATGAGTGATTTGTGTATGTGTATATCTACAATATAACTGGAGATGTGTCCTTCTGTCTGAAGCCTTGATGCCTGCACAGTGAGGCGCCAGAGTCAGCGCATTCCGCATCTTTTTATTGTAGAATGTCTCTAATAAATAGTGCAGTAGTGCGGATGCCACAGAAGCCAGACCCTACTTCTCCTGGATGTGCGTCATTGAATGCCCCATGCAGCTGAAGTGTTGCAGCGCACGAACTTGCCAGGTTTGTGGGCCACAATACACGCTGCCGGCCAATCAGAGGTCAGCAGTTGACGTTGGCATGCACGTGACTGGGTGCAGGGCAGTGATGTAATGCCCCCGTCACTGCTGGCTTTAGAAGGCTGATGACACGCTACAGAGGAGGGGGGGAAAGGTGAGTAGGAGTGTTTGTCGTTTTTTTTCCCCCTGTAATAAAGAACTGCAGTGCAGGCAGGATGTAGGAGCATATTCCTTTATATCTGCAGTCTGGTACCCCTGCCCCCATCTGCTATCTGTAGGAGCTGGTTTCTCTAAACTAAAACCAGGTTAAATTGCCGTGTTGGCACTTTGCGATAATTAAGTGGGTTTTGAGTTGAAGTTTGGGTACTTGGTCTCTAAAAGGTTCTCCATCACTGTAGTACACTGCGATCTCTGGTGACATTTTATTGAAGACACTGCATATGCAAATTCGCAAACAGTGCCTTCAAAAAAAAAATGGCGCAAAAGTAAAAATGTATAGTATTTTCCAGGAATATATGTCTTACATGAGAAGATCTATCAATGTTATGCAGATTTGTGACATAATTTCCTTAATGTGCAGGCTAAAAATGATATTAACTTGCCCAGCATCTGCACTTAGATCCCCGCTCATGGGAGGGAATTAACTTTATTCCTCCTGGTAGCATTCAGGTTTCAGCCACGGTGGTGGCCACTCTGTGTATAGAGTCTGGTGGCTGTAACTGCGCCTCTGGCACTGACTGACAGCCGGCCCTAATGAAGAACTACTATCAGTGCCAGTTGCCAAACTCTTACTGTACCGGAAGGAATTAAGGTAGGTTCCTCACTGCAGTGGGGGTATACAGGTGCATTATAGCAGTATTATTCAGCCACTATGTGGTGATGTTTACCAGTAACAGGTAGGGTTATCAAGGTAACATATGGTATTTTGTAAACAGGCACATTATAGCGTTGTTACTTAGCCACTATATCAGTAATGGGTAGGGTTATCCACTTACTGAAAGGGCAGAATTTTTTATATTGGCACTCCATAGTGGTGTTATTCAGTCACCACATAAAGGTAATTGTAGTGACTTTACATCACTGTACAGTGGTATTGATCATTTCCAGTATGTTAGTTAGACGCTATTTCAATATTCTGGAGAGATAGTAAAATAGCAAGAATTCTGCCCACGTTGGTATCACCGACTATGTCCATATGTTGTAAAGTGAGTGGCACCCAGTGATACAATGTCACACACTAAGGCCAGAGCAATGCCCCTACGCTACACTTTGCTAATACCTGAACATAACCACAGCTCACCATCTATAAGAATGTGCAAGCCAGAAGGATGCATATATGCCCCTTAATCTGAGTACAAAAGCGTCTGTGTGTACGAGCTGAAACCGGATGATAGCGGTACAATAGGCAGAATGTACAAAAGCTGAATAGTGCATTTATCATGGGAAACGAGATCTCACACAGTGCATGAAAGGAACAGAAGCCTGTCTGTGCACTGCCACATCCATCACCTTTATCTGTTCTCTCAGCGCTGCCATTCGCATATTCAAGTGGATACTTGGAGTAGGCCTCCTTCTGCTGCTTTAATACTTCCTCCATAAGTCTGGAGCAATTTTGCTTGTAGATCCCTTAAGAAAGGAGGAAAAAGAGGTCATGTTTACATGTTCACACCAATGTTTGCTATTAAACAGAGAGATTCGGTCAGAAGGAGCTGAAGCCAATCTGCAGCCCGGCAGCTGCAGATGACTGTGATAATAGGGAAGGACAAACCCTCATCAGAGCAGAACCCAACTGGAAGAGGAGGAGCTGCCTCACATGGCCGCATGCACTACCGACTAATGGCCTTAAGAAGCAGTCATTTTATTTTTTCGTGGTCACACTCCAACATTTTAGCAGTCACATATATTGTATTTTTTCCGGGTGAGGTCTTGTTTTATGCAAAATAAATGTTATTTTTATCTGAGAGTACATCTAAATTCAGGTGAAGTGTGTAGAATTTTTTTGTGGCACAAATATAAAATGTACAACGCTCAACATTGTTTTTGGCTTGATTTTTGGAATGCCCATATTACACACAGAAAATGGAGGCCTTATCCACACAACGGTGTTGGTTGTCCGTCTGCTGTCTTTTGTTTCTATGGCTATCACACCTACGCATTATATTTTATGAAGCCATTCACATGGCAGGTTTATTGACAAATGGACCACGTGAAAAAAAAAAAAAAAAACAACAAGCACAAGCAAAAAGGCATAGGTGGCTACTCTGCCCTTCACATGCTGATGCTAGGAAACTATTGAGAAGTCTCCGTGTGACTTTTCGGACACATGTCCTGAAACCAGATGAAAGACTGTTTCAGCACAATGATGCAAAATAATCACAGGCGTGTGAAGATTGTTGTCGTCAAGTATTGATACCTGATGCATTGGGATTTTTTCTGTATTTTATACTAAATGGTGTGTATCATGATTTTTAATTACAAATTGTATATTTTTATTTAAACTTATAGTCTTTCTGCATACTTCAGTATGCCTACTTAATATGCTCTGTGTCTGACACCAGCTAGTTCCAGTACAACACCGAGAGGGTAAATCTCTCACAACAGGCATTGTAGGTGCTATACATTAGGATTTCGTTCTAAACTCTGCGGTAGATCGGAGAATTGTTTAGCAATGTTTTGCACCCTGTATGCAGATCAGATGCAACGCCTTCAGTACCCTTCCGGCTTGCACATGACTGACATCTCAGGCTGTGTCGGGATCCTTCTAATCCCAGAGGAAACCTCTGCATTGATTGAAACATCCTGACCTGTGCCGTTATCTTCCCATCATAGTCTACTACATTGTGAGGTGCATACACAGTAGATGGCCGCAGCTGAAGGGCAGTAAGAGGAAGGCCCCTGAGCCAGAGACTACCATCAATGTGCTAGATCCTATATGTAACAGAATCGTGGGGTGAGCCGTCAGCCAAGAGATAAAAACAGTGGTTATGTCGGACTCTGCTGATCTCCACAAAGCACAGGCGAAATTTAGAGGTAGATCAGCCGCTTTTGGAAAAAAAATGCAAAACGCAATTATTTCCTTTTTCACACTCAGCAAGTGTATCAACCATTGAAGCTACGCTCCAGTAGTGTGCAAAGGCTTTTTGCTTGTAAACACCATGCAGAAGAAGAAAAAAATATTTGGTTAGATCACCTTGCCGGAGCATATAAATTTACCCATAGGGTGCATAAACAATGGTCAATAACCAGGAAGCGAGTACCATATCCATTCCTGATTACAAGGATAATCACCTCCCTAATAACATGGCTTAAAAACCATCACTCTTGGCAGAATATTGCCCCGTGTAAACAAGACAGGTGCTACCGAGAACAACGATATTCTATGTGCACAGAACAATTCAATTAACGATGGCTCTGTGCACATGGAGGCGTGCTTGTTCAGTCCAAAAAGGCTTTTAAATGACGGACAATTTCCATACATAGGGTTGATGAGCGTTTCTTTAATTAACAGATATCAGCCCATGTAAATGCACCCTACGTTTATTAGTGGTTGCTTAAGAGCTGGTTTACACAGGAGGAACGCTCCTCACGTGCACAGAAAAAACAGATGGATTGTTTTGTGCACATAGAAGACCATTGGCCTATTGCTCTCAACAGCACATGCCCTGTTTACACAGGACTATGTGCTGCTGAGACAAATCATTTTTATGCAAGCTTACATATTAGTCAGTGTCAATTTATTTATATATATTTGGCTAAAATGTAATGCCTGTGATCAACAAGTGGAAATGCATCCTAACTGCAAACTATTGATTCTCATAAGCAACTTAAGGGTGGATTGCGTGTGACTGCAGTGGGATTAAGATCAGCACAGAGAAAACCCTGAAACTATGTAGTCATCCCACTGCATGTGTCACAATACTAAACTATAAAACCTAACCAAATACACAACCCAATACTGAATATTACGAGTAGTTAGAACAGGCTGGCTTCAGCTTTTGTTCATCTATATACACGGGTTATCTCCAGCCGCACCTTCTTCTTAGCTATCCACAGAGTGGGAAGCATGTGTATATCGCTAGCAATATCGCTATAGCGTCACTGGTTTTCTGACGTAGCTGCGATATCGCTGCATGTGATACTTACCTCCGACTGGCTCCCCGCTGGCTATCGATGATCGCGTGAGAACGTCCTGGACCATTTCTCGTCGTCTGCTTCCTGCTGGGCTTCCTGTGGAGCCGACGAGCAACGCATGGACGTGGGCGGGAGGACGTCAGGATCGCCGCGTCTGACAGGTAAGTAGCGACCCCCGACCGCTGCTATGTCGCTGGTGAGATCTGCCTGTGTGGCAGCTCACTAGCGATCTCTTAGTGATGCACCAGCGATCCATATCGTTGTCGGGATCGCTGGTGCATCGCTAAGTGTAACGGTACCCTTACTCTACCTGGGACAGGATTAAGATTTATGGCATAAGGAAAGACACTGCTCGTCATGAATTTGATGAGTGTGAGCTGTCATACCCAGTCCTAGCCAAATTGTACTAGAGGGGTCTCTGAACATCTCTAATGTTCTGGGCATTCATAGTGCCTTAAACATTGGTCCACTAATGGATGACATATACAGTTTTTGGCAAAAACAGTTGCACTATATCCCTTATTCTCCAAAGTGTTTGACACACTTGTGAGATTTCAGGCAGAAAGCTCTTAAAAAAAGTCGCAAAACCTGTGCACATCTTGAAATTAGGCAAACATTTTGTGACTTGACATTTTGAAGCTTGTCACCGCAAGATCCGCCAAAATGGGCTTGCCCGACATATTCTTCAAAAGTTACGCCACTGTAGCGGCATAACTTACTCCAGTCCCTGAGTGGAGAAACATTATCCGATGCATCAGTTTTTTTTCACAAAACGACGGATTGTGACTGATGGCAAAAAAACTGATGCGTGAAAGAGGCCTTAATGATATAGACGCATCTTAATCCTGCACGCTCCTTATTAACACTGGTGTGCACAACAACATTCTTAATGAATTGAGCTGTATGTTTTTAGTACCAGCTAAAAAATGGATTGCAATCGAATGAAAAACATTTTAGGACATTTCCGTTCTCCCCATTCAAATATATGGATCCTGTACTGTGTCATTTTATTTCTATTTTTGTCATCCCCAAACGCATCTAAAAATGGAAAAACTCACTGAATGAGAACATAGCCTAACTTTCACTGTACTAATGACTGCCTATGTAAACCAATTTCTATGGGGACCGTCAGTGACAATAATAAAGTTCCATTAATACAGTCTAATCAGAGAATGTACGTTCCTAAGAACGCTTGTCCTGACCATTGGACCATGTAAATATGCCACCGCTCAGACATTGAGAAAGCAAAGAGAATTATCAACTTACTGGATCGTTTATACCTGCATAATAATCATTGTGGTCAGCAGCACATTTGCCCATGCAAACAGGGGATGTGCTGCCCACAATATGCATGGTGTATTGGGAGAGAATGATTGTACAGATGATCCTTCTGCCCCAGTATGTACGTCTATGTGAATGGGACCATATATGAGCCTCAACTTAGCTTACCATATATTCAATCAGTGCTTGTTTTCTGGTATAAATCACACAACCCTACACGGATTGGGATCATTTTCTAAGATCTATAGGGCGGCCATGCAGGACATCAAATTTTTCCCCACTTGTTTCTCCTTGAGATGGCACACTTGACGTTCCAGCTCACGAAGCCCATTAGGCCAAAGTCAAGAGTAAATTTAAGTCTAAATCCTCACCTGTTTCGTGTCATAATCTAAACTAATTTTCTAACATGCATGCATTAAAATAATCCCTACTGTTACCTAACTACACCATGTATTTTATTTTTTTCCCCTATTACTTTTCTGATGACACTGCATCTGAGAATCCCAGTGCATGCTGGGGACAGAGGCTGCGGTCAATGCTGCAGCACCTGACCCCTCTCTGAAACCAAGCGTCATCAGCGTCGCTCGCTTCAGGGGTAGAGCTACTACCTGAGCGATATGCACAATCACCGCACGCGCTATGTTGCTAGCTTAGATCAGCAGTGACGAAACGGCAACATAGCGGTGTCAGAACACCCAGCGTGCAAAGACCAGTGATGTCACCTGCAGAGGCAGCGATAATCTCTGCAGGCTGGGTAATGTGACACTGCCCTGTTGCCAGCTCTTACTGCTGATCTGAACAGAGCGTGCGCTGTCATTGTGCACATCGCGCAAGGACAGAACAGAGACGAGCTCTCACTGACGACGCTTCGTTTCAGGGAGGGGGCGTGGACTGTGGCAGGGACAGCAGCCTCTGCCCCCTGATGACGCTTTGTTTGAGAATCCCAGTGCATGCTGGGATACTCAAACGAAGGGTTATCAGAAAACTAGAAGGAAAAAAAAAAAAGTAGAAAAGCAGGGAACAGTATGGAATTTTTCATGCAATATTAGAAATTAGTTTAGATTATGGCACTAAATAGATAGGGATTTAGAATGAAATTGACTGACTTCGGACCACCCCTTTAAGGCCTCATACAGACGTCCATGTTCCACATGTGTTGTATTATTTTTTTCACAGATAGAACACATACCCATCATAATTAATTTAGGAAACCGATATCCTCCTGGTACATTGTTATATAAGAAAGAAGGCCATGAGAACACCAAAAACTAGTTTGCGAACACACGGACCAGACACTAATGACACACTGATGGTAATAACAGACACACAGACCGTACACTGATCACACACTGATGGTAATAGCGGACTGTACACTGACGGTAATAACAGACACACAGACCGTACACTGACCACACACTGATGGTAATAACAGACACACAGACCGTACACTGATCACACACTGATGGTAATAACAGACACACGGACCGTACACTGATCACACACTGATGGTAATAACAGACACACGGACCGTACACTGATCACACACTGATGGTAATAGCGGACACACAGACCGTACACTGATCACACGCTGATGGTAATAGCGGACACACGGACTGTACACTGACCACACACTGATGGTAATAACAGACACACAGACCGTACACTGATCACACACTGATGGTAATAACAGACACACGGACCGTACACTGATCACACACTGATGGTAATAGCGGACACACAGACCGTACACTGATCACACGCTGATGGTAATAACGGACACACAGACCGTACACTGATCACACGCTGATAGTAATAACGGACACACAGACTGTATACTGACCACACACTGATGGTAATAGCGGACTGTACACTGACCACACACTGATCACACACTGATCACACGCTGATGGTAATAACGGACACACAGACCGTACACTGATCACACGCTGATGGTAATAGCGGACACACGGACTGTACACTGACCACACACTGATGGTAATAACGGACTGTACACTGATCACACACTGATGGTAATAGCGGACACACGGACTGTACACTGACCACACACTGATGGTAACAGCGGACACACGGACTGTACACTGATGAGAAACTGATGTTAATAATGGACATACGGACCAGACAGTGAACACAGTGATGTTACACTGATGACACCAGTACCATTTATTCACGTCCGTGTTAAAACACAGATGTGTGAATGAGGCCTAAAAGAGGTGGGCACATCAGAGACAAGCCTACTTGAACAAGCTAGCACCAGTCAACTGATTTTACAGGAGAAATTACCAGCCATCGCACTGCCACTGCAGGGAAAGGGTAATGTTACATGGCAGCCATTCAGTTGAATGGTCATTCCTATCTTCATGCCATTCGGTTTATGAACCGTGGATCTGCAGCAGCTAAAAGGATTTAAAAATGCTTTTTAAATCATACATCAGGTTAGTGCAATCTGATAAAGAACTTTTAATTGTATGTTAGATACGACTCTTTGCGCTACGTTCTCCTTAGGCTTTTACCTCTGATTTCCATTCACTAATAGACGTGTGCATAATGTTCCAGAAACATCACATGGAGGTTTCGCTATCCTCTAATCACAATACATACATAAGGTCACACTTACCCAGGCTCCTAGAAGGCAATCTGAGCCCACAAAAATACGTGTAATGCCACTTTCTAGTAACAGCAGCAGGGTGGCCTCCATAACAAATCACAGGACGGCCTCAATTTTCACAGGCCCTATTAGCTGCACTCGGACTGTAACCTTTATGAATTACATGGGAATTGGTCACAGACTTCACCCTCTGACATAACGTGGTGTGAAAATCCACATCCCGGGACAATGTCAGCGGCAGATGTTGTGTGGAACCTCTATGGGTCATCGATTCTGCTGCAGTCATATTCCATTCCCAGGTTGGAAAACAAAATCCAGCGTAGCGTTAGAATACCGGGTACCCGACCCACAGCAGAGGAACTGTCACACACAACACCCCTTACTAAAGCGAGCGCCATGGATGGTGGCCACAGACTGATCGGTTATGGGGTACAATGGAGGCCCCCTCTGCAGATGACTGAGGGTCTGCCTTGGTCTATCCCAGTCTTATAACGTAAGGTGGGGAACCTCTGGTGATGCAGATTCCCGGGGACAGCGATGGGGCCAGGAGCTAACAGGCAGCACACCTCCATGCAGGGTGACAGTGAGGTCACCTGGGGTCACCGCTGATGACGTTACCTTGCGGGTCATAGACGCTGACATAGGAGATGCCCAGCGCCATACACCACAGCACCAGGCTGGCCACGTCCGCGCAGCTCTCCTGCTCCTCGCCGATCAGCAGGCCGATGTGTACGGGCAGCTTGCTGAGCTGTGCCCGTTCCTGGCCGCTCAGGTACGTGGTGCTCCGGGGGAACCTGCTGTCAGGCGCCCGCTCCTGGTAGGAGATGTCGGGAGGTAAGAGCAGGGCACCTGCCGCCCGCCACACTCTCCAGTGCCAGAGCCGGAGCCATGCCAGCAGCGCCCGCTGTGCGCCGAGCAGCAGGTGGAGGAGGCGCCAGGCCAGCGCGTACAGCACGGACATGGCCGCTGCTCACTACACCGGCACCTCACCCCGCCGCAACCATGCCAGTGCCACACGGGGGAACTCTAGCGCTCCGCACACGCTCAGCCGGGATTGGACGAGCTACCTCGTGTCGTCACTTCCGCGGGAAACAAGCAGCGTGACGTGGCCACTGCAGGTTGGAGCCGGAATCTGGGAAAAGGATGCAGGATGAACGAGACGTGAGCAGCGGACGGACGTACACCGAGGCGTCACAGCGACACCTATGGACGGAGCGAGGAAGTGCATGGTGTGGATAGCTACAGGATGAAATCTGAGAGCAGTGTGTGGTATATGGGAGGGAAACTGCCCAAGAAATAAAGGGAACACTAAAATACCGCGTCCTATATGTCACTGAACTATTCTAGGTGCAAATCAGCATTCATTAGACTTAGTGGAATGTGTTGAGAACAATGCAACATAAAAATGATTAATGTAAATTAAAATGAATATCGCATGGAGGTCTGGAGTTGGAATGATACTCAATATCAAAGTGAAAAATTACAGGTGGCGCATGCCAGTGAGGCGCTAGTATAATGTTAGGGTTGTGGATCGCACTAAAGCTAAAGTGTAAGAGAGTGAGATCGCAACCCGGGGTCCACCGTGCAGAGATGGAATACTGCTGTCAGGTAATGGCGGAGTTCTAGCTGAACACCGGCGGGTAACCACTCACCCCGTGCGTATAGGAGCGAACTCTGTTACTTCACAGGACTCAGCTGGGGAAGCACTGCTATACGGTCACAAGACCCTGCCCCAGAGACAAGGGAAAGGGTCCCTCCAGACCAGCAGCACTTGGCG
Organism: Dendrobates tinctorius; assembly: GCF_039654945.1. Lineage (NCBI taxonomy): Eukaryota > Metazoa > Chordata > Amphibia > Anura > Dendrobatidae > Dendrobates > Dendrobates tinctorius. The sequence continues at coordinate 60,939,632 of NW_027361714.1, forward strand.
CATGCGCCACCAATTGCCCAAGGTTGGGCTAAACAGCGCACAACTTGTGCATGGCGCTGCACTGGCAGGTGCTGACTTGGCGCAATGCGGTAGTGCCTTATACAGGATGACACCACCGGCCACTAGTGTGTGATAATGCTAGGAGCACGGTGGCGGAAACATAGCCACCCGTTGGCGCTGACTCAGATACCCTAACACATGCGTATCAAAGGAGGGGGGTAATATAATGAGTCATTCACCAGTTTCATGCATCCATCATCACACATACCAATAACATAATGAGTCTATACTAGCGCATGGCCGAGTGGCCATGCGACCCTTTTATAGCAGTGTCCTTCCGGGACCTTCCTAATGGTCCAATCCAAGCTGCTTGAGGATCTGAGCATGTGACCTCCAATGAGAGGCCGTCCCACGGGCATGCTCAGTGGGCTGCAAAAGGGATTTATACTCTGGAGCTGCTTGCCACTGACTAGTGCAGGCTGCTATAGCTGAACCAGGGAAGGCAGCAACAACCAACCCAACAACACTAGCTTGAGCAAGACGCCGGGATCACCGTCTTTGCTGAGCAGGCTCCACTGCAGCTGGGACTGAATGGGAGACAGCAGAAGGCAAGGGTCGGGATTCCTCCTGTGCAGAGGCTGATCCAACTACAGTGGAAATACCTTAAGACAAGGAAATGATGCTTAGTAGTGTGTGTGGCCTCCATGTGCCTGTATGACCTCCCTACAATGCCTGGGCATGCTCCTGATGAGGCGGCGGATGGTCTCCTGACGGATCTCTTCTCAGACCTGGACTAAAGCATCCACCAACTCCTGGACAGTCTGTGATGCAATGTGACGTTGGTGGATGGAGCGAGACATGATGTCCCAGATGTGCTCAATCAGATTCAGGTCTGGGGAATGGGCCGGCCAGTCCATAGCTTCAATGCCTTCATCTTGCAGGAACTGCTGACACACTCCAGCCACATGAGGTCTGGCATTGTCATTCATCAAGGAGCCCAGTGCACCTGCATATGGTCTCACAATGGGTCTGAGGATTTCATCCAGGTACGTAATGGCAGTCAGGGTACTTCTGGCTAGCACATGGAGAAATAAATGACTCCCCACACCATTACTGACCCACTGCCAAACCAGTCATGCTGGAGGATGTTTCAGGAAGCATAATGTTCTCCACAGCATCTCAAAACTCTGTCACAAGTGCTCAGTGTGAACCTGCTCTCATCCATGAAGAGCACAGGGCACCAATTTCAAATCTGCCAAGCTTGGTGTTCTCTGAAATGCCAATCATCCTTCGACTTTTATTACATTTAGGAGGCAATAATGGCACAGCGAATATAAAAAGCATAGAGTAGGACTGCCCCATATCAGAATGCCGTGACGTGGCGGAGTGGCTCAAAGAATTGATCAACTGTTTGCTAAATGAACCAGTGTTCAAGAGCCATGTTGCTCGAAACGCGTATGGTCTTATTACACATCACCCCCTGTCATTGCTGTGCCATCTGAGATGTCTGTTTTGTCATTTTGAATTTTTTAAGGATCATCCAATAAAAATTTTCTAATTTTTAAATAAGCCCTGTGAATGAGCTGGATCCACTTCTATTTTTCCTATTGCCTTGGACGCTGTGCAGCAGTGAGGAAGCAGTGCTCCATCTTGTGCTTGGAATTACATCTCAGGCGTGAGCTGAATGTTCTCTTTTGTTTTTGCTTATGTGCTGACCATAGGCAGCGCTGGCTTCCCCCCTTTTTTATTTGATATTGGTTTGTGGCTGACCACCACTTTTTGCTGTGTGCGCTGGGTTATGCATGCCATTCTATCTGTCTGTATTGTGATTGATCTAGGCTGCTGTACATGTGGCGCCCCTGAGGTTCGGTCGCCACAGAGGTACTGCACCTCCTCCTGAGGTGTGGTGCCCCACCATCCAGGTAAGTTGGGGGCTCCTGACCATGCTCCAACACTTGCATCCCACACAACACGGTAGTTCAGAAAAGCCACATTGCGGCTCCCTACTTGGAGTGTAGCAGAGCACCTTTGGTGGCTCACTGCTTGGAACACGAAATGTGCTCTGAGGCGGGTGGAGTTAGAATACATAAAAGAGCAGAAAGGTTTAGGATTACAGGTCAGTCAGTGAGAGGAAGCCACTCAGAGAGGAGTGAGGAAAGAAGATCCCTGAGAGAGGGATGGAGGCACGGGAAAGGAAAGAAGGAGACAGACATTGAACTGAAACCTGATCTTCCAGGAGGAGAGGTTAGTATGGAACGGAGTATAGGGGAACAGAGGACGTGGGTTAGGAGAGAACCCTGCCTAAAAGTTCTAAGCGCAAGGCTGGGGCCCGGTCCCCGAGGTTGTATCGATGCTAATGGTCCTGCAGCAGACACCGGTGGAGTAGTGGGCTGTAAATGCACTACTCCCATCTAAGACTTGGGGGCACAACAGCAACATTGATAGTGAGCCGGGATTCAGGAGTTGTAGAAACTGAAAGGAAAAAGAGCGCAATAGGGTCTTACCCGAGAAAACAAAGATATAAAACAATGATTTATACTCACCCTCTGCAGGAGAGTATCAGGCATAAAGGAACAAAGGTCAGCTTGCTGCACATCCAAATGACCACGCCGTGGCCATAAATCTTCAGATTCAAGCAGGGAATTTTTATGGAATAAACGTGCGCTACCAGACCATCACTCCTCACAAGTTGTGTGGTTAATACATTTATTTCCCTACGCGTTTCAAAGTTAAAAACTTCTTCCTCAGGGGATGATATGTGAGATGATATGTGATTCAGGAGTTAGGAGTCCCCGAAGCAGGCTACAGCTGTCTGCCGTACAAGTAGAGTTCTTGGGAACATCTGTCAAGAGGCACTCCAGTGTAACTCAGTACTACGAGTACTTCACACTTAAAGGCGCTATAAGAGGAGACGTTCAGAAAGGTACAAGTTGGCGGAGCGTTGAACTTGGAAGGGAGCACTCCATCTGACCTGGAGGTTGATTGAGCCTCTGACCCGGAGGACACAGTACGGAGGCAGGCACCTGTGTGTACTACAGACTGTGAGTAAAGCTTTGGAACTACAAGCCCTGGTGTCCTCCATTCACTCTTGCGCCAACACACCTGGTACCGCTACATCTGGGTACCAGCTTCTACACTGCCTGCGCCTCTCAGCTACCCCTACATCTACACTGCCCTGGGACTACAGCTCCACCTGTGGGGAGCTTCACCATCTTGGCTGCAACACACCACCAGTCCCAGAGGATCTGCATGCAGCGTCGGCTTAACACCTCCCTTGCCGAACGCCACAGGTGGCGTCACAAACTATTAATCAATTCTATTTCATAGTTCTTTCACCCCCTTTTGCAGTGGAGCCCCAGGGCCACGGACCGGGTCACAGCTTCCGTGACAACTCCCATTGAGATCAACGAGCCCGGTGCCGAGTACCCCGATAGCCCTGGCCGGGTGCTCCATGCACACATGCAGCAGCCCTACCCTGCCACAGGCTCTATTTGATTATGCACCTGTGTCTGGGCCTGTTTCACCCTTCATCTATGGTTGCTGGTTTGGCAGTGTGGAAGTCATATCTGTCCATGTCCGGACCTGGACGGCCTTTATCTACGCTCAGCCTTTCTGACTCCATGGGAGTGATTCAGAAATGCTTCAGGTACATTTTGTATTTAATATAGTCTTGCTTTTAATACATTTATGAGGCCGTAATTGCACAGCGAATATAAAAAACGTACAGTAGGACTGCCCCATATTAGAATGCCGTGACGTGGCGGGGTGGCTGAAAGAATTGATCAATTGTTTGCTAAATGTCTCATTTAAAAGTACAGTTAGAAATCAATATGTGCATATGCACTTTATGTATTGCGTTCTGACAATAGGCAGAGCTGACTTTCCCCCTTTTTTATTTGGCTTTCCCCATTTTTTATTTGAGAATAATGTTAAGGATAAAAAATGCCTTTATTGCAAGTAATTGGCAAAAAATTGGCACTAAACGCAAACAGTGCTCGCACACATAAAAATGACAAAAAATCATATTTTTTTCCACAAAAATCATATTTTCACCCCCATTTTTTATTTTTCAATGGGTAATAGAAGAAATTGTACCACAAGAGTTATTGTGCAATTTGTCCTGAGTACGCTGATACCCCATATGTGGGGGTAAACCACTGTTTTGGTGCATGACAGAGTTCGGAAGAGAAGGAGCACCGTTTGACTTTTTCAACGCAAAATTGTCTGGAATTGAGATCAGACGCCATGTCATGTTTGGAGAGCCCCTGATGTGCCTAAACAGTGGAAACCCCTCAATTCTAACTCCAACCCAAACCCAACACACCCCTAACCCTAATCCCAATCGTAACCATAACCCTAGCCACAAACCTAACCCTAACACACCCCTAATCCCAACCGTAATTCTAACATTAGCCCCAACCTTAACCCTAGCCCCAACCGTAACTCTAACATTAGCCCCAACCCTAACTTTAGCCTCAACCCTAACTTTAGCCCCAACCCAAATCCTATCTTTAGCCCTAACTCTAACCCTATTGGGAAAATGGAAATAAATACATTTTTTTAATTTTATTATTTTTCCCTAACTAAGGGGGTGATAAAGGGGGTTTGATTTACTATTTATAGCGGGTTTTTATGTTTGGCAGCTGTCATACGCTAAAAGACGCTTTTTATTGAAAAAAATAGTTTTGCATCACCACATTTTGAGAGCTATAATTTTTCCACATTTTGACCCACTGAGTCATATGAAGTCTTATTTTTTGCGGGACGAGTTGACATTTTTATTGGTACCATTTTTTTATCGCTTTTTATTACGATTTTTGGGAGGCAGAATGAACAAAAACCAGCAATTCATGAATTTCTTTTTTTTGGAGGGGGGGTTATACCTTTCCACTTGTGGTAAAATTGATAAAGCGGTTTTATATTTCGGATTAGTACGATTACAGTGATAACTCATTTATATCATTTTTTACGTTTTGGTGCTTTTATACAATAAAAACAATTTTATATAAAAAATAATTATTTTTACATCACTTTATTCTGCGAGCTATAACTTTTGTATTTTTCCCGTGACTGAGGTATATGGCCTGCTTGTTTTTTGCGGGACAAGATGACGTTTTCAGCGGTACCATGTTTATTTATATCCGTCTTTTTGATCACGTGGTATTCCACTTTTTGGCAGTATGATGATACTATGGGCGTCATTAATAGGTTGGAAGCCAGACACTTTGCATCACTGTGTGACTGGCGTCCTATGCAAGCCTTATCTATGTGCATTTTTTCTACTAGGCAACCAACCCCACCATGGTTTGTTAGGTGTGGGGTGGTTGTTTTTATCAGTAGTTTGCACCTGTGCTGCCCCTTGCCTTTATTAGTGGAGGATTGCTGCATCCTGCTATATGTGCATTTGTCATCAGACAGGGTTTTGGGAAGGCCATATCTTGTGGTATGAGTTTTTTTGAATTTTTTCTATGTTAGCAGGTATGATGATAAAGCATTGTTTTTCTGCCTTTTTTTTTAAGGGGTTCAAAAAAGGGGTTAACTAGTGGGATAGTTTTATAGGGCAGTTCGTTACGGACACGGCGATACTAAATAGGTGTATTTTTATTTATTTATTTTACATAAAGAAATGTATTTATTGGGGAATATTTATATATTTATTTTCTTTATTTATGATTTTCTTTTTTAAATATTTTTACACATTATTTTTTTTTTCACTTGTTTTACTTTGTCCCAGGGTGGGACGTCACTGTATCATATCAGATCGCTGATCTGACACTTTGCAGAGCACTCTGTCAGATCAGCGATCTGACAGCAGGCACTGAGAAGCCACCTCCCTGCAGGACCCGGAAGGACCCGTGGCCATCTTGGATCCGGGGTCCTGCAGGGAGGAGGCCCTCGGAACAACGCAATCACATTGCGTTGTTCTGAGGGTCTCAGGGAAACACGCAGGCAGCCCCCTCCCTGCGCAATGCTACCCCATGCCACCGGAGCGCTGCAATCATGTTTGATCAGAGTGTGCCGGGGGTTAAAGTGCCAGGAGCGGTCCGTGACCGCTCCTGGCACTTAGTGCCGGGTGTCAGCTGTAATTATCAGCTGACACTCGGCCGCAATCAGACACGCTACCCCTGTGAGCGTGGCTGATCGCCTATGACGTACTATTCCGTCCATGGGAATTAAGTCCCAGGGCACATGGACGGAATAGTATGTCATATGTCAGAAAGAGGTCAACATCATTGTCCTCTCCCTCCTATTTGTTATTTTAGTACAAATATTTTTTTCATTTCTTATCAATCCACATCCAGGGTTCAGAATTAATTGCCCTAGAAAACAGTGTTCACATGCCTACTAAGTGCCTACTTAACATTTAACCCATTTACCCCCAAGCCTGTTTTCACCTTCATGACCAGGCCAAATTTTTACAATTCAGCCCAGTGTCATTTTATAAGGTAACTAGCTATGAACCCGTTCTACGCCCGGGTGGCGAGCATTTTTATTGGTATATGGTCTCCCATCCTGGTATGCATGGCACCCCTCATCCATATTCTGGTATATATGGTCCCTATAATGGTATGTATGGCCCCCTCATCCCTATCCTGGTATGCATGGTACCCCCTCATTTCTATCCTGGTATGCATGGTCCCCTCACCCCCCCTATCCTGGTATGCATGCTCCCCTCACACCCCAATCCTGGTATGCATGCTACCCCTCACCCCCCAATCCTGGTATGCATGCTACCCCTCACCCCCCAATCCTGGTATGCATGGTCCCCTCGCCCCCCTTTTTGTGGTATGCATGGTCCCCTCGCCCCCCCTTTCGTGGTATGCATGGTCCCCTGACCCTCCTTTCGTGGTATGCATGGTCCCCTCGCTCCCCTTTCGTGGTATGCATGGTCCCCTCACTCCCCTTTCATGGTATGCGTGGTCCCCTCACCCCCCTATCCTGGTATGCATGCTCCCCTCACACCCCAATCCTGGTATGCATGCTACCCCTCACCCCCCAATCCTGGTATGCATGCTACCCCTCACCCCCCAATCCTGGTATGCATGGTCCCCTCGCCCCCCTTTTTGTGGTATGCATGGTCCCCTCACCCCCCCTTTCATGGTATGCATGGTTCCCTCACCCCCCTTTTGTGCTATGCGTGGTCCCCTCACCCCCTTTCCTGGTATGCATGGTCCCCTCACCCCCCTTTCGTGGTATGCGTGGTCCCCTCACCCCCCTATCCTGGCATGTGTGGTCCCCTCACCCCATTTTGTGGTATGCGTGGTCCCCTCACCTCCTTTCCTGGTATGCATGGTCCCCTCACCCCCCTTTCGTGGTATGCGTGGTCCCCTCACCCCCCTATCCTGGCATGTGTGGTCCCCTCACCCCATTTTGTGGTATGCGTGGTCCCCTCACCTCCATTCCGTGGTATGCGTGGTCCCCTCACCCCCCCTTTCGTGGTATGCGTGGTCCTCTCACCCCCCCATCCTGGTATGTATGGTCCCCTCACCCCCCTTTCCTGGTATGCATGGTCCCCTCAGCCCCTATCCTGGTATGCGTGGTCCCATCACTCCCCTTTCCTGGTATGCGTGGTCCCCTCACTCCCCTTTCGTGGTATGCATGGTCCCCTCACCCCCCTTTCGTGGTGTACATGGTCCCCTCACCCTCCTTTCGTGGTATGCGTGGTCCCCTCACCCTCCTTTCATGGCATGCGTGGTCCCCTCACCCCCCTTTCATGGTATGGATGGTCCCCTCACCCTCCTTTCATGGTATGCGTGGTCCCCTCACCCTCCTTTCGTGGTATGCGTGGTCCCCTTACCCTCCTTTCGTGGTATGCGTGGTCCCCTCACCCTCCTTTCATGGTATGCGTGGTCCCCTCACTCCCCTTTCGTGGTATGCATGGTCCCCTAAACCCCCTTTCGTGGTATGCATGGTCCCCTCACTCCCCTTTCCTGGTATGCGTGGTCCTCTCAACCCCCTATCCTGGTATGCGTGGTCCCCTCACTCCCCTTTCGTGGTATGGTTGGTCCCCTCACTCCCCTTTCCTGGTATGCGTGGTCCCCTCACCCCCTTTCGTGGTATGCATGGTCCCCTGTCCCTCTTTCCTGGTATGCATGGTCCCCCTCACCCCTATTAAACTACACACATTCAAAAAAAAACATTTATACTCACCCTTCTTCCCTGTGCTCCAGCGCTGCCTGTCACGTTCTGCTGGAGGCCGGGGGAGGAGTCTGGCGCCGGAGTACACGCATGCCCATAGCGCTGTCCAGCGCCATATTGCTGAAGACACACTGAAAATGTGTCTTTAGTAAAATGGTGCCGATTGCGCTATGCGCGATTCCGGCCGCTCTCCTGGCCCGATCTTCGGCCGAAAAGAAGCGCCGCGGCAACGCTCCTCCCGGTCAGATAAGTATGTAAGTATGGCGCCGGACATAGCGGTATGCAGTGTGTATGCGTAGCGCCATCTCCGGCGCCATACACACTCCTCACCGCTGGCTGCCTCATTCTGTGTGGAGCCAGACTGCGCAGGCGTGTCGCGCTTGCGCAGTCTATAAAGGCTTCGGACAGAGTCACGCTTAGCCGGTTATATTATAGATAACTCTGGAACGCTTCAACGGATCCGACTGATTCTGAGAATGTTTTTTCATGACATATTGTACTTAATGGTAGTGGTAAACTTTCTTAGATATGATTTGCGTTTATTTATGGAAAAAAAAGCTGAAATTTGGCAAAAATTTAGAACATTTTGCAATTTTCAAACTTTCACTTTTTATTTCCTTAAATCAGAGAGTCATGTGACACAAAATAGTGAATAAATAACATTTCCCACATGTCTACTTTACATCAGCACAATTTTTGAAACATAGTTTTTTTTATTAGGAAGTTATAAGGGTTAAAAGTTGACCAGCGATTCCTCATTTTTACAACAAAATTTACAAAACCATTTTTTTAGGGACCGCCTCACATTTGAAGTCTCTTTGAGGGGTCCATATGGCAGAAAATACCCAAAAGTGACCCCATTCTAAAAACTGCACCCCTCAAGGTATTCAAAACCACATTCAAGAAGTTTATTAACCCTTCATGTGCGTCAAAGGAATTAGTGGAATGTGGAAGGAAAAAATGAATATTTAACTTTTTTCATACAAATTTTACTTTAGACACCAATTTTTTTATTTTCACAGTGGAAACCTCCCACACTTGACCACATTTTGGAAACTAGACCCCTCATGGAACTTATCTACATGTGTGGTGAGCACTTTGAACCTCTAGGTGCTCAACAGAAGTTTATAACGTAGAGCTGTGAAATAAAAAAAAATGCATTTTTTCAACAAAAATGATCTTTAAAGCCCAAAATGTTTTATTTTCACAAGGGAAGCAGGAGAAAATGGATCCCAAAAATTGTTGTGCAATTTCTCCTGAGTATGCAGATACCCCATATGTATGAAGAATCACTGTTTGGGTGCACGGCAGGGCTCGGAAGGGAAGGAGCACCGTTTGACATTTTGAAAGCAAAAATTGGCTGGAATCAAGAGCGGATGCCGTGTCGCGTTTGGAGTGCTAAACAGTGGAACCCTCCCCCCCCCACTAAGTGAGCCAATTTTGGAAACCAGATGTCACAGTGTTGCCACAACAGAGAGGAGCTAGAATACTGCATCATCTGATTTCCCCTCCTGAACTGGCTAGAAATTCCTCACCTTGATATTAAAAGGTGCAGGTTTCTTCTAGCAGTGCAGGGGTTAGTCTGCTCAGTTGAGAGCTCCTGGAAGCTTACCTGCCTTAAGGATCTTAGCTGTTCACTCTTGGCCACTCCCTCTTGTATATATACTGGAATTCAGCAATCAGAAAATGATTAATTGCTGCATGGTTCAGGAGTTGGTGGTGTTGTATAGCTATACACTACTACTTCCCTGGGTGAGGGGTGGGAACAGACTGAGGGTGGATTCAGGAACTCATCAAGGTAAGTGTCCTCGGCGTCTTCACCATTATAAGTAATCAGGGGAATAGGGATAGCTAGGGCGCTCCTAGCGTTACGGACAGGGAAGGAGCCCCTGGCCCTGGGATACCCAAAACAGAGTCATTACACTAGAGCCTTCAAAAAAATTATTTAGATATGTGGTGAGCACCTTTAACCCCTAGGTGCTTCACAGAAGTTTATAACAATGAGCCGTGTAATTAAAAAATCAAATTTTTTTCACAAAAATGATCTTTTAGCCAAAAATGTTTTATTTTCACAATGGTAACAGGAGAAAATGAATCCCAAATTTGTTGTGCAATTTCTCCTGAGTACGCAGATACCCCATATGTGAGGGAAACCACTGTTTGGGTGCACGGCATGGATCGGAAGGGTTGAAACATCGTTTAACTTTTTGAATGCAAAATTGTGTAATGCAAATATTTTTGGATTGCCTCAAATAGTTTATGGGTCAGAGCCATGTGGAAAACTGGAGTGTTGTATAACATATCAACACTCCAATATTGCCGAAGTTCTGGCTTCTTCACTAACCTCATGTGAAGGACCAGATACCAAAACGTCATCATTTCCACTGCGTCTACAGGGGTCCAGTTATAAAATAAAGAAGGGCAGTTTTGTGCCAAAAGTCTTACAAACTTGTTTGACCACCGTGAGGCTTACAAAATCCACAGAGAAAAAGACTTTGAAAAAGTTTATTTCTGTGAGGCCAGTGGTGTCAAATTTGATTCCTGATTGCACTACAAAATCAGGAATCAGTGGCTCATAATCTTCTGAATTTGAAGTCCATATGGGGTCAGTAACAATGAGCGCTGGTTGAGTTTCTTACCTGGAGCGTCTTCGTGGTGGTTCAGTTTTATTTGAGAAAGAGCAAGACAAGAAGGAAAAATAAAATAGGTGGGTTCCTCTCCCTCACTCTTTCGGGGTTGGAGGCAAGGATGGTGTGTGACTTCTTTGCTGAATATAGTGATTGGGAAGAGCGGGATATTTTTTCTCGTATCCGGTGTTTGTGTGTGTGTATGAAATTTTATTCAGGTGTCTGTGAATGCCGAAGGCTGTAGGACACACGCACGGATCTGATTCTTTTTTTCCACACTGACACCCTAACTCAATTTTGTAAAAAATAATGTAGTAGATGACGAATACTACGGTATATTTTTACTGTCCCTAATCTAAATTTTTCGTTCTTTTTTTCACAAAAGAAAAACAAGAAACTCAACAACCGGAGGTTGATCACTGATGTGCATCAGTGATAGCGCTTCGTCAGCTGTAGAACATACACACTGGTCTGATTCTTTTTTTCAGACACTAACACTAACTTAATTCAGTAAAAAATACTGGAGTAGACAACGATTACTATGGTATATTTTTAATGTTCCTAATCTAATCCTAACAACTAATCTAATTTATTTTTTTCTGCTCTTTACTATCTGACACTAACTCAATTCAGTAAAAAATACTGTAGTAGATGACGACTACTACAGTGTATTTTTACTGTCCCTAATTTACTTCTGAAATCAAATTTAGATGATTTTTTATTTGATTCCTTTTTTACACAAAAACAAACCCAACAACCAGAGACTGGTCAGTGATGTTCGTCACCGACCAGAGCTCAATGGCTGTAGGACGCCCGCACAATGTGGTGCAAAAAGGGGATAAAAAAAATAAACAGGAAAAAAAGACCTTGCCAAAAGCGAAAGCTGTAGGACGCACAAACTCTGTGGTGCTAAGGAGGGGAGGGGGGAAATAAGGGAAAAAAGGAGAGGAAAGCAGAGAGCAGGAGTGTGGACCAGTGATTTGTCACTGATCAGTGCTCAGTGTCTGCAGGTGATACACACAGAGGTGGTGCAAAGGGGGAGTAGACAGGGACAAAAAAAAGTGTAGAAAACAGCGAGCATGGATGTTGATCAGTGATATGCATCGACGGCTGCACGAGTCAAGTACTGATCAACATTCAGTGGCATTAGTGGAGGATGCCGAGGGGAAAAGGGAAGGAGAGGGGGATTGGTGTGGATTATGAAAGATCCAGGAATGGCTCAGAGAGGGATCAAGAAAGTCTTCTTTCTTTCTTCCTCATGAGCAGCAGGAACATGAAAAGTAAGGCATAGGCTTGAAAAAGTATGTGGCACCACAAGGTCCAGCACAGAGCACAGACCGACACAGTGACCGCCCTCTACAAGTCTGCATCCAGAATGAGGAAGTACAGGGCGGTCACTGTGGGTTCACATCGCGTCTGTGCTCTCTGATTGGTGTGATCTACGTCATAGCACCAATCAGAGGTGGCCCTGGTGATGCCGTGGTTGCTAGGCTCCAGCCTATGGCTCTTAATCATGACCTATGTCAAAACACGTTGGTAAACGCAGGGTATAACGCAGGGTATAACGCCCTCTTTTGTGCAATATGTTGCAAGAGCTAGTACCTATCATTTTTGTGGTGCACCATTTTTATATATTTTTTAATTCTGGAATAATAAATGTTGAATTTTTAAGAATCATTGGTTTTCCGCTGGAATTCATCTGTTTCTTGCAAGTCAACAACACTCTCCAGGAAGTAGGTGTTTCAGTATCTAAGTCTACCAGAAAGGGAATACTTCATGAGGGCAAGTACAGAGGGTTCACCACAAGTGCAAACCATTAATCAGCCTTAAAAAATAGAAAGGCCAGATTAGTCTTTGCAAAAATGAAATCTAAAAAAGCAAGCCCCATTCTGGAAAACCATTATTAGAACAGAAGAAGAAATTATGGAGATGGCTTGAAATGGCTCATGATTCAATGCACACTACATCCTCTGTAAAACATGGTGGAGTCAGTGTGATGGCATGGATATGCATGGCTTCCAGTGGCACTGGGTCACTAGTGTTTATTGATGATGTGATTGAAGACAGAAGCATCCGGATGAATTCTGAGGTATACAGGGCCATATTATCTGTTCTTATTCAATCAAATGCAGCAATGTTGATTGGACACTGTTTCACAGTGCAGATGGACAATGACCCAAAACGTATTGCAAAAGCAACCCAGGAAGTTTTTTAATTTTATTGAAGAACAGAAAACCGTCCATGGAATCCAACTGCGCACATGCCGCCCATGCCAATAAAGTTGCCAGCGATGCAAAATTTCAAAATTAAAGATGGTGAGTGACCTGCAGAAACACAGGAGGCAGGCGGAGGGGCCAGAAGAAATTGAGGCCCTATCCCCCCAGGCCTGTCCCAATGCACAGAAGATGAAATCAGAAGAAAACAGAATTAAACAAGAACCATAGATCAGATTCGCTCACCAAAGGTATTGATTTAACCCCTTCATGACCCAGCCTATTTTGACCTTAATGACCTGGCCATTTTTTGCAATTCTGACCAGTGTCCCTTTATGAGGTAATAACTCTGGAACGCTTCAACGCATCCTAGCGATTCTGAGATTGTTTTTTCGTGACATATTGGGCTTCATGTTAGTGGTAAATTTAGATCGATAATTTTTGCGTTTATTTGTGAAAAAATCAGAAATTTGGCAAAAATTTTGAAAATTTCGCAATTTTCAAATTTTGAATTTTTATTCTGTTAAACTAGAGAGTTATGTGACACAAAATAGCTACTAAATAACATTTCCCACATGTCTACTTTATATCAGCACAATTTTGGAAGCAAAATATTTTTTGTTAGGAAGTTATAAGGGTTAAAAGTTGACCAGTGATTTCTCATTTTTACAACAAAATTTACAAAACCATTTTTTTTAGGGACCACCTCACATTTGAAGTCACTTTGAGGGGTCTATATGGCAGAAAATACCCAAAAGTGACACCATTCTAAAAACTGCACCCCTCAAGCTACTCAAAACTACATTCAAGAAGATTATTAACCCTCTAGGTGTTTCACAGGAACTAAAGCAACATGGAAGGAAAAAAAAGACATTTTAATTTTTCCAACAAAAATTTTCTTTCAGCATCAATTTTTTCATTTTCTCATGGGCAACAGGATAAAATGGATCCTAAAATATGTTGGGCAATTTCCCCTGAGTACACCGATACCTCATATGTGGTCAAAAACCACTGTTTGGGCGCACGGCAGGGCTCAGAAGGGAAGGAGTGCCATTTGACTTTTTGAATGGAAAATATGCTGGAATATTTAGCGCTTGCCATGTCGCGTTTGGAGAGTCGCTGTGTGCCTAAACACTGGAGCTCCCCCACAAGTGACCCCATTTTGGAAACTAGACCCCCCAAGGAACTTATCTAGATGCATAGTGATCACTTTGAACCCCCAGGTGCTTCTCAAATTGATCCGTAAATAAAAAAAAAGTACTTTTTTTTCACAAAAATTATATTTTAGCCTCAGTTTTTTCATTTTCACATGGGCAACAGGATAAAATGGATCCTAAAATTTGTTGGGCAATTTCTCCTGAGTACACCGATACCTCATATGTGGTCATAAACCACTGTTTGGGTGCACGGCAGGGCCCGGAAGGGAAGGAGCGCCATTTGACTTTTTGAATGGAAAATTAGCTCCAATCGTTATCGGACACCATGTCGCGTTTGGAGAGCCCCTGTGTGCCTAAACATTGGAGCTCCCCCACAAGTGACACCATTTTGGAAACTAGACCCCTTAAGGAACTTATCTAGATGTGTAGTGAGCACTTTGAACCCCCAAGTGCTTCACAAAAGTTTATAACATAGAGCAGTGAAAATAAAAAATCATTTTTTTTCCTCAAAAATGATTTTTTAGCACGCTATTTTTTATTTTCACAAGGGTAACAGGAGAAATTGAACCAAAAAAGTTGTTGTCCAGATTGTCCTGAGTATGCTGGTACCCCATATGTGGGGGGGGCACTGTTTGGGTGCATGGCAGGGCGCAGAAGGGAATGAGCGCCATTTGACTTTTTGAAATGAAAATTAGCTCCAATCGTTAGCGGACACCATGTCGTGTTTGGAGAGCCCCTGTGTGCCTAAACTTTGGAGCTCCCCCACAAATGACCCCATTTTGGAAACTAGACCCCCTAAGGAACTTATCTAGATGCATAGTGAGCACTTTGAAACCCCAGGTGATTCACAGAAGTTTATAATGCAGACCAGTGAAAATAAAAAATCTTTTTTTTTCCTAAAAAAATTTTTTTTAGTTGGCAATTTTTTATTTTCACAAGGGTACTAGGATAAATTGGACCCCAAAAGTTGTTGTCCAGTTTGTCCTGAGTACGCTGGTACCCCATATGTGGGGGGGAACCACTGTTTGGGCACACGTTGGGGCTCAGCAGGGAAGTAGTGACATTTTGAAATGCTGACTTTGATGGAATGGTCTGCGGGCGTCATGTTACATTTGCTGAGCCCCTGTGTGCCTAAACAGTAGAAACCCCCCACAAGTGACCCCATTTTGGAAACTAGACCCCCCAAGGAACTTATCTAGATGTGTGGTGAGCACCTTGAACCCCCAAGTGCTTCACAGAAGTTTATAATGCAGAGCCGTGAAAATAAAAAATCATTTTTTTCCCTCAAAAAAAATGAATTTTAGCATGCAATTTTTTTTTCACAAGGGCAACAGGAGAAATTGGACCCCAAAAGTTGTTGTCCAGTTTGTCCTGAGTACGCTGATACCCCATATGTGGGGGATGACCACTGTATGGGCACACGTCAGGGCTCGGAAGGGAAGTAGTGACGTTTTGGTATGCAGACTTTGATGGAATGGTCTGCGGGCATCATGTTACATTTGCAGAGCCCTTGATGTACCTAAACTGTGGAAACCCCCCAGAAGTGACCCCATTTTGGAAACTAGACCCCCCAAGGAACTTATCTAGGTGTGTGGTGAGCACCTTGAACCCCGAAGTGCTTCACAGAAGATTGTAACGCAGAGCCATGAAAATAAAAAATCTTTTTTTTTCCTCAAAAAATGAATTTTTAGCTCGCAATTTTTTATTTTCACAAGGGTAACAGGAGAAATTGGACCCCAAAAGTTGTTGTCCAGTTTGTCCTGAGTACGCTGATACCCCATATGTGGGGAGGGACCATTGTTTGGGCACACGTCGGGGCTCGGAAGGGAAGTAGTGACGTTTTGAAATACCGACTTGATCGAATTGTCTGCGGGCATCATGTTACGTTTGCAGAGCCTCTGATGTGCCTAAACAGTGGATACCCCCCACAAGTGACCCCATTTTGGAAACTAGACCACCAAGGAACTTATCTAGATGTGTGGTGAGCAGCACTTTGAACCTCCAAGTGCTTCACAGAAGTTTATAACGCAGAACCGTGAAAATAAAAAATCTTTTTTTTCCTCAAAAAATGAATTTTTAGCTCGCAATTTTTTATTTTCACAAGGGTAACAGGAGAAATTGGACCCCAAAAGTTGTTGTCCAGTTTGTCCTGAGTACGCTGGTACCCCATATGTGGGGGGGAACCATTGTTTGGGCACACGTCAAGGCTCGGAATGGAAGTAGTGACGTTTTGAAATGCAGACTTTGATGGAATAGTCTGCGGTCGTCATTACGTTTGCTGAGCCCCTGATGTGCCTAAACAGTGGAAACCCCCCACAAGTGACCCCATTTTGGAAACTAGACCTTCCAAGGAACGTATGTAAGATGTGTTGTGAGCACTTTGAACCCCCAAGTGCTTCACAGAAGTTTATAATGCAGAGACGTGAAAATGAAAAAATCATTTTTTTTCCACAAAAATAATTTTTTAGCCCCCAATTTTTTATTTTCCCAAGGGTAACACGAGAAATTAGTCCCCAAAAGTTGTTTTGCAATTTTTCCTGAGTACGCTGATACCTCATATGTTGGGGTAAACCACTGTTTGGGCACACGTCAGGGCTTGGAAGGGAGGGAGCACCGTTTGACTTTTTGAACGCAAAATTGGCTGGAATCAATGGTTGCACCATGTCGCGTTTGGCGACCCCCTGATGTGCCTAAACAGTGGAAACCCCTCAAATCTAACTCCAACCCTAACCCCAACACACCCCTAACCACAGCCCTAACCCTAACACATCCCTAACCACAAGCCTAACCCTAATTCCAACGCTAACCCTAATTCCAACCCTAACCCTAATTCTAACCCTAATTCCAACCCTAACCCTCTTACCAACCCTAACCCTCTTTCCAATCCTAACCCTAACCCTCTTTCCAACCCTAACCCTCTTTCCAACCCTAACCCTCTTTCCAACCCTAACCCTAACCCTCTTTCCAACCCTAACCCTCTTTCCAACCCTAACCCTCTTTTCAACCCTAACCCTAACCCTCTTTTCAACCCTAACCCTAACCCTCTTTTCAACCCTAACCCTAACCCTAATGGAAAAATAAAAATATTTTCTTTATTTTATTAGTTGTGCCTACCTATGGGGGTGATAATCAGGGGGTTTATTTACTTTTTCTTTCATTTTGATCACTATGAGAGTGATCAAAATGAAAGAATGGAATCTGCAGCCGGCAGATTCGGGCGGGCGCACTGCTCATGCGCCCGCCATTTTCTAAGATGGCGGCGCCCATGAACCGGACCCGCCGGACACCGGGAGCGACAGGGGGACTTAGAAGGTGCCGGGGGAGGTGAGAGGGGGTGAGGGGGTTATCGGAATCTGGCGGGGAGCAGAGGGAATGGGAGGGGGGCAGATGATGACAGCGGCGGCAGATCGCCGCTGTCATTCAGTTGCGGGGGGGGCGATCGCCGGTGGGGGTGTGGAATCGGTGTCTCCAGCCATGTCCGATGCTACAGCAGCATCGGCCATGGCTGGATTGTAATATTTCATCAATTTTCATTGATGAAATATTACTATCGCTCTGATTGGCTGTTTCACTTTTAACAGCCAATCAGAGCGATCGTAGCCACGTGGGGGTGAAGCCACGCCCCCTGTGGCGAAGAACATAGCCCCCTGTATCTGCGTGTCGGGTGACCTTTCAGTGACCTAGGTCACCCGACCCGCAGGGGGGCTTTAAAGTCATGACGCCACATAGGCGTCATGGGTCGTTCTGGCACGACTTTTCATGACGCCTACGTGGCGTCAAAGGTCGTGAAGGGGTTAATCAGTGTAACTGCACTGTTATAGACATAACTTCACTTTATAGTGCTAGATCCTGCTGACAGTTTAAAACTTCAGGCAGAAAGTACCACAAACAAGCAACAACTGAAGGCAGCTCCAGTTGAGGCCTCCTGGCAAAGCATCACAATGGAGGAAACCCAGCATTTGGTGACGTACATGGCTTCCAGACTAGTCAGGCAGTCATTGCCTGAAAAGAATTCTATACAAAGTATTAAAAATTAACATTTTACTTATGGCAAAGGTAATTTGTCCAATCACGTTTGAGCCCCTGAAATGAGAAGGCTTTGTAGAAAAATGGTTGCAATTCCTAAACATTTCACAGAATATTTCTACTCAACCTCCTTAGTTAAACCTGAAAATCTACACTTAAATTCCATCTCAGTTGTTTCATTTTAAATAAAAATAGTGGCATGCAGAACGAAAATCACGAAGATTCGGTTACTGTCCAAATATTTCTGGACTTAACTGTATGTAAATGAGCTGTTAAGATCTATGGTCCGGACATAGCTCTCCCTGAGAATCTGCCTCTAGAGATTATTTTAACTGAAAGTGGACGTTTTCAGTGTGAGACATGTAATGACTGAGAGTCTGCTCTCCTGATTTACATGACTCACACCGGACCGGCAATGCCCCCTTTCAAATAAAATAAGCTCTATGTGGCAGATTCCCATGAAGATCAGTGTCCGGCCCATAGATCTTAACATCTCATTTACATATAATACAAATGTGGATTTCTCTGCAATAAGACATAAGATCACAGATATTGAGGTATTATTTTCTCCAGCTTCATATGATCTACAAGCCTATATAGATGGCTTGCGAGGGTTGACCTTACTGACAGATTCCCTTTAGAATGTGTCGCTCCCTTTTCTGGCAGATTCTACTGTAGTCAACCACTAACTCACAATACATGGCATTACACAGCTCTTAATAGCCGTATAAATATAGTGTGCAATGAACTCCCCTTAGTGGCAGCTGAATTTCATCATTGCATACAATACTTTTCTTATATCTTGTTGGTAGATCATGTTTTAAATAAAGCTGATTTGTTTTTGATCATTCCTGGTATTTGGCTTTGACAAAACTTTATTGATACGGTCATGTGGATTACACACATTTTTAGAGCGTTTCCACAAGTTGCCCCCTTCCTGATTTCATTTTCTTTAGCATGTTTGTCACACTTAAATGTTTCACATCACCAAATTTAATTATTAGACAAAGATAGCACAAGTAAGCACAAAATGAAGTTGGATGGGTCGTCGCTGCGCTCTTGCGGTAATTTTGTTTGGTCCGCCACTCCTGGGAAGGTTTACCACTGTTCCAGGTTTTCACCATTTGTGGATAATGTTGCTCACTGTGATTCGTTTTAGTCCCAAAGCTTTAGAAATGGCTTTATTACCTTTTCCAGACTGATCTCAATTACTTGGTTTCTCATTTGTTACAGAATTTCTTTGCATCGCCGGATGATGTTTAGCTTTAGAGGAACTTTCAGTATACTTCACTTTGTCAGGCAGGTCCTATTTAAGTGATTTCTTGATTGAGAACAGAAGTGGCAATAAACAGGCCTGGGTGTGGCTAGCGAATTTCATCTCAGCTTCCTAAAGATGTGATAAACCACAGTTAATTTATGTTTTAAGGGGGGCAATCACTTTTTCTCACAACGCCCTGTAGGTTTGGATTTCTTTTTCCCTTAATAATAAAGACCTTCATTTAGACATTTTGTGTTTACTTGTCTTATCATTGCCTAATATTTAAATTTGTTTGGTGATCTGAAACATCTACTGTAAAGGGCCTGTCACACTAAGCGATATCGCTAGCAATATCGCTATAACGTCACTGGTTTTGTGACGTTATAGCGATATTGCTAGCGATATCGCTATGTCTGATACTTACCTCCGACCGGCTCCCCCGCTGTTTATCACTGATCGCGCGAGAACGTCCTGGACCGTTTCTCGTCGTCAGCTTCCTGCTGGGCTTCCTGTGGAGAGACGAGCGGCGAGTGTGGACGCGGGCGGGAGGACGTCAGGATCGCCTCGTCTGACAGGTAAGTAGCGACCCTCGACCCCTGCTATGTCTCTGGTGAGATCTGCCTGTGTGGCAGCTCACTAGCGACCACTTAGCGATGCACCAGCAATCCTGACCGGATCATATCGCTGGTCGGGATCGCTGGTGCATCGCTAAGTGTGACAGTACCTTAAGTGTGACAAACATGCAACAGAATAAGAAATCAGAAAGGGGGCAAAAACTTTTTCCACACAACTGTATATAAAGCATTCTACTACTGGATTCCATAACAGTGGAACTGTATTCTGTGGAGTGAAGAAATTAGCTTCTCTATCTGGCAGTCTGGGTTTGGTGAATGCCAAAAATATTACCTGCCAGACTGCATTATGCCAACTGTAAAGTTTGGTGGATGAGTGATAATGCTATGGGGCAGGTTTTTCAGGGTTGATCTACGCTTTCAACAGTGGTAACAGTTTGGGAAAGGTCCTTTTCTGTTCCACATTCACTGTACCCCTGTGCACAAGGTCCATAATGGCATGATTGGATGAGTTTGGTTTGGAAGAACATGACTAGCCCGGTCAGAGCCCTGTTTTCAACTGCATCAAACACAGGCCCGGATTGGCAATATAACCAACCGGGCATTCTCCCGCTGGGCCGCTGTCACGTGGGCCGCGGGCGGCAGCGCCCGATCATCTGGCCGCTTGCCAGCTGCTGCGGCCACTATTGCTCCTGCCGCCGGCCCTCTGCGGGCATGGCAGTGATAGTTTCAAGTTCCTCCCGCACTGCAGGGAGATAAGCCGCCACCCCCCCCACGCACCCCATCCTCGCCTTAGCATGAGACTCCCTCCCCCCCCGCAGCCACTCACAGCGTCGCACTCGCTTGCCTGCTCGCTCTGTTCGCAGGACCTGTGATGAGGTCACAGGAGGGGAGGAGTCAGGGGGTCACATGATCAGGAGCCTTTGTCCAGACCCCCGATCATGTCACCCCTGACTCCGCCCCTCCTGTGACCTCATCACAGGTCCTGTGCGCTCAGCCTTGCCTCTACCATCTGTAAGACTCTGCTTTGCTGTTGTCATGGTGCTGGTTGAGGTAAGTATGTGTGGGGTCAGGATTTACAGTGTGGATGTAGCAGAGCTGTGTGTGTATGAGGTGTATGGAGCGGAGCCGTGTGTACGAGGTGTACGGAGAGGAGCCGCGCGTGTACGAGGTGTACGGAGAGGAGCAGTGTGTACGAGGTGTACGGAGCGGAGCCCTGTGTGTACGAGGTGTACGGAGAGGAGCCACGCGTGTACGAGGTGTACGGAGCGGAGCAGTGTGTACGAGGTGTACGGAGCGGAGCCACGCGTGTACGAGGCGTACGGAGAGGAGCCGCGCGTGTACGAGGTGTACGGAGCGGAGCAGTGTGTACGAGGTGTATGGAGAGGAGCCGTGTGTACGAGGTGTATGGAGAGGAGCCGTGTGTACGAGGTGTACGGAGAGGAGCCGCGCGTGTACGAGGTGTACGGAGAGGAGCCGCACGTGTACGAGGTGTACGGAGCGGAGCAGTGTTTACGAGGTGTACGGAGCGGAGCCCTGTTTGTACGAGGTGTACGGAGAGGAGCCACGCGTGTACGAGGTGTACGGAGCGGAGCCGCGCGTGTACGAGGTGTACAGAGCGGAGCCGCGCGTGTACGAGGTGTACGGAGAGGAGCCGCGCGTGTACGAGGTGTACGGAGAGGAGCCACGCGTGTACGAGGTGTAGGGAGCGGAGCAGTGTGTACGAGGTGTACGGAGCGGAGACGCGCGTGTACGAGGTGTACGGAGAGGAGCCGCGCGTGTACGAGGTGTACGGAGCGGAGCAGTGTGTACGAGGTGTACGGAGCGGAGCCGCGTGTGTACGAGGTGTACGGAGCGGAGCAGTGTGTACGAGGTGTATGGAGAGGAGCCGTGTGTACGAGGTGTATGGAGCGGAGCCGTGTGTGCACGAGGTGTACGGAGAGGAGCCGCGCGTGTACGAGGTGTACGGAGAGGAGCCGCGCGTGTACGAGGTGTACGGAGCGGAGCAGTGTGTACGAGGTGTACGGAGCGGAGCCCTGTGTGTACGAGGTGTACGGAGAGGAGCCACGCGTGTACGAGGTGTACGGAGCGGAGCAGTGTGTACGAGGTGTACGGAGCGGAGCCGCGCGTGTACGAGGTGTACGGAGAGGAGCCACGCGTGTACGAGGTGTACGGAGAGGAGCCACGCGTGTACGAGGTGTACGGAGAGGAGCCACGCGTGTACGAGGTGTACGGAGCGGAGCAGTGTGTACGAGGTGTACGGAGTGGAGCCGCGCGTGTACGAGGTGTACGGAGAGGAGCCGCGCGTGTACGAGGTGTACGGAGCGGAGCAGTGTGTACGAGGTGTACGGAGCGGAGCCGCGTGTGTACGAGGTGTACGGAGAGGAGCCGTGTGTACGAGGTGTACGGAGCGGAGCCGTGCGTGTACGAGGTGTACGGAGCGGAGCCGCGCGTGTACGAGGTGTACGGAGCGGAGCCGTGTGTGTACGAGGTGTACGGAGCGGAGCCGCGTGTGTATGAGGTGTACAGAGAGGAGCCGTGTGTACGAGGTGTACGGAGCGGAGCCCTGTGTGTACGAGGTGTACGGAGCGGAGCCCTGTGTGTATGAGGTGTACGGAGCGGAGCCCTGTGTGTATGAGGTGTACGGAGCGGAGCCCTGTGTGTATGAGGTGTACGGAGCGGAGCCGTGTGTGTACGAGGTGTACGGGGCGGAGCCCTGTGTGTACGAGGTGTACGGAGCGGAGCCCTGTGTGTATGAGGTGTACGGAGCGGAGCCCTGTGTGTATGAGGTGTACGGAGCGGAGCCGCGTGTGTACGAGGTGTACGGAGAGGAGCCGCGTGTGTACGAGGTGTACGGAGAGGAGCCGTGTGTACGAGGTGTACGGAGCGGAACCGCGTGTGTACGAGGTGTACGGAGAGGAGCCACGCGTGTACGAGGTGGACGGAGTGGAGCCGTGTGTGTACGAGGTGTACGGAGAGGAGCCACGTGTGTACGAGGTGGACAGAGTGGAGCCGTGTGTGTATGGAGTGGAGCCATATGTGTACGGGATGTACGGAGCGGAGCCAATTGTGTACAAAGCATACAAAGCAGGCTTTTCCCACGGACACAGGAGTACACGGCGGAGCCCCGAGGAGCATTTTAAAACACACACATGACGTTCCACCTGAAGTGATGTGCTGGAAGCTGACCGGAAATGAGATAATTTCTTGAGGAGATTGTGACGGAACCAGGAATGCTTCAGATCCATCACCGTGTCCTCCTCCGACAGCGCAGACAGCAGGATCGCCTTGGAATCGGGGATGCCGGCCATGTGAGCGGATCATGATAGGTCCTGCACCGGGAGGCTCAGGTGGGCACTACAATGGGAGCCAGGCTGCTATAGTATCTTTGTAGAATCTTTCTTTATTTCTTTCTCTCTTTTTCTTTCTTTCTCTGTTCTTTCATTCTCTGTTCTGTCTTTCCCTCATTTTCTTTCTCTTTCTGTTCTTTCTTTCTCTAATCTTTCTTTTTTCTCTCTCTGTTCTTTCTTTCTTTTTCTTTCCTCTCTTTCTCTCTGTTCTTTCTTTTCTTTACTTCTTTCTTTCTCTCTCTGTTCTTTCTCTGTCTCTCTCTGTTCTTTCTTTCTTTCCCCTCTTTCTTTCTCTCTCTGTTCTTTCTCTGTCTCTCACTGTTCTTTCTTTGTCTCTCACTGTTCTTTCTTTCTTTCCCCTTTCTTTCTCTCTGTTCTTTCTTCTTTCTCTCCGTGTTCTTTTTTTCTCGCTCTCTCTGTTTTCTTTTTTCTCTCTCTCTCTGTTTTCTCTCTTCCTTAGTGCCAGTCAGTGTGCCCATAATGCCAGCCACTGTGCCCTCAGTACCAGTCAGTGTGATCAGCAGTGCTGAATGGGTGCGATTAGGTGTGGACATGGGTGTGACTAGTTGTGAAATGGGTGTGGCTGGGCGTGGCCAAAATTTGCAGCGCCACGCTGCGCGCGCCGCAGTCTTTGTCCATCTTTCCCTTCTTCAAAAGATGGGAGGTATGATAGGGGCAGCTATGACCAGGGGGTCTGGTTGCCCAATAGAGAGCAGTTCTGCCAGGAATTCTGTAATCATGCATACAAAAGGGGACAGAGATTTGGGAGGAGTACTGTACCTAAAAGCAATAAATAGGACTGAGCTGAAATACTGGGCACAGCTGTGACTACATGTTATATAGTCGTGTTAATCTCCTCTCACTTCTTGTAAACTACAAGTGTACAAAGATATTATATAGTCACCATGTGACTAGTGGGCCTGTGTAACTTCAAATGCCAGGGCTGAATTTTAGTCCCAGTCCGGCCCTGATCAAACACCTTTAGGATGAACTAGAATGGAGATTGCCCAGTCCTCCAATCTAACATCAGAATATCAGTGTCTCCTCACAAATGCCCATTTGGCTAAATAGGCAAATATTCGTGCTGGCACACTTCAAAATCTTGTAGAAAGCTTTCCTAGAAAAGAGGAAGTTTTTATAGCTCCAAAGGAAGTAACACTCCATATTATTGCTTATGGATTTAGAATGGGGTGTCTTAAAAGCTGTAATAGAAGTAGTGTGTCGGTGTCTCATTAATTTAGTCTTTACACTGTTTAGAAAATTGTGTATAAATTAATTTCTTTTTTTCATAAGAATTATTTACAAAGTAGTAACAAACATATTATGGAATACCATATAGACGCTGAGCTCATACTTGCTGACTCTCTTGGAACGTCAAGGACTCTAATGGAAATAGAGGAGACTAGCACATTTTCTGGCCACTAATGAAACCTCCCAAAAACTTTGCAAGTTTGTCTGTGCCACATTTGGTTTGCTGTAATCACTTACTGATTGTCACATAAAAACTTTTGTGTAAAGAGTTATCCACCTCTTTATTAAACAGTAAACATAATACCCAAGCCCATTTTCCTCACGCAAGGAGCGGGCAACGCTCCACATCATAGAGAACCATTTTGATCATGCGGCAATTATGACGCATCGAGATCAAGAAGTGTTTAACAATAACGAGATACATTTAAAACACTTTATTTCAACAAAATATTAAAAATTCCTAGAAGACAAACAGTAATATTAAAAAGGTGCCTCAAACCACAAAGGGGAGGACAGTTCTAGCAATATTCACCAATATATTAGTGAATATATACCCTATCTATAGTTTAGACAGATCTCCTAATTAGTTAAGTGTATAGCCATAATGCACAGAAAATGGTAGTACTGAAAACATAATTAATTGACTGTATTGCACAGAAAAAAACACCATATCCGCATGGGGACCAAAAGATTTCCAGACATCAATATGGACATGTGGGGATACACATTTGTAATCCTCACAAGGGGAGTATACTCCTGAAAAATTATGGACACAAAGGTAGGTATAGTGACCGGAAAATGCCTTGTGTCTAGGAATAGTGGGTCCAGCGGATCAGGTGGTTCCACAAGTGCGATATAGTGCGATGCCGATATGAACAGGTTCCACTATAGGAAAATTGCACCAATTGCTAGAATACATATCCAGCAAACAGAATTTATGTAAGTGCTGTTTGTCTTCTATGAATTTTTAATATTTTGTTGAAATAAAGTGTTTTAAATGTATCTCGTTATTGTTAAACACTTCTTGATCTCGATGCGGCTTAATCGCCGCACGATCAAAATGGTTCTCTTTATTAAACAGCTGCAAATAGTAAAAGCTAACAAAATAAACTGTCAGCATCTCGTCTTTCCAATTTCACGCTGATGCTCAATAGGTCATTGTGGTCATTAATTTTCTGCAGAGGTCACTTTTCGGAGGCTTGAAAGCAGTCTTGTGCCATACTACTGACATCATGGTTCTCATCACAAAACGATGATGTCGGTAGTACATCACATGACTACTGAAGTGGTCCCATGCTTACTGCTTGTGAACAAAGACCACCACAATATCAGCGCTGGATCACTGGGATAGTTTATTTTGTTACTTTACAATATTTGCTGCAGTTTCTGAAAGTTGTAGGTCTCCTTTGCTGATATCTATTTACATCAGTATTCTGTATCATAATCGTAATCCTCATCTTCATCCATGTGAGGGCTCCTATATGAGATCTCTGAAGCCTTCAGCTTTTTCTTACTTTCTCTGTTTTTCTCAAAATTATAGGAGGTTTCACACCCTCTTAGCATTGTATTAGAAGACATCCATCTTTCCCCACGGCAGTATGGTGGCTCGGCACACTGTCCTTCCTTGATGTCAGTCCCTTTATCAATGAGTAGTCTTCTGACCTTAAGAAGGCTACAGGTGCAGTTCCAGGGGTTTCCGTCTAAGTAGAGGTGTCTCAAGCGAGGCAGGGATTCTAAAACGTCATCATCTATGGAAGCGAGCTTATTGTTTCTAAGGTTCAGAACTTGAAGGTGCTTTAAATGTTTTACATCATGGACCCCAACTTGAGCAATCTTATTTCCTTTGAGGTCTAACCTTGTAAGAGTAACTGGAAGTCTAAAATTTGTAAAGAAACAATATAGTTAATTTACTGTTAAAGGGAAGCTTTCACCAGGTTTTCGCTGTGTAATCTGAGAGCACCATAATATAGGCACAGAAACCCTGATTACGGCGATATGTCACTTACTGGGCTGTGTTTTGCTATTTCAATACGAGTCTTTCATTAGCAAGTGATTTTCACTAGAGGACAAGCTGTCTTGTGCCTCCTAGTTCATCCACACCTCCAGCACTGTTTAGCTTATCTCTATCAGTATACAATGTACACAGAAAGTTGTTGTGTGGATGGGATAATACACAGCTCAACTTCTCAGCTCTGCTAGAGCTGCAGTAGAGAAGGCTGTGATTCCATTATAACTGCTGCATCCATTAAAATAAGTAATATGTCTTGGAGTCAGGGTCTCTGTCCTTATCTCATGCTGCTGTCAGCTTACATACAGTCATATGTAAAAGTTTGGGCACCCCTATTAATGTTAACCTTTTTTCTTTATAACAATTTTGGTTTTTGCAACAGCTATTTCAGTTTCATATATCTAATAACTGATGGACTCAGTTATATTTCTGGATTCAAATGAGGTTTATTGTACTAACAGAAAATGTGCAATCTGCATTTAAACAAAATTTGACCGGTGCAAAAGTATGGGCACCCTTATCATTTTCTTGATTTGAACACTCCTAACTACTTTTTACTGACTTCCTGAAGCACTAAATTGGTTTTGTAACCTCATTGAGCTTTGAACTTCATAGCCAGGTGTATCAAATCATGAGAAAAGGTATTTAAGGTGGCCACTTGCAAGTAGTTCTCCTATTTGATTCTCCTATGAAGAGTGGCATCATGGGCTCCTCAAAACAACTCTCAAATGATCTGAAAACAAAGATTATTCAACATAGCTTTTCAGGGGAAGGATACAAAAAGTTGTCTCAGAGATTTAACCTGTCAGTTTCCACTGTGAGGAACATAGTAAGGAAATGGAAGAACACAGGTACAGTTCTTGTTAAGCCCAGAAGTGGCAGGCCAAGAAAAATATCAGAAAGGCAGAGAAGAAGAATGGTGAGAACAGTCAAGGACAATCCACAGACCACCTCCAAAGACCTGCAGCATCATCTTGCTGCAGATGGTGTCACTGTGCATCGGTCAACAATACAGCGCATGCATAATGCCTTTTTGTATGACCAAACAACTCAATCTTTGTTTCATCAGTCCACAGGACCTTCTTCCAAAATGTAACTGGCTTGTCCAAATGTGCTTTTGCATACCTCAGGCGACTCTGTTTGTGGCGTGCTTGCAGAAACGGCTTCTTTCGCATCACTCTCCCATACAGCTTCTCCTTGTGCAAAGTGCGCTGTATTGTTGACCGATGCACAGTGACACCATCTGCAGCAAGATGATGCTGCAGGTCTTTGGAGGTGGTCTGTGGATTGTCCTTGACTGTTCTCACCATTCTTCTTCTCTGCCTTTCTGATATTTTTCTTGGCCTGCCACTTCTGGGCTTAACAAGAACTGTACCTGTGTTCTTCCATTTCCTTACTATGTTCCTCACAGTGGAAACTGACAGGTTAAATCTCTGAGACAACTTTTTGTATCCTTCCCCTGAAAAGCTATGTTGAATAATCTTTGTTTTCAGATCATTTGAGAGTTGTTTTGAGGAGCCCATGATGCCACTCTTCATAGGAGAATCAAATAGGAGAACTACTTGCAAGTGGCCACCTTAAATACCTTTTCTCATGATTTGATACACCTGGCTATGAAGTTCAAAGCTCAATGAGGTTACAAAACCAATTTAGTGCTTCAGAAAGTCAGTAAAAAGTAGTTAGGAGTGTTCAAATCAAGAAAATGATAAGGGTGCCCATACTTTTGCACCGATCAAATTTTGTTTAAATGCGGATTGCACATTTTCTGTTAGTACAATAAACCTCATTTGAATCCAGAAATATAACTGAGTCCATCAGTTATTAGATATATGAAACTGAAATAGCTGTTGCAAAAACCAAAATTGTTATAAAGAAAAAAGGTTAACATTAATAGGGGTGCCCAAACTTTTACATATGACTGTAGCAAATGAAAAATTATAAGAAATTAATAAGCTCTAATTTTGTCAGGTGCAGATAATAGTAGAAGAGTCAGGATCATTGATGAAGCAGAGGTTGCATGAAGGATGGCTGTAGGTAGGCAGGAGCACAATCGGACAAGGTTTTGTAGGTTAGGATTTGAACATTAGGTGATACATGAGGAGCATAACAAGTTGGATGAGTAATTAAAGAAAGTTGAATTAGTTAAGTCAATTTGTAGAATTGGAAGGGTGCCTGTCTTCTTGAAAAAGTTGGAATACATTTAGTGTAAAATTTTAGTTGTCTCCTACGTGGGAGAAGGACAGTTTAACCCCTTCACTACCAAGGGTGGTTTGCACGTTAACTCCCGGGCCAATTTGTACAATTTTGACCACTGTCCTTTTATGAGGCCATAACTCTGGAACGCTTCCATGGATCCCGGTGATTCTGACATTGTTTTCTCGTGACATATTGTACTTCATGTTAGTGGTAAAATTTCATTCATATAACTTGCGTTTATTTGTGAAAAAAATGGAAATTTGGCAAAAATTTTGAAAATTTCGCAATTTTCCACCTTTGAATTTTTATGCCCTTAAATCACAGAGATATGGCACACAAAAAAACTTAATAAGTAACATTTCCCACATATTTACTTTACATCAGCACAATTTTGGAACCAAAATTTTTTTTTGTTAGGAAGTTATAAGGGTTTAAAATTGACCAGCGATTTCTCATTTTTACAACACCATTTTATTTTTACGGACCACATCACATTTGAAGCCACTTTGAGGGGTCTATATAATAGAAAATACCCAAAAGTGACACCATTCTAAAAACTGCACCCCTTAAGGTGCTCAAAACCACATTCAAGGAGTTTATTAACCCTTCAAGTGCTTCACAGGAATTTTTTAAATATTTTTAAAAAATGAACATTTAACTTTTTTTCACAAAAAAAATACTTCAGGTTCAATTTTTTTTATTTTACCAAGGGTAACAGGAGAAATTGGACTGCAAAAATTATTGTGCAATTTGTCCTGAGTATGCTGATACCTTATATGTGGGGGGGAACCACTGTTTCGGCGCATGGCAGAGCTCAGAAGGGAAGGAGCGCCGTTTGACTTTTACAATGCAAAATTGGCTGGAATTCAGATCGGACGCCATGTCACGTTTGGAGAGCCCCTGATGTACCTAAACAGTGGAAACTCCCCACAAGTGACCCCATTTTGGAAACTAGACCCCCCAAGGAACTTATCTAGATATGTGGTGAGAACTTTGAACCCACAAGGGCTTCACAGAAGTTTATAATGTACAGCGGTACAATTAAAAAATCATATTTTTTCCACAAAATGATCTTTTCACCCCAATTTTTATTTTCCCAAGGGTAACAGGACCCTAACAGTTATTGTGCAATTTGTCCTGAGTACGCTGATACCCCATATGTGGGGGTAGACCACTATTTGGGCGCATGGCAGAGCTCGGAAGGGAAGCAGCACCATTTGACGATTTTGGCTGGATTTGAGATCGGACACCATGTCGCGTTTGGAAAGCCCCTGATGTACCAAAACAGTGGACTCCCCCCACAAATGTCACCATTTTGGAAACTAGACCCCCCAAGGAACTTATCTAGATGTGTGGTGAGCACTTTGAACCCCCAAGGGGTTCACAGAAGTTTATAACGCCCAGGTGTGAAAATAAAAAAATCATTTTTTTTCCCACAAAAATGATATTTTTGCCCCCAATTTTTTATTTTCCTAAGAGCAACAGGAGAAATTGAACCCCAAAAGTTGTTTTGCAAATTGTCCTGAGTACCCTGATACCCCATATGTAGGGGTAAAACACTGTTTGGGCGCATGGCAGAGCTTGGAAGGGAAGGACCACCATTCGACTTTTTCAACATAGAATTGGCTGGAATTGAGATCAGACGCCATGTTGCGTTTGGAGAGCACCTGATGTGCGCAAATAGTGGAAAACCCCAATTCTAACTCCAACCCTATCCCCAACGCACCCCTAACCCTAGCCCTAACCCTAACCCTAGCCTTAGCCCTAACCCTAGCCCTAACCCTAATGGGAAAATGGAAATAAATACATTTTTTAAATTTTATTATTTTTCCCTAACTAAGGGGGTGATAACGGGGGGGTTTGATTTACTATTTATGGCGGTATTTATATTTGGCCGCTGTCACACTCTAAAAGACGCTTTTTATTGTAAAAATAGTTTTTGCATCACCACATATTGAGAGCTATAATTTGTCCATATTTTGA
Organism: Dendrobates tinctorius; assembly: GCF_039654945.1. NCBI lineage: Eukaryota > Metazoa > Chordata > Amphibia > Anura > Dendrobatidae > Dendrobates > Dendrobates tinctorius. The sequence goes on from NW_027361714.1 coordinate 60,970,412, forward strand.
CCCACCAAGTCATGTGAGGTCTTATTTTTTGCGGGACGAGTTGACGTTTTTATTGGTACCATTTTCGGGCACGTAACATTTTTTGATCGCTTTTTATTTTGTTTTTTGGGACGCAAAATTTACAAAAACCAGCGTTTCATGAATTTCCTTTGGGTGGTGCCCTTACGCCGTTCCGCCTGCCATAAAATTGATAAAGCGGTTTTCTTCTTCAGGTCAGTACGGTTACAGCGATACCCCATGTATATCTTTTTTTATGTTTTGGCGCTTTTATGCAATGAAAAAAATTTTATATAAAAAAATAATTATTTTTGCATCGCTTTATTCTGTGAGCTATAACTTTTTTATTTTTTCACTGATGATGCTGTGTGGCAGCTCGTTTTTTGCGGGACAAGATGCCGTTTTCAGCGGTACCATGGATATTTATATGCGTCTTTTTGATCGCGCGTTATTGCACTTTTTGTTCGGCGGTATGATAATAAATCATTATTTGTTGCTTCGTTTTTTTTTTTAAGGGGTTTGCTTAAGGGGTTAACTAATGGGACAGTTTTATAGGGCGGGTCGTTACGGACGCGGCGATACCAAATATGTGTACTTTTATTTTGTTTTTGTTTTTTTTTATTTCCAAAAAATGAATTTATTGGGGAATATTTTTTTTTTCTTGAATTTATTTAGCGATTTTTTTTAAATTATTTTTACACTTTTTTTTTATTTTTTTTACTTTATTACAATGTCCCAGGTGGGACATCACTGTCCTGTGACAGATCGCTGGTCTGTCACATCACAGATCGCTGTGACAGATCAGCAATCTGTCACAGGCAGTGTGCAGGTTTCCTCCTTGCCTGCGCTTTGCAGGCCCCCGGAGGTCCCCGCCGCCATATTGGATCCGGGGACCTGCAGGAAAGGAGACCCCCACAGCAGCGCTGCACATTGCGCTGCCGTGGGGGGCTCAGGGAAGCACGGAGGGAGCCCCCTCCCTGCCGATGCTTCCCTTTAACCCCCGGTACACCGCGATCGTGTTTAATCGCGGTGTACAAGGGGTTAACATGTCAGGGGGCGGTCCGTGACCGCCCCTGACACATTGTGCCAGGTGTCTGCTATGATAATTAGCTGACACCCGGCCGCGATAAGCGGCGCTCACCACGTGGGCGCCGCTTATCGCTATGACGTAATATTCCGTCCATGGTAATTAGGGCCCAGGGCACATGGATGGAATATTACATCCAATGAAGGAAAGGGGTTAAGAACAATGGACTCAATTACTTAAGGCCGGAGTTTGGTACAGAATTCTTAATGAAGGGGCATGCAGCAATAAGATGTGCCAAATTTATTAAGAGGCGCACGCGACTTAATGATTTTACTGCATCTTATCAGTGACGTTGCGCCTCGACAAAAATGTTACTTTAGTCAGGGATTGACGTAACATTTCAGGTGTAAGGAATGCCATCAGTTTTGAAAAATGTGACAAGTAGATGTAGCAACTCCCTGCCTCCTCCCAATCTCTTCCTATTTTGGCAGATCTGCTCAATACTGGAGGAAAAGTGCCAAAAGTCGCAACATTTTTGCACAACTTTGTCTTGTGCAAAAATATTGCAACTTATCGAATTGTTTTCCACCACTTTTCTGCTATACACACTTTAATGAATCATTGCCTTATTTTTTTTTTGGTTAGACCTTTCAGTAGGTAGGAGGAGTCATCAATGCCATGAAAGGATGCCTAATGGTACATTCCCATAGTCAGCAAACAGTAAACACTGCGGGATGGTGCCAAAAACAAGACGATTCAGTGGGGAGAGCGACAGGAGAAGGCATTCCAGGCCTTGAAAGTGCCTTGACAGAAGCACCTGTCCTAGCTTACGCTGACTTCTCTCAACCCTTCACCCTCCATATTGATGTTAGCATGCATGGACTCGGAGCTGTATTGTCTCAGATTCAAGACAAAAAAGAGCGGGTGATTGCCTATGCGAGTCGTTTGCTCAATGACTCCAAGCGGAACCCAGACAACTACAGTTCGTTCAAGTTGGAGCTGTTGGCATTAGTATGGGCTATGACAGAGAAGTTCACGGAATACGTGTCTGGGTCTGAAGTCCTAGTGCATGCTGTTCTGTCCAGCCATATAATTGCTGTCTAGAAGGTCTAGTCAATTTTTATGTCTTCGATTATTACAGACATTGTATTTTTGTGTGTATTAATCCTTCATATATTTCATACTGTAAGGTAACAGCACCACCTGCTGGCCGTTTAATGCATAGATTCTAGTTTAATTTGCAATGTATTGTGGGATTGTTCCTGTTACATCATAGTCTTGTTTATGACACTGTGAGGGGAACAGCAGCCATTATTCCTCCATTTGTCTTAGGAGAAACTACACCATTCGTGTTCTTCATGCTTCTTAAACAGCCTGCTCTAAGCATAGTTGGTAAGCACTATCTAGGTGTTATAATCCTGTGTTTATAACGTTTGTTGTATTAAATAGGTAATCATCAGCTATGTATTACCTCATGGTACCTATGTATTACCTCATGGTACCTATGTATTACCTCATGGTACCTATGTATTACCTCATGGAACCTATGTATTACCTCATGGTACCTATGTATTACCTCATGTTACTGTGTATTGCAGACTATCTGTATTTTATGCTCTGTGCAGTTATATATTCTGAAATGCTCCTGTTATTGCATTCTGTAGTTTCACCCTTTCCTGTCACATCTGCAATCAATAAAGGAAGGTTACAATTTTACAGCCTTTTTTCTTAAAGAAGACAGGGGGTTTAGCTACATGTCTCATTACACACCCTGCTAACGTGTATGAGGACAGTATAGATACTGATAACAACCCCCTGGCTCACTTGGAGAACGCAAAGTTGGGAGCTCTGGAGCAACGCTGGGTGGCACGAATGGCCAAATATTGGTATAAAATCGCTTACAGAACGGGAGCCAAAACACTCATGCAAATGCACTCCCTGGGGTGACACACAGGAAGCCTGGTCATAACTGAGATGAAGAGCTGGAGGCTGAAGAAGTTCCTGAGTTTCAAGGGTCTGCCAGGACTTTGGCAGCTACGCAGGGACAGGTACAAGCAGTGCACTGGGAAAATGTATTAGGGCAGCCTCGTGATGAGTGGGTACAGATTCAACAGGAAGAAGGCAAGCTCGCACAAATATGACAGTGGGTGGCTCTTAAACAACTGCCCCGCCGGAGTGAGAAGGAGGCCCTGTGTCCGGGGCATTACAAATTCTTTGGCAATGGGAGAGACTGCAATTAGAAAATGGACTGTTGTTTCGGAAGATCTAATTACAACAGGCCCTGTCCGCCACTTGGCAAGTGGTGGTCCCTGAGACGCTGTTGCACAAAGTGGCCATGGAGGCACATGAGAGAGGAGCTCACTTTAGCCAGGAGAAGACCTTTCAGTGGCTACAGAAACTAGTTTACCACCCCTTGCTGAAGTCGGTAGTAGAAGTGTGCCGGCTCTGTAGGAGCTGTGAGTTGGCCAAACCCCCAAAACAGAGAGCCCCTACACAAACGATTGTGACCTCGGCACCTTTAGAAGTGATTGAGTACTTGACTATAGGCCCTGCTCATCAAGGGTATGAACATTGCTTGGTAATGATGGCTCATTTCACCAAATTTGCCGTTGTGACCCCGACTCAGGACCAAACAGCAGAATCCGCAGCACATGCCATCTGCAAGAACAGATGTCCAAAGAGAATCCACTCACACCAGGGTGCCTGTTTTCTGGGACGAGTAATGGAAGAACTGCATCGCTTATATCAAATTGTAAAATCTCGGACAATGCCTTATCATCCTCAAGGCAATGGAGCACGTGAGCGGATCAATCGGACTCTTATTCAGATGTTGAGAACACTAGAGGAGGACCGCAAAGTGCGGTGACCAGAAACAATTGAGGTTCAATTAGAACTGGCCGTTATGGAACATAAGAGAAGAACCGGACCAGGCGTACCTTTTCCGCTGCGGATCCGGAACTTTCGGGGCTGTCACCCAAGTTGCATGAGGGAAAGCTTAAAACCCCGGACCAACCTTTGCACTTAGTGTTAGGGGGCGTGGTTATACAAAAGAAACTGCAGCATGCAGGAAGCCGGGAAGACTTGGCGGGAACATGCAGCGTGCAGGAGGATATAGCCAGAGCTCCGACCTTTGTGCAACGGGACGGAGTAGGCCCAAGCCTTAGGAGCCTCAGACCCTCAACCAGAGACTGCCAACAGAAACCGGTGAAAGGTACGCTGACACCGGAGACCGTGAGTGACAAAGTTCTCTGTCAGGACATAGAAGCGCGCATGCTGAGACCGAAAAGCCATGTGACCCGCTGTGAACTGTATCCTGATACACCCGCTTGCATCTGCTGAGTAACATCATACTCTGGCAGTGTTAGAGACTGTGACTGTACCTCTACTTTGTCTCCTGGACCCAGTACCCCTGTCAGGACGACGAGGATTTACAATCGCCACCAGGAAACGGAGCGCCATCTTCCTCAGGATGACGCCATACCCCTTATGGGCCATTGCCTTGGTGCCACTGCTTGAATCCAGTATTTCAGAATCTGACGTTGTCGGACTGATAAGTGTTACATTACTGGATGGACTTCCCCTTTAAATTGCCTACACCTGTTTCATTGCACGTTAACAATTCCTGCTCAAATCAGTTTTATCCCCTTTCCTCCCTGCGTGGCGTATCCACTGTTCAAATAAATCCCACGTTAACCCTTGCTCTGCCTCCGGTCAGTTACTCATCCCACTACCTGCTCACAAACACATGCGGATTCACTTGCGTTCAAAAGCTGGCAGCGCTTTGGACGCAGTGGACATGTGATGCGTCCAAAGCGCTGCCAATTACTGACCGTGTGGACGTAGCCTAAGCAGTATGGCCTTATAGATTACCAGTCAGTAATACTCTGGCACAGTAATGATTTGGAATACTAGGTATCCCAAAGCATTATGTAAGCAATTAAATGATAACAGTTTTAAGTCTCTTAGTAAGACTCAAAAACATAAAAAAGAAAATTAAGCTCAATAAAGTAAGAAAAAAAAAGCATCCTCATGGTGTAAATATGACCTTTTGTTGCTGTGCCTTTTACCTGTATATAAATCTAATTTTTTTTAGCCAATAGGGGAAGATCCTCAACTCTCTTCTATGGTAGATATAGTAGAGGAAAGCAAGGGCTATAGCTTGGTGTTCGCATCCATTCATTTAGCATTCGCCAAAAAATTTTCACGTTGACATATGATGAATTGGAAGGCGTTAACATACCTTTTTTTTATTGTATAGGGAAAGTGTAATTAACATTTTTTAATTTTTAAAAAAATATTTACAAAGGGTATCAGTTCTTGTTCCTTGTCAATATAGTCGCCTACGTTACAACTTCAGTTTGCAGAATATACAGTATATTCCTGATATAGCAAAAAAATAGATCTGAACAAGCCTGTAGAATAATTCTAGAACCCAGTTCTGGATAATTTGATGGTTCAAGCTTGCAGACTCTATTTCCCTTACGGCATTTCTGATTTTGCTATAAAAAAGAAAAACCTCATTAAATTTTTACAATTTAACATTTAGCCATTTTCTCATTATTTAGTAAGCACTTACCCCATAGGAATAGAAGTTAGAAGATTTTGCTCCATAGCTAGGTTGGACAAGTGACCACACCACTGAAGAGCCTTGTCTTCAAACACAACCATGCCATTATTATCCAGGAAGAGATGTTTCAGGCTGGCGAGGCCTTTCATATCTTGCACTGTTATTCTTGAAATCTGATTATTGCTGTAGTCAAGTCTCTGTAACTTTGTTGGCAGTTTGTGAGGGAAAGTTGAGAGTTGGTTCTTGGAAAGATCTAAAGTTGTCAGATTGGTAATAACTTGTAGTCCATCCACTGATAACAACTGATTTTCAGAAAGATTAAGATCAAACAGATTTTCTAGCTGCCTCAAATCTCTGACACGCATGTTTTTTATATGATTTCTCTCTAACCTCAAGGATAGTAGGGATTTAGGCAGTTGTGGTGGAACTCTAACAAACTGATTTCCAGCTAACCTGAGATATTGTAAGCTTGGGAAATGTGTGAAGAAGTTGTCATAGAAGAACATCAGTTTATTTTTCTCCATATTCAGGTATTTGAGATTGGGCAATCTGGCCACGCCAGCTACTGAGTGTATACTATTCCCTTCCAGAATAAGGGTCTGTAAGTTACTAAGTGAAGAAAAGACCTCAAATGATAATGTATTGAGCAGATTATTCTGGATTTCCAGGACTCTGAGTCTGGCTAAACCTTCAAAGTCTTGTTGATTAAGTGACTGAATCAAATTATCACCCAATTTGAGGGCTTCCAGTTTTGAGGGAAATGATCTTGGAATATTGGTGAGCTTATTGTTCCATACTTCCAACACCTTCAGGTTATTCAGTGATCTGAAAGTATCACTTTCAATTGTTTCTATCCCACTTGAAAATAGCACCAATTCCTGCAAGCCTGGCATCTCACGGAAGTCTGAAAACTGTAAGAACACATGTTATATCAAAAGCTGGTACTGTACTGTAACACTTATCAATTATGTCACATAAGACACGAGGGACCTTATGATGACTTACTAGAGCTTAGTAAGATGCAGCAGTTTATATGGGTATATGGCTGAGGCTGAGCACATGGTCAACTTGTGACAACAACCAAAGCATTGAAACTAACATTGACAAAACTGATGTCCATATAGATGACTTAGAAGGGTTCATCCTACTGACATGTTCCCTTTAAAGAAACCACTTGTTCTATTGTATTAAGATATTTATATTGTATTTGTTTGGTCTGTTTATTGCAAACAGCAGAAAGTTTTTAAAAATGTGTTAATAAATCTAATTTGCAAATGGAGGTTTAATCATTTTGATGCAAGTGTATCTACAGTTGCTCATGGGAGACAACAGAAAGTTAAAAATGTAATTTTCTTTAAAGGAATTTACATATGGGAAGTTATTATCTTTCCTTGCATACACTGGTGGACATTAGTTTTGTCAATGTTGGTTTCATTGTTTTGATTGTTGTTTTCTTATACGTAAATTAGCTGAAAAGGATTCATAGCAGGACGCTAATCTGCATGAGAATCAGCCTCCAGAGATTATTTTAAATGAAAGGAGGTCTTACCAGTGTGAGACATGTAACTAACACAAAACAGGAGAACTGAACTTTTTCCCCTTATAAACACGTTAGCAGCTGCAGCTCTCACAGATCTGCTGTTCTGCCACAATATTGCAACACTGACTGCCTGTGAGATGGAAGCTGAAGCTGAGAGGAACCTGCAGATGTATCAGGTATCATCACAGACCGGTATGCAGTGAGATCAGGAGAGCAGAGAGCGGCCATTACACATGACACTGGCAACTCCCCTTTCATATAAAATAAGCTCTGGAGGCGGATACTCATACAGATCAGTGTCCAAATAGAAAGTCTTTGTTTGGATATGAAGTAAGCTGTTCTAAGAATACTAGTTGTAGGGTATGGCCCATGAAAAATTGGCTAAGATTCCACAGGAACACTGCCAGGATCAGGTGTCTGGCTAAGCATCACTCTTACAATGAATCCATAACAGACAAAGGTGCTCTAGTAAGTACTAAACATGCTTGTTATGAAAGGGTTGAATAATTCCAATACAGAAGTAATCATTAAAAGGGGCATTTTGTGTTGAATTTGGAAAACACACTTATATTAATTGTGCTTAGCTAAACTGTTGTTGTTTCACTGGTTTATTGCAAACAGCAGCAAGTTTATGTCACGTTTCCTGCTCTCAGTAAGGTGAGTGGCAGCTCAGCCATCCAGTCTGAGGCTTGGGTATGCTGAGTTGTCAGTATGGTGACTGACAGTCCAGTCACCTAATCAGGGCCAGGGCGGGCTTGGTATCCTACAGGTGTCTCCTGTTCGGAATGATTCTAAGGGTACCGTTACACCTAGCGATGCACCAGCGATCCCGACCAGCGATATGACGCGGTCAGGATCGCTGGTGCATCACTAGGTGGTCGCTAGTGAGCTGCCACACAGGCATATCTCACCAGCGACATCGCTGGGGATGGGGATCGCTACTTACCTGTCAGACGCGGCGATCCTGCGTCCTCCCGCCCGCGTCCACGCGTCGCTCGTCGTCACAGCAGGAAGCGCCGCAGGAAGTGGCCGACGAGGAATGGTCCAGGAGCTTCTCGCGGGATCAGCGATAACCAGCGGGGGAGCGGGTCGGAGGTAAGTATCACATGCAGCGATATCGCTAGCAATATCGCTGCAACGTCACAAAATCGGTGACTTTACAGCGATATTGATAGCGATATCGCAGTGTGTAACGGGGGCTTAAGGCTATTTAACTATTTAACTGGTAGTCTACCTCTTATCTCTGCAGTTGTAGCTCTGTTCAGTTTAGTGTGTGTTTTCTCTGTGCTTTGAGTTCTAGTATTTTGATCTTTGTTGACCAACCTTGGATTTGCCTTTAAGCTTCTGTCTGTCTAGCCCCTTTGTCTTGATCCACTATCTACTTGCAATTCTGACTTTGGACTGTGACCTGACTAGGCTTTTGCCTCACCCCTCTGTTTATGACACACCCTCCTGGCTTTTCACTTCAGACTCCCTGATTTCCCCACCTCACGGCATGACCGTAAGTAGTGACTAGCATCACAGTTTGCTAATAAACCTATTTCACAATGGTGGTTGAGTAATTTTGATTGCAACTCTAAATAAAACTATGAGCACTAGATGGCAAAATGCAAACCATTTATTATTCATTATAAGAGGTGGTGTTGGGTCGCCCTCGCACACCCAGGGCAGCGGGGTACTCAGTACCAGGCCGGTGTCAAGGTGGGAATGTGTCACAGCAGCGGTGACCCGGTCCGTGGCCCTGGGCGCCCAATATCAATGGCGGTGATGTTAATGGTGTTAAAGTTTATTAGAATAGATCGTAAGTAAGATGTTGAGCCAATGCAGATCCGCTGGGACTGATGGTGTGGTGCAGCAAAGATGGTGTAGCTCCCCACAGGTGGAGCTGTAGTCCCAGGGCAGTGTAGGTGCAATGGGTGAGGAGAGGCGCAGAATGGTATGGAGGCTGGTACCCAGGTGAAGTAGTGCGGGAATAACTAGAGGACACCCGAGTATGCGGTTCCAAAGCTTTACTCACTGTTTGCAGTTCACTCCACTGCCTGCCTCCGTACTGTGTTCTCCAGGTCAGGGCTCCAGCCAACCTCCAGGCAGGATAGGATTCTCCCTTCCACACTCCGCCAACATGTACCTTACTGAACGACTCCTCCAATGCGCCTTTAGGTGTGAAGCACTCCAGTACTTAGTTACCCTGGAATGCCTCTCTCTAGGTGTTCCTAGTCTTTATTTGTATGACAGACAGCTGTAGCCTGCTTCGGGGACTCCTCACTGCGTCCCGGCTCTCTATTCAGTTGCTGTTGTGTCCCAAGTATATGATGGGAGCAAGGCGTTAGCGGCCCACTACTCCTCCGGTGTCTGTTGCCGGACATAAAGATCCAATCAACCTCGGGGACCGGGCCCCGGCCTTTGCGCTCTCTGGACTGGAAGGGTTCTCTAACTTTCTTCAACCAGCTTCCCACCGTCCTTCTATTCTCCTTCGTTCCGATCTGTTCTATCTCTCTTATGGAATCTGTAGTCTCCAGTCTACGTCTCTTTCTCCTTCTCTTCCTTCCCTAGGGAGCTCGTTCCACTAAGACCAGTCCTCAGCCTCTCCTGACTGACTGCCTTCCTCCGCCTTGAGCTCCTCTCAGGCTGACCTGCTGTCAGCCTACTCTCTCTCTCTCTCTCTCTCTCTCTCTCAGACCCTCGTCTGACTGACCTACTTCTCTGGGACTCACCCCAGACTCACTGACCTGAAATCCTACACCTTCCCTCTCTTTTATATCTAACTCCACCCGCCTCCCCAGCACTTCTGGTGTTACGAAGCCAGGGACCACAAAAGGCACCCTATGACCTTTCCAGCATAAAGCATGGATGGGTCCCTGCTGAACTATCCTATGTGTGGGGTGCAGGTGTTGGAATGTGGAAAGGAGTTCCCAGCCTACCTGGATGGTGGGGCACTACACCTTAGGAGCAGGTGCAGTACCTCTGTGGCGATTGAAGCCTCAGGGGCGCCACAGTGTACATGACCATGTAAATTGGATGAGTGCTATCCATGGTTTTAATGGGTAGCACTCATACCGATGTTATCCTATGTGGCTTTGCACATGTACATTTTTTTTCCTAGAACGGAGTGAAAAAAAATCATAGCATTCATGATTTGCCGCCAAGAATTTGGTACACTTGCCCATTCATGAAAAAAATCAAACTACACTGGGATGACATCCGAGCACAGTCCAGTTTTCAAGGATTAACTGAACAGAGAAACTTTTTTTTCTCTCTACCCCCAAGAAAATCAGATCTCATTCTGATCAAGCTCTGATCAGAGTGTAATTAGCATAATCGGACTGATTTTCATGGATGGAGAGAAAACTGTTGTCTGCACCTGCCCTGAGGGAAATCTCTATTCCACAAGATAGGACAATAGCAGTGTCAGTGCAATTCCCAGATTACCAAGCCATTAGCAAGGTATAGTAATAGGTGTAGTAATAGTAGTGGAGTTACAGACTTTAACTACTAAATAAGAACATAAAAAATTGGTACTGTTTTTCAGTGCCGTATGAGAGTACACAATGGAAAAATTCACATATTCCCTTTAAACAGATGTTTTATAAACACCATTTATGCATGATGACAATTTTATGAAATTAAATGATATTTTATTATATTATTAAAAAATAAAGCAATATTGGTGGCTTTTAGGTCAGAAGACAAATAAAGATTGACCTTCAGAACCATTTTTAAAATGTGAAATACTCTAAAAGTGTAGTTACATGTCATAGAAACATGGCAGAAGCTTTTATCAATATGTGTCTGTAAGGGGTTGTAATGTTGATATTTGCCTTTAACCTCTTTTAATGTTTCGTCCCAATGTATGTATGCGGTATCTCAATATTGATGCATGGTCTTTATTGTTAAGTATATATATGTAAAGTGTTGTCTGTTGCCACTGCAATGGATTTATAGGGAAAGTCAGTTACTCCGGGTCGGCCACTAGATGTGGGTATAATGCTAAAGGGGTGTATTACCTCAGATTGGCCACTAGATGGGGGCACAGAGACCATAGTTATATTAGGCATAAGGGAATCAGTGTGTAGATAGTTATATATAGGAAGGGCATGGTGGGTTAAGTTAGAGAGACTTCCTGATTTTAATCAGACAGGCTGAGGATGCCCGTGAGCTCAGGAGGGCTGGCTAGCCCTGGGCAACACCATGTCTCACAACGTTATGTGCAAGCCTAAAGCCCAGCATACAGTCATGGCCAAAAGTATTGACACCCCTGCAATTCTGTCAGATAATATTCAGTTTCTTCCTGAAAATGATCGCAAACACAAATTCTTTGGTATTATTATCTTCATTTAATTTGTCTTAAATGAAAAAACACAAAAGAGAATGAAGCAAAAAGCAAAACATTGATCATTTCACACAAAACTCCAAAAATGGGCCGGACAAAAGTATTGGCACCCTCAGCCTAATACTTGGATGCACAACCTTTAGCCAAAATAACTGCGACCAACCGCTTCCGGTAACAATCAATGAGTTTCTTACAATGCTCTGCTGGAATTTTAGACCATTCTTCTTTGGCAAACTACTCCAGGTCCTTGATATTTGAAGGGTGCCTTCTCCAAACTGCCATTTTTAGATCTCTCCACAGGTGTTCTATGGGATTCAGGTCTGGACTCATTGCTGGCCACCTTAGAAGTCTCCAGTGCTTTCTCTCAAACCATTTTCTAGTGCTTTTTGAAGTGTGTTTTGGGTCATTGTCCTGCCGGAAGACCCATGACCTCTGAGGTAGACCCAGCTTTCTCACACTGGGCCCTAAATTATGCTGCAAAATTTGTTGGTAGTCTTCTGACTTCATAATGCCATGCACACGGTCAAGCAGTCCAGTGCCAGAGGCAGCAAAGCAACCCCAAAACATCAGGGAACCTCCGCCATGTTTGACTGTAGGGACCATGTACTTTTCTTTGAATGCCTCTTTTTTCTCCTGTAAACTCTATGTTGATGCTTTTGCCCTAAAAGCTCTACTTTTGTCTCATCTGACCAAAGAACATTCTTCCAAAATGTTTTAGGCTTTTTCAGGTAAGTTTTGGCAAACTCCAGCCTGGCTTTTTTATGTCTCGGGGTAAGAAGTAGAGTCTTCCTGGGTCTCCTACCATACAGTCCCTTTTCATTCAGATGCCGACGGATAGTACGGGTTGACACCGTTGTACCCTCGGACTGCAGGGCAGCTTGAACTTGTTTGGATGTTAGTGGAGGTTCTTTATCCAACATCCGCACAATCTTGCGTTGAAATCTCTTGTCAATTTTTCTTTTCCGGCCACATCTAGGGAGGTTAGCCACAGTGCCATGGGCTTTAAACTTCTTGATGACACTGCGCACGGTAGACACAGGAACATTCAGGTCTTTGGAGATGGACTTGTAGTCTTGAGATTGCTCATGCTTCCTCACAATTTGGTTTCTCAAGTCCTCAGACAGTTCTTTGGTCTTCTTTCTTTTCTCCATGCTCAATGTGGTACACACAAGGACACAAGACAGAGGTTGAGTCAACTTTAATCCATGTCAACTGGCTGCAAGTGTGATTTAGTTATTGCCAACACCTGTTAGGTGCCACAGGTAAGTTACAGGTGCTGTTAATTACACAAATTAGAGAAGCATCACATGATTTTTCACACAGTGCCAATACTTTTGTCCACCCTCTTTTTTATGTTTGGTGTGGAATTATATCCAATTTGGCTTTAGGACAATTCTTGTTGTGTTTTTTCATTTAAGACAAATTAAATGAAGATAATAATACCAAAGAATTTGTGTTTGCAATCATTTTCAGGAAGAAACTGAGTATTATCTGACAGAATTGCAGGGGTGTCAATACTTTTGGCCATGACTGTATATTCGTGACCAGGATTGTTACAGAGGGATCTACAGCGGCAGTACTGGCAGCACAGAATAAGTGGGTCTGCAGTTGCCAGTGAAGACTAAGCAGTACGGGCACATCCCTTACCATGTGGCAGCTTATCTCATGGGCTGATGCCCTCAAAGCCAGGGTGAAATGGCTGAGTGAACACCCGACTGGAGTGTTGCTGGGCACTGAAGATGCTGTAGGACCGTTAGGCACGGTCTGCCCCACAAGTGGGCTTAGTGACAGAGAAAGAAGGAAAGGGACAGAAGAGGAGTTGTGTGCTGTGAACCCTGATGATGATGTTGGAAAGAATATGATTATGCTATGTACAAGTCTCAGTAAAGTTGCTCTGTTTAAAGTTGAACTGGACTGTGACTCCGTTATTTCCAAAGTGAATCCTGAAATCCTCCAGAAACGTGCAGAAGACCCTGATGGAGCTGTGAAAGGCGCTGCAAGTATGCCAAGTGATGGGCAGCGTGTTTATGTGATGGGAGGCCAGGGCACACTGTTGCAGATGTTAGTGGCCACCACTACAGCCCTGTCCGTCCTTCATATGTCCATGTGCTGACATCCCCAATGAACAATAAAATGACAGGACAGCCCCTCTATTTTACCAATCTTTGGGTGTTACAGCAGTCAGACCCAACAATCATGCCAATAGTGCATGACACTTAACCCCTTCAACCCCAAGCCTGTCACTTTCCTGACCTGACCAAATTTTACAATTCTGACCAGTGTCACTTTATGTTGTAAAAACTGGAATGCTTCAACGGATCACACTGATTCTGAAACTGTTTATTCGTGACACATTGTGCTTCATGATAGTGATGAATTTAGACCGATATTTTTTGCTTATATTTGTGAAAATATCAGGATTTTGAAAAAGTTTTTTAACATTCTGCAATTTTTATTTTTTATCTGTTAATCCAGATAGTTACAGTATATCACACAAAATACCATATACTGTATACTCGTGAATAAGCTGAGTTTTTCAGCACTTTTTTTGTGCTGAAAATGCCTCCCTTATACACGAATCATTGTCCAGAAAGCCCGGGGAGGAGGGGTAGCGGTGGAGCAGCGTCAGGAGCTGGTGGCTGTGGCTGAAGCCTGTGCCGCTGCTAAATAGCACGAACAGTGACAGCTGCAGCCGTCGGCTTAACAGAGGAATCCCCCGGGGTGTGTAGGAAAGGGAAGAAACCAAAATAGGGAAAGATAAGGAATTACCAAGCGTACAAACCAAACAACAGTAGCTTATAAGGGTACCGTTACACCTAGCGACTCACCAGCGATCCCGACCAGCGATATGACGCGGTCAGGATCGCTGGTGAATCGCTGGGTGGTCGCTAGTGAGCTGCCACACAGGCAGATCTCACCAGCGACATCGCTGGGGACGGGGATCGCTACTTACCTGTCAGACGCGGCGATCCTGCGTCCTCCCGCCCGGCTCCACGCGTCGCTCGTCGTCACAGCAGGAAGCACCGCAGGAAGTGGCCGACGAGGAATGGTCCAGGAGCTTCTCGCGCGACCAGTGATAACCAGCGGGGGAGCCGGTCGGAGGTAAGTATCACATGTAGCGATATCGCTAGCAATATCGCTGTAACGTCACAAAATCGGTGACTTTACAGCGATATTGCTAGCGATATCGCAGTGTGTAACGGGGGCTTAACTCCTCCAGCCCTCCTTCTCATACCAACTTCTCTCCCTCCTTTAGCCATGCAGCAAAAGCTATCTCTGATGAAGATTAGTAATAGAGGCCAGATTATATAGGGAAAAGGAGTGGCTAACCAAGCACAGCTGAGAACAGGGATTTCCAACATAGCCGAATAACCCCTGTTCTGCCGGAAGAAATAAACACGTTTAATAAGATGGAGAAGTGATTCTTCTCAGCGCCGGAGTAGGAGCAACCAGATGCTGCGGTCTTCTGGCTCTGCCCCGTCGTGGTAGCCCCGTGACACATTCACCCATAAATAGGTGGTCTCTCATCGCTACAGAATTTCCAAACGTGGATGCTAAATGTGGTCTAGGCACACTGTCGGGCTCAGAAGGGAGAGTGGCATTTGAATTTGGGAGTGCAGGCTAAGCACAGGTTGAGACAAAGACTAGGATTTAGGACGTAAGATATAGTGTGATAAGATGCTTAGTGTACAGTAAGGTATTACATAGTGTTGTAAGGTGGTAACTGTACATAGGTGATGATCAGAGGACTAGATACAGTTAATGTCTGGGACAAGCCCAGAATGGGAGGTGGCTAATGCTAATAAAAAGAGACTACTTATTGATAGTAGATCAGATAGAGATAGTTTGTTGGTCACAGTGGGAAGGTCAAGTTGCAGTAATCTGCTAGCGGAAGCGAGTACATTTGTTCTTGGTGGTATGAGACCTTACAAGACTCCCTGTGGACATTCCTGCAACGTTCAGAGCCTAAGGTTCGAAACAGGTGCTATGGAGAGCACCTTAACCCCTTTCTGTACAGAGGAAGATAGTCGTGGACCTAAGTGAGATAAAGGTAATGGATCTGGGCAATACTGCAGATTGGGACAGAATGTCCCTGGTGCTAAAGGAACCAGTAAGTGTAGGGATAGTCAAGCCAGAATGGAAAGTAATCCTGGAAATGTAGTGTATTAAGGAAACAAGAAACAGAGGGTACCGTGTCCGATACTGCACGTTCAATCTGATGTACTTGAACTGTCCAGTAAAGGTTTATGTGTAATAATGAATCAAGTGTCCCCTGATCTGTGTGGCTGTTCATGAATATGGAGACCCGAAGACAGCTGAGGCCTGCGGCATGCAAGTGAGTGAAAGGGACCCTATGCTATACAGCACACTGGGACACAATATTCCTGAAAAGTGACAGGACGCCATGGAGCAGCAGCTCGATCATCGCTACCGCCCCTGGCACCTTACAAGTAGCGTAGTCGGCAGCACAGAATCATGCATCAATGTATTAAGAAGACTTGAGTTATGAGAGGAAGGGTTTTGTAAAAAAGAAAATAGTGACTGCAGTTGGTACCAAGATGGCGTACGAGGCAGAGGAAGTGCCCCCCCGTCATGGGCGTTGAGAAATTAAAGAGGCTTGAAGATCCAACGAGCCTGGGAAGTGGCCTGTCTGGAACGGTTGGCCTGTAGTGAAAGGTTGGCCCGATCAGCACGGTCAAAGATATAGTATCCACTCTTGTTGCATCAAATCAAGGTAGAATTGGCAGAGACTCCCAAAAAATGGGTGGGTGAGCTGGAATTGACCCCACTCCAGAAGAGGCAGAGAAACAGAAGAATACACCCAAGCGAAAGCGGGCCAGCGCCATTGTTGGAATGCCTGAATAGTTTGCGGTGGCAATTACATGAATGCGGCCAATAGATGGTACTTTGCGGTGGCAATTACATGAATGCGGCCAATAGATGGGGCCCCCAGGCGGCCATCCAACCTGGGAGGGAAATACCCGCAGCCAGTGCACCTACAGCCCTGAGCCCAGCAGAGAATGCTCAAGAAAGCAGCGGAGAAACCACCTCTAGCACAGCATGCTCCCCGCCAGGTACAAAGGCATAAAGCTTGAGAGAAGCAGCAAGTTCTCTGCCTGTAGTCTATGTGTAAATATAAAAAGAAAGAAGTGAATGGCACAGTGAATAATAAAAATGTAGAGTAGGACCCCCCACATGAGATTGCCTTGGCGCGGCTGGGTGGCTCACTTTATTGATCAATATTTTGCCAAATGTCTCATTTTGAATACAGTTAGATGTTAATATGTGCATTGCACTTCATGTTATGCGTTCTGACCACCAGCAGCACTGGCTTCTCTCTTTTTATATTTGCATATTGCGTTGTGGCTGACCACCACGGTTGCCGTGCCTGCTGGGTTATGTTCGCCATTTTTACTGTGTTCATTGTGATGGATCTAGGCTGCTGTGCACACACCCAGCAGCCCCGCCCTGCCCCAGGCTTTATTTAATTTGTGCACCTTTGTCTGAGCCTGCATCGCCCTTCATCTGTGTTTGCTGGTCGGGCAGTATGTGGAGGTTTAACCTGAGATGTCTATGTTCAGACCTGGTTGGCCTTTATCTGCACTTGTTTCATCTGGCCGCACGGGAGCGATTCAGACATGTTTCAGGTATATTTGCAATAGATATGGTCTTGCTTTTAAAATATTCAGGAAGCCGTAATGGCACAGTGAATAATAAAAATGTAGAGTAGTACCCCCCACATGAGATTGCCTTGGCGCGGCGGGGTGGCTCAATTTATTGATCAATATTTTGCCAAATGTCTCATTTTGAATACAGTTAGATGTTAATATGTGCATTGCACTTCATGTTATGCGTTCTGACCACCAGCAGCGCTGGCTTCTCTCTTTTTATATTTGTAGTCTACGCAGTGGCGTATCCAGGGGGGGGCAGCCGGGGCAGTTGCCTAATGCAGCGGTCCACAGTGTCTCCCCCCCGGCGGCTGCGCTCTGCCGCCCCCCATCCTGTGAGCCGGCTGTTCTCTGTGACGGCTGTCAAGCTGACAGCCGACGCAGAGAAGGAGGCCGCGCCGGCTCCCAGGCAGCAATTGTACTGGCAGTCTATACAGACGCCTGTACAATTAGCTCTGACCGCCGGGTCAGAGCGACGTCAGCAGCGTGATCATGTCATGTGATCACGCTGCTGACGTCACTCCCCGGCGCCCAGAGCAAACGCTGGTGGTAAGTGTGCTCCTCTGTGGAGCTGAAGAACCACCGAAGATGGGAGATGGGGGGGTGTTAATGAGTGGGGGGGTTATTGAGTGGGGATGGGGGTTAATGAGTTGGGGGGGTTAATGAGTGGGGGTTAAAGTGTGGGGGTTAATGAGTGGAGATGGGGTTTAATGTGGGGATGGGTGTTAATGAGTGGGGGGTTATTCAGTGGAGATGGGGGTTAATGTGGGGATGGGGGTTAAAGTGAGGGGGTTAATGTGGAGATGGGGGTTAATGAGTGGGGGTTAAAGTGTGGGGGTTAATGAGTGGAGATGGGGTTTAATGTGGGGATGGGTGTTAATGAGTGGGGGGTTATTCAGTGGAGATGGGGGTTAATGTGGGGATGGGGGTTAAAGTGAGGGGGTTAATGTGGAGATGGGGGTTAATGAGTGGGGGGTTAATGAGTGGAGATGGGGGTTAATGTGGGGATGGGGGTTAATGAGTGGGGGGTTATTGAGTGGAGATGGGGGTTAATGTGGGGATGGGGGTTAAAGTGAGGGGGTTAATGTGGAGATGGGGGTTAATGAGTGGGGGGGTTAATGAGTGAAGATGGGGGTTAATGAGTGGGGGGTTAATGAGTGGAGATGGGGGTTAATGTGGGGATGGGGGTTAATGAGTAGAGATGGGGGTTAAAGTGTGGGGGTTAATGTGGGGATGGGGTTAATGAGTGGGGGGGGTTAATGTGTTGGGGTTAAAGTATGGGGGTTAATGAGTGGGGCATTAATGAGTGTGGGGGTTAATGAGTGGCGATGGGGGTTAATGTGGGGATGTGGGTTAATAAGTGGGGGGGTTAATGTGTAGGGGGGTTAATGTATGGGGTTTAATGAGTGGAGATGGGGTTAATTAGTGGGGATGGGGGTTAATGAGTGGGGGTACATAATGTGTGGGGGGATTTGGGAGTGGGGATGGGGGATACTTAACCCCTTCATGACCCAGCCTATTTTGACCTTAATGACCTGGCCATTTTTTGCAATTCTGACCAGTGTCCCTTTATGAGGTAATAACTCAGGAACGCTTCAAAGTATCCTAGCGATTCCGAGACTGTTTTTTCGTGACATATTGGGCTTCACGATAGTGGTAAATTTAGGTCGATAATTTTTGCGTTTATTTGTGAAAAAAATGGAAATTTGGCAAAAATTTTAAAAATTTTGCAATTTTCAAATTTTGAATTTTTATTCTGTTATACCAGAGAGTTATGTGACACAAAATAGTTAATAAATAACATTTCCCACATGTCTACTTTACACCAGCACAATTTTGGAAACAACATTTTTTTTCGTTAGGAAGTTATAAGGGTTAAAAGTTGACCAGCAATTTCTCATTTTTACAACAAAATTTACAAAACCATTTTTTTTAGGGACCACCTCACATTTGAAGTCACTTTGAGGGGTCTAAATGGCAGAAAATACCCAAAAGTGTCACCATTCTAAAAACTGCACCCCTCAAGCTACTCAAAACTACATTCAAGAAGATTATTAACCCTTCAGGTGCTTCACAGGAACTAAAGCAACATGGAATGAAAAAATGGACATTTTAATTTTTCCAACCAAAATTTTATTTTAGCATCAGTTTTTTCATTTTCACATGGGTAACAGGATAAAATGTATCCTAAAATTTGTTGGGCAATTTCTCCTGAGTACACTGATACCTCATATGTGGTCATAAACCACTGTTTGGGCGCACGGCAGGGCTCAGAAGGGAAGGAGCGCCATTTTACTTTTTGAATGTAAAATATGCTTGAATGTTTAGCGGTTGCCATGTCTTGTTTTAAGAGTACCTGTGTGCCTAAACATTGGAGCTCCCCCACAAGTGACCCCATTTTGGAAACTAGACCCCCCGAAGGAACTTATCTAGATGTGTGGTGAGCACTTTGAACCCCCAAGTGCTTCACAGAAGTTTATAACGCAGAGCAGTGAAAATAAAAAAATAATTTTTTTTCCTCAAAAATGATTTTTTAGCCCGCTATTTTTTATTTTCCCAAGGGTAACAGGATAAATTGGACCCCAAAAGTTGTTGTCCAGTTTGTCCTGAGTACACTGGTACCCCATATGTGGGGGAAAACCACTGATTGAGCGCACGGCATGGCTCAGAAGGGAAGGAGCGTCATTTGACTTTTTGAATGGAAAATTAGCTCCAATCGTTAGCGGACACCATGTTGTGTTTGCAGAGCCCCTGTGTGCGTAAACTTTGGAGCTCCCCCACAAATGACCCCATTTTGGAAACTAGACCCCCTAAGGAACTTATCTAGATGCATAGTGAGCACTTTGAACCCCCAGGTGCTACGCAGAAGTTTATAACGCAGAGCCGTTAAAATAAAAATATTTTTTTCCCTCAAAAAAAAAATTTTTAGCCTGCTATTTTTTATTTTCACAAAGGTAACAGGATAAATTGGACCCCAAAAGTTGTTGTCCAGCTTGTCCTGAGTACGCTGGTACCACATATGTGGGGGGGACCACTGTTTGGGCACACGTTGGGGCTCAGAAGGGAAGTAGTGACGTTTTGAAATGCCGACTTGATGGAATGGTCTCTGGGCGTCATGTTATGTTTGCAGAGCCCCTGATGTACCTAAACAGTGGAAACCCCCCACAAATGACCCCATTTTGGAAACTAGATCACCCAAGAAACTAATATAGATGTGTGGTGAGCACTTTGAACCCCCAAGTGCTTCACAGAAGTTTATAACGCAGAGCCGTGAAAATAAAAAAATATTTTTTTTTCCTCAAAAAATTATTTTTAGTCCACTATTTTTTATTTTCACAAGGGTAACAGGATAAATTGGACCCCAAAAGTTGTTGTCCAGTGTGTCCTGAGTACGCTGGTACCCCATAAGTGGGGGGGACCACTGTTTGGGCACACGTTGGGGCTCGGAAGGGAAGTAGTGACGCTTTGAAATGAAGACTTGATGGAATGGTCTGTGGGCGTCATGCTACATTTGCAGAGCCCCTGATGTACCTAAACAGTGGAAACCCCCCACAAGTGACCCCATTTTGGAAACTATATCACCTAAGGAACTAATCTAGATGTGAGGTCAGCACTTTGAACCCCCAAGTGCTTCACAGAAGTTTATAACGCAGAGCTGTGAAAATAAAAAAATATTTTTTTTTCCTCAAAAAGTGATTTTTAGCCCACTATTTTTTATTTTCACAAGGGTAACAGGATAAATTGGACCCCAAAAGTTGTTGTCCAGTTTGTCCTGAGTACGTTGGTACCCCATATATGGGGGGGGACCACTGTTTGGGCACACGTTGGGGCTCGGAAGGGAAGTAGTGACGCTTTGAAATGCCGACTTGATGGAATGGTCTGTGGGCGTCATGTTACGTTTGCAGAGCCCCTGATGTACCTAAACAGTGGAAACCCCCCACAAGTGACCCCATTTTGGAAACTAGACCCCCCAAGGAACTTATCTAGATGTGTGGTGAGCACGTTGAACCCCCAAGTGCTTCACAGAAGTTTATAACGCAGAGCTGTGAAAATAAAAAAATATTTTTTTTTCCTCAAAAAGTGATTTTTAGCCCACTGTTTTTTATTTTCACAAGGGTAACAGGATAAATTGGACCCCAAAAGTTGTCCAGTGTGTCCTGAGTACGTTGATACCCCATATATGGGGGGGGACCACTGTTCGGGGACACGTTGGGGCTCGGAATGGAAGTAGTGATGTTTTGAAATGCCGACTTGATGGAATGGTCTGTGGGCGTCATGTTACGTTTGCAGAGCCCCTGATGTACCTAAACAGTGGAAACCCCCTACAAGTGACCCCATTTTGGAAACTAGACCCCCCAAGGAACTTATCTAGATGTGTGGTGAGCACGTTGAACCCCCAAGTGCTTCACAGAAGTTTATAACGCAGAACCGTGAAAATAAAAAATCTTTTTTTTCCACAAAAATAATTATTTTAGCCCCCATTTTTTTATTTTCCCAAGGGTAACAGGAGAAATTAGACCCCCAAAGTTGTTGTGCAATTTTTCCTGAGTACCCTGATACCCCATAAGTGGGGGTACACCACTGTTTGGGCACACGTCGGGGCTCGAAATGGAGGGAGCACCGTTTGACTTTTTGAACGCAAAATTCGCTGGAATAAATGGTGGCTCCATGTCGCATTTGGAGAGCCCCTGATGTGCCTAAACAGTGGAAACCCCTCAATTCTATCTCCAACCCTAACCCCAACACACCCCTAACCCTAATCATAACCCTAACCACAACCCTAATCCCAACACACCCCTAACGAAATCCCAACTCTAACCCTAACCACAAGCCTAACCGTAATCCCAACCCCAACCCAACCCTAACCCCAATTCCAACCCTAACCCTAAGTTCAACCCTAACCCTAAGTTCAACCCTAACCCTAAGTTCAACCCTAACCCTTAGTCCAACCCTAACCCTTAGTCCAACTCTAACCCTTAGTCCAACCCTAACCCCTAGTCCAACCCTAACCCTTAGTCCAACCCTAGCCCTTAGTCCAACCCTAACCCTTAGTCCAACCCTAACCCTTAGTCCAACCCTAGCCCTAACCCTGGCCCTAACCCTAACCCTGGACCTAACCCTAATGGAAAAAAAAAATATATATATTTTATTATTTGTCCCTACCTATGGGGGTGATAAGGGGGGCGGTGATTTACTTTTTATTTATTTTGATCACTATGAAAGTTTATCATAGTGATCAAAATAAATGAATGAATCTGCAGCGTTGCAGATTCGATTCGGCGCACTACGCATGCGCCCGCCATCTTGCAAGATGGTGGCGCCCATGACGCTGGACGGCAGGACACCGGGACGGATAGCGGGAGGTCGGAGGCACAAAGGAGGGTGAGAGTGGGTGATCGGAGGGGCGATCGGAGGGCTGGGGGGGCGGAGGGAAGGCGGAGGGGCAGATCATGACGGCGGCTGCCGATCGGTGCCGTCAGACGGTGGCGGCAGCCGATCGGTGCCGTCAGTCGGTGTGGGGGGGTCGGGTCTCGGTGTCCAGCCATGTCCGATGCTATTTCAGCATCGGCCATGGCTGGATTGTAATATTTCACCAATTTTCATTGGTGAAATATTACAATCGCTCTGATTGGCAGTTTCACTTTTAACAGCCAATCAGAGCGATCGTAGGCACGTGGGGGCTAAGCCACACCCCCAGGTGTTAACTCTGAAGGGTCCTTTGTGTGCAGGTCGGGTGACCTTTCAGTGACCCCGATCACCCGACCCGCAGGGGGGCTATTTATAGCATGACGCCTACGTAGGCGTCATAGGTCGTTTGGGCACTGCTTTTCATGACGCCTACGTAGGCGTCATGGGTCGTGAAGGGGTTAATGTGTGGGGGGATTTGGGAGTAGGGACAAGGGATTATTGAGTGGGGATGGGGGATACTTAATGTGTGGGGGGATTTGGAGTGGGGATGGGGGGTACTTAATGTGTGGGGGGATTTGGAGTGGGGATGGGGGGTACTTAATGTGTGTGGTGGATTTGGAGTGGGGATGGTATTTAACGTGTGTGGGGAGATTTGAGGACACAAAATGAAGAGTATGTATGAGGGCATATATGAGGAAGCAGTATGGGGGATGGGTGCAGACAGTAAGGGGTGCGAACGGATGAATTTATGTGGGCACAGTATGGGGAGTGAGGGTGATGGGATGTGTGCAGACACAGTATGGGGAGTCGAGGATATGTGTGAGCAGACAGTATAGAGAGTGAGGGGGTAAATATATGAGGAGACAGTATGGTGAACAGGAGGATGATAGAGGAGACAGTATGAGGAGGGAGGGGAATAGTGTGAGGCGACAGTATATTGCAGACATTTTTATTTAGGAGCATTATAATGACACTTCTATCTTTAAGGGCATCGTGTGAAGATTTGCTGCAGAAGACCGGAGAAGATGGAAGTCTGCTGAGACAAGATATGGATGAAAAAACTCATCATGGGGTCTAGACAAGAAGAAGAAAAGGAGAACGACTGCAGAGACGACGTCATCTATAAGGTACCTGGATGTAAATATTATTAGTGATACTGACTAATTCTCATGTTTTTATTTGTTAGGAACATTACAGGGGTTGTCCAGGTTTGTGCTGTGTCTGCAGACATTCTATGTGACTGCAGACTTCTGAATTCTCACAGTGCTCACTGAACACTGTCAGGATTCTCTCGTGCCGGTAATTTACATACATACGGTCACATGCTGACTAGACATGTGTGGCCTCACTCAATGAAAATGAACAGAGCGAGGCCGGGCACGTCTAGTCGGAATGTGGCCAGAAGTATACAAATCACATACTTGTGCTGACATGACTGTACATCGGCAAGGGAGAATCCTAAAAGTGTGCAGTGCATTCGTTGTGAGAATTCAGAAGCTCCAATGTCAGGACTCAGCTCTGCAGGTTGCCGTAGTCATCACATGGACACTTCACTCATATGCGATTTTCATAGATATGGTCTTGTGACAACGAGCTTCTCTTCCTGCTTTCAGTTTTTTACTGAACATTGAGAGCATTAGGGAGAGCAGCTCGTGGGTACATGGCTAAGTGTGCAAGTCACATATGTACTTTTTTTTTTGGGGGGGGGGCGCCGAACCAAATTCTTGCCCCGGGTGCCAGAAAGCCTAGATACGCCTCTGAGTCTATGTGTCTCAGGGTTCCTATTTGACCACGTACATGGGACATCTGACACCAAGAAAACCTGGGTCTGAAAGAGGCTGCAGCATCCAAAATGATGGCCAGAAGTGAAGGGTCTGCCCTGTAAAGCCTCAGTTGTGTTTCTTGCACGTGGGTGGAAGAAGAAAATAGGAACTGCTCCTTGTTCCTGTGGGCTTTGGGCAGAAGACCCATCATTGACCGGGACTCCCAATGTTGGCCGTGAGCAGTCGATGATTTTTTGTGTTTCCCCCTGTTGGATTAAGGGACTGTGAACTGTTAAAGGGTCACAAACCCTTTTTGTCCCTATGGACTGAGCACATTGACCTTATGGACTCTGTCCCATGGACTCGGCCCCATGGTCTCTGCCCCATGTTTATCATGAACTTTTTCCCAAGAGTCTGTGACACGTGTGCAGCATTGGGTAATTAAAGGGACTGGTGTTCACAAAAGGGAAATGGGAGAAAACGGACAACCCGATGTTCCTGCCGGGTCAAGGCTGTATGGGCTGTGTCCTTGACACAAGGACAAATGTTTGGGGAGGGGGATGTACAAACCAATGTCCCAACCAGGTTGAAAAAACTGGGCTGTGCCCATGGATTTTTGAGCAGCTGCTGTTGTGTGGGCCTGAGGGCCATTGTTTCAAAAAAAAAAAAAAAAAGAACTTGAACTCTATGTTCCTGGGTCCCAACCTAGTGGGATCAGGAAAAAGGATGCTTTATACACCTGGAAGGATAGAATGTTAATTTTATTTACATTCTATGTGTTTGGTGTTGCATTGTTGTCTTCTAGGTTCCTTAATGGTCGAGGATGACCATGTTCAAAGCGGAAGGGATGTAAGTGTTTAGACTATACTGTCTCATTTTTTGCCCCTGAAGACAACAATCGCATCATATGAGCTGTGAATTACCATATATTGTGTTATGATAATACATAATTTAAAGAGTTAATGTACAATGTGAATAGTGTATAGTGCAGGGTAAGCACAGGTTAAGACATAGACTCGGATTTAGGACATAAAATATAGTGTGATAAGATGCAAGACAAAGATGCAAGAAGGCTTTCAGCACGGCAACAGTTAACAGCCACCAGCTAATCACAGGCCGTCATCTGTCGTCAGCGTGCACATCGCTGGCGTATGACGTCGCTGATGAATCACAGAGAGGACACTGCTGGACCTTGGCCAGGTAAGGAGAAACTTTTTCTTTTGTAAAGCCACACTACGGGGGCAGAATAGAGACACATGGGTCCAGGAATGAGACACGTGGGGTCTAGAATGAAGTAC
This sequence comes from Dendrobates tinctorius, assembly GCF_039654945.1. Taxonomy (NCBI): domain Eukaryota; kingdom Metazoa; phylum Chordata; class Amphibia; order Anura; family Dendrobatidae; genus Dendrobates; species Dendrobates tinctorius. The sequence continues at coordinate 60,996,012 of NW_027361714.1, forward strand.
ATATGGGAGCAGGATGTGGGACATTATTACTATAGGGGCTAATTAAGGGGTATTATTACTGTTGTGATGTATTTTATTTTTGACACTGACACTATACACTGTGTACTATGTACAAAGCTCCAGGGGTGGACACAAGCAGCAATGGGCCCCTGTGCATGAAATACGTCGGGGGCCCCCTCATGCATGTACACTGTGTATAAAATACCTATAATCACATATGTGTATACACAGTAGTATATACACACACACTAGCCCTATATACAAAGCAGTATACACACACACTAGCCCTATATACCCAGCAATATACACATACTAGCCCTATATAAACAGCAGTATACACATATACACTAGCCCTATATACACAGCAGTATATGTACACACTAGCCCTATATACAAAGCAGTATACACACACTAGCCCTATACACACAGCAGTATACACACTAGCCCTTTATACACAGCAGTTTACACACACTAGCCCTATATACACAGTATACACACACACACTAGCCCTATATACACAGCAGTATACACACACACTAGCCCTATATACACAGTATAAACACACACTAGACCTATATACACAGCAGTATATACACACACTAGACAGATCAACATACATCATATGGAATGTGCACCTATAGTGAGTGCAGTTGCAGGGAGCTGCTCTGTCCCAGAGGAGCACAGGAAATGAGCAGGGGAGACATGGAGCCTGTCTAGACTGTCAGCTCTCAACCTGCAGACTTTTATTCCCAGCGGGCCGGCCCTTCTCCTACCTTGACTAGTGATTCCTGTGGATGTAGGGTTAATCTGCAGGTTAATAGCACTGAGGGCCTGGCTACTGAGAAAAAATTATCTTTATTCCTCCTGGCAGCCTCCGGCTTTAAGTCAACACGCGGGATCAGGGCCATCTATCAATTCTGGCAAATGCCAGAAGGACCTGTGTGGTCAAGGGCTGCCTTGTCTGCTACACTGTTAGCAGAATCGGTGTTCTCAAGACAACCATCCTGTTAAGAGTTGTAATGGAGCACAAAGTCGCTGACTCCGTCATTTACGCTTAGCAGGCCAAAGGTATCATTAGAAATATTGGTCTTGTAGTAAATCTTGCTTTCCTCCATCCAGGGTAATATTAGTAATATGGTGTTTGGGGACAGGAACAACATGGGCCCATGTGATTTCAAGTGCCACTGCTGAATTTCAGCTCCAGTCCGTACCTGTTCGGGATATAGTGAGCGGCGGCTGTAACCACACCCCAATACTAACTTGCAGCTGCACTCTGCACTGATGATCCGGCTGTCAATCAATGCCAGGTTGTGGTTACGGCTATAGCTCACTGTGCACTGATGATCCAGCTGTCAGTCAGTGCCATGTCATGGTTACAGCTGTCGCTCACTATGCACTGACGATCCAGCTGTCAGTCAGTGCCACGTTATTGTTACAGCTGTCGCTCACTATGCACTGACGATCCAGCTGTCAGTCAGTGCCACGTTATTGTTACAGCTGTCGCTCACTCTGCACTGATGATCTGGTTGTCAGTCAGTGCCAGGTCATGGTTACAGCTGTCGCTCACTATGGACTGAGCAATTACTGAAGCTACCCCGGCTGCACCTCTATGACTGAAAGCAGGAGGCTGCCAGGAGGAGTAAAGTTATTTCCTCCTGTAAAGCGGGCTTTCAGTGCAGCGGCCATATGGCTTTGGGCTGGAGAAAACAATAACGATTTTAAAATCGGTCCGATGTTGATGCAGGAGAATCGGATGAGTGTAATGCAAGTGTGATGCGAGTTTTCTATGCACGTGCAATCTGATTTTTCACACCTAGCATCCAATTTACATCCGAATGCAGTGCGATTGCTATCCGATTGCAATGCGATTTTAACATGAGCCTTTATATAGAGCAAATCTCTGTCATTTACACATTGTTTTCAAATGAAATATTCTTCAAAACACACACACACAGTATATACCGTATATATATATATGTGTGTGTGTCACTGACATGTGTGTGTGTATATATATATATATATATACACATCTATTCTATGTGTATATATCTATTCTATCTATTCTATTCTAGCTTGTCACTCTGTGATTATACTACATGCGGCAGATCATTTGCCGACTTTTAATCTATCTATCTAGGAAGAGTTCAGAAATCAATATTTTGTGGAACAACCAAGATTTTTAATCACAGCTTTCTTGCATCTTGGCATGCTTTCCACCAGTCTTTCACACTGCTTTTTGGTGACCTTATGCCACTCCTGGTACAAAAATTTAGGCAGTTCTTCTTTGTTTGATGGCTTGTGACTATCCATCTTCCTCTTGATTACATTCCAGAGGTTTTCAATGGGGTTCAGGTCTGGAGATTGGGCTGGCCATGACAAGGATCCTTCATCCACACATTGATTGACCTATCTGTGTGGCATGGCACATTGTCCTGCTGGAAAAACCAGTCCTCAGAGTTGGGGAACATTGCCTGAGCAGAAGGAATCAACTGTTTTTCCAGGATAACCTTGTATGCGGCTTGATTCATACATCCTTCACAAAGATTAACCTGCCCAATTCCACCTTGCCGAAGCTTCCCCAGATCATCACGGATCCTCCACCAAATTTCACCGTGGGTGCAAGACACTGTGCCTTGTACGCCTCTCCAGGTCTCCATCTAACCATTAGATGACCAGGTGTTGGGCAAAGCTGAAAATTAGACTCATCAGAGAAGATTACCTTACTCCAGTCCTCTGTGGTCCAATCCTTATGGTCTTTGACAAACTTCAGCCTGGCTCTAGTTTGCTTCTCATTTTTTTCTTGATTTATATGACTTGAGCCCTGCCTCTAGGAGCCTGTTATGAACTGTTCTTGCCATGCACTTCACCCCAGCTGCCATTTGCCATTCCTTTTGTAAGTTACTTGATGTCATCCTGCGGTTGCTGAGTGACATTCGAATAAGATGACGGTCATCTAGGTCAGTGGAGAGACTTTTTCGCCCTCTGCCGGTCTGTAGCTTTGTTGTCCCCAAAGTCTGCTGCTTTACCATGTTGTAATGGATTGCCATCATAGAAATTTCTAAGGATGGAGGCAACATGAAGCTCACTATATCTCTATGCTAATAAAGCCAGAATTGAACCCTTCTTTTCCTCACTCAAGACTTTTCTTTTCAACTCTTTTGGCATGCTTAAAAGATATTTTTTTAATTCCTATTACTTTTGGGATATTACCAGCACTTCTTTTGCCATCCAGCTTGTCCTATTGCAAGAGGATTGTGAACACCACAGCAGTGGTTTTTTTTATACTTTCCTTCGTTAAATAAGATTTGGTTCAGATGATCACCTAATCAAAAGCACATTAAGTAGAATGAGGTGTACTCTGGTTGGAATTCAATTGACACTGGAATGGAATGGCTGTCAGACATGTAGAGAAGCTGATTTTTATAAACCTGTGCAGAGTTCTCTTAAATTTTGCCAGAGCTGTGTACATATATATATACACTGCTCAAAAAAATAAAGGGAACACTTAAACAACAGAATTTAACTCCAAGTAAATCAATCTTCTGCTAAATCAAACTGTCCACTTAGGAAGCAACACTGATTAACAATTAATTTCACATGCTGTTGTGCAAATGGAATAGACAACAGATGGAAATTATTGGCAATTATCAAGACACACTCAATAAAGGAGTGGTTCTGCAGGTGGGGACCACAGATCACATTTCAGTACCAATGCTTTCTGGCTGATATTTTGGTCACTTTTGAATGTTGGTTGTGCTTTCACACTCGTGGTAGCATGAGACGGACTCTACAACCCACACAAGTGGCTCAGGTAGTGCAGCTCATCCAGGATGGCACATCAATGCGAGCTGTGGCAAGAAGGTTTGGTGTGTCTGTCAGCGTAGTGTCCAGAGGCTGGAGGCGCTACCAGGAGACAGGCCAGTACACCAGGAGACATGGAGGGGGTCGTATGAAGGCAACAACCTAGCAGCAGGACCACTACCTCCGCCTTTGTGCAAGGAGGAACAGGAGGAGCACTGCCAGAGCCCTGCAAAATGACCTCCAGCAGGCCACAAATGTGCATGTGTCTGCACTGATGGTTAGAAACTGACTCCATGAGGGCCCGACATCCACAGATAGGGGTTGTGCTCACAGCCCAACACCGTGCAGGATGCTTGACATTTGCCACAGAACATCAGGATTGGCAAATTTGCCACTGGCGCCCTGTGCTCTTCACAGATGAAAGCAGGTTCACACCGAGCACATGCTACAGACGAGACAGAGTCTGGAGATGCCGTGAAGAGTGATCTGCTGCCTGCAACATCCATCAGCATGACTAGTTTGGCAGTGGGTCAATAATGGTGTGGGGTGGCATTTCTTTGGAGGGTCACACAGCCCTCCATGTGCTCGCCAGAGGCAGCCTGACTGGCATTAGGTACCAAGATGAGATCCTCAGACCCCTTGTGAGACAATATACTCGTGCGTTTGACCCTGGGTTCCTCCTTATTGCAGGACAATGCCAGACCTCATGTGGCTGGAGTGTGTCAGCAGTTCCTGCAAGATGAAGATATTGAAGCTATGGACTGACCCACCCGTTCCCCAGACCTGAATCCAACTGAGCACATCTGGGACATCATGTCTCCCTCCATCCACCAACGTCATCTTGCACCACAGACTGTCCAGGAGTTGGAGGATGCTTTAGTCCAGGTCTGGGAGGAGATCCCTCAGGAGACCATCCACCGCCTCATCAGGAGCATGCCCAGGCATTGTAGGGAGGTCATACAGGCATGTGGAGGCCACACAACCTACTGAGCATCTTTTCCTTGTCATGAGGTATTTCCACTGAAGTTGGATCAGCCTGTAATTTGATTTTCCACTTTGATTTTGAGTATCATTTCAAATCCATTCCAAATCCAGACCTCCATGGGATATTCATTTTGATTTATCATCCTCAGTCTACTGAACCACCGCACAACCAGCTCTACCCTCTCCTAGTGTATCCTCACCCATCCCTGTAGACTGTGAGCCCTCGCGGACAGGGTCCTCTCTCCTTCTGTAATTGTATGTCCCTTGTCTTACACATGTTTATTGTACCTGTCTAAATTTCCCCTTTTTCACATGTACAGCGCCATGGAATAAATGGCGCTATATACTGTAAATGTACAGAATAATAATAATAATAATAATAATAATAATAACAACAATTTACATTGATAATTGTTATGTTTTATTGTTCTGAACACATTCCACTATGCAATGAATAAAAATTTGCAACTAGAATATTTCATTCAGAGATATCTAGGATGTGGTAGTTTAGTGTTCCCTTTATTTTGTTGAGCAGTGTATATACAGTACAGACCAAAAGTTTGGACACACCTTCTCATTCAAAGAGTTTCTTTATTTTCCTGACTATGAAAATTGTAGATTCACTCTGAAGGCATTAAAACTATGAATTAACACATGTGGAATTATATAATTAACAAAAAAGTGTGAAACAACTGAAAATATGTCTTATATTCTAGGTTCTTCAAAGTATCCACCTCTTGCTTTGATTACTGCTTGGCACACTCTTGGCATTCTCTTAATGAGCTTCAAGAGGTAGTCACCGGAAATAGTTTCCACTACACAGGTGTGCCCTGTCAGGTTTAATAAGTGGGATTTCTTGCCTTATAAATGGGGTTGGGACCACCAGTTGCGTTGTGCAGAAGTCTGGTGGATACACAGCTGCTAGTCCTACTGAATAGACTGTTAGAATTTGTATTATGGCAAGAAAAATGCAGCGAAGTAAAGAAAAACGAGTGGCCATCATTACTTTAAGAAATGAAGGTCAGTCAGTCTGAAAAATTGGGAAAACTTTGAAAGTGTCCCCAAGTGCTGTGGCAAAAACCATCAAGCGCTCCAAAGAAACTGGCTCACATGAGAACCGCCCCAGGAAAGAAAGACCAAGAGTCACCTCTGCTGCGGAGGATAAGTTAATCCGAGTCACCAGCCTCAGAAATCACAGGTTAACAGCAGCTCAGATTAGAGACCAGGTCAATGCCACACAGAGTTCTAGCAGCAGTGGGTCGCCCCTCACACCCAGGACAGCGGGGTACTCGGTACCAGGACGGTGTCAGGGGGATGTGTCACAGCAGCGGTGACCCGGTCCGTGGCCCTGGGCGCCCAATATCAATGGCGGTGATGTCAATAGTGTTATAGCTTAGTTGAATAGTTTGTGACGCCACCCATGGTGTTTGGCAAGTAAGATGTTGAGCCAACGCTGCATGCAGATCCACTGGGACTGATGGTGTGGAGCAGAAAAGATGGTGTAGCTCTCCACAGATGGAGCTGTAGTCCCAGGGCAGTGTGGGTGCAATGGATGAGGAGAGGCGCAGAATGGTATAGATGCTGGTACCCAGATGTAGCGGTGCTGAAGGTGTTAGCGACGAATGAATGGAGGACACCAGGGCTTGTAGTTTCAAAGCTTTACTCACAGTTCGTGGTACCCACTGGTGCCCGCCTCCGTGCCGTGTCCTCCGGGGTAGAGACTCAATCAACCTCCCGGGCAAGTCAGGGTTCTTCTCTCCAACACTTCGCCAACATGCGCCTTTCCTGAACGACTCCTCTATTGCGCCTTTTAATGTGAAGAGCTCCAGTACCATAGTTCTCTGGAATTCCTCCTGTCAGATGTTCCTAGAACCTTACTTGTATGACAGACAGCTGTAGCCTCTATCTGTTGCTGTTGTGTCCCAAGTCTTGGATGGGAGTAGTGCATTTACAGCCAACTACTCCACCGGTGTCTGCTGCAGAACCATAAGTGTCCATACAACCTCGGGGACCGGGCCCCGGCCTTGCGCTGAGAACCTATAGGCAGGGTTCCTCTTCCAACCCACAACTCCTCTCTGTTCTCCTTACTCCTTTGTTCCGCGCTGTTCCTTCTCTCTCTTATGGAAGCTTAGGTTGCAGGTCTACGTCTTTCACCTTCTCTTCTCTTTCCCGTGCCAGCTGGCTCAGATCACTGAGGCTGCTGCAGCACTCTTTCTAAACTGAACTCAAACTGAACTCAAAACTAACTTCAGAACTGAAGTCCTCTCGCCTGACCTCCCGTCAGACTGACCTACTATCCTCAACTTTCCCTCTCTTTTATACTAACTCCACCCGCCTCCCAGCACATCTCGTGTTACGAAGCAGGGTTCCACGAAGGGTGCTCTGCTACCCCCAGCCTGAAGCTCCTAGGCGGACCTACTGAACTATCCTGTGTGTGGGATGCAGGTGTTGGAGTGTGGAAAGGAGTTCCCAACCTACCTAGTTGGTGGGACACTACACCTTAGGAGAAGGTGCAGTACCTCTGTGGCGACTGAGCCTCTGGGGTGCCACAGACACATCTCTACAACAACTGTTAAGAGGAGATTTTGTGCAGCAGGCCTTCATCGTAAAATAGCTGCTAGGAAACCACTGCTAAGGACATTCAACAAGCAGAAGAGACTTGTTTGAGCTAAAGAACACGAGGAATGGACATTAGACCAGTGGAAATCTGTGCTTTGGTCTGATGAGTCAAAATTTGAGATCTTTGGTTCAAACCACCGTGTCTTTGTGCGACGCAGAAAAGGTGAACGGATGGACTCTATATGCCTGGTTACCACCGTGAAGCACGGCAGAGGTGTGATGGTGTGGGGGTGCTTTGCTGGTGACACTGTTGGGGATTTATTCAAAATTGAAGGCATACTGAACCAGCATGGCTACCACAGCATCTTGCAGCGGCATGCTATTCCATCTGGTTTGCGTTTAGTTGGACTATCATTTATTTTTCAACAGGACAATGACCCCAGACACACCTCCAGGCTGTTTGACCAAGAAGGAGAATGATGGGGTGCTACGCCAGATGACCTGGCTTCCACAGTCACCAAACCAGAACCCAATCGAGATGGTTTGTGGTGAGCTGGACCGCAGAGTGAAAGCAAAAGGGCCAACAAGTGCTAAGCATCTCTGTGAACTCCTTCAAGACTGTTGAAAGACCATTTCCGGTGACTACCTCTTGAAGCTCATCAAGAGAATGCCAAGAGTGAGCAAAGCAGTAATCAAAGCAAAAGGTGGCTACTTTAGAATAGAACCTAGAATATAAGACATATTTTCAGTTGTTTCACACTTTTTTGTTAATTATATAATTCCACATATGTTAATTCATAGTTTTGATGCCTTCAGAAAATAAAGAAAACTCTTTGAATGAGGAGGTGTGTCCAAACTTTTGGTCTGTACTGTATATACAGGTATATATATATACCTGAAGAAGAAAAGCCGTTAGTGATGAGCGGGTATACTCATTACTCGAGATTTTCCGAGCATGCTTGGGTGATCTCCAAGTATTTGGAAGTGCTCTGAGATTTAGTTTCTGTTGCCATAGCTGCATGATTTGCGGTTGCTAGACAGCCTGAACACTTGCGGGGATTTCCTACAAACAGGCATTCCCCACATGTATTCAGGCAAATCATGCAGCTACGGTGACAGAAACTAAATCTCTGAGCACATCCAAATACTCGGAGATCACCCGAGCATGCTCGGGAAATCTCGAGTAACGAGTATAATCGCTTATCACTAGAGTTGAGCGAAACGGGACGGTCAACTTCAGAAGTCAACGACTTTCGCTAAAGTCAGGTTTCATGAAATGAAACCCGACCATAGTGTGAGGTCGGCCATGAGGTCGGCGACCAGAGCACCAAAGTCGCGTTTCAAATTATGCTTCCAGCGCCCTTTTTCAGCCAATGATGGAGGACGCACACTGTGGGCAACGCGATGACATGGGCAGCAGTCACCACCATCTTTGAGAAGGGCATGCAAGTGATTGGCTTGCTTTGTGTGGCGTCACAGGCGCTATAAAAGGGCGTGCATGACGACCGCCATTTTACTTCTGCCGATCTCAGAATAGGGAGAGCTGCTGCTGATTCTGTAGGGAGAGCATTAGGCAGGGAAGAAGAAAAAAAAACTGCTTCTGCTGGTAGCGATTTTCACTGTACAACACAACAGTTTGTGTGCAGAGACAGGGAGGATATATTTTTGTGCATCAGCTCTGTTGGTTATTAGGCTGCCTTATAAGGCTCCCTGATAGCTGCATTGCTGTTTGCACACTGCTGTGCAAACTGCTATTTTAAAAGCAAAAATACTTTTCTTCCTCTTTTCTGCACAGTTACCAAGCGTTCATTTTTGCACACTTTTGTGTGCAGCAGTCCTGCTTATTAGGCTGCCTGCTGCCATACTTGGACTGAGAGCATCATTGTCAGCCTCCTAAAATCTCTAGGGAGATTCAAATTCTCCCCAATACTATATACACCTTGTACCTTGTCATACACCAGCTTATTTCAGTTAAATTGAGGTGTAATCTATAGTGGGCCTGAGATAATTGTTAAGCCTCCTAAAATCTCTAGGGAGATTCAAATTCTCCCCAATACTATATACACCTTGTACCTTGTCATACACCAGCCAATTTCAGCCTGTTAAATTGAGGTGTAATCTATAGTTGGCCTGAGTTAATAGGTCAGCCTCCAAAAATCTCTAGGGAGATTCAAATTCTCCCCAATACTATATACACCTTGTACCTTGTTTTACAGTACCATATAGCTGGTGGTATTTTGGGTACATTTTCCCATAAATGAGGAAGTATGGTGGAAGAGGCCATGGAAGTGGGCGGGGGTTGCCAGCTGGCACTGATGGTGGTGGTGGTGCATCTGCTGGTAGTGGCAAAAGCACAATAGCACCTAAGGCAGGAGGTGTTGAGCCTGTGTCATCGTCTGGCTCCCCAAGGCCTTGAAGGCTCCCTTTTCTGGGAGTAGGTAAACCGCTTTTAAAGCCGGAGCTTCAGGAACAAGTTTTGGCTTACATTGCTGACACAGCCTCCAACCATATCGCCTCCTCTTCTGAAGTTTCAAAAAATAAAAGCACTGAGTCGTCAGTGGAGGCTCCTGGTCAGGAACAACACCTTTCCTTGTGTCCTTCACCCTTACCAAAAGTGAAGGATGCAGCAGACCACACTACAGATTTCTCCATGGAGCTCTTTTCACATACCATGCCTGGGTTATCAAGTCAAATTGTGAATTCCCCCGTCCAAGATGAATCTGACATGGAGTGCACTGATGCATAGCCACTGCTAGATTTTTCTGCTGGTACATTCAATCAGAGCACTACATTGTCCTCGCAGTGTACTGAGCCAGAATCTGACCCTGATGAAACTCAGGTGCCCCTTCCCGCATACTATACCACCTTACACGGTGACACAGAGGAAGGAGCACATGAAATTGAAGAGGAGGTGATGGATGACCCAGCTGTTGACCCAGATTGGCATCCATTGGGGGAAGAGGGTGCCACTGCCAATAGCTCAGAAGAGGAGGAGGAGCATCCGCAGCAGGCATCGACATCGCAACAGCTGTTATCTGGCAGGCCCGTAGCAGTCCAAAAATGGGTTACAAAAACCAAAAGAGTTGCAGGACAGCTTGGCCAGACGGTCAAATTAGCACAGCGTGCAAGGCCTCAAAATGTCTTCCATAGTAGGAAGAGTGCAGTGTGGCACTTTTTTGAACAAAATCCTAATGATCAGGCAAAGGTTATCTGTAAGATATGCGCAAAGACCTTTAGCCGAGGGAAAAATCTGAGAAATTTGAATACCAGTTGCATGCTTAGACATTTAGTCACCATGCACTTGCAAGCGTGGACGTACTACCAAACCTCGCGTACCACATGTGCACCTGCTCCGAATGAAGGTAATCAGCAACACTACATCGCTTCCCCCACTGTAAGCCCACTGGTTAGCACACCACCAGTAGCAAATTTTGAGGTGTCGTCGCAAGGCCAAAGCAGTCAGGGAATCACAATGTTATTGCTACGAAAGACTGAATCTAGGCCATCAGCAAGACCACCAACACCATCACCATCACCAACCCTCTCTCAGTCCACCATGTCCACCGCTAGTTCCACCATATGCAGCTCTCAAGTCCAGCTCACCCTCCCAGACACTATGAGTAGGACAAGAAAGTACTCATCCTCTCATCCGCGTACACTGTGTTTGAACACCCACATTGCCAAACTAATCTCGTTAGAGATTATGCTCTACCGGTTGGTTGAAAGCGAAGCTTTCCACGAGCTCATGGCCTACGCAGTACCACGCTATGACCTACCAAGTCAGCACTTCTTTTCTCGAAAAGCCATCCCAGCTCTCCACCTGCATGTGAAAGACCGCATTGTCCATGCACTCAAGCAATCAGTGAGTGGAAAGGTGCACCTCACAACAGATGCATGGTCCAGTAGGCATGGCCAGGGCCGTTACATGTCCATCACTGCGCACTGGGTTAATGTGGTGGATGCAGGGTCCACATGGGGACAGCGGCGGTGGGACAGTGCTGCCTAGCCCACGGTAAAGGAAACAGTTGGCTGTAGGCGTTTGACCCTCCTCCTCCTCCTCCAGAAGCGAAAGCTCATCCACAGAGCGCAGTTGCACGAGCACTCCATCCGCAGCAGCCAGTGTTGCATACAAGGTCTCCCACTATCGAACAGCTACTGGTAAGCGTCAGCAGGCTGTGTTGAAGATGATGTGTTTGGGTGACAACAGACACCGCGGAGGTACTGGACGACTACTTGCAGCGACAAACTGAGTCATGGCTGGGCAGTCTACATCTTGAGGCAGGCAAGGTAGTTAGTGATAACGGACGGAATTTTGTGGCAGCCATAGCCCTTTCAAAACTCAGACAAATACCTTGCCTGGCTCACACCTTGAACCTGGTGGTGCAGTGCTTCCTCAATAATTATCCAGAGTTAACAGTCCTGCTCCATAAGGTGTGAAGACTGTGCTCGCACATCCGCCTGTCGCCCGTACACTCCAGTCGTATGCAGAAACTGCACCTTCCCAAGCACCGCCTAATTATCGACGCTGCAACAAGGTGGAACTCCACCCTGCACATGGTTGAGAGACTGTGCGAACAGAGGCAGGCTGTAATGCATTTGTGGGGATACACGGGCAGGCAGTTTGAGGGCAGACATGGAGTTGTCGGGTGTGCAGTGGTCGAAGCTGAAAGACCTCTGTAAAGTCCTTCAGTGTTTTGATGAATGCACATGGCTGGTAAGCACAGACGACGCCATCATAAGCATGAGCATCCCACTTATGCGTCTGCTCATGCAAACTTTGATACACATTAAGGAGCAGGCATCTGCAGCCGAGGAGGAAGAGGAAGAGGAGGAGGGAAGGCTTGATGACAGTCAGCCATTGTCTGCTCAGGGAACTCTCCTGGACGAGGTGGAGGAAGAATAGGAAGAGGATGATGAGGATGATTATTTAGAGGAGGAGGAGGATGCCTCTCAGGGGGCAAGAGAAAATGTTGGTGTGGCAAGGTCAGGTACAGGGTTTGTGCGTGACTGGAGGGATGTGGATTTGCCAGAAAGTGCTCCTCCACCCAGCACTCGCAGTGCATCATTGACACCTGGAACATTGGCCCACATGTGTGATTATGCCTTGCAGATCCTAAAAAGGGCCCCCCGCATTGCCAAAATGATGAACGATGACGACTACTGGTTGGCCAGCATCCTGGATCCACGCTATAAAGGCAAATTCCAACACATCATGCCACAGGAGAACCTAAAACTAATATTGGCTAACAAACAAGCAACTCTGGTAAACCGTTTGTTTGAGGCATTCCCAGCAGACAGCAGAGGTGATGGTTCTCCCACGAGCCGTGGGGGGCAACATGGAAGAGGTGTTCATGGTGCACACATCTGAAGTGGCGTTGGAGACAGGAGTTTCATGACCATGTTGTGGACTGATTTTTCAAGTACCGCTCACACAACTGGTAATACTGCATCGATTGCAAGTGACAGGAGACAGCAGTTGTCAACTATGGTTACAAACTACTTCTCCTCCCATATCGATGTTCTCCCTCACAGGTAATTCCCCTTTGACTATTGGGCCGCTAAACTGGACACCTGGCCTGAATTGGCACAATATGCCTTATAGGAGCTCGCTTGCCCTGCTGCTAGTGTGCTATCCAAAAGAGTCTTCAGTGCTGCTGGATCAATCCTGACAGAAAAAAGGACCCATCTGTCGACCCAAAATGTTGATGATCTAACCTTCACTAAAATGAACCATGCATGGGTTTCAAAGAAGTTTGTCCCACCTTCCCCTGATGACACATAGGTTACCAGAAAAATGGCTCGCTTTTGTCCTCCTCTTCCTCGGACTTCTCCAATTCCTCCATTTGCAGCTGCCGAATGTCCAACATCAACATATGCCATTTTTTCAACCTCCCTAACTGTGCTGCCTCCCCCCCCAGGGCCAGGGTCACCACCTGGCGCACGCACCCGTGCGAGTGCCGTTGCCCTGGACAGGTGGGTGGGCCCACTCTTGGGCGACGGCACTGGCACAGGGTCCCTTATAGTACAATCAAGTGCACACCCGCCGTCAGACACACCGGCGTACTATGAGGGGCCCTGTGCCAGTACCTCCGCCCACGAGTGGGCCCCCCCTGCTTGCTCAGGGCCCCAGAACTTGCAATACTTACCTCTCCCTGCTCCACCGCTGTGTAGTCTGGGCTGTTAAATCCTTCACTGGGACTGCCACTACAAATTTAGTGAACTGATAGATGATGGTTAAGACGTAGCTATGCCCTGTCCTGCTGGGCTCTATCTTCAGATGATCAATTTCTTCCATTTGTTATGGACGTTGACAATGAGATGCAGTGGTGGTTTATCATCCGTTTTCACAGTTTTCCTACTCACAGACGTGTGACATTCCTGCCCACATTTTTAAATGTGTCCTCTCATGCCAATCCAATAGAACCACCTACGGCCTGTGGCTTCTGTCTTTTGCACTCCAAAGTTACCTGACAGATCATGATAGGCAGTGAGGACCATGTCTACATCTCACCCTGTGATCACAATTTGATGGAGATGAGTAACGGTGATGGGATCCACAGTACTGCGATACAGCAACCCTTTCTTCACAAAGAACTGTTTTCGCTGTCTCCACAGACAAAGTAGTTGAGGGTCAGCAACGCCTCTGAGAATTCTCCCGGGAGTTTTTCTCATGATTAGTAATTCCAAAATTTCTGCAATCACTCGACTTTCCGTCTCTACTTGTATCCATCTCGTTTCCTCTTGCGGAGAGTTTGGACTGTCTTACTGAGACTGAAATATATATGAAGATTTAAAAATACCCCAACAGTGTATACTGGTGTATGCTTCGAATACATAACCCTTTTTCTACTTTTTAGATTCTTGTCTAATCCATACTGAGGCTGTGAGTGTCTTTGTCGGACTCCGGAAATATACACGGAGATTTTTAATGTTTAAACTATGCTACATATATACCTGTTATCCGGTGATACTGTACCCTTTCTCAACTTTCTACAATCTTGTCGAATCCATACTGGGCCTGAGACCGTCTGAGTCTGCCTCCTGATTAGAGATGAGCGGTGTTCGAGTCGAACTGTTTGACAAGTTCAAATTCGAGCTGTTTTGGGCGGTGTTCTAGCCGTTCGTTGAACTCGAACATTTTGCTTAAAATTCGGCTGTTAGAGGTTCCGTTCGAGAACGGTTCGTTCACCAAAAGCGTAACTTTATTTTCACATTAATAATGGTTTTCAATGATAATAGACAGTGTCATGACATAGTAGCAGTGTCTGGCAGCCAGCGGTGTAGTACACCTGTCAAGGAGCTACACCGTGTGTGTTTCTAATAATTTTTTACCGCATCTTGTCCAGAAAATCCTTTTGGGCCTTGTAGCACTGTCTGCTACTCAGCAGAGGTGCCCACCCGTGAACTTAGCTATGCCGCCTGTTTATGAAGGAACCAGTTTTTGACTGCATTTAGCCCAGTTAATACTTTGGGCCCTGTCACTGTGTCTGATACTCAGCAGAGGAGCCCACCCGTGAACCAAGCTCCTGTGCCACCTGTTTATGTAAGAACCATTTTTTAACTCCATTTAGCCCAGTGAATGCTTTGGGCCTAGTACCTGTGTCTACTGCTCAGCAGAGGAGCCCACTAGTGAACCTAGCTATGCCGCCTGTTTATGTAAGCACTGTCTGCTACTCAGCAGAGTTGCCCACCCGTGAACCAAGCTATGCCACCTGTTATGAATGAGTCACCGTAGGAGGCAAAAACAGAAATACTAGCTAAGTCCAGAAAACCAGAGAAGTTGGCAGCTATCGGATTGCAGACCCCTGAACCTATCAACAACAACTAGCAGTAGCCGTGGGGGGTTCCTAGGGTGCACTAGACCCCTTGATCACAGCCGGAGAACTAAATAGTAGAGTTGAGCGAAACGGGTCGAAAAATTTCAAAAGTCGGGTTTCATGAAACGAAACCCGACCCTAGGATGAGGTCGGCTACGAGGTCGGCGACTTACGCGCCAAAGTCGCATTTCAAAAGTTTGTTTTGCGCTCTTTTTCAGCCAATCAGGATCCACGGACACTGTGGGCAACGTGATGACATAGGCACGGGTCACCACCATCTTTCAGAAGGGCATGCAAGTGATTGGCTTGCTTTGGTGGGCGTCACAGGGGGTATAAAAGGGCGTGCACGCCGACCGCCATCTTCTGCCGATCTCAGTATAGGGAGAGGTTGCTGCTGATTCTGTAGGGAGAGCGTTAGGCAGGGAAGAAGACAAAAAAACTGCTTCTGCTGCTAGCGATTTGGCCTGCACAACACACCAGTCACTGTGTGTACAGTGCAAGGGGAGGCTATATTGTGGTGTATCAGTGGTGTTGGTTGTTGGGCTGCCTTTTAAGGCTTCCTGACAGGCTGGCATTGCTGTTTACCCACTGCTCTGCAAACTGCTTTTTTAAAAGCAATCCAATCTCCCTTATCCTCTAGTCACTTTTGTCACAGCTGTGCCATCGAGCCTGTGACATAGCGCTCAGATATCAGTGGGCCTCACACAATCCAAAAGTGTCCAGTGTCCACAAGTGTTTGCAGAAATTCAAAATCTCCCTTATCCTCTAGTCACTTTGGTCACAGCTGTGCCATCGAGCCTGTCACATAGCGCTCAGATATTCATTGGGCCTCACACAATCCAAAAGTGTCCAGTGTCCACTAGTGTGAGAAGAAATTCAAAATCTCACTTATCCTCTAGTCACTTTGCTCACATCAGTGCCATCGAGCCTGTCACATAGCGCTCAGATATTCATTGGGCCTCACACAATCCAAAAGTGTCCAGTGTCCACTAGTGTGAGAAGAAATTCAAAATCTCACTTATCCTCTAGTCACTTTGGTCACAGCAGTGCCATCGAGCCTGTCACATAGCGCTCAGATATTCATTGGGCCTCACACAATCCAAAAGTGTCCAGTGTCCACTAGTGTGAGAAGAAATTCAAAATCTCCCCTGTCCTATAGACAGCTTGTACCTTGTTTTACATTACTATATAGTTTGTTGGATTTTGTCTACATTTTTACCAAAAATGAGGAAGGCTGGTGGAAGAGGCCGTGGAATTGGGCGGGGGTTGCCAGCTGGTAATGATGGTGTTGGTGGTGGATCTGATGGTAGTGGCAAGAGCAAAATAGGACCGAATGCAGGAGGTGTTGAGCCTGCGTCATCGTCTGGCTCCATAAGGCTTCGAAGGCTTAGTTTTCTAGGAGTTGGCAAACCGCTTTTAAAGCCAGAGCATCAGGAAAAAGTTTTGTCTTACATTGCTGACTCAGCCTCCAGCTCTATCGCCTCCTCTTCTTCAGTTGTAAAAAGTAAAAGCACTGAGTCGTCATTGGAGGCTCATGTTCATGAACCACACCTTTCCTTGTGTCCTTCACCCCAACCAACATTGAAGGATGACGCAGGCCATACTACTGATTACTCCATGGAGCTGTTTTCACATACCATGCCTGGATTATCAAGTGAAATGGTGAATTACCCAGGCCAAGATGAATCTGACATGGAGTGCACTGATGCACAGCCGCTGATGGATGATTCTGCTGGTACATTCACTCAGAGCACTACATTGTCCTCGCAGTGTACAGAGCCCGATTCTGACCCTGATGAGACTCAGGTGCCCCTTCCCGCACACTATACCACCATACACGGTGACACAGAGGAAGGTGCACATGACATTGAAGAGGAGGTGAAGGATGACCCAGTTGTTGACCCAGATTGGCATCCATTGGGGGAAGAGGGTGCTGCTTCCAATAGCTCAGATGAGGAGCATCCACAGCAGACATCGACATCGCAACAGCTGTTATCCTGCAGGCCCGGAGCACTCCAAAGACAGGTTCCAAAAATCAAAAGAGTTGCTGGACAGCTTGTCCAGAGGGTCAAAACATCACAGCGTGCTAGGCCGCAAAATGTCTGCCAAAGTAGGAAGAGTGCAGTGTGGCACTTTTTTGAACAAAATCCTCATGATCAGGCCAAGGTTATCTGTAAGAAGTGCGCAAAGACCTTTAGCCGAGGGAAAAATTTGAATACCAGTTGCATGCTTAGACATTTAACCAGCATGCACTTGCAAGCATGGACACAACACCAAACCTCAAGTGCCACATGTGCAACTGATCACAACGAAGGTAGTCAGCAACGCTACATTGTTTCCCCCACTGTAAGCCCACCGGTTAGCACAGCAGCAAATGTTGAGGTGTCGTTGCAAGGCCACAGCAGTCAGGGAATCCCACTGTTATATCAACGAAAGACTGATTCTAGGCCATCAGAAAGAACACCAACTCCATCACCATCATCAACCCTCTCTCAGTCCGCCCTGTCCACCGCTACTTCCACCATATGCAGCTCTCAAGTCCAGCTCACCCTCCCAGACACTATGAGTAGGTCAAGAAAGTACTCAGTCTCTCATCCGCGTACACTGGGTTTGAACTCCCACATTGCCAAACTAATCTCGTTTGAGATGATGCCCTTTCGGTTGGTGGAAAGCGCAGCTTTCCGCGAACTCATGGCCTATGCAGTACCACGCTATGACCTACCCAGACGCCACTTCTTCTCTCGCAAAGCCATCCCAGCCCTCCACCATCATGTGAAAGACCGCATTGTCCATGCACTCAAGCAGTCAGTGAGCGGAAAGGTGCACCTCACAACTGATGCATGGTCCAGTCGCCATGGCCAGGGCCGTTACGTGTCCATCACTGCGCACTGGGTTAATGTGGTGGATGCAGGGTCCACAGGGGACAGCGGTGGTGGGACAGTGCTGCCTAGCCCACGGTATAGTAAACAGTTGGCTGTAGGCGTTTGACCCTCCTCCTCCTCCTCCTCCAGAAGCGAAAGCTCGTCCACAGAGCGCAGTCGTACGAGCACTCCATCTGCAGCTGCCACTGTTGCACACGAGGTGTCCCCCTATCAAGCAGCTAGTGGAAAGCGTCAGCAGGCTGTGTTGCAGATGATGTGTTTGGGCGACAGACACACCGCCGAGGTGCTGGCCGAGTACTTTCAGCGACAAACTGAGTCATGGCTGGGCAGTGTACATCTTGAGGCAGGCAAGGTAGTTAGTGATAACGGCCGTAATTTTGTGGCAGCCATAGCCCTTTCAAAACTCAGACACATACCTTGCTTGGCTCACACCTTGAACCTGGTGGTGCAGTGCTTCCTCAAAAATTATCCGGAGTTAACAGCCCTGCTCCAGAAGGTGCGAAGACTGTGCGCGCACATCCGCCGGTCGCCTGTACACTCCGTTCGTATGCAGAAGCTGCAGCGATTGCTCCACCTTCCCAACCACCGCCTCATTATCGACATTGCAACAAGGTGGAACTCCACCCTGCACATGGTGGAGCGGCTGTGCGAGCAGAGACAGGCCATAATGCATTTGTGGGAGGATACACGGCCAGGCACTTTGAGAGCAGACATGGAGTTGACCGGTGTGCAGTGGTCGAAGCTGAAAGACCTCTGTAAAGTCCTTCAGTGTTTTGAGGAATGCACACGGCTGGTAAGTGCAGACGACGCCATCCTAAGCATGAGCATCCCACTAATGCGTCTGCTCATGCAAACTTTGACGCACCTTAAGGAGCAGGCTTCTGCAGCCAATGTTGATGAGGAGTAAGAGGAGGAGGGAATCCTTGATGACATTCAGCCATTGTCTGCTCAGGGACCTCTCCTGGACGAGGTGGAGGAAGAAGAGGAGGAGGATGATGGGGATGATTACTTAGGGGAGGAGGATGCATCTCGTGGGGCATGTGAAAATGTTGGCGTGGCAAGGTCTGGTACAGGGTTTGTGCGTGACTGGAGGGATGTGGATTTGCCAGAAAGTGCTCCTCCAACCAGCACTCGCAGTGCATCATTGACACCGGGAACATTGGCCCACATGTCAGATTATGCCTTGCAGATCCTAAAAAGGGACCCCCGCATTGCCAAAATGATGAACAATGACGACTACTGGTTGGCCAGCATCCTGGATCCATGCTATAAAGGCAAATTACAAAACATCATGCCACAGGAGAACCTTGACCTAATATTGGCTAATAAACAAGCAACTCTGGTAAATCGGTTGCTTGAGGCATTCCCAGCACACAGCAGCGGTGATGGTTCTCACACGAGCCATACGGGCCGGGGTCAGCTTGGCAGAGGTGTTCGTGGTGCACACAGCAGAAGTGGCGTTGGAGACAGGGGTTTCATGACAATGTTGTGGACTGATTTTTCAAGTACCGCTCACACAACTGGTAATACTGCATCAATGGAAAGTGACAGGAGACAGCAGTTGTCAACTATGGTTACAAACTACTTTTCCTCCCATATCGATGTTCTCCCACACAGGTCATTCCCCTTTGACTATTGGGCCGCTAAACTGGACACCTGGCCTGAATTGGCACAATATGCCTTACAGGAGCTCGCTTGCCCAGCTGCAAGTGTGCTATCGGAAAGAGTCTTCAGTGCAGCTGGATCAATCCTGACAGAAAAAAGGACCCGTCTGTCAACCCAAAATGTGGATGATCTAACCTTCATTAAAATGAACCACGCATGGGTTTCCAAGGATTTTGTCCCACCTTCCCCTGATGACACATAGGGTGACAGAAAAATGGCTTGCTTTGGTCCACCTCTTCCTGGGACTTGACCTATTTCACCTTTTGCATCAGCTGAATGTCCAACATCAACATATGCCACTTTCTAAAACTCCCTAACTGTGCTGCCTCCCCCCCCATGTCCGGGGTCACCACCTAGCGCACGACACCGTGCGAGTGCCGTTGCCCTGGACAGGTGGGTAGGCCGACTCTTGGGCGCGGGCACTGGCACAGGGTCCCTCATAGTGCAATCAAGTGTCTCTGACGGTGGTGGTGCACACCCGCCGTCAGACACACCGCCGTACTATGAGGGGCCCAGTGCCAGTACCGACGCCCAAGAGTGGGCCCCCCTTGCTTGGGCAGGGCCCCAGCATTTGCAATCTTTACCTCTCCCTGCTCCTCCGCTGTGTAGTCTGGGCCGTCAAATCCATACTGGGCCTGACACCGTTTGAGCCTGCCTCCTGATGTATAGACATATATTTTGAATGTGTACGCTATCCATACATGTTATCTGGGGATACGGAACCCTTTCTCACCTTTGTGCAATCACGTGCAATCCATACTGGGCCTGACACCGTCTGAGCCTGCCTCCTGATGTATAGACATATATTTTGAATGTGTACGCTATCCATACATGTTATCTGGGGATACAGAACCCTTTCTCACCTTTGTGCAATCACGTGCAATCCATACTGGGCCTGACACCGTCTGAGCCTGCCTCCTGATGTATAGACATATATTTTGAATGTGTACGCTATCCATACATGTTATCTGGGGATACGGAACCCTTTCTCACCTTTGTGCAATCACGTGCAATCCATACTGGGCCTGACACCGTCTGAGCCTGCCTCCTGATGTATAGACATATATTTTGAATGTGTACGCTATCCATACATGTTATCTGGGGATACGGAACCCTTTCTCACCTTTGTGCAATCACGTGCAATCCATACTGGGCCTGACACCGTCTGAGCCTGCCTCCTGATGTATAGACATATATTTTGAATGTGTACGCTATCCATACATGTTATCTGGGGATACGGAACCCTTTCTCACCTTTGTGCAATCACGTGCAATCCATACTGGGCCTGACACCGTCTGAGCCTGCCTCCTGATGTATAGACATATATTTTGAATGTGTACACTATGCTATCCATACATGTTATCCGGGGATACGGTACCCTTTCTCACCTTTGTGCAATCACGTGTAATCCATACTGGGCCTGAGAACAGATGGCGAGCTGTTAAGCAAGCTACAGCACCTGTGGTTTGCACACGTAAGTTTTTCATTTTTTCAGGAATGACGGTTAGGCCTAATTCCGGAACTGCGGTTGACCTGCACTTACTGGGAAATCATCGTTCGCGGGTAATAATTGTAATCACAGATCCCCATCACTAACGTTCAGCGGGTTATCTGCACCTGTAAGCGACAAACGCTGGCCTTTTCAGTGTAGCGCACATGCAGCCACGGACATGTAAGGGCATGACACACCAGTTATTGGCCAATCTCATGTGCCAGAGCCTCACGTGTCCCTCTAGTAAGCCAGACTCGGACCGCGGGGCATGACGGAGTCTCGTTCGTTAACGGAATTAAGCTTGCAATGTGTGCATCTGTTCTGTAGCTTGCATGGTTGAGGTTTCCCAGGTGGAGTCGAATTAAACCGTAGGCTCCACTCCTGGTGGTGCCCTTCTGGACATTCCTTTAAGGTTCAGCTTTGCAACCATACTGCCCACGTAAAACAAACACTTTGCCTTCATGAACGCTGTTTGGAGGGTCATGACTCATGGGAATAACGCCGCCCAATCAGTTAACCTGCTAGAGAGATCCTTCATTGCTCCCAAGCATGACATCACACTCCCTAGAAGGAAGGTAATGCCACTGTGGCGACCGTACTCCTGGGGGCGACACAAGTGCACTGATGCCCAGCCACTGCTCGATGAATCTGCTGGTACATTGACCCAGACCACTACATTCCCCTCGCACCCTACACGGCCTGAATCTGACCCTGATGAAACTCAGGTTACCCTTCCCATATACAGTTCCATCTTACACGGTGACAAAGAGGAAGCTGCAGATGAAAGTGCAGGTTCGGCCCACCCGCCATCAGACACACCACCGTACTATCAGGGGCCCTGTGCCAGTGCCGTCGCCAACGAGTGGGCCCCCCCTGCTTGCTCAGGATCACAGCACTTGCAAGGTTGAAATACTGTGCAGTGAGATGGAAGATTGGAACGACGAGGAGTCCAGACTAGTACAGGGATTCCCTAGCGAGGAGACTTATTTGATTGTTTTCAATGTTGGGACAGCAATTTTTGGGGAGCACTATACTCTGGAGAATGATAGATGGGGCCCACCATACACTGGAACATTCCAAAGGTGGACATCAGACACTGGAGCAGCATTTACAGGGCCCATTATACACTAGAGCATTAGAAATGGGGCCCATTATGTTTGGAGCATTATTTGGGCCCATAAGACAGTGGAGCTTCATCCATGGGGACCAACATATACTGTAGCATTATGTGGAGCTCATCATATACTGTTTCAAACATTATATGGGACCAATGATTCTGTATGGAGAAATAGATGGGCCTTGTCATGAGATGTAAAAAGTGAAGTATTTTTCATTGTACTATACCGCTATTTCTCTGCCGTATCGGAGCATGATGAGTTGTGGTATGTGTTAAAGGGGCGCTCTTTCGCCCAGGGCACATGAAAACCTGGAGCCAGCCCTCCCCCCCACAACTTTAGCCAAATAACCCCCATTTTTCAGTGCGTAACTTGTATTATGAAGTTAATTAAGGTTGACAAGCTTAAGTAAGAAGAATTGATGCTTTTGCCATTCAAATAAGCACTGTTGGTGTGTTTCCTGTCCTCCTCTCACTGCCGACTTTTATTCCCCATTGACTTACATTGGGTTTCGTCTTTCGGGACGACCCCGACTTTTCCCTATAATCGGACGATCTTGCTCGACCCGACTTTTGGAAAAGTCGGGTTTCACGAAACGAAACGCGACCCTAAAAAAACAAAAGTCGCTCAACTCTACTAAATAGCCTAAAGACAGAAAGGGAAATCTAAACTGCCCCAGAGCAGACCCCAAAGCAATAGGCAGCCCCCAACATATAATTACGGTGAAGCAAGATGAAAAAACACTCACACAGATAGAAAGATAGGCTGAGCAAATGATGGGGCCCAAGCTAACTAAATAGGACAGGATAGAAAAGCTTCTGTCTGCAATCCGCCCAAAACCCTATCAAAACAAGAGCCAACAGACTGATAGGGAAAAAAGCCCTGAAGACGCTAGGCTTCAAAAAGACTATATCAGTACTCAGGTATTTTCTGAAGACAGAGCAAAAAGGAATTCAGCTCACCCCAGCAGGGAATGGCAGAAATCCAGAAAAACAAGGCAAAACAAAACCAAAACACAAATGCAAAAAGCAGAGCAGAAAACTTAGCTTTTGAGGAGCAGGAATCAGACTGGTCTCCTAGAATCCCTCAGAAAAATCACCCGCAAGGCAGAAGGGCGTAGGCTGCCTTATATCCAGTCAGCAATTCCAGTCACCCAGTCATCATCATCCTGCACAGGTGCTTGGTAATCAGCCTCACTACCTTCCTTCACCAGAAGAGGGAGTTCATCAGACCTCAATGGTGAAGGGGAAAATGAACTCACAACAGCCACCTGTTTATGTTAGAACTGTGTGCTACTCAGCAGAGGAGCCCAGCTGTTAAGCAAGCTACAGCACCTGTGGTTTGGACACTTAATTTTTTCACATTCTTTCTGGAATGCCGGTTAGGCCTAATTCCGGAATTCCGGTTGACCTGCACTTACTGGGAAATCTTCGTTCGCGGGGAAGAATTGGAGTCCCAGATCCCCATCAATAACGGGGTTCAGCGGGTTATCCGCACCTGTAAGCGACACACGCTGGTCTTTTCAGTGTAGCGCATGTGCAGCCCCGGATATGTAAGGGCATGCCAGACCTGTTATTGCTCGATCCCGCGTGCCAGAGCCTCGCGTGTCCCTCTAGTAAGCTGGACGCGGACCGCGGTGGCATGCCGGAGTCTCGTTCATTAACGGAATTAAGCTGACAAGTTGCTAGCACAACTAAAAACGGCTATGCACCACCACCCACAGAATCGAGAAAGCTTGCAATCTGTCCATCCTTCCCGTGGCTGGCTTGGTTGAGGTTGCCCGTGTGGAGTCCAATTAAGCCGCAGGCTCCACTCCTGGTGGTGCCCTTCTGGACATTCCTTTAAGGTTCAGCTTTGCAACCATACTGCCCCCGGAAACCAAACACTTTGCCTTCATGGACGCTGTTCAGAAGGCCGGTCGGCAGTTGGCATAATTTATGGTGGGAAGTCCGACGGTATAAGATCGTCTTCGATTTTAGAATTTTAGAATTTTTTTATTTTAGATTTTTATTCCAGCCTTTCTTCACTTTATAAGGGCATGACATGCCTATATCTGTGTCTCCTCCTCCTCTTACTCCTCCACCTCTTTTCTATATGTAGTTGCCCTTTTCCATATGTTATTTGTGTCTTCTGAGCATTTTGTCTGCTTTGGGACATCTTTTAAGGTGTTTTGTAATTGTTTTCTATGTGTTTGTATGTGTTTGTGTTTGCCTGCCATTGTTTTCAATGGGGTTCGACGATGTTCGTCGAACGTTCGACGAACATTCGACGAACTTGCCTCCTGTTCGACGAACCGAACCGAACTCGAACACTAGCGGGCTGGCTCAACACTACTCCTGATATATAGACGTACATTTTTAATGTTTAACCCCTTTCCTACAATGGACATAATATTCCGTCCATGTGACCCTGGATCTAATTCCCATTGGCGGAATATTACGTCATAGCGATCAGCGGTGCCCACGTGGTGAGTGCCGCTGATCGCGGCTGGCTGTCAACTGATTATCACAGCTGACACCCGGCACAATGTGTCAGGGGCGGTCACGGACCGCCCCCGACACGTTAACCCCTTGCACACCGCGATCAAACACGATCGCTGTGTACTGGGGGTTAAAGGGAAGCATCGGCAGGGAGGGGGCTCCCTCTGTGCTTCCCTGAGCCCCCCACAGCAGCGCAATGTGCAGCACTGCTGCGGGGGCCTCCATCCCTGCAGGTCCCCGGATCCAAGATGGTGATGGGGACCTTCGCGGGGCCTGCAGGGAGCTGGCTTTCTCAGTGCCTGCAAAGCGCAGGCACGAGGAAGCCTTGGGCAGTGCCTGTGACAGATCGCTGATCTGTCACAGTGATCTGTGATATGACAGATCAGCGATCTGTCACATGACAGTTATTTCCCCCCTGGGACAATGTAATAAAGTTAAAAAAAAAGTGTAAAAATAATTTTTAAAAAATCGCTAAATAAATAAAAAAAATAAATATTCCCAAATAAATTCAGTTTTTGGAAATAAATAGAAAAACCAATAAAAGTACACATATTTGGTATCGCCACGTCCGTAACGACCCGCCCTATAAAACTGTCCCATTAGTTAACCCCTTTAGCGAACCCCTTAAAAAATAAAAAACTAAGCAAAAAATAATGATTTATTATCATACTGCCGAACAAAAAGTGCAATAACGCGGGATCAAAAAGATGCATATAAATATCCATGGTACCGCTGAAAACGTCATCTTGTCCTGCAAAAAACGAGCTGCCATACAGCATCATCAGCTAAAAATTAAAAAAGTTATAGCTCACAGAATAAAGCGATGCAAAAATAATTATTTTTTTACATAAAATGGTTTTCATTGCATAAAAGCGCCAAAACATAAAAAAAGACCTAAATGAGGTATCGCTGTAACCGTACTGACCTGAAGAATAAAAGCGCTTGATCAATTTTACCACAGGCGGAACGTTGTAAACGCACCCCCCAAAAGAAATTCATGAGCTGGTTTTTGTTCATTCTGCGTCCCAAAAATCGGAATAAAAAGCGATCAAAAGATGTCACGTGCCCGAAAATGATACCAATAAAAACGTCAACTCGTCCCGCAAAAAATAAGACCTCACATGACTTGGTGGGTCAAAATATGAAAAAATTATAGCTCTCAATATGTGGTGATGCAAAAACTATTTTTACAATAAAAAGTGTCTTTTAGCGTGTGACAGCTGCCAAACATAAAAATCGCCATAAATAGTAAATCAAACCCCCCCGTTATCACCCCCTTAGTTAGGGAAAATTAATAAAATTAAAAGAAAATGTATTTATTTCCATTTTCCCATTAGGGTTAGGGCTAGAGTTAGGGCTGAGATTAGGGTTAGGGGTGTGTTGGGGTTAGGGTTGTAGTTAGAATTGGGGGGTTTCCACTGTTTGGGCACATCAGGTGCTCTCCAAATGCAACATGGCGTCTGATCTCAATTCCAGCCAATTCTGCGTTGAAAAAGTCCAATGGTGCTCCTTCCCTTCCAAGCTCTGCCATGTGCCCAAACAGTGGTTTACCCCCACATATGGGGTATCCGCCTACTCAGGACAAATTGCAAAACAACTTTTGGGGTCCAATTTCTCCTGTTACCCTTAGGAAAATAAAAAATTGGGGGCAAAAATATCATTTTTGTGGAAAAAAATGATTTTTTTATTTTCACTCCCGGGCGTTATAAACTTCTGTGAAGCACTTGGGGGTTCAAAGTGCTCACCGCACATCTAGATAAATTCCGTGGGGGGTCTAGTTTCCAAAATGCTGTCATTTGTGGGGGGTTTCCACTGTTTTGGTACATCAGGGGTTTTCCAATCGTGACATGGTGGTCTCAATTCCAGCCAAAACAGTCAAATGGCACTGCTTCCCTTCTGAGCTCTGCCATGCGCCCAAATAGTCATTTACACCCACATAAGGGGTATCAGCATACTCAGGACAAATTGTACAGTAACTTTTAGGGTCCTGTTACCCTTGGGAAAATAAAAATTGGGGTGAAAAGATCATTTTTGTGGAAAAAATATGATTTTTTAATTGTACCACTGTGCGTTATAAACTTCTGTGAAGCCCTTGTGGGTTCAAAGTTCTCACCACACATCTATATAAGTTCCTTGGGGGGCCTAGTTTCCAAAATGGGGTCACTTGTGGGGAGTTTCCACTGTGTAGGTACATCAGGGGCTCTCCAAATGTGACATGGCGTCCGATCTGAATTCCAGCCAATTTTGCATTGAAAAAGTGAAACGGCGCTCCTTCCCTTCTGAGCTCTGCCATGTGCCGAAACAGTGGTTCCCCCCACATATCAGGTAAAAGCGTACTCAGGACAAACTGCACAATAAATTTTGCAGTCCAATTTCTCCTGTTACCCTTGGTAAAATAAAAAAAATTGAACCTGAAGTATTTTTTTTGTGAAAAAAAGTTAAATGTTCATTTTTTTTTTTAAATATTCAAAAAAATTTCTGTGACGCACCTGAAGGGTTAATAAACTTCTTGAATGTGGTTTTGAGCACCTTAAGGGGTGCAGTTTTAAGAATGGTGTCACTTTTGGGTATTTTCTATCATATAGACCCCTCAAAGTGGCTTCAAATGTGATGTGGTCCGTAAAAATAAAATGGTGTTGCAAAAATGAGAAATCGCTGGTCAACTTTTAACCCTTATAACTTCCTAACAAAGAAAAATTTTGGTTCCAAAATTATGCTGATGTAAAGTAAACATGTGGGAAATGTTATTTATTAAGTTTTTTGTGTGCCGTATCTCTGGGATTTAAGGGCATAAAAATTCAAAGTTGGAAATTGCGAAATGTTCAAAATTTTCACCAAATTTCCGTTTTTCTCACAAATAAACGCAAGTTATTTGAATGAAATTTTACCACTAACATGAAGTACAATATGTCACGAGAAAACAATGTCAGAATCACCGGTATCCATGGAAGCGTTTTAGAGTTATTACCTCATAAAGGGACAGTGGTCAGAATTGTAAAAATTGGCCCGGGAGTTAAGGTCAAAATAGGCTGGGTCATGAAGTGATACTGTACCCTTTCTGCCAGAAAGTCCTCCTCCACCCACCACTCTAAGTGTATCATTGACACCTGGAACATTGGCCCACATGTGTGATTATTTCTTGCGGATCTTTTTTTTATATTGTGGTGTGATCCATCCTGAGCGTGTGAGAGTCTGTGGGTTACTCCTGCAATTTATATGTAGATTTAAAAATTACCCCAACACTGTATACAGCTCTACGCTTGTGATACATTACCCATTTACTGCATTTTATATTCTGGTCTAATCCAAACTGACCAAGTGAGAGTCTTTTTCTGACTCTGGAAATAAATACTGAGATTGACAATGACCCCTACACTGTATACAGCTGTACGCTTCAGATCCATTACCGTTTTATGGCTTTTTATATTGTGTTGTAATCCATACTGAGCCTGAGAGCGTCTGTGTCTGCCTCCTGAAATATATACGGAGATTTAGAATGTTTAAACTATACTATATATACCTGGTATCTGATGATACTGTACCCTTTTTCTACTTTTTATATTCTTGTCTAGAGTTGAGCGATACCGTCCGATACTTCAAAGTATCGGATCGGAATGGATCGGCCGATCTTTAAAAAAAGTATCGGTATCGCCGATTCCGATACCGGAAGTCCCATTCAAGTCTATGGGACTTCCGGTATCGGAATAAGAAAAACCCTGTTTTTGCCTTGTACAGCCTCTCTGGGGTCTGTACGGGCCTTTCGGGGGGCTGTGCCGGCCTGCCAGGGGGTCTGTGCAGGCTCCGGTGGTCTGTGCCGGCCTGCCGGGGGGCTGTGCCGGCCTGCCGGTGGTCTGTGCAGGCTCCGGTGGGCTGTGCCGGCCTGCCGGGGGGCTGTGCCGGCCTGCCGGTGGTCTGTGCAGGCTCCGGGGGGGCTGTGCCGGCCTGCCGGGGGGCTGTGCCGGCCTGCCGGTGGTCTGTGCAGGCTTCGGGGGTCTGTGCAGGCATCGTCCGATGGGACTACAAGTCCCATCGGGCGATGCCTGCTACCATGACAGTGATTGACACATTAGCCAATGATGGGACAGTAGTAGTCCCATCATCCGGCTAATGTGTTAAATGTTAAAAAAAAAAAAAAAAAATACTACATACATACTACATGCATGCTACATACATACTACATGCATGCTACATACATACTACATGCTACATACATACTACATGCTACATACATACTACATGCTACATACATACTACATATATACTACACGCATGCTACATACATACTACATGCTACATACATACTACATGCTACATACATACTACATGCTACATACATACTACATGCATGCTACATGCATGCTACATACATACTGCATGCTACATACATACTACATACATACTACATACATACATACTACATACATGCTACATGCATGCTACATACATGCTACATACATGCTACATACATACTACATGCTACATACATACCACATACATACTACATACATACTACATACATACTGCATGCTACATGCATGCTACATACATACTACATGCTACATACATACCACATATATACTACATACATACAATACATTCATACAATACATACATAGACATACAGTACATATAACATAGAGTAACATACTTACCAATACTTGTCACATTGTTCCCCGAAGCCATTGTCTTTTCCGGAATAAATATTAACATAACAAACCACAAAAATACTCACCCACGATCCGAAGCAGTCCACGAGTGTGTCCCACGACGATCTTGGGTAGAGAACGGCAGCATCAGATGCCGGCAGAGACCCCCGGAAGGCCCGAAATGACGGCGCATCATGATGCGCACACACCGCGCATCATGATGACGTCAGGCCGTCAATCAACTTTGAATTTCCGATTCCGATGCCGAATTCCGATATTGAAAAAATATCGGAAGTCGGTATCGGAATTCCGATACAGCAAGTATCGGCCGATACCCGATACTTGCGGTATCGGAATGCTCAACACTATTCTTGTCTAATCCATACTGAGCCTGTGAGCGTCTCTGTGTGACTCATGAAATATATACAGAGATTTGCAATTATCCTTTGACTGTATAGAGCTGTACGCTTCTAATACAGTATCATATATCTGATGTTATTTTGGGTACATTTTCTCCAAAATTTGGAAGTATGGTGGAAGAGGCCGTGGACGTGGGTATGGGGGGGCCAGCTGGTACTGATGGTGGTGGTGGTGCATCTGCTGGTAGTGGCAAAAGCACAATAGCAGCTAAGGCAGGAGGTGTTGAGCCTGCATCATGGTCTGGCTCCGGAAGGCCTGGAAGGCTACCTTTTCTGGGAGAAGGTTAACCGCTTTTAAAGCCGGAGCATCAGGAATTGGTTTTGGCTTACATTGCCGAAAAAGGCTCCAGCTAATATGCCCTCATCTTCTGAAGTTTCAAAAAAATGCAAGCACTGAGTCGTCAAGTGCTGGTTCCTGGTCAGGAAGAACCCCTTTCCTTGTGTCCTTCACCCCCACCAAAAGTGAATGATGCAGCAGGCCACACTTCATATTAGTCCATGTAGCTCTTTCTCACATACTATGCCTGGGTTATCAAGTCAAATCGTGAATTCCCCAGTCCAAGATGAATCTGACATGGAGTGTGGGTCGCCAGCCAGGGCATGGGGGTTACTCGGTACCGGGCCGGTGTCTCAGAGGGATGTGTCACGGTGGTAGTGACCCGGTCCGTGCCACTGGGCATCCATGAATGAATGATACGTGATGCCACCTGTGGTTTCTGATCAGATTGACCAGCGCTGCAGTGTCGCTTCTCTGGGACAGATGTTGTGGTGCAGCTAAGATGTAGAAGCCCTGCACAGGTACGGCCGTAGTCGCAGGGCAGATGAAAGAGTTGGTAGATGGTGTGCAGTGCAGGATGTAGCAGAGCCGTGCGCCAGGCGCAGGAGAAAGAGGACAGACACAGTCGTGCAGTTCCTTTACCTGTACTTGGTAAGTGCCGTCCAAGACCCAGAGTACAGATGGAGAAGGAGTTGGTCAGCCTGGAAGCAAATTAGGAATTCTCTCTCTGCAGATAGGTAGTGTGGCCTCCGTTCTAGCGCTTATCTGAGGTACTCACAGTACTGAGTTCACTGAAGTTCCCCCCTGTTGACTCTGTTTTGGAACTTTCTCGTATGGCAGGCAGCCGTAGTCTTTTCTTTCTGGCTCACACACGTCACTACTGGGGCCTCTGAGCCTTAGTTGGGAACAGCATTTACAGCTGCTACTTCCTCTGGTTTCTGCTGCAGGACCATCAGTGTCCCTACATATTTGGAGACCAGAATCCGGACCATGCGCTCCAGCTAGGAGTGAGCCTTAACTCTGCTCATCCTCCAGCTCCCCTTCTCACATCCACACACTTCCCCTTCCCTTCACAGACTGCCCTAACTTCCCTCCTCCCGACCACAGACAGCAGCTCCTCAGCAGTCAGGTTCAGAGCTCTCCCTGCTGGCCTGGATTGGGAACTGTTGTGTGTTGGTTTAACTGCTAGAGAGATCCTTCATAGCTCCCAAGCATGACATCACACT
Organism: Dendrobates tinctorius; assembly: GCF_039654945.1. Taxonomy (NCBI): domain Eukaryota; kingdom Metazoa; phylum Chordata; class Amphibia; order Anura; family Dendrobatidae; genus Dendrobates; species Dendrobates tinctorius. Next base: position 61,027,375 of record NW_027361714.1, read on the forward strand.
CCCTAGGAGGAAGGTAATGACACTGTGGCGACCGGACTCCTGGGGGCACCACAAGTGCACTGATGCCAAGCCACTGCTAGATGATTCATTGACCCAGACTACTACATTCCCCTTGCACTCTACACAGCCAGAATCTGACCCTGATGAAACTCAGGTTCCCCTTCCCACATACTATACCACCTTACACGGTGACAAAGAGGAAGGTGCAGATGAAAGTGCAGGTTCCTTGAGCAGGTGGGGGGCATACTCATGGGCGACGGCACTGGCACAGGGCCCCTCATAGTATGCAAAAGTGTCTCTGCCGGTGTATGTCAGACACACCGCCGTACTATGAGGGGCCCTGTGCCAGTGCCGTCGCCAACGAGTTGGCCCACCCGCTTGCTCAGGATCACAGCACTTGCAAGGTTGAAATACTTACCTCTCCCTGCTCCACCGCCGTGACGTCTTCCGCGTTTCCTGACAGTGACATTCTGGTCAGAGAGCGCGATGACATCACGTCTGTATGCCCCCTGCCTAAACAGTCCAAGTGCAGAGAGATGGAAGATGGGGACGACGAGAAGTCCAGAGTACAGGGATTCCCTAGCGAGGAGACTTATTTAATTGTTTTAAAGGTTAAGAGCAATTTTGGGGGAACGCTATACTCTGGAGAATGATATATGGGGCCCACCATACACTGGAGCATTCCAAAGGTGGACATCACACACTGGAGCAGCATTTACAGGGCCCATTATACACTGGAGCATTAGAAATGGGGCCCATTATACATGGAGCATTATTTGGGCCCATAAGACAGTGGAGCTTCATCCATGGGGACCAACATATACTGTAGCATTATGTGGAGCTCATCATATACTGTATCGAACATTATATGGGACCAATGATTCTGTATGGAGAAATATATGGGCCTCATTACTCTGTATGGCGCACTATGCGGTGGCCATAATACTGTATGGCGTAATATACTGTCACTTTTTGGAGCTATTGGAGAATTTAAAATGGATATCAGTCATGTGATGTAAGAAGTGAAGTATTTTTCATTGTACTATATCGCTATTTCTCTGCCGTATCAGAGGATCATGAATTGTGGCATGTGTTAAAAGAGCCCAGTGACACTCTTTGGCCCTGGGCCCACGAAAATCTGGAGCCAGCCCAACCCCCCCACAACTTTAGCCAAATAACCCCCAGTTTTCAATGCCTAACTATTATTATAAAGTAAATTAAGGTTGACAAGCTTAAGTAATAAGAATTGATGTTTTTGGCATTAAAATGGGCACTGTAGGTGTGTTTCCTGTCCTCCACTCACTGCCGACATTTCTTCCCCATTGACTTGCATTGTGTTTCGTGTTTCAGTCGGCCTTTGACTTTTCACGATAATCGGCCGATTGCGTTCGACCCGACTTTTGCGAAAGTCGGGTTTCATGAAACCCAACTCCACCCGAAAAAAGGCAAAGTCGCTCATCTCTACTTATCACTATAAGCCGGTAATTCATCTGTTGGGTTCTGTAAAATCACTGCAGGAGCCAACAGGACAGAAGAGATGGATTACATACACTAAATACAAATAGAATAGGTAGATATTAGTGTTGAGCATTCCGATACCGCAAATATCGGGTATCGGCCGATATTCGCGGTATCGGAATTCCGATACTGAGTTCCGATACTTTTTGCATATCGAATACCGGAATCTGAAGTTCCCATAATGCTATGAGCCAGTTTGATTTGATTCAGCCAATGAGGGATCCTCAGAAGTGTGGGCACATGCTGTTAGGCATGTAGGCATGTTAACTAATGGCATGGCTGTGATTGGCTGCTGAAATGATGTCATGATGCACTATAAAAGCCGCCGTCGCCATTTAGGGTTCACTCTGCTGTGAATTCAGTTAGGGACAGGCTGCTGTTCAAGACTCTGAGGGACAGTTAGAGATAGCGATTTGCTATATAATATTGTGCTTTACCCAGGCTACATTATCAATCACTGTAGTTTCCTTTTGCCTTGCAGCACTGTTCACAGCTGTCTGCAAGGTCTGTGTGAGTGCAGCTCACGCTGCAGTGTGTCCTGCAGCCACCTCTGGTTGTAGGCCGGTCAGCATGCGTCACTGCCTCATACATATTTATTTTTGCTTTATTGCTGCTCATTTTTCATTAATTCTCCTATTAGTGTGCATCCATCCGTATCCATCTACATTGGTTGCATACACTATAGGAGTAGACAGCGGAGCCTTTCTGCAGCCTTTCAGTGCTAGTGCCCAGGTCTCTGTACTGTTCACGGCTGTCTGTGAGGTCTCTGTCTGTCAGTGCAGCTCACGTTGTAGTGTGTTCTGCAGCCACCTCTGGTTGTAGTCCGCTCAGTGTGCGTCACTGCCTCATACATAATCCTTTTTTTGTTTTATTGCAGCTCATTTTTCCTGATTTTTTTCTCCTATTAGTGTGCTTCCATCCATATCCATCTACATTGGTTGGTTGCAAACACTATATAGGAGTAGATAGAGGAGCCTTTTTTCTGGCTTGGGCCCTGCAGCCGCAGCCAGATTAGTATTAGCCTATTTTTTGGAGCCTCATCTATTGCATTGTAGGTTACCTTCCTGCATTGTAATAGCTTCAAAAAGTTTGTGATACTATCGCTTTCACATCTTTGGTCACATAATTTTTGTTTTTTTGAAAAAAAAAACACGTAAATAAAGTTCACCAAACACTCCACTTGACAGTTGTGTAGGCCACATTAGCTCATATTAAAGTGTAGTCCACACACTTTATAAAATTAGTGTTTCTTATACCTGTTAGCAGCTGTTCAGGAATAAGCACACTAAGCCCCCCTTTGTACTTTTCTGCCTATCTTTATCAGTCTACCAAGATGAAGAAGGCAGGGAGTAAGGCACGTGGTCGTGGGTGTGGAGTTTCAGCAGGGAGAGGACATGGGGATTCTGTGCCTTCTGCGGGCCCCAATGATCCCCCAGTTTTACCAGGCAACAGTCCTTTATGCGCAGCTTTGTAGGTCTTCGCCGTACCCCACTGCTGCGGGACGAACAAATTGAAGCCGTTGTCGGATGGATGGCAGCTAGCGCATCGACTTCAATTACTTCCACATCCTCTCAGGGCCAGAGCACTGAAGAGCAACCATCTGTCTCTTCACCACCTGCCAAATTGCCCAGGCAGTCAGAGAGCCCTGGACAGGAGCCATCTCTACTTCTGTTCTCTGAATCTCTTGGCTTGGAAACGGGGCCAGCCAAGCAGCATTCTAGAATGTGAAGAAGAGGGAGTATGCAGTGATGTGCAACTGCTTTGTCCCTCTGAATCTGTAGAGGTGGGTGGGCCAGTGCCTATGGTCAGCACACCTCAGTACGCATCAGATGATGAGACTCAGGTGCCACTTTCTGGTGCGTACTGTGTGGTGAGACTACCTAGGAGAAGCAGGTGTTTGAAGAGGGGAGTGTAGATGATGAGGTCTTTGACCCATCATGGCATGAGGAACAGGAAGGTGGTGGGAGCAGCTCTGAGGAAGAGATTCCCCGAACGGCCAAAACAGGAGGGAGAGGGAGGGGCAGACTTGGTTGCCTGTAGCCTCCACTTTGGCACCCGTTAGGAGCATTCCTCTTCCAAAACCCAAAACGGGCGCTCCCAGGACTCTCAGTGCGTGGTCCTTTTTTGACACAGTTTCAGATGACATTTGCTTTGTCAAATGCAAGCTGTGTAATCATAAAGTCAAAAGAGGGAAAAGTGTCAGCAACCTCAATACCACAAATATGTGGAAACATGTGCAGACCAAGCACGTGGTGGAGTTACAAAGACACACTGAAGATGTAGGCCAACCTACAGCACCACCTACCACCTCTTCAGCTCGTGTTGTAGCCTCTTCCTCCAGCTCACACACAGCTGGTTCGGCTTCCTCACAGGATCGCCAAGGAAGAACCTCTGGTACTGTTGTCCAGAGACCCAGTGACATTCCACCCACAGCACCACGTTCCCTGTCATCCTCACACTCCCAGGCCACTCTACAGCCATCGGTAGCACAGGCATGGGAGAAAAGGTGGCCATACTCGGCAAACCATCCCCGAGCACAGGCTCTGAATGCTGGCATTGCAAAACTACTGGTCCTTGAAATGCTCTCATTCAGGCTGGTGGAGACAGACACCTTCCGGAACTTCATGGCATTGGCAGTCCCACAATACACCGTGCCCAGTTGCTTTTATTTCACCAGGCAAGCCGTCCCTGCCCTGCAAAAGCATGTGGAGGGAAAAATTAAACATACGCTACTAAACGCCGTCAGTAGCAAGGTCCACCTGACCACCGACGCGTGGACCAGTAACCTTGGACAGGGACGATACCTTTCCCTCACTGCCCATTGGGTCAATGTTGTGGAGCCGGGTACAGATCTTGAGAGTGGCGCTGTACGTGTTCTGCCAACTCCAAGGATTGCAGGAATCCAGTCTGTACACATTGACTCCTCCTCATACTCCAGTTCCTCTGAATCAGCGCTGCAGGAGCCTGTTACGACCGATATGAGCACAGCCGTGGCCAAACGTCAACAGGCCGTACTGAAATTAATTTCTTTGGGGAATCGAAGCCACAGCGCAGGAGCTCTGGAATGCCATCAAGCAGGAGAGCGACGTGTGGTTTGTGCCAGCGAATCTCCAGCCAGGCTTGGTAGTGTGTGACAATGGCCGAAATCTGGTGGCAGCTCTGGGCCTAGGCAACGTCACTCACATCCCTTGTCTGGCACATGTGCTCAACTTGGTCGTGCAGAGCTTTCTGAGGGACTATCCGGATCTTGATAGAGTGCGCTCACTTGCGGCGTTCCAGCATGGCAAGATCGCGCATTGCAGCTCTGCAGCACCGATTCCGCCTTCCGGAACATCACATCATATGGGGCCTACCCACCAGGTGGAATTCAATGTTACATATGTTGGAGCGGTTGTGTGAGCAGCAGGCAGCAGTAATGGAGTACCAGCTGCATCAGGTGCAAACAAGTCGCACTGTGCGCCGGTCACACTTCAGCACCACTGAGTGGGCCTCTATGAAGGACATCTGCCACGTTTTGCGTGCCATCGATGATTCCACGTGGATGGCGAGTGCAGATGATGCACTAGTCAGCATGACTGTCCCCCTTATCTGCCTGCTTCAAAAAAACACTGCAAGCACTAAGGGAGGAGGTTTTGGAAGAGGTGGAGGATGAGGAGTCACAAATGCCATCTGCTTCTGGACAGTCTGCGCAGCGTGGTTCCTCACAAAGGCCTAGGCAGGGGACACTTTGTGAGGAGGATGAGGAGGAGTCAATGGAGGAGGAAGACATCTCTCCAGAGGAGGCAGGTACACAATGCTCTAGTAGTCAGTATGTAGAGCGAGGGTGGGGTGATGCAGAGCAGGCAGAGATGACGCCTCAAGCAGGGGATAGCGCTTCTTGGGCAGTTGGGAGTCTGCAGCACATGGTTGATTCCATACTGCATTGCCTGAGAAATGACCACCGCATTGCCCACATTCTCAACACGGCTGATTATTGGGTGTACACCCTCCTAGATCCTCGCTACCGGGACAACTTACAAAGCCTCATAACACTGTTGAACCGGGAGCGTAAAATGCGGGAGTACCAAGACACACTGGTGCATTCCATCATGTTCTCCATTCCACCCGAGAGCAGTGCTGCTAGTGCTTTACAAAGCAGTTCTGTGCATCGAGGCAGTGGAGGAAGCTCTGCACAAAGAGGGAGCAGAGGCAGCGCCTAAGCACAAGGCAAGACCAGTATGACCCAAATGTGGCAAAGTTTTGTGTGCCCACCACAAATGTCTACACCATCACAGACTGCTCCAGTCAGTAGGAGGCAATGTTTCCGTCAAATGGTGACAGACTACATGTCTTGCCCTCTCAGTGTACTCCAAGACGGCTCTTCCCCCTTCAAGTTTTGAGTCTCTAAGCTGGATACGTGGCCAGAGCTTAGCCAGTATGCATTGGAGGTGCTGGCTTGCCCTGCTCCTAGTGTTTTATCGGAACGCGTCTTTAGTGCCGCAGGTGGTGTACTAACAGACCGTCGCACGCAACTATCCTCCGATAACATTGATCGGCTTACTTTTCTGAGAATGAACAAGGCCTGGATCTCGCCGGAATTTGCCAGTCCTCTTCCAGAATAAATAATTGGTTGGCAAGAGTATCCAGGTCTCCTGTTGTGTTCATGTTTCTACCACCTGAACTGTAATCCCTGGGCTCCAACACCGCCAGTTGTTGCTCAGAAGTGCCGACTACACAGAGAAAAACACATTCTCCAGTGTTAGTGGGGTTCAGTAACGCCAGCTGCTCCCCTGCTGTGTGTCCGCCAATATCTCCTGCTCCCTCCACATTCATCCCAACATCAGATATTAAACTTGCTCCAATTCAGCCTTAGCCTACTCCATGAATGACCCTGGGCTCCAACACCACCAGTTGTTGCTCAGAAGTGCCATCTGCACAGAGAAAAACACTAGCTCCTGTGTTAGTGGGGTTCAGTAACGCCAGCTGCTCCCCTGCTGTGTGTCCGGCAATATCTCCTGCTCCCTCCACATTCATCCCAACATCAGATATTAAACTTGCTCCAATTCGGCCTTAGCCTACTCCATGAATGACCCTGGGCTCCAACACCGCCAGTTGTTGCTCAGAAGTGCCGTCTGCACAGAGAAAAACACATGCTCCATTGTTAGTGGGGTTCAGTAACGCCAGCTGCTCCCCTGCTGTGTGTCCGGCAATATCTCCTGCTCCCTCCACATTCATCCCAACATCAGATATTAAACTTGCTCCAATTCGGCCTTAGCCTACTCCATGAATGACCCTGGGCTCCAACACCGCCATTTGTTGCTCAGAAGTGCAGTCTGCACAGAGAAAAACACATGCTCCAGTGTTAGTGGGTTTCAGTAACGCCAGCTGCTCCCCTGCTGTGTGTCCAGCAATATCTCCTGCTGCCTCCAAATTCAAACTACATCAGATATAAAACTTGCTCCAATTAGGCCTCAGCCTAAACCCTGATTGAACCTGGGCTCCAACACCGCCAGATGTTGCTCAGAAGTGCCGTCTGCACAGAGAAAAACACTAGCTCCTGTGTTAGTGGGGTTCAGTAACGCCAGCTGCTCCCCTGGTGTGTGTCTGGCAAAGTCTCCTGCTGCCTCCACATTCAAACTACATCAGATATAAAACTTGCTCCAATTAGGCCTCAGCCTAAACCCTGATTGAACCTGGGCTCCAACACCGCCAGTTGTTGCTCAGAAGTGTCGTCTGCACAGAGAAAAACACTAGCCCCTGTGTTAGTGGGGTTCAGTAACGCCAGCTGCTCCCCTGCTGTGTGTCCGGCAATGTCTACTGCTGCCTCCACATTCACACTACTACTGATTTCAAACTTGCTCCAATTAGGCCTCTGGCTCCACGCTGTCTCTAGTATTTACCCTGGCCTCCAACACCGCCAGTTGCTGCTCAAAAGTGCCATCTGCACCATAAACACTTGTTCCTGTGTTACTGGGGTTCAGTAACATCAGCTGATCCCCTGATGTGTGTCCGGCAATGTCTCCTGCTCTGTCCACATTCCCACTACTAGTAGGCCTAATTGGAGCACGTTTAAAATCAGTAGTAGTCTACAACAGATATTAAACTTGATTTAATTAGGCCTCAGCCTACACCCTGATTGACCCTGGGCTCCAACATCGCCAGTTGCTGCTCAGAAGTGCCATCTGCACAGTCAAAATATGCTCCAGTGTTATTGGGGTTCGGAAATGTCATCTGATCCCCAGCTGTGTGTCCGGCAATTTCTCCTGCTCTGTCCACACTCACACAACTACTGATTTTAAACTTGCTCCAATTAGGCCTCTGTCTCCACTCTGTTTGTAGTATTTTCCCTGGGTTCCAACACCGCCAGCTGTTTCCCGGCATTGTCTTTGGCACAGGTACTCCCTCCTGCCCAGCCTGGTTCCAGCACGCCTGCTGTTTCCGGGTAGTGTCAATGTCACTTTGCCACCAATACGTTGTCCTGTCGTGTTGCGGTCGGGTTAGCCGAGTCTATGGTGCCTGCAGTTTATGGGCTTCCTATGTGGGCTGCAGGATCTGGCAACAAAGGCTGGTTCCGTAGTGCCAATAGGACAAGCACCCCCTGTAGGCCTGTGGGTTTCGGTAACTGCAGCCGGCTCGCAGCCTTGCAACTTTGTTTTTCATGGGTACCTTCTGCTACCCATCCGGGTTCCAGCACCGTCAGCTGGTTCTCGGCAGAGCCTTTGGCTGAGGTGCCTCCTTCTCGGTATCCGAGTTCCAGCAACGTCTGCTGGTCCTCGCTAGTTCCATTGGCTCTTGCAGCTTCTGCTACTCATCTGGGTTCCAGCACCGTCAGCTGGTTCTCGGCAGTGCCTTTGGCTTAGGTGCCTCCTTCTCGGTATCCGAGTTCCAGCAATGTCTGCTGGTCCTTGGTAGTGCTTTCTAGCACAGGTACCTACTGCTTAGTAACTGGGTTCCAGCACCGTCAGCTGGTCCTCGGTAGTGCCATTGGCTCTTGTTCCTTCTGCTGCCCCTCCGGGTTCCAGAACCATCAGCTGGTCCTCGCTAGTTCCATTGGCTCTTGCAGCTTCTGCTACTCGTCCGGGTTCCAGCACCGTCAGTTGTATCTTGGCAGTGCCTTTGGCTTAGGTGCCTCCTTTTTGGTATCCGAGTTCCAGCAACGTCTGCTGGTCCTTGGAAGTGCTTTCTAGCACAGGTACCTCCTGCTTAGTAACCGGGTTCCAGTACCATCAGCTGGTCCTCGGTTGTGCCAATGGCTCTTGTTCCTTCTGCTACCCATCCGGGTTCCAGTACCATCAGCTGGTTCTCGGCAGTTCCTCAGCCTTCTTGTACCTTCTGCTACATTTCCAAGCTCAAGCTTTTAGAAATGGTTTTTGATTATCACTCTGGATCTCCCTGACGACGACCCTGAAGACGACGACCCTGAAGACCACCCCGAAGAAGACAACGACCACGAAAACAATGACCCTGAAGATGACGACCCGGAAGACCACCCCAAAGAAGACCAAAAAAATGACCCTGAAGAAGATGACCAAGAGGACAAAGAACATGAAGACAACCACCAAGATACAGAAGACCAAGAGACAGAAGACCAAGAAGCAGAAGAACAAAAAGCAGAAGAACAAAAAGCAGAAGAACATTAAGCATAAGACTAAAATTCAGAGCAAAAGATATTATCTAAATTATAAGAAGAAGACTAAGCAGTGTATGGGGGTGAGTCCGTTCCTCCTCGTGGTGCCCCTGGAAAATGCCTCCTGCTGCAGGCCAAACTGAACGCAGACAAATCCTGTGGTAAATCTTTTGTGACAGGCAGAACAGAAGGTGTAATCTTCAAACTTTTATAGATAACAACTACAGGAATGTCTGTCACAAATAAGAATATGATGAAGAAGAAGAATAGGAAGAAGATGAAGAAGTAGAATATGAAGAAGAATAATAGTTGAATAAGAAGAATATGAAGAATGTAACAAAAAGAATAATAGGAAGAAGGTGAAGAAGAAGAAGATGAATAAGGTGAAGAAGAAGTTGAAAAAGATGCTGCTGCTGCTGCTGCTGCTGCTGAGGATCATGAAGGAGAAAGTGTGGGAGAAGTAAAAAAGAAGGTGAAGAGCATGGAAGTAGTGAAACATACATATCTGACAAAATATAAAAAAGGTTAACATAGTCAATATCCTTGTAACTCCGAACGTCTTTAAAAAAAAAAAAATATATTCCTGCTATTCCATTTGATTGGGCTAAACCTCTATGCTTTTAATGTCTCCTCCACCTCCCCCAATACATTCTACATTATTATTAGTTGCTTTTCTTGATGTAGAATTAACCTACAAGGAAAGAAAGGGTTTATTTTAATTCCGATATTTCTGTCCCATTGACTTGCATTGGTTTCCCGTATCCGAATCGGCGATATCCGATACTTTTTGGGTATCGGTCCGATCCAATCCGATCCGATATTTTACGATATCGGATGGTATCGCTCAATACTAGTAGATATATAGATGTCAGTGACAAATACAATTAGTACAGTGTGTGTGCAACTTACTGTAAATGTATTACTGTACATGTCTGCATAGCCTTTGCTGGTTATTAATTATAGGGGACCCTACATCATTTTTTTTTTTTTTTTTTTATTTTGTGGAAGCATGGTTGAAAAGCAATGTCTGACTTTCATTTGTTCATTCTGTTCATTTTCAGAGATTTTTGCTATATTATTACTTTTGTCAGATTCAAGTTATTTCTGTCACCATTGTGGGTTTTTCTGTCATTAAACGAGGGGTACCAACAATTTTAACCACGTATGTATATATCTACTGTGAGGCATTGACCCCTGTTACAGCTAGGGGGCGCTGTAGGTGCTCCTCAGTATATGCACGGAGGTGTAGTGAGGCCATAGGACAGCATGGCAGTCGCAGGCGTATCTGTTGTGAATTCACTTTCTGGTCTGCCTCTGGTTGCTGGTGAGGGTGGTGCAGCTGGTTGTATTGACAGAGGAGTCGTGAGTTCTCTTTCTGAGCTTCTTCTGGTGGTTGCAGGAGGTAATGAAACTGATCTAGTTAACCGAGACCTGCCACCTGATAATGAGGACGACGATTGGACATCTGGAGTCTCTGACTGGATTTAAGACAGCCGACTCCCTCTGCCCCTGCTGGTGATTTTTTCTGCCTCCTGAGGTCTTAGTTTGCAGTTCAGTCCCTGCATTCTCAAGCTAAGTGTTCTTTGCTATTGTTCACATTTGATTTGGTTTTGTCTATTCAGTTTTGTGTGGTCAGCCAGCCCCGACTGGGGCTGTGCTGAATTTCCATTCTTATGTTACTGTTTGTGCCAGTTTGCTTTTGTCCCTTATTAGATTGACCTCTTTTTGCTCTGTTTTCAGAATATGCCAGAGTGCTGATATAGTGGGTGAAGTCTAGTGACTTCAGGGTTTTTTTTGCTATCAGAAGTGTTGGACATTTTTGCAGGGTTTTTTGGCGTGATTGCATACAGTATCTTTCCTTTACTGTCCTTTCTAGTTAGTGTGGGCCCCATCGTTTGCTCAGCCTATTTTCCTACCTGTGTTTGTGTTTTCATCTTGTCTCACCGACAATATATGTTTGGGGGCTATCTATTCCTTTGGGGTCTGATCTGGGGCTGTTTAGATTTCCCCTTTTCTTGCTTTAGGCTTATTTAGTCCTCTGGCTGTATCGAGGCGTCTAGAATCATCGTAGGTACGCTCCAGGGCTACTGCTAGTTGTGTGGATAGGATCAGGGGTCTGCAATCCGCTTAGTTACCAACCTCTCTGGTTTTCTGTGGCTTAGCTTGGTCTTGTTTTCCTCCTTGGTGACCCAATCACAACACGTATCTGTGATTATGATGATGAGACAGAGACTAGCATGATCTGTGATGGCTACAGCATTGAGGAAGCTACCAATCTGCTGAGGATCTGGACTGTCGGGTGGCCTGGTGAGCAAGGAACTATCCAGGAAGGTGATCCCAGTTAGGCAGCTTCCTCAGGGACCTAGGACTGACGAGGAGTCAGCATGAGGAGCAGGAGCTCCGGAAAGGTAACCCAGAGTATGGGGGAACTGTGTGCATTGACAAAGGTCAGTTAGTGAACTGTGTGGGAACTGGATGGAGTATGGTCCAGCATGTGAGAAAATCGTTACCGTGTGCCTTCATCCCGCTGCCAAGCGAGAGTCCCCCAACACACTCAGTAAGTGTTGTCTTACACTACCTATTGTATTTGTATTTACTGTATGTAATCCATCTCTTCTATCCTGTCGGCTCCTGCTGTGATTTTACACTAACCCAGTGGCTGAATTACCAGATTTTCTTTTATCTGTAGTATGGCGATATTTTTCTACCATAAACAATGTTGATGCAGTAACTTTGTTCAGCCACCAGAGGTCACCCTTGAGTAATAGACAAGATAATTACAATGCTGTTGCAGTAATTTTGTTCAGCCACAGGAGGTCACCCTTGAGTTGCGGACAAGAAGATTCTGGAAACAGGACATGTTACCTCAGAGTTTTCTGGGCATCTTTTGAGGAGAAGCAGCGCCGTGATGGAGAAAGGGGAATCCAGAGCTTGAGGCATTCCTGTTTTGTGATTTCAAGAAAGCGGCTCTTGTGAGTAACCAGAAAAGTGTGACCGGTCACTGACTGTGTAGTTAGCTAGGGATAGCTAGATAGGAATCACAGCTTATTTAAGGACGCTCTTGTACTAAGAATTGCATACGAACTAATAGAGACTGTGTGGATTCTTGTGCTTCAAGATTCTGGCTATGGGATATTCCTGGAATTATTTGTGAACTTTATCTGGATCTGCATCAGAAGATTCGGTGGCTCAAGCTATCCGCTGCTGGACATCTGTATAACAAATTCAGTTATTTACTGTTGAAGTATATTTTGTGAAGGAGTACACTCTGAGCACCCAACGATATTACAGTGCACAGCCTATACATTGAGGTTATACTGTGTTGTATGTATATATATATACAGAATATATATATCTAGTTATATATATATAGGGGAGAAACCGTCTACCCGTGATTTATTGTAAATTAGGCGGGAGGCGGGTGTAAGGGCTTATACTCGCTTTCTCTCGCATGAAAACCTGGCACTGCCGCCAGCACAGGGAGTGGAGCGTGCCATATGTATTTCTATGCAGCTGCACACTGCGGTCCGAGTGCTGGTGGCAGTGCCAGGTTTTCATGCGAGAGACTCGCACGAGAATCGTGCGAGTCTCTCAAGCGAGTATAAGCCCTAAGCTTGTATTTCTGAGAGGACCACGTGTCACAGGCACAGTATAACCCCATGTAGGACCTGTTAGGCTGAGTTCACACGTGGTGTTTTTTTCGCGTTTCCGCGGCGGTTTTAACCGCGCGATTTTACAGCGAAAACGCGAAAAATAAGCATCCCATGCATTCCTATGGGATTCCGCAATGCTGTGCTAATGCTGCGGTTTTTACCGCGGTGGAATCGCTTCGCGGTAAAAACCGCAGCATGCTCATTAATTTGCGGAATCGCGGCGATCCCGCACCCATAGGAGTGCATTGTTCCGCTTATTTCCCGCATGTGGCTGTGCACACCATGCGGAAAGTAAGCAGAACAATTGCGGATGGTACCCACGGTCCGGAGGAGAGGAGACTGTCCTCCGGGCTTTGGGTACCATATCCCTGTAAAAAATAGAATTTAAAAATAAAAAATATTGTTATTCTCACCCTCCGGCGTCCCGCGCAGCCTTCCCGCTTCTCTTCACGCTCTCGTTCCCAGTAGTCCTTTGCGAAAATGCTCGCGATGACGTCCGTTCTCGTGGGATCGCGAAGTCTCGCGGTCATTCGCGCGACGTCATCGCGAATTACCGCGAGACGTCGTGATCCCGCGAGAACTGACGTCATCGCGGGCATTTTCGCAAAGGATTACTGGGAACGGATGCGCGGGACGTCGGAGGGTGAGAATAACACCATTTTTTATTTTTTTTTACGTTCTATCTTTTACTACTGATGCTGCATAGGCGGCCTCAGTAGTAAAAAGTTGGTCACACTCGTCAAACACTATGTTTGATGAGTGTGACAACCTGTCAATCAGTTCTCCAAGCGATGCTACAGATCGCTTGGAAAACGCTAGCATTTTGCAAGCTAAATACGCTTGCAAAATGCTAGTTTTTCCGTGGGAAAATCGCGGGAATTTAAAATGCGATTTTCCCGCGGACTGGAATTCCGGAATTCTCGCGGTAATTTCCGCGAGAGTTCCGGTACGTGTGCACTTAGCCTAAGAGATAAGGGAGGGTGTGGTACAGTCTTGGGGTAGTCTGATTCCTTTCTGTGAAGCTGACACTTGGGGTCTCTCAGGCGGCATAACTTGTATTGTTTTAATTGTGGCTGTTGTGGCCCATGTTGTGGTGGGAGAGAAAATTCTGTCATTCTTTGCAGTAGACATAATGAAAAAGTTGGTTTACCTTCATATTCAGTTTTGAGCCATTCATAGCAGCGCCGTAAGCTTGTCTCGGGCAACGACCGACGTGCCGGTCGTTACATATCTATGTAATATAAATACATATGTACTGTATGTGTGTCGGGGTCATATAAAAAAACAATAAATGAAATGGTTTACTGTATGTAAACCATGTGTCATTTCATGTCGGGTTTTGTAATGATTTTACAGAAGCCAGCAATTGAATTAGCGGCTATTCTGCTATGTAGAACTCTATGAAATATATACAGTATATACTGTGTATGTATATATATATATATATATATATATATATATGTATATACAGTATGTCTATATATTCTTTCGTTTCTTTATTAAACCTGTCAGTGTGATTTTACTGTCGCGCAAAATGAATTGCCGACTTTTGTTAAAGGACATCGGTTCTTATTTCTCGCAAGTCACACTTGTGGGCCGTGTGTAATCCGATTATTTTCTTGCATCCATAGACTTGCATTGGCGAGTCCGATCCGATAATCGGTGACAATCGCAGCATGCTGCGATTGTATCGGCCCGCGGAAACCGGCCGAGAAAAATTCGGATGATGGGAGCTGCCCCATAGATTAACTGTGGGACGATTCCAATGCCATGTTTTATCGCATTGCACTCGTCCATTTTTGTCGCTAGTGTGACTCCGGCCTTAGAATACTATTAACCTGCAAATTAACCCCATATCTGCAGGTTCATAGCATTTTTTGAGATGACAGGTTTTCTGGTTTCCTTTAATGGCCTTCTTCTTTGAGCATTATAAACGTTTAATACAAATCTATAAAAATTATTATTTAGATAAGTGCCTATTTTCTTTTATAGTCCTATAGGTTCGCCTTTGGGTAAAGACAAACGACAGAAACAAATATTTGTATATGATATTGTCAAATTAGTGCTTTATTCACATGTCAGAATTTTGGTCACTTTCATCAGTATTTATAAGCCAAATAAAGAAGAGAGACTCTACAGGTTCCTTCACACCACCTTATTGTTTGTCCAAAAAATAAAAACATACAGCACTCGGACCAATGTTATTCAATGGAGCAGGGCTGATCAGCAATTTTTTTCACTGACCAAATCTGCGTGTAAAAAATAAAAATCACAACATGTGCTAGTTTTTCCCATAAATCAGATGAGTCACCCATTTTGGGTGGTTATTGCAGCCCTTATGGCTGCATATTTTGTGGTGTTCCGCAATAACGGGCCGCAATAAATATGTTTGCGGATTTCCAATAGTATTGGAGAAAAAAAACGGTGTTCCGCAAAACCGGAAGTGATGGCGGAAAATTCCGGTTTGTTTTTGCGGGCTCATTGATCTAAATGGGTGCCGGGTCCGTACGCCTTTCACGGCCGTATATATGGCCCTCACGGCCGTCCAGCACACGGCGCACCATTGAATTTTTGCGGCCCCATAGAAAGCTATTGGGGCCGCAAAATCTTCCCACAAAAATACGGTAAGTGTAAGACCACCCTTAGTCTGTGTGTACAAAAAAAAATTGGAGGCCACATGGAGCCACAGTATAGCATCCTTTTTTTATGGATACATTGCAATTCTTTAACATTAGAAGCTATAAATGGTCTTGTAAATAATTAATAACTGCTGTTGTTAAAAAAAACCCCAAAGATTGCATACGGATGAGAAATGAGTAAAAAAAAAATGTCTGAGTTTTCTGGTTGAAACTCGGAACATTTTTCCTATGGTTGTGTGAAGGTACCCTAACAAAGAATCACATCTCTTCTGAGATTTGGAGCCGCTCCTGGTTTTGGCATAAATACTGATGAAATACTGACCAAAAATACTGATGTGTGAACAAGGCACTGATCACAAATACAAAAGGATAAAACCATACAAGAAATGACATTAGAATTATTGCCACCCTCCTTACCTGTAAGTGCTTGATTTTGCTGTGACTGATGTATAGTTTCCCAATGGTGGCAGGGATATTACCGGGGATGGCCAGCACTCTGTAACACTGCACGGTCCTGGGGGAGTCACAGCTGCAGCGTCGAGGGCAGGACGCCAGACAACTGTGAGCGCAGAGAGCGAGACATAGCACGGCAGTGATCATCATTGTGACCGGTGTACTACCGACAGGCCCAAGAGATGGTACATGTGGGGTATATATTGTGATTATGTGTATATCCAGGTGATAGGAAACAATAGCGTCTGGGCCGGAGCTGGTCCTATGGGTAAATACCAGATTGCTGTAACCAGGGTACTGGAATGTGGTTATCTACACTGTGTGTGCTTTCTGATAACCTATATATACCAGATAACATTATCAATTAGTCAATTAAGTGACTTTAGAAATAGATCATAAACTTGACAAGTCCTAGCTATTTGGCAAGATAATGTGTGGTTTTGAGAATAAACCTGGATTTTCTTTTGTAGGCATATCCACACTAAATAATATCCTGTATTTATTGTAACACATAGGGGCAGAACTACTATTTTTTTTATAATAGGCAGGTAGACTTAGGTTAGACAGTCTTATGATTTTGGCTTACAAATACTGATGTCATCAAGAGAGACTTTACAAAAAAGGAAAGCGTTTGCACACACCACACGTGAACTCCGGCGAGCTGAGATACCATACACCTGGACTCTTTCTTCAACTCTTCAAGTAAAATATGCATCAAGAGTGATTCCTATTTCTTCTCCGGATGAGGGAAAGGACTTCCTCGAGTGCGCTGGAATAAGTACTCAAAAGGCTATCCCGAGACTTTCAACGTCGAAATCGGATCTTCCTCTTGGCTGATGGTCTTGTAATTTATTTGTTGCTGTTCAATCTAGAGTTACATATAGAATTGTATAAAGAAATATTTTCCACTTTTATATAGTTTTTTTTTGAAAGAACCAATTTTTTGCCTCCGCTCAGTCCTAGGGACATCACTGGATGTCCCGGACAGGACAGGCTTTCATATTCTTTATATTCAATTTAATATGATTTTTTTTTAGGTATAGCGGTATCTATGATATATATAACGTACCTAGCTATTTAAAAATTTTTCTGAAGTATCAGGAATATAATACGTGTATTGATCTTTTTTTTTTTTGAGCTACCACAATTGTGTAAAATTTAACACAATATGTGTACTGTTTTTTTTTTCTGACGGCTATTATAAGTATATTGATCTTTGCATTTGTATTGTAATCCTTTCTTCCTACAGGTTTTTTGCAAAAAAAGCAAAAATTGATTAGTACATTCTTACAGACATAGGTACTTAGAGTTGAATAGCATACAATTTGCTTTGCGATTTGTTACACTACTTGTACAACACGTATGTTTGCCTGTCTAATACCCCACTTTGTGGGGTATCCCTGTCTTTACAGGGATTATGTTTTCCCTACCCTAATCCCTTCGTTTTGTTCTGTACCCTTTTCCCCTTCCCTCAAAAAATTCTAAAATTAATAAAAAATATTGAAACACAAATACTGATGTCAAATACTGACCAAATACTCAGCGTGTGAACGTGTAGGCTGTTTTCACACGCGCTTTTGCAGCATTTTTTCTGTAGCCAAAACCTGCTCTCTTGGCAGGAAAAATGCACTCAAAACCCAGGTTTGTTTTTACAGCGTTATGTAGCTGCATTTTTTTTGCGGTGTGGAATATATGTGATTTGTCTACAGTACATGTTTAACCCCTTAATGACCGCCTATATGCCTTTTAGTGGTGGTCATTAAGGGGCCTTATTCCTCAGCGCCGCCTTTTAATGACGCTGAGGAATAAGTGAATGGCACCCCCGCCGGCGCAATTCCCATGGGTGACAGATATGCATGACATCGGACAACCTGCGGTATTGTCCCCGGCCTGCTGTGAATCACAAAAGCGATATATAAATGGTTAAAAAACGTGGCTGTTACAAAATAATCACTGCAGCTGTAGATTAATTCATTGAGAGGTGTAATTTCTACAATGGGGTCACTCTTTGTGTTTTTCTGCTGCTATGGCACCTTAAGGCTACTTTCACACATCAGGTTTTCGGCGTCAGGCGCGATCCGGCGTCGTGCCGGAATGCCGGATCCGGCAAATGTTTTGTAAAACCTGATGTGCCGGATCCGGTTTTCTGCCGGATCCGTCTTGTTCTTGACAGACAAAACCGGATCCGTCTCATCCAGTTCATCCGTTTTTCTATCCGTTTTTCGACGGATTACGCCGGATCTGGTTTTTAAAATTGACACTTGTGGCCTTCGGAACGGGATTGGCTACTGGAAAACTATATATAGCATGTTCCTACAGCCCTTCTTTGACAGGTTGTAGTGGGCAGAGCTACTGAGCATGCTCAGACCAAAAAAACCGGATCCGGCCACCGGATCCGGCTTTCGCCGGATCAGGCGCATTGCGGCGCTCATAGGCTTTCATTGTGTGAAAAAGACGGACGCGCCGGATCCGGCGTGTCCGGCTTTTTAGCCGGAGACAAAAAACGTTACAGTAGCCGTTTTTTCCAGACGCCGGATCGCGACACATTGCCGGATCCAGCGAAAACCGGATGAAACGCATGGCCATCCGGCGCGATCCGGCGCAAATGCAAGTCAATGGGGGGGAAACCGGATCCGGCATTGCATTTCGCCGGATCCGGTTTCTGTCAAAAGCGCCGGATCGCGCCTGACGGCGAAAACCTGATGTGTGAAAGAGGCCTAAGGCTGTGTGCCCACGTTGTGTTTTTTTTAGCGTTTCAGACGCGTTTTTGCGGCCACGGAAACACTTAAAAAACGCATCCCCATGCAATCCTATGGGATTCCTCAGTTGCTGTGTCAATGCTGCGGATTTTACCGCTGTGGAATCGCATAGCGGTAAAATCCGCAGCATGTCCATTATTTCATTATTTCTGTGGAATCGCAGCGATTCCGCTGCCATAGGATTGCATTGAGACGCTCATTTTACGCATGTGTCTAAGCCCACCATGCCTAAAGTGAGCGCTTCATGTGCGGATGGTACCCAGGGTCTGGAGGAGGGGAGACTCTCCTCCATGCCCTGGGTACCATATCCCTGTAAAAAATAGAATTAAAAAGAAAAATAGGGATATACTCATCTTCAGGCGGCCCCCGGAGTCCTCCCGGTCCTCATTGGCACTGTTGGCAACTTCCGTTCCCAGGGATGCTTTGCGACAATGACCTCTAATGACGTAGCGGTCGCGAGACCGCTACGTCATCAGAGGTCATTGTCGCAAGGCATCCCTAGGAATGGAACTTGCGCCAGCGACAGTGACGACCGGGAGGTCTCCGGGGGCCGCCTGAAGATGAGTATATACCTATTTTTTATTTTTTTAATTATTTTTAACATCCTATCTTTTACTATTGATGCTGCATAGGCAGCATCAATAGTAAAAAGTTGGTCACACTTGTCAAGCACTATGCTTGACAAGTGTGACCAACCTCTCAATCATTTTTCCAAGCGATGCTTCAAATCACTTGGAAAAGCGCAAGCATTCTGCAAGCTAAAAACGCTTGCAAAACGCTTGTGTTTTGCGGGAAAACGCATGCGAATTCCACATGCATTTTACCCGCGGCGGGGAGTTGCGGAAATGCTGCGGACGTTTCCGCAGCATTTCTGCAACGTGGGCACATAGCCTAAGAGCTCTGCAAATTTCATCAGCAAACTATTCTAGCAAAATCTATGCTCAGAATGTCAAATAAAGCTCCTTCCTTTGTGGGGAAGGTGACTTGACGGACGGACAGACGTGACTGGTAGTAGGAGGGGACGGTTTGTGCACCAGAGACGGAGATTTACAGGATAGAAGGGTGACAGCTGGGAAAGGTGGATAGAAGAGTGCAGTACCTAGAAATGACCACAAGATGGCAGGGGGGAGTAGCTTAGGACTTAACATCAGCTTATGGCTTGAGAAACGCTTAGTCATGGGGGGGCGGTGAGATAGGAACCCAGGAGGGGAATTCCCGGTGAGAGAGGGGATAAATAGGACAGGGTAGGGTTCCAGGCAGGCTAGTCCCTGGAGGAGCTCAGCAGAAGATGGAGAATAGTGTAGAGCTCGACCAGGGGACTGACAGCAAAGAGACAGTCAGGGGGTGGCCCTGACCCGACGGACCGCAGGACAGACGAGGCCCCGGGGGTACCTACTGGACGACCACCTCGGGCAGGTGAGGCGCTGGCGGTTGATTGGTCTAGGACAGCCCCAGCGAAAGATCCGCGAAGGACGTTACTTCGACTGCAAGGAAGGTGCAGGTACCCGGGCCTGGAAACGGAGAGTTGTAGAGAGACTGCGGTGCGTGGTTGTCGTCATCAGGAGGACGACGAATAAAATCCGGAACTGTTACAACTGAACTCTGCCTCCGCCTCGTCTTTTCATCGCCTGGTGTCTGTGTCATCCGGACGTGGTAAGCAGTGGACCACCTGCCAATCCCGGCCCCTACCACACCTTCTCAGCTCTGATGTGTGGCCTAACCGTAGTTTCTGATGACATATGGGGCATCACTGCATTCAGAAGAAATTGCCTAATAAGTTGTGGGGTCCAGTTAAATCTATTAACCCCTTGTGTGACTGAAAATTTGCAGAAAATATAAAAATAACATTTTTATCACTAAAATATTATATTTCCATGTCCCAATGTTATAAAATTCTGTGAGGCACCTGTACAGCGCTGGACTGGCCAACCGGGGAACCGGAGGATTCTCCGGTGGGCCCTGACATCTGGTGGGCCCTGGCACCTGCTGGCTATCTATCTCTATGTCTATCTATCTATCTATATCTATCTCTATATCTATCTCTATCTATCTATCAATATATCTATCTATCAATATATCTATCTATCTCTATATCTATCTATCTATCTCTATATCTATCTGTCTCTATATCTATATGTCTCTATCTTACATATAGAAATATATATATATATATACCGTATATATATATAGATAGAGATAGATAGGTAGATAGATAGATAGCTATAGAGATAGATAGCTATAGAGACAGATACATATACAGATAGATAGGTATAGATAGGTATAGATAGATAGGTATAGATAGATAGATATAGAAATAGATAGATAAATATAGAGATAGATAGAGATAGATATACAGTCATGGCCAAAAGTATTGACACCCCTGCAATTCTGTCAGATAATATTCAGTTTCTTCCTGAAAATGATTGCAAACACAAATTCTTTGGTATTATTATCTTCATTTAATTTGTCTTAAATGAAAAAACACAAAAGAGAATGAAGCAAAAAGCAAAACATTGATCATTTCACACAAAACTCCAAAAATGGGCCGGACAAAAGTATTGGCACCCTCAGCCTAATACTTGGTTGCACAAAATTTAGCCAAAATAACTGCGACCAACCGCTTCCGGTAACCATCAATGAGTTTCTTACAATGCTCTGCTGGAATTTTAGACCATTCTTCTTTGGCAAACTGCTCCAGGTCCCTGATATTTGAAGGGTGCCTTCTCCAAACTGCCATTTTTAGATCTCTCCACAGGTGTTCTATGGGATTCAGGTCTGGACTCATTGCTGGCCACCTTAGAAGTCTCCAGTGCTTTCTCTCAAACCAATTTCTAGTGCTTTTTGAAGTGTGTTTTGGGTTATTGTCCTGCTGGAAGACCCATGACCTCTGAGGTAGACCCAGCTTTCTCACACTGGGCCCTAAATTATGCTGCAAAATTTGTTGGTAGTCTTCTGACTTCATAATGCCATGCACACGGTCAAGCAGTCCAGTGCCAGAGGCAGCAAAGCAACCCCAAAACATCAGGGAACCTCCGCCATGTTTGACTGTAGGGACCGTGTACTTTTCTTTGAATGCCTCTTTTTTCTCCTGTAAACTCTATGTTGATGCTTTTGCCCTAAAAGCTCTACTTTTGTCTCATCTGACCAAAGAACATTATTCCAAAATGTTTTAGGCTTTTTCAGGTAAGTTTTGGCAAACTCCAGCCTGGCTTTTTTATGTCTCGGGGTAAGAAGTGGAGTCTTCCTGGGTCTCCTACCATACAGTCCCTTTTCATTCAGATGCCGACGGATAGTACGGGTTGACACCGTTGTACCCTCGGACTGCAGGGCAGCTTGAACTTGTTTGGATGTTAGTGGAGGTTCTTTATCCAACATCCGCACAATCTTGCGTTGAAATCTCTTGTCAATTTTTCTTTTCCGGCCACATCTAGGGAGGTTAGCCACAGTGCCATGGGCTTTACACTTCTTGATGACACTGCGCACGGTAGACACAGGAACATTCCGGTCTTTGGAGATGGACTTGTAGCCTTGAGATTGCTCATGCTTCCTCACAATTTGGTTTCTCAAGTCCTCAGACAGTTCTTTGGTCTTCTTTCTTTTCTCCATGCTCAATGTGGTACACACAAGGACACAGGACAGAGGTTGAGTCAACTTTAATCCATGTCAACTGGCTGCAAGTGTGATTTAGTTATTACCAACACCTGTTAGGTGCCACAGGTAAGTTACAGGTGCTGTTAATTACACAAATTAGAGAAGCATCACATGATTTTTCGCACAGTGCCAATACTTTTGTCCACCCTCTTTTTTATGTTTGGTGTGGAATTATATCCAATTTGGCTTTAGGACAATTCTTTTTGTGTTTTTTCATTTAAGACAAATTAAATGAAGATAATAATACCAAAGAATTTGTGTTTGCAATCATTTTCAGGAAGAAACTGAGTATTATCTGACAGAATTGCAGGGGTGTCAATACTTTTGGCCATGACTGTAGAGAAAGATAGATAGATAGACAGACAGACAGATAGATACATAGATAGATACATAGATATAGAGATAGATAGATAGATAGATACATAGATATAGAGATAGATATAGAGAGAGATAGATAGATATAGAAATAGATAGAGATAGATATAGAAATAGATCGAGATAGATAGATATAGATACACTATCTCTATATATCTATCTATATCTATCTATCTATCTCTATATCTATCTATCTATCTATAGTTATCTATACCTATTATCTATTTATCTATATATCTATCTATCCATAGATCTATTTATCCCATATCTATCTATCTATCTATCCCTATATCTATCCATCTCTATATCTATCTATTTATCCATTATCTGTCTTCTATCTATCCATCCATCTATCCAAAGATCTATCTATTTATCCCATAGCTATCTATCTATCTATCTATCTATCTATCTATCTATCTATCTCTATCTATCTATCTATTTATCTATCTATCGCTATATCTATCTATATCTTTCTATCTATCTACAGTATCTATCTATCTATCTATATCTATCTATCTATCATCTATTTATCTCTATATCTATCTATTTATTCATTATCTTCTAACTATTTATCTATCTATCTATCTATCTATCCATAGATCTATTTATCCCATATCTATCTATCTATCTATCTCTATCTATATCTATCTATATATAGTATTATACCCTATGAGGGGGGCAGCATTATATTCTATGAGGGGGCAGCATTAAACTCTATGAGGGGGCAGCATTATACCCTATGAGGAGGCAGCATTATACCCTATGAGGGGGGGAAGCTTATACCCTATGAGGGGGCAGCGTTATACCCTATGAGGGGGTGCATTATACCCTATGAAGTGGTGCATTACACCTTATGAGGGGGGCAGTATTATACCCTATGAGGGGGCTACATTATATTCTATGAGATGGCTGCATTATATTCTATGAGGGGGTGCATTCTATTCTATTCTATAAGGGGGCTACATTATACTATATGAGTTGGCTGCATTATATTCTATGAGGAGGCTGCATTATACTATATGAGGGGGCTGCTTTATATTCTATGAGGGAGGCTACTCCAACTCCTGCTACGTAAATAAGATTTGTACTACCTTATATTATACACTGATATTAGCGCATTTTACCACACAATTGGTGGTCTTGTATTTATTTCTATGTAGCTACATAGTGGGCCCCAAGAATGATTTTCTCTGGTGGGCCCAAGGTGCTCCAGTCCAACACTGCACCTGTAGGTTCAAAATAATCACTATACCCTGAGATGAATTCCTTAAGCAGTGAAGTTTCCAATATGGGCCAATTGTGGGGGGTTCTGCTGTTCTAGCACCTCACAGGCTCGGATAATGGCACCCTCAATCTATTCAAACGTAATCTGCATTCTAAAAGCCAAGTAGCGCTCCTTCCCATCTGAGCTCTGCCGTTTGCTCAATCAGTAGTGTACAACCACTGGTGGGGGGGTTTCTGCTGCTTTGGAACTTCACGGCCTCTGCAAATGCGACATGGTATTCACAATCTATTCCAGACAAATTTACACTCCAAAAATCAAATAGTGCTGTTGCCTTTCTGAGCCCTGTCATGTGTACAAACAGCAATTTTTGACCACATATGGGGTATCGTCGCTTTCAGGAGAAATTGAGTAACAAATTATGGGGTCTGTTTTCTTCTATTAAAAATGTGAAAAATGAGGATGAATGAACTCATGGAGATCAACATCCAACACTGCGGAGACACCATCACATGTTTCTCAACGCAGTGATGCTAGAGCAATGCCCCCATCCCTTATGGGAAATATGCAAAAACATGTAAATTAACAGCCGCGGAGACACCATCACATGTTTCTCAACGCAAGCAATGACTAGCCAGGTCTTTCACCGGGAAGGAACAACCACGGGAAGGGCAGTCTCCAATGAAGGAAACCACCTATCCTCATTTTTCACAGTCTTCTACTAGGCATTGCTCCTACTGGCCAGTTTCCTACTCCACACAGATGAGGGGCAATACCCCGAAACAGCAGTCTGTGGATGGATACCATGTTTTGGCATAGGTGGTTTCCTTCATTGGAGACTGCCCTTCCCGTGGTTGTTCCTTCCCGGTGAAAGACCTGGCTAGTCATTGCTTGCGTTGAGAAACATGTGATGGTGTCTCCGCGACTGTTGATTTACATGTTTTCTTCTATTATCCAATGTGAAAGACATAATTTTAGCTGAAAAAACATAATTTTCACTTTCACATCCACATTTTAAAGTTCTGTAAAGCACCTACGGATTCAACAAGATCAACACACCCCTAGATTAATTCCAAAATGGGATCACTTACGGGGGTTTCTGTAGTTTTGGTACCTCAGTGGCTCTGCAAATGAGACATGGTGTCTGCAATCTATTCCAGACAAATTTACATTTCAAACACCAAATGTCGCTTCTCCTCTTCCGAGCATGGCCGTGTGTCCAAACAAAACTTTTTGACATGTGGGGTATCGCTGTGCTCAGAAGAAAGTGGGTAACAAACTGTGCAGTACACCTTTTTGTGTTATCTTTTACAAAAATTTTGGGCTAAAGCAACATTTTTGTAAAAAAAAAAAAAAAAAAAAAAGAAAATTTTCAATTTGACGACCTAATGTTAAAAAAAATTCTGTATAAAACCTGTGAGTTAATAAGGCTCGCTATGCCCTTGCATAAAATCCTTGAGAGGTATAGCTTCCAAAATGGCGTCACTGTTGAGGGGTTCCACTGTTTAGGCTCCTTAGGGGCCCTGCACAGGCAACATGGCACCCACACTCTATTTCCGCCAAATTTGTGTTCCAAAATTCAAATAGTGTTGTCACGGGTTTACCTCAACACAGAGGAGCCAGAAGACCATAGCATCTGATTTCTGCTACTCCTGCACTGATCAGAAGCACCTCACCTTCATATTAAACGGTGGATGACCACCATGTTTCAACAAGGCTGCAACGTCACTAAGAAGGTGGTGTATTCATGTTTTGGGACGGAATCATGGGGAGAGAGCTGGTAGGCCCCTTTAATGGTCCCTTATTGTGTGAAAATGGCCTTGGCAAAGAATATAGAGTTTCTTCCATAGTACAAAAAAAAGAACCAAACCATTTAGATTGTGAGCTCCATCGGGGACAGTACCAATAATGTCTTTAAAGCGCTGTGGAATTAATGGCGCTATAGAAATGAGTCAAATAAATAAATCTGTAGCAAAAAGCATTTTCATGCATGACACTGCACTATCTCATGCTGAAAATAATACCTCTGACTCATTGGCTGCGATGGGCATAAAAGTAGAGAATCTTATGGGGTGGCCACCATTCATCCCGATCTCAACTCTAATGAGAACCTTTGGAGTATCCTCAAGCAAAATATCTATGACGGTGAAAAAGGTACTTCACACTAAAACAGCAGCCATGGGAGGCTATGACATGCTACAAAGAAATTGTAGGAGAAACTATTCAAAAACTCACAAGTTCAATGGATGCAAGAACTGTGAAGGTGATATCAATGAAGGGGTTCTATGTTAACATGTAACTTGGCCTGATAAGGTATGTTTGATTTAAAAAAGCTTTTGATTACGGTAAATGTTACTACTTAATGCTGCAGATTCAACAAATTACCATTTTCAGGTTCTTTACAACCTATAAAATGTTTGGAAACTGTGTTGTGCAGAATAATTTGGAACAGTGTATTTTCATTTTTGTTCAGTATTGAAAAAACACTGTTATCATTGGAAGATTTGTCCATTAAATTGTGATTTATACTCAAAGGCTATGTGCACACGTGCGGAATTCCCACGGATTTTATGCATTTTTGCCACGTTTTTTCACCGCGAAAACGCATAAAATAAGCAACCCATTGTATTCAATGGTATGCCGCACATGCTGTGCTAACGCTGCGCATTTTTCCGTGGCGGAATCGCATCGCGGAAAAATATGCAGCATGCTCATTCTTTTTGCGGCATCGCGAGAATTACGCACACATAGGAATGAATTGTTCCTCTTACTTTCCCATGTGGCTATGCCCACCATGCGCAAAGTAAGCGGAAAATGGCGGATGGTACCCAGGGTCTGGAGGAGAGGAGATTCTCCTCCAGGCTCTGAGTACCATATCCCTGTAAAAAATAGAATTAAAATGAAAAATCGTGATATTCTCACCTTCCGGCGTTCCATGCAGCGTCACCAGGCCTCAGCGATGCTCCCGCCAACTCCCGTTCCCAGTGATGCCTTGCGACAATGACCTCTGAAGACGTAGCGGTCTCGTGTGATGCTACGTCATCTAGGGTCATTGTCGCAAGGCATCGCTGGGAATGGGACTTGCTGGGAGCATCACTGAGGCCTAGGGACGCTGCGTGGGACGCCGGAAGGTGAGAATATCATGATTTTTTATTTTTTTTATTATTTTTAGCATTATATCTTTTTATTACTGATGCTGCATAGGCAGCCTCAATAGTAAAAAGTTGGTCACACTTGTCAAACACTATGTTTGACGAATGTGACCAATCTGTCAATCAGTTTTCCAAGCGATGCTACAGATCGCTTGGAAAACGCTAGTATTCTGCAAGCTAATTACACTTGCAAAATGCTAGTTTTTCACGGGAATTACACATGCGGAATTCTAGCGTATTTCCAGTGGCAGGGAGTTGCGGAATTGCCACGGAAATTTCCGCGGCAATTCCACACGTGTGCTCATTGTCTAATATTTGATGATTTGAACAATATACTGTCTCATTTGCATTGATAATTTATATCCATATGAAGAAGAGAGGCAGCACTCACCATCCAATAAAAAAATTCCTTTATTGTACCACGTTAAAACATGGACAAAGTAGAATCTGTGAAACAGAAGATGTCATGCATACACATGGATTTCTACAATAGATCATGCTGTTTTTGTTTACTGCCTAATGTTTCACAATTCCCATAATCTACAGTGGAACAAGAATGGAAGGCCACCTTTGTAAGTCATACAGTGCTTTCTGGAGTGCCCGTCAGGTGACGAGACATCATTATCCTGATGTATGAGGCATCCAGAGATGTCTACACAAGGCACCATTAGTACTTGCCACACTCTGTTTCTCAACTGCTTGCCACAACTCTTCCATTTGAAGTTCCTAACTTGTTGTTCAGGCATTTTTCTGTTCATATGGTCTGGGGGTGTATAGAATTCCACTGCGGGCCGCATGTAGCTCCCAGGCCACAAGTTGTGCACCCCTGCCATATGATAAACAGACCTGATCTCTGAAGCTACTGTTTAGTATATGTTAGGAGGCCAGGGTGGTAGTTGTGGCGAGGAGCTTTTGTGTCACCACACCCTGCCACCCCACAAAGGAAACACAAAGTCCCGTCTGTTGTGTGTGATATGTACCCAGTAGGACACTTCCATTAGATTCCAGGGTTCATTCTGATTCTGTAATCTCAGCTCTAGATTCACGGTTCACACAAACAACTCCAGACTCTATGTCCATACTCAACAATTCAACTTTACTTGAAAACAGAGTTCTTGATACAGACGTAACACAGTTCACATACATTAGCATTCCTTGAGCTTTCCCTGTCTTCTATGACATAGCTTCCATTCTGAAGGCATTTGTATCCCTGTCTCTTCCGACAACTCCTGTCCCACAGATACTCCTTTCACTTCTGTGGAGTCCATTCCCCTTGGTCCACTAACTTCTTCCCATTCCCCTTGTCCGGTTTCAATTGGAAAAGGTAAAAGGTGCGCTCAGCTCTGCCTAGTCCCGGCCGTAGGCCCTGACCCTCTTTGGAATGGTTACTTCATAAGATGGTAACCACTCGCACGCTGCGCATCCTGGGGGCCCTTATTGCCTCAGCAAACTTCTCCCCCATGGCTATCCATCTGCCTTCTCTCACTGTTGTATCAATACTCCACACCAAACAGGAAGTCTCCTCACTAAAACTTACTACACAGCATTACACCCATCTGTAACTCCTCCCAACCTGGGAAAACCCTTTATGCTAACCATGCTTGTGCTGGTAGTCTCATTCCCTATCTCTAGTGTGTCCCACTAATCTATGTCCGCTATTGTCCTATGCTACTGCTACCCTTCTGTTCTATATTTTTCCCTAATCCTATACAAGATACATGTAAAGTACAAACACATTAAAGTAACAGTAAAAAAATGCATTCATAAAACCGTGTGGAAAAGCACATATTTAATGTGAACGCTGTTTAAGGGAGGGGAAGGCACACAGCAACCTCGGTCACCCCCTTACACTCCTCCCTCCTAAAATATGCTTGTTCCCGACCATAACGGCACCTGTAAAAGCACCACATTTTTTCTTATTTAAAAAAATTTTGCACATTTATACAGCTAATACGGTCCGACTGTCCCCAGTCTTTTTGCTCCAGGGACCTGTGAACATATTGTGCTTACTTGCAACATTCCAGCTCCGTGGACCAGTTCTTTCCTGCTCTGGGTGTACAACACAGGAAGTCATTGGCGACACGGAACTGTCTCTCATTTTTTTCCATTTAGTGCAACTAGCACAAAATATCCAGTTAAAGTGGTCGCCTCTACTCTGCACCATCCTTGCGACCAGAGTAATGGGCCACGTTCTGGCCCTGTACAAAGATGAATGTATGGCCCAAGGACCGGCTGGAGAAAGACTCCCCACTGTTTTTCCTACTCCTTCCTTCAACCAGTGGCTGGCTCAGGGAGCCTGGAATCTCCCACTCTTGTGACCCAACTGTGGCCACCGCTTCTCTTAAGGGCGCCTCTGCTCTCTGACTTGCTGCTGGAGCTGCGACAGTTACAGGCGGCCGCCAAACATACTGTGCCTCCCACATCCTGCTTTCCTCGAAACTGGAGACCACAGTGACTGCCACGCATACGGTCCCCGGGGCCTCTCTTCTCTTATGAAGGTCACCTGGTCCCACTCTTATAAAGGCCCCTCATGTGCGATGGACCTGGCGTTCACATATATTTTGTCACCCGTCTTGACTTCCTGGATGAAACCATATCTTCTGGTATGGTTAAAATATCTTATCAGGCTGCGTGTCATCCGACCGGACATGGATCCTCCCCCGGGGTGCCGCAGCTCCTCTAAAATTCAGCATTCCTGCCGTTTCTTCTCCTCGATGACTACCCCCACCCACCGAGCCTCTTCCACTGTGGGAGCCCGAGGTTCGCCCAGATTGCCGACATGGGGAGGCACAGGGCCAGTGGTGGACGTCGGACCCACTCCAATAGCCGCATCCTCCCGAGAAGGCCATCTGCTGCGGCCACGAGAACTAGGAGCCACAGCCGTGCCCGTCCTCCGCTCGGACACACCCGACCTCCCATCCACCCCCACCCCCCCCTGCTGCCTCCACTCGGTACTCCCGCGCCGCAGAGATAAAAGCATATGTTAAAAAACGCATACCAAAATGCAAGTAGCCTAATTTAAATAATAGGTGCAGAAATGGTGCAGAAATTCGGCAACAGCAAAAAATTCACTAAAAGCTCATTGTGGGAATGTAGCCTTAGGAATCCTGCTCTATGGCAATCCAAAAAAGCAGCGTACAAAATAAATTGGGCAAATGTGCTTTATCAATTGTTGAATGTAAGCAACTAATGATACACTCACTGCTTTGATTTATCACCCTTCTATTTGCCTCTTTATCAGTTTTCTGACACATGTTACTTCTTACTGGATGCCCCCTCCATTACACATCATGGCAAGTAAGGGCACAAAGCAAGGTTACCGTGTGATACTGATCAGCCATGCAAATACAGGTGTGTTTAATATTTTCATTAGTTCCTATAGTGGTGGAAGTAATGGTGGGATCCTCTGAAGAAGCAGCTATCCCTGCTATCTATGATATCATATGGAAAGTGGAAGGTAAAGCAGCGTTCTTACAAATAAAGAGGAGAGGCAACTCTTTGTGAAGGTCGCTATGTACTGTGGGCAAATTAAAGGCTGTATTTTTTTGTAAAAATTGTCCCCAGTGCTGTCTCTTTTCTAGATAATATTGACCAGTATGGATTTTAATTAGGCTTGTAATGCTTATGTATGCAATTCTCTCCATCGCATTCCTGGATTTCATTGAGGTTTTCAATGTGTTAAGTTATTTGTAAAAGTAAAATAAAACGCAGTGGTACATGCAGGAAAAAAAGTAAAAATTTATTTTATTGATAATGTAATTTTAAACATGTGAAGCATGTTTTGGAACTTTCACTATGCCGAATTATGAGAACTGAAGGAATCTGTTGAAAATTTGTCACCTGAATTTAATTATTTTGCCTATTAGAATAATGCTCATAATACCAAGTTATGAACCTGAAATTAAAGAAAGTTTTAAGCACAATCCATGTTCAAACTAAAAATGCTTCCAATGTGCCAAAAATCCCACTCCTGATACATATTTGCATAAACCATGGTTGATTGGACAATCCCATAAAAACAGGACTTTTTTAAAGTTTTATTTTTTTCTTAGTCTTCTTTAAATTTCCACATTTCCTTAATTCTATTTTCTATGTGTACGCCCGTTTTTATTATGTTCGTCAATGTGGACTGCATTTTCTGTTGATTCACTAAATTGCTACTTTTTAAAAAGTTGCATTATTTTGCGCAAATGCACTTTAGTCCTCCTTTCCCACCCCAAAGTGATTTTATATGAATCTGAATTTTCCATTTTGTGACATTTTAGCCAAACATGTGACTTATTGTATTAAAAAGTTGCAGAACAAGCTAAAGATCACTTTTATATATTGTGCAAAATTCACTAACCAGGTGCATCATTTTGAAGCATCCGGTGCAAAATAATAATCTTTATACATAGAACAACTAGGCACAGACAGCGACAACCCTGGCACACACTGCAAACACATTTCCTACAGCGGTGCTCCAGGTGCACCGAACATTTGGGGAGAAAATCCAATCTGCCCGAAGAGTTCATCCATTATAAGTTTATGCTTAAAACATACAACACTGACCTTTATCTCTCCACACAAACCTATTTCAACACCCTCATCATCTCACTATCCAATAACTCGAAACATCTCTTTGACAGTTTTCATTCCCTACTCAGCCCAAGAGTGCAGGCCCCAACCACAGATCTCCGCGCAGATGATCTGGCCAATAATTTCAAAGAAACAATTGACCATATAAGACAGAATATTTTCTCCCAATCCCCAAATACCATGCACTGGCCTTCCTCCCCCATTGCATCTAGCTCACTCTCTGATTTTGAACCAGTCACAGAAGTAATCAGGCTCCTTGCATTTTCTCGCCCTACCATTTGCACCAGTGACCCCATTCCGACACAGTTTTTATGGAAGTGCATTGAGCAACAGGGTGGTGTGCTGGTAAAAGTTAAAAAAAATCTCTTTTAAATCTTCTGCCTGAGTGAGTGTGAATGAGCTGAGTGTGACCTGAGCATAAGTGCGAACTGTGGTAAGCGTCTGACTTGTGATTCAGTGACTTTGGTTTGAGGGAGTTTCCAAGGGAGGTATTACTGAATTACTGTTATATTTTATTAATACTTTTTATTTATTTTTGCTTATCTTTCCTGTCTGGTGCAATCCCCATTAGGATGTGCTCCACTATTGCCAATGCCATCCAGTGTACGTCTTGCCGCATGTAAGAAGTCCTTGAACAGCCAGTCGAGGGTGCATACTGCTGTGCGAGATGTGAGCACGTTGTGCACTTGGAAGCCCAGATACTGGATCTAAATATGCAGCTGGCAACACTGAGATCCATAGACAATATGGAAAGGAGTCTTCTGCTCACTGAGCAGACGCTTAATGGGATAGATGAGGGGGAGATGCTAGGTTGGAGCTGCAGGACAATGAAGCAGCTAGCTGGGTGACAGAAGGCGGGGTAGAGGGAGGCTAGTCCTGATCTGGCACACCCTAATAAGTTTGCTAAGTTGGCAGATGAGGGGAGTGTTAGTGCAGTGGTAGCACTGCTGCAGCAAGGCATGTCCTGTGAAAGCTGGAGGAGTGTCTGCTCCAGTAAGGGGGGAAATAGGAGAGTAGGGCAGGCCAGACAGGTGCTGGTAGTGGGGGGACTCAATTATTAAGGGAACAGATAGGGCAATCTGTCACAAAGACAGGGATCGTCGAACAGTGTGCTGCCTACCTGGCGCTCGAGTCCGACACATCGCTGATCGGGTTGACAGATTACTGGGAGGGGCTGGTGAGGATCCAGCGGTCATGGTGCACATTGGCACAAATGACAAATTTAGAGGTAGGTGGAAGGTCCTTAAAGATTATTTCAGGGAATTAGGCTGCAAGCTTAGAGCAAGGACCTCCAAGGTGGTATTTTCGGTAATACTTCCTGTACCACGTGCCACGCCAGAGAGGCAACGGGAGATTAGGGAGGTTAATAAGTGGCTGAGGAATTGGTGAAGGAAGGAGGAGTTTGGGTTCCTGCAGAACTGGGCCGACTTCTCAGTTGGCTACAGGTTCTACGCTAGGGACGGGCTGCACCTCAATGTGGAAGGTGCAGCTGGGCTGGGGGAGAAAATGGCGAGAAGGTTGGAGGAGTGTTTAAAATAGGGACGGGGGAGGGTATTCCTTTTATAGGAGGGGAAGACAGTGCAGATAGAGACCTGGGCACAAATAATGAAATTGGGGGTGGGGGTGGCATGGGGGTGAGGTTAGAACAGTTAATAATTTAAGAAAGAATAGAGGTAGAGAGAGATACATAAAGTGCATGTATAGTAATGCCTGAAGCCTCGCCAACAAAATGGAGGAATTGAAGTTAATGTTGTTGGAACATAATTATGACATGGTGGGGATATCTGAGACATGGCTGGAAGAGAACCATGACTGGGTGGTTAATTTACAGGGCTATAGTCTGTTCAGAAATGACCATACAAATAAGCGAGGGGGAGGCGTATGTTTATATGTAAAATCATCCTTAACCCCTTTACCCCCAAGGGTGGTTTGCACGCTCATGACTGGGCCAATTTTTACAATTCTGACCACTGTCCCTTTATGAGGTAATAACTCTGAAACGCTTCCATGGATCTCACTGGTTCTGACACTGTTTTCTCATGACATATTGTACTTTATGTTAGTGGTAAAATTTAATTCAAATAACTTGCGTTTATTTGTGAAAAAAATGGAAATTTGGCGAAAATTTTGAAAATTTCGCAATTTTCCAACTTTGAATTTTTATGCCCTTAAATCACAGAGATATGGCACACAAAAAAACTTAATAAGTAACATTTAACATATGTTTACTTTACATCAGCACAATTTTGGAACCAAAATTTTTTTTTTGTTAGAAAGTTATAAGGGTTAAAAGTTGACCAGCGATTTCTCATTTTTGCAACACCATTTTATTTTTACGGACCACATCA
The DNA here is from genome assembly GCF_039654945.1 of Dendrobates tinctorius. Classification (NCBI taxonomy): domain Eukaryota; kingdom Metazoa; phylum Chordata; class Amphibia; order Anura; family Dendrobatidae; genus Dendrobates; species Dendrobates tinctorius. The sequence goes on from NW_027361714.1 coordinate 61,061,329, forward strand.
CATTTGAAGTCACTTTGAGGGGTCTATATGATAGAAAATACCCAAAAGTGACATCGTTCTAAAAACTGCACCCCTCAAGGTGCTCAAAACCACATTCAAGAAGTTTATTAACCCTTCAGGTGCTTCACAGGAATTTTTTGAATGTTTAAAAAAATGAACATTTAACTTTTTTTCACAAAAAAATTACTTCAGTTCCAATTTTTTTTATTTTACCAAGGGTAACAGGAGAAATTGGACTGCAAAAGTTATTGTGCAATTTCTCCTGAGTACGCTGACACCTGATATGTGGGGGGAACCGCTGTTTCGGCGCATGGCAGAGCTCAGAAGGGAAGGAGCGCCGTTTGACTTTTTCAATGCAAAATTGGCTGGAATTCAGATTGGAAGCCATATCACGTTTGGAGAGCCCCTGATGTGCCTAAACTGTGAAACCCCCCACAAGTGACCCCATTTTGGAAAATAGACCCCCCAAGGAACTTATCTAGATATGTGGTGAGAACTTTGAACCCACAAGGGCTTCACAGAAGTTTATAACGTACAGCCGTACAATTGAAAAATCATATTTTGTGTACAAAAATTATCTTTTCACCCCCAATTTTTATTTTCCCAAGGGTAACAGGACCCTAAAAGTTATTGTGCAATTTGTCCTGAGTACACTGATACCCCATATGTGGGTGTAAATGACTATTTGGGCACATGGCAGAGCTCGGAAGGGAAGCAGCGCCATTTGACTTTTTTGGCTGGAATTGAGATCGGACACCATGTCGCGTTTGGAAAGCCCCTGATGTGCCAAAACAGTGGAAACCCCCACAAATGACCCCATTTTGGAAACTAGACCCCCCAAGGAACTTATCTAGATGTGTGGTGAGAACTTTTAACCCCCAAGGGCTTCATAGAAGTTTATAACATACAGCCGTACAATTAAAAAATCATATTTTTTCCACAAAAATGATCTTTTCACCCCCAATTTTTATTTTCCAAGGGCAACAGGACCCTAAAAGTTATTGTGCAATTTGTCCTGAGTACGCTGATACCCCACATGTGGGGGTAAACCACTATTTGGGCGCATGGCAGAGTTCAGAAGAGAAGTAGCGCCATTTTACTTTTTTGGCTGGAATTGGGATTGGACACCATGCTGCGTTTGGAAAGCCCCTGTTGTGCCTAAACAGTGGAAACCCCCCACAAATGATACCATTTTGGAAACTAGACCCCCCAAGGAACTTATCTAGATGTGTGGTGAGCACGTTGAACCCCCAAGGGCTTCACAGAAGTTTATAACGCCCGGGCATGAAAATAAAAAAATCATATTTTTTCCATAAACATGATCTTTTAGTCCCCAATTTTTTTATTTTCCCAAGGGTAACGGGAGAAATTGGACCCCAAAAGTTGTTGTCCAATTTGTCCTGAGTACGTTGATACCCCATATGTGGGAGAAAACTACTGTATGGAGACACGTCGGGGCTCAGTGTCATGTTCCCATTGCAGGTTTTGACCTGCACATCTGGGGTTAATGTCTTGAGCCTAGTGCAGGCTTTGACCTGCACGCCTGGGGTTAATTATTGTGGCCTCTCTTTGGTTCAAGGAGAGCTTCTTATAGCCCTGGGAAACTCCAATCCCCGTCAGTTATACTTTTGCCTTTGGCCGAGTGTGGTGACCCCTGTGTGCCTGTGCCTTCTGATTGTCTTCTAGCTTGCTTATATGGTTCTGACCTGGTTTTGTCCCCTGTTGTGAGTTTGTCTCTTGATTCTGTACTGTGTATCTGCTTCTCTGGTTTCTGACTCATTGCCTATGTCCTGAATATTCTCTGATTGTCCCTCTGGTACCGTGCCGCCTCTCCGTGTAAAACCCCCCGTTTGCCTGACCTGAGGATCCCTGTAGCAGAATCCTGCATTCATCTCCAGCAGCAGGATGCTAAGCCCCGCCCCCTGCGGTCACATGATCGTAGGTCCTTCACTGCTGGCTACCTTCAACGTCCCAGGTCCTGTCTGCCTGAGCTTACCCTGCAGTATCTGACCCCGGGCCCTCCCGCAATGTGGGTGAGTCACCCTGTTCAGCCGTGGCAGGTCGCCGGCGCTGACAGGACCCTGACATTATAACTGACCGTGAACTTTTTTTTTCTCACTTCTGCAGCATGGACCCAATGCATGCTTTATCTGAGCAGGTGAAATGCTTGACTCAGTCGCTGCAGAAGCTAAGTTTAGAACACCAAACTTTGGCCCAGTCCCAACGGCAGGTTGCGGACTCGGTTCAGGGGATGCTTTCCGCTGGGTTTCAGCAGGTGGGGACTAGAGATGTCATTTAGTCCCACCCGAATCCCCGGTTAAGTTACCAGATACGTTTGCTGGTAACAAAAATGAATTTAGAGCGTTTAAGGAGGGCTGTAAGCTCTTTTTCTCCTTGAGACCCCGCTCCTCTGGGGATGAGAAACAGAGGGTGGGGTGGTTATGTCCCTGCTTAGAGGGGCCTCGCATGCCTGGGCATTTTCTCTTTCCTCTTCTGCCCCAGAGAGAATGACTGTGGATGCGTTTTTTGAGGCCTTAGGGCATATTTACGATGAGACGGATAGAATGCGTTTGGCCGAGTGTTTGTCAGGGGAAGCACTCGGCCAAGTGGTTCTGTTCTGAATTTAGGCGTGGGGCAGCTGAGATTTCTTGGAGTGATGCAACCCTTCGGGGGATGTTCCGTAAAGGCCTGTGTGAACGTCTGAAGGATGCCCTGGCACTTCATCCTCCACCTGACTCCCTGGAGGATGCCATGACCCAAGCGGTTCGTATGGATCACAGACTGCGGGCAAGAGGGGTTATGCAACTCGAAACCTCTTTATTCTCCAGTGGAGGTGAGACCCGAACTCCTCCTGAGGCTATGGAGGTGAGCGCTGTCACCTGTGAGGAGAAGGAAAGCAGACGCCACGAGAAGCTGTTGTGCTTCTATTGTGGGGAATCTGGACATTGGAAGGACTGCCCCTCCTGTCTGTCATCCTCCAAGGTGGCGGGAAATGACTAGGCCTGTAGTCGAGGAGGCTACCCAGACCTTCAGGTACCTTTTTCCTCACTTGCATAAATTGTGCTTCGGGTGGAAATGGAACTTGGTGATGTTCCTGTTCAGACTACCGCCTTTGTTGACTGTGGCTCTGCTGTTAACCTGATTGATGCCCGGATTATGACTCTTAATAAGATAGGGACAGTCAGGCTTCAGGATACTGTTAAACTTGTGGCAATTGACTCATCCTCTCTTACTCGGGATGGTATCTGTTTCAGGTCTGAACTTTTTTCTCTGAAAATGGTTCCCACTTGTGGAAAAACTAACTTGTCTTGTGTTAGATAACTCGCCTGCAGGACTGGTACTGGGGATGCCTTGGCTACAACGCCATAATCCTACCATTGATTGGGTGACGGGGGAGATCACTCAATGGGGATGCAAAGATAAATGTTGCAACCTGGGTCCTCTTGTTAACTCTGTTAAAACCGTATCTGTGTCGTCTGTCAGTCTGGAAGGTATTCCAGAGTACCTGAAGGATTTCAAAGACGTTTTTTCAAAAAGTGAGGCTGAGGCGCTGCCACCACATAGACCCTACGATTGTGCCATTGATTTAGTACCCGGAGCCAAGTTACCTAAGGCTCGATTGTTCAATTTGTCCGGGCCTGAGCGCCAAGCCATGAAGGAGTACATAGCTGAGAGTCTCCGCAAAGGGCATATCAGGTCTTCTGTGTCACCCGTGGCAGCAGGATTCTTCTTTGTGAAGAAGAAAGATGGTGGTTTACGGCCGTGCCTCAACTTTCGGGAACTTAACAAGATAACGGTTAGGAACACTTATCCACTTCCCCTCATCCCAGACTTATGTAACCAGTTATCTGGGGCCCAATGGTTCTCCAAATTAGATCTCTGGGGGGCCTACAACCTGATAAGGGTTCGGGAAGGGGACGAGTGGAAAACTGTGTTCCTCACATCAGAGGGACTCTTTGAAAACCTGGCTATGCCGTTTGGGTTAACTAATGCCCCCGCTATTTTACAGAACTTTATCAATGTTGTGTTTTCTGACCTGATAGGCCATTTTGTTGTCATTTACTTGGATGACATTTTGGTGTCTTCCCCGCACAGTCAGTCTCACTTGCAACATCTACAGACAGTTCTCCAGACACTCAGGGAGAACCACTTGTTTGCTAAAAATGTTCGTTTTTCGTACAGGAACTGTCTTTTTTGGGGCTGATTGTATCTTGTGAGGGGTTTCGTATGGACCCTAAGAAGGTGCTGGCGATCGCAGACTGGGTTCAGCCTCGTGATCTCAAGGGGCTCCAGCGCTTCTTGGGATTTGCAAACTATTACCAGAGATTCATTAAAGGTTTCTCTCAAGTGGTTAAACCACTCACGGATCTTACCCGTAAGGAGGCTGATGTAAAAAATTGGTCGTAACTCGCTAAGGAGTCCTTCTCAGCTCTTAAGAAATGTTTCTTGTCCGCCCCGCTGTTGGTTCAGCCAGACCCGTCCAAACCGTTTATTGTGGAGGTGGATGCTTCTGAAGTAGGGGTGGGGGCAGTGTTGTCCCAGGGTCCGGCCACCCTTACTAATCTCAAACCCTGTGCCTTCTTCTCCAAGAAGTTCTCATCCGCCGAGAGAAACTATGATGTAGGCAATAGAGAACTTCTTGCGGTCAAGCTGGCATTCGAAGAATGGAGGCACTTTTTGGAAGGGGCAGCTCACCCTATCACTGTTATCACTGATCACAAAAATTTGGAATACCTTGAATCTGCTAAGAGGTATACTCCTAGACAAGCCCGTTGGTCACTTTTTTTTCACGCTTTCACTTCTCCTTTACTTTTCGACCAGGGTCCAAAAATGTTAACGAGGATGCGCTGTCCAGAAGTTTTGACTCGTTGTTTCCCCCCGAGCTGCCGTCCTCCATTCTTCGCCTGAGGGTGGTAGTGGCGGGGGCCTCGTCAGAGTTGGAACAAGAAATTAGGAGGGCCCAGTTCCTAGCTCCAGCGGCCAGGCCAGGAGATAAATTGTTTGTTCCAGATTTATTGCGGCCTAGACTTCTGCAGGACTTTCATGAGTCTAGGCTGAGTGCTCATCCCGGTATCACGGCCACTAGAGAGGCAGTAGCCAGGGTTTTTTGGTGGCCTTTACTTGGGTCCGATGTCAAGAAATTCATTTCATGCAGTTTGTGGCCAAATTTTGGAGGGCAATCTGTAAGAAATTGGGCATCTCACTCTCCTTCTCCTCGGCATATCACCCAGAGAGTAATGGTCAGATGGAACGCACCAATCAATCCCTGGAACAGATTCTCAGGTGTCTGACCTCCACCAGACAGGAGGATTGGTGTGATGCGTTACCGTTGGCGGAGTTTGCTTTTTACAACCGGGTGAATCAATCCACCAACATGTCCCCATTCCTGGTCAATTATGGGTTTAATCCTCATTTTGGGGAGTTTTCACAGGTGGATTCCGGTTGTCCAGGGGCGGAGGTATCCGTTCAACGGTTAAAAAACCTCTGGGCTGAAGTTCGGCATAATATCTCTCGGGCCCAGGGGAGGTATAAATATTTTACTGACAAAAAGAGAGCCCCGGGACACATGTTTCAGGTGGGAGAGAAGGTTTGGCTTTCCACACGTAACATCACCTTGAAGGTACCATCAGCTAAATTGGGACCAAAGTTCATTGGTCCGTAAAAGATTGTGGAGATAGTCAACCCAGTGGCATATACTGTATGCTGCGTCTACCCGCCTCCATAAAAATATCCAATGTGTTCCACAAATCGCTGTTGAAACCCATGGGGTCTGTCAAGGAGGACTCCAAGCTTGTTGTTCCTCCAGTGTTGGTGGAGGGTCACTTGGAGTACGAGGTCGGACATATTGTGGACTCTCGGCGGGTGCGCCGCTCCTTGCAGTACCTGGTCCACTGGAAGGGATAAGGACCGGAGGATCGCTCGTGGGTCCCTGCTCACTCTGTACATACAGATCGCTTGGTTCGGGCTTCATTGCCTATGTCCTGACTATTCTCTGATTGCCCCTCTTGTACTGTGCTGCTATCTCCGTGTATGACTCATTGCTTACGTTCTGACTACTCTCTACTTGTCCCTCTGATACCGCGCCGCCCTCTCCGTGTATGACCCCCCCGTTTGCCTGACCTGAGGATCCCTGTAGTAGAATCCTGCATTCATCTCCAGCAGCAGGATGCTAAGCCCCGCCCCCTGCGGTCACATGATCGAAGGTCCTTCACTGCTTGTTACCTTCAGCATCCCAGGTCCTGTCTGCCTGAGCTTACCCTGCAGTATCTGACCCTGGGCCCTCCCGCAGTGTGGGTGAGTCACCCTGTTAAGCCGTGGCAGTTCGCCGGCGCTGACAGGACCCTGGCACTGTTAGGCGTCGGGTTCCGGGTGCTGCACAGCGGGAATCCCGAGCCTTGCCATCTGCAGTCTCCCATTCCCCTCCGGCCGCAGTGGAGCCTGCTCAGCAGACTCCACGATCCCAGCATTCTGCCCACACCAGCATCATGGGTTCAGTTGCTGTTGCCACCTCTGGTTCAGTTATGGCAATGCAGCCTGTCCAGCAGCAAAAGACTCCAGAGTCTAAGTTCTCCCCTCGCTCCACTGAGCATGCTCAGGAGACGATCTCCCATTGGGGATCGGGATTCACATGCTCAGGTCCTTCTCCAGTTCCGATTGGTCCATCTGGAGGATCAGGAAGGTCCCGGAAGGTTCCGGCTATAAAAGGCGCGCATGGCCGCCCTGCCATGCGCTATGATACACTAAATGCATTAGCCTCAGTGTCTATGTGTGATAATGGATGAATGAGCCTGGTGACTGACGCATTATAATTCCCCCTTCCTTAGATGTTACGTATGTGTTAGGGTGAGGGATTAGAGTCAGTATGTTAGCTCTACACTGCATAGCGCCGCAGTGTTGCTCCACATCCACCGCTAGCGCCTAGGGCGTCGGCCAGTATAGGCCTCCTTGGCCACTGCTATCGCAGCGTCCGCTAGTTACGCCGTGCGCTTTAGTAGTGCTTTTCAGCCCGGTTATTAGGCTGGTTAGCGGCATCCGTTAGGGCGGATACTGCACACGTTGCAGCAGTGGTTCACACCCCGTGACCTGTGACGTTAACAGGTTGTTGTGGTTGTTCGCCAGCAGGCATGTGTTACGTGAAGTAACGGCGCACATGTCTGTTAGCACCGGCTCAGTGGTTACGCACCGGTGTCCAGCTTTACTCCCATACGCCTTTCCCTCATTGTTTAGCAGCAGTTGGTCACCTCTGCACGGTGGGCCCTGGGCTGCGAACTCACCCTATATATTATTTCATCTTTATTATTTGGTGCGTTCCGCCAGCCCCGTAACAGACATTCGGAAGTAGTGACGTTTTGGAATGCAGACTTTGATGGAATGGTCTGCGGGTGTCATGTCGCGTTTGGAGAGCCTCTGATGTGCTTAAACTGATGAAACTCCCCACAAATGACCCCATTTTGGAAACTAGACCCCCTAAGGAACTTATCTAGATGTGTGGTGAGCACTTTGAACCCCCAAGTGCTTCACAGAAGTTTATAACGCCCAGGTGTGAAAAGAAAAAAAATCATATTTTTTTTCCACAAAAATGACATTTTTGCCCCCAATTTTTTATTTTCCTAAGGGTAACAGGAGAAATTGGACCCCAAAAGTTGTTTTGCAATTTGTCATGAGTAGGCTGATACCCCATATGTGTGGGTAAAACACTGTTTGGGCGCATGGCAGAGCTTGGAAGGGAAGAAGCACCATTTGACTTTTTCAACGCAGAATTGGCTGGAATTGAGATCAGACGCCACGTTGCGTTTGGAGAGCACCTGATGTGCCCAAACAGTGGAAACCCCCCAATTCTAACTCCAACCCTAACCCCAACACACCCCTAACCCTAATCTCAGCCCTAACCCTAGCCCTAACCCTAATGGGAAAATGGAAATAAATACATTTTTTTAATTTTATTATTTTTCCCAAACTAAGGGGGTGATAAAGGGGGGTTTAATGTACTATTTATGGTGGGTTTTTATATTTGGCAGCTGTCACACGCTAAAAGACGCTTTTTATTGTAAAAATAGTTTTTGCATCACCACATTTTGAGAGCATTAATTTTTCCAAATTTTGACCCACCAAGTCATGTGAGGTCTTATTTTTTGTGGGACGAGTTGATGTTTTTATTGGTACCATTTTCAGGCACATGACTTTTTTTGATCGCTTTTTATTCCGATTTTTGGGACGCAAAATGAACAAAAACCAGCATTTCAAGAATTTCTTTTGGGGGGTGCATTTACACCATTCCGCGTGCGGTAAAATTGATAAGGCGGTTTTATTCTTCAGGTCAGTATGATTTCAGCGATATCTTATTTATGTCATTTTTTTATGTTTTGGCGCTTTTATGCAATGAAAACAATTTTATATAAAAAATAATTATTTTTGCATCCCTTTAGTCTATGAGCTATAACGTTTTTATTTTTTGCTGATGATGCTGTGTGGCAGCTCGTTTTTTGCGGGACAAGATGACGTTTTCAGCGGTACCATGGATATTTATATGCGTCTTTTTGATCGCGCGTTATTACACTTTTTGTTCGGCGGTATGATAATAAAGCATTAGTTTTTGCTTTTTTTTTTTTTTTTTAAGGGGTTCACTAAAGGGGTTAACTAATGGAACAGTTTTATAGTGCGGGTGGTTACGGACGCGGCGATACTAAATATGTCTACTTTTATTGTTTTGGGTTTTTTTTATTTCCAAAAAATGAATTTATTAGGGAATTTTTTTTTTTATTATTTATTTAACGATTTTTTTATAAATTATTTTTACACTTTTTTTTTAACTTTATTATACTGTCCCAGGGGGTACATCACTGTCATGTGTGAGATCGCTGATCTGACACATCACAGATCGCTGTGACAGATCAGCGATCTGACACAGGCACTGCTGGAGGCTTCCTCATGCCGGCGCTTTACAGACACTGAGGAAGCCGGCTCCCTGCAGGCCCCCGCCGCCATATTGGATCCAGGGACCTGCAGGGAAGGAGGCCTGTGCAGCAGCGCTGCACATCGTGCTGCTGCGGGTTTCACAGGGAAGCACGGAGTGAGCCTCCTCCCTGCCGATGCTTCCCTAAACCCCCGGTACACTGCGATCGTGTTTGATCGCAGTGTGCCAAGGGTTAGCTGTGATAATCAGCTGACACCCAGCCGCGATCAGCGGCGCTCCCCCCCGTGAGCTAAGCGGATTGCGCTAGACGTACTATCCCTTCCATGGGCATAGGAGCCCGGGTCCCGTGGACGGGATAGTACATCAGATGGCAGAAAGGGGTTAAAACCAATCCTGCGTGATAATATATATGAATCTAATGAAAATGTAGAGTCCCTGTGGGTAGAGATAAGGGGAGGGGGGAAAAATAATAAATTACTGATAGGAGTTTGTTATAAGTCTCCAAACATAATGGAAGCAACAGAGAATATCCTCATAAAGCAAATAGATGAAGCAGCGACTCAAGGAGAAGTCATTATTATGGGGGACTTCAACTACCCTGAAATACATTGGGGAACCGAAACCTGCAGTTCCAGCAAAGGTAATAGGTTTTTGACAACTATGAGAGACAATTACCTTTCACAACTGGTTCAGGACCCAACAAGAGGGGGGGCACTGCTAGACCTAATATTAACCAACAGGCCCGACCGCATATCAAATGTAAGGGTTGGGGGTCACTTGGGTAATAGTGATCACAAAATAATAAGTTTTCATGTATCCCTTAATAAGATGTGTAGTAGAGGGGTTACAAGGACACTAAACTTCAGGAAGGCAAATTTCCAACGGATGAGAGATGATCTTGGTGCAATTAACTGGGGCGATATCTTGAGACATAAAAATACACAAAGAAAATGGGAGACGTTTATTAGCATCCTGAATAGGACCTGTGCACAATATATACCGTATGGGAATAAACATGCGAGAAATAGGAGGAAACCACTATGGCTAAATAGAGCTGTAAGGGGTGCAATAAGTGACAAAAATAAAGCATTTAGAGAATTAAAGCAAGTAGGTAGTGATGAGGCATTAAATAAATACAGAAAATTAAATAAATTCTGTAAAAAGCAAATCAAGATAGCAAAGATTGAGACAGAGAGACTCATTGCCAGAGAAAGTAAAAATAATCCCAAAATATTCTTTAACTACATAAATACTAAGAAGCTAAAAAATGATAGTGTTGGCCCCCTTAAAAATAATCTGGGTAAAATGGTGGATGAGGATGAGGAAAAAGCCAATATGCTAAATGACTTTTTTTCAACAGTATTTACACAAGAAAATCCCATGACGGATAACATGATCAGGGATGAAAATTCTCCATTAAATGTCACCTGCTTAACCAAGCAGGAAGTACGGCGACGTCTAAAAATCACTAAAATTGACAAATCCCCGAGCCCGGATGGGATACACCCCCGAGTACTGAAGGAATTAGGTATAGTCACAGATAGACCATTATTTTTTATCTTTAAAAATTCCATAATAACAGGGTCTGTACCACAGGACTGGCATATAGCAAATGTGGTGCCAATATTCAAAAAGGGGACAAAAACTGAACTTGGAAATTATAGGCCAGTAAGCTTAACCTCAACTGTGGGTAAAATCCTGGAGAGTTTTCTAAGAGATACGATACTGGAGTATCTGAAGGAGAATAACCTCATGACCCAATATCAACATGGGTTTACGAGGGACGGTTCCTGTCAGACTAATCTGATAAGCTTTTATGAAGAGGTAAGTTCTGGACTTGACCAAGGGAATGTAGTGGACGTGGTGTACATGGACTTTTCAAAAGCTTTTGATACGGTGCCACACAAAAGGTTGATACATAAAATGAGAACAATGGGGATAGGGGAAAATATGTGTAAGTGGGTGAAAAGCTGGCTCAGGGATAGGAAACAAAGGGTGGTTATTAATGGAGCACACTCGGACTGGGTCACGGTTAGCAGTGGGGTACCACAGGGGTCAGTTTTGGGCCCGCTTCTTTTTAAACATATTTATTAATGACCTTGTAGGGGGCATAGAGAGTAGAATTGCAATATTTGCAGATGACTCTAAACTCTGCAGGGTAATTAATACAGAGGAGGACAATTTTATATTACAGGAGGATTTATGTAAACTAGAAGCTTGGGCTGATAAATGGCAAATGAGCTTTAATGGGGATAAAAGTAAGGTCATGCACTTGGATAGAACGAACAAGATGTATAATTATGTGCTTAATTGTAAAACACTGGGCAAAACAGTCACTGAAAAACACCTGGGTGTATGGGTGGATGACAAACTCACATATAGTGACCAGTGTCAGGCAGCTGCTGCAAAGGCAAATAAAATAATGGGATGCGTTAAAAGAGGCATAGATGCTCATGAGGAGAACATAATTTTACCTCTATATAAGTCACTAGTGCGACCACACTAGTACCAACTGTGTACAGTTCTGGTCTCCGGTGTATAAGAAAGAAATAGCTGAACTAGAGCGGGTGCAGAGAAGAGCGACCAAGGTTATTAGAGAACTAGGGGGTCTGCAATACCAAGACAGGTTATTACACTTGGGGTTATTTAGTTTGGAGAATCGAAGGCTTAGGGGTGATCTTATTACAATGTATAAATATATGCGGGGACAATACAAAGACCTTTTTAATGATCTTTTTACTCTTAGGGTGTGTGCACACGCTGCGGATTTTGCTGTGGATCCGCAGCGTTTCTGGCCCTGCGGGTCTGCAGCAGAATCTGCTGCGTTGTACAGTACCATTTTACTCTATGTAAAATGGAAACCGCTGTGCACATCCTGCGGAATTTTCCACGCGGTTTTGCTGCGGTTTCAAATCCGCAGAAAGAAATTACATGTCACTTCTTTTCTGCGGATTCCGCTGCGGTTTACCATCTCCTCCATTGTAGAGGTGATAAAGCGCAGGGCTAAACCGAAGCCTAATCTGCAGGTCTTTTGACCTGAAATTTACCTGCAGATTTTATAAAATCCGCAGGGAGAAATCTGCAGCACCTAAAAACTACATGTGCACATACCCTTAGACCTGTGACAGGGACAAGGGGGCATCCTCTACGTCTGGAGGAAAGAAGGTTTAAGCATACTCACAGACGCAGATTCTTTACTGTAAGAGCAGTGAGACTATGGAACTCTCTGCCATATGATGTTGTAATGAGTGATTCCCTACTAAAATTTAAGAAGGGACTGGATGCCTTTCTTGAAAAGTATAATATTACAGGGTATATACACTAGTTTCCTTGATATTGCGTTGATCCAGGGAGCTAGTCTGATTGCCGTATGTGGAGTCGGGAAGGAATTTTTTTCCCCAATGTGAAGCTTACTGTTTGCCACATGGGTTTTTTTTGCCTTCCTCTGGATCAACATGTTAGGCCTCTTTCACACTTCAGTTTTTTGTGTCAGTTAAAATCCGCCAAAAAGGTGGAAAAGCGGATCCGTTCCTAACTGATGTGAACGGATGCCACAGGAACCGTTTTTTTGACGGATCCGCAGAATGAAGAATTTTAAAGGAACCGCTGGCGAGAGAGAGAGTTTTTCGTCCGCTAGAAAGGATTTCAGGGTTAATTTTCTCCCTGACTTCCTTTCTCCGGGCATGCGCACTGGAAAATGCGGATCCAACAACAAAAAAAAACGTTGCAAGGTCCATCCAGGCATGCCGGCGGACGCAAAAAATTTGGCGGATCCTCACAAAAACGGATCCAACGGATGGCCATCCGTCAAGATCCACCAGTAATGCAACTCAGTGGGGAAAAAAACGGATCCGCCCAAAAAAATGGCGGATCCGTTTTTTTCAAAACCTGGCGGATTTTGACTGATGGTCAAAAACGGAAGTGTGAAAGAGGCCTTAGGGCAAGTTAGGATAGGATATGGGTTGAACTAGATGGACTTAAAGTCTCCCTTCAACCTTAATAACTATGCTACTATGTTACTATCTCCTCCAGTCCCTTTCCCCTGCTGTCACCACTCACCTACCAAAAATATTCAACCGCTCTCTCTTCTGGTATCTTTCTCTCCTCATTTAAGCATGCCATCATACATCCATTACTTAAAAAAACATCCCTCGACCAAAACTGTGCTGCTATTTATAGACCTGTCTCTAATCTTCCCTTTATCTTTAAACTCCTGGTCCACTCCCGTCTTATCCACTATCTCTCAGATAACTCTCTTCTCGACCCTCTATAATGCGGTTTCCATACTTTACACTCTACTGAAACTGCCCTCACTAAAGTCTCTAATGATCTACTAACAGCTAAATCTAATGGTCACTACTCCATGCTAATTCTCTTGGATCTCTCTGCAGCATTCGACACTGTGGATCATCAGCTCCTCCTCACTATGCTCCGCTCCATCGACCTCAAGGACACCGTTCTCTCCTGGTTCTCCTCCTATCTCTCTGACCGCTCTTTCACTGTATCTTTTGCTGGCTCCTCCTCCTCTCATCTTCCCCTTACTGTTCGGGTTCCTCAAGGATCAGTCCTAGGTTCTCTTTGTATATTGCCCCTATTGGACAATCAGATTTGGTTTCCAGTACCATCTCTATGCTGATGACACCCAATTATATACATCTTCTCCTGATCTCACGCCTGCCTATAGAAAACACCAGTGATTGTCTTACCGCTGTGTCTAACATCATGTCCTTCCTCTATCTGAAACTGAACTGTCAAAAACTAAACTCCCTGTGTTTCCTCCTTCTATTATCCTACCTATGCCCGACATTGCCATTTCCGTGTGTGGTTCCACCATTACTCCACAGCAACATGCCCGCTGTCTTGGGGTCATACTTGATTACGAGCTTTTACTCACCCCCCTACATCTGATCACTGGCTTGCTCTTGTTATCTGCACCTGAAAAACATTTCTAGAATTCGACCTTTTCTTACTTTCAACTGTGCAAAAACTCTTAGGCTGAGTTCACACGTGGCATTTTTTTTGCATTTCCGCGGCGGTTTTAACCGCGCGATTTTGATGCGAAAACGCAAAAAATAAGCATCCCATGCATTCCTATGGGATTCCGCAATGCTGTGCTAATGCTGCGGTTTTTACCGCAGCGGAATCTCTTCGCGGTAAAAAACGCAGCATGCTCATTAATTTTGCGGAATCATGGCGATCCCGCACCCATAGGAATGCATTGTTCCGCTTACTTTCCGCATGTGGCTGTGCACACCATGCGAAAAGTAAGCAGAACATTTGCGGATGGTACCCACGGTCCGGAGGAGAGGAGACTGTCCTCTGGGCTTTAGGTACCATATCCCTGTAAAAAATAGAATTTAAAATAAAAAATATTGTTATTCTCACCTTCCGACATCCCGCGCAGCCTTCCCGCCTCTCTCCACGCTCCCGTTCCCAGTACTCCTTTGCGAAAATGCCGGCGATAACGTCTGTTCTCGCGGGATCGCGAAGTCTCGCAGTCATTCGCGCGACGTCATCACGAATTACCGAGAGACGTCGTGATCCCGCGAGAACGTACGTCATCGCGGGCATTTTCACAAAGGAGTACTGGGAACGGGAGCGTGGAGAGAGGCGGGAAGGCTGCGCGGGACGTCGGAAGGTAAGAATAACACCATTTTTTATTTTTTTAAATTATTTTTTACATTTTATCTTTTACTACTGATGCTGCATAGGCGGCCTCAGTAGTAAAAAGTTGGTCACACTCGTCAAACACTGTTTGACGAGTGTGACCAACCTGTCAATCAGTTCTCCAAGCAATGCTACAGATCGCTTGGAAAACGCTAGCATTTTGCAAGCTAATTACGCTTGCAAAATGCTAGTTTTTCCGCAGGAAAATCGCGGGAATTTAAAATGCGATTTTCCCGCGGAATGGAATCCCGGAACTCTCGCGGTAATTTCCGCGAGAGTTCTGCTACATGTGAACCCAGCCTTACTGTTTCTCTTATTCATTCTTGTCTGGACTAATCGGTCTCCCGCATACCAAACTCTCCCCACTCCAATCTGTCCTGAATCCTACAGCTAGGATCATATTCCTCACCAATCATAATACTGATGACTCTACCTTGTGCCAGTACTTACACTGGTTACCCATCCACTCCAGAATCCAGTACAAACTTATTACCCTCACCCACAAAGCACTCCATGGCTCAGCACCACCCTACATCTCCTTCCTCCTCGCAGCCTACCACCCTACCGTTGCACTCTGTTCTGCTAATGACCTGAGGTTAACATCCTCAATATTCAGAACTTCCCACGCCTGTCTCCAAGACTTTTCACGTACTGCGCCAATTCTTTGGAATGCACTACCTAGGTTAATATGATTAATACTAGGGGTGCAATAAGAGAAAAGAGGATGGCACTCACCATTTACCAAAAGTAGAAGTCTTTATTTCATGGACAAAAATGCAAAGACTTCTACTTTTGGTAACGGTGAGTGCCATCATCTTTTCACTTATTGCACTATTGGAGTTTGTATATTTCTACAGGATTGAGCACCTGTTCCTTGGGGTATGTGGCGTTCATATTGTGTGTGAGGGGTCTCTTTAGATTTGTTCATGAGACCACGGTGGTGTAGCGGTGCCAAACCTTTTTTTCTTTTGTTGGACTATGAATACTAGGACAACCCCTTCATGATCCAAATATTTGGCGCCGATTAAATAAAAAAACCTATACTCACCTCTCATGCCGACGCCATTCCAGCAACGTCAGCACCCGTGATTCCGGGGCTCTCGTGCGTTGTTGTGACACTTTCTGCCCGGCATCCAATCAGCGCTGATGTCACTGTCCCCTCCTTCGTATGGATTGAATATGAAGAGGAAGCCAGGGATCAGCTGCAGCCCGAGATTCCTCTTCATGTTCAATTCATACTAAGGCGGAGACAGTGATGTTAGCGCTGATTGGGTGCCAGGCATCACGTGTTACAATAACTCACAAGAGCCTCGGGATCACAAGTGCTGACACTGCTGGAATGGCGCCGGCATGAAAGGTGAGTATGAGTTTTTTTATTTTATAGGTGCCAAACATCTAGATTAAGAAGGGGGTTGTCCTAGTAGTGGATAATCCCTTTAGTAATTGTAGCATTAATTATGTTTAATTACTGATGAAAAAGAAAGAAATACAACATATAACACAGAGATAATAAAAATAGAAGTAGACTACAGGAGCAAAAAGTTGCCAAAAAACAACATGGTAAATAACAGATGTACAATGCTGTGCAAATTAATTGGGACAAAGCATTTTTTAAGTAAAATCATAAGTTGGTTACCAGTCAGTGATTCAAACCAGATTTAACTGCTTTGAACAGGTGTGAGTGCCTGTTCAAAGCAGTTAAAAATGGTTTGAATCACTGACTGGTAACCAACTTACGATTTTACTTAAAAAAATGCTTTGTCCCAATTAATTTGCACAGCACTGTAATACAAAAATGAAAATACAATGAAAAATAAAACTAAATGAAAATATAACTATGTCAGGAAAAGTGGCACATGAAATAGTAGGAAAAATAACTTAGAACAGAAATGTATCTATTTTTATCAATCAATGAGGATGTTATCTCTCTATATAAAAGTGAATGTATGTACAGTCATATGTAAAAGTTTGGGCACCCCTATTAATGTTAACCTTTTTTCTTTATAACAATTTTGGTTTTTGCAACAGCTATTTCAGTTTCATATATCTAATAACTGATGGACTCAGTTATATTTCTGGATTCAAATGAGGTTTATTGTACTAACAGAAAATGTGCAATCTGCATTTAAACAAAATTTGACCGGTGCAAAAGTATGGGCACCCTTATCATTTTCTTGATTTGAACACTCCTAACTACTTTTTACTGACTTCCTGAAGCACTAAATTGGTTTTGTAACCTCATTGAGCTTTGAACTTCATAGCCAGGTGTATCAAATCATGAGAAAAGGTATTTAAGGTGGCCACTTGCAAGTAGTTCTCCTATTTGATTCTCCTATGAAGAGTGGCATCATGGGCTCCTCAAAACAACTCTCAAATGATCTGAAAACAAAGATTATTCAACATAGCTTTTCAGGGGAAGGATACAAAAAGTTGTCTCAGAGATTTAACCTGTCAGTTTCCACTGTGAGGAACATAGTAAGGAAATGGAAGAACACAGGTACAGTTCTTGTTACGCCCAGAAGTGGCAGGCCAAGAAAAATATCAGAAAGGCAGAGAAGAAGAATGGTGAGAACAGTCAAGGACAATCCACAGACCACCTCCAAAGACCTGCAGCATCATCTTGCTGCAGATGGTGTCACTGTGCATCGGTCAACAATACAGCGCACTTTGCACAAGGAGAAGCTGTATGGGAGAGTGATGCGAAAGAAGCAGTTTCTGCAAGCACGCCACAAACAGAGTCGCCTGAGGTATGCAAAAGCACATTTGGACAAGCCAGATACATTTTGGAAGAAGGTCCTGTGGACTGATGAAACAAAGATTGAGTTGTTTGGTCATACAAAAAGGCGTTATGCATGCGCTGTATTGTTGACCGATGCACAGTGACACCATCTGCAGCAAGATGATGCTGCAGGTCTATGGAGGTGGTCTGTGGATTGTCCTTGACTGTTCTCATCATTCTTCTTCTCTGCCTTTCTGATATTTTTCTTGGCCTGCCACTTCTGGGCTTAACAAGAACTGTACCTGTGTTCTTCCATATCCTTACTATGTTCCTCACAGTAGAAACTGACAGGTTAAATCTCTGAGACAACTTTTTGTATCCTTCCCCTGAAAAGCTATGTTGAATAATCTTTGTTTTCAGATCATTTGACAGTTGTTTTGAGGAGCCCATGATGCCACTCTTCATAGGAGAATCAAATAGGAGAACTACTTGCAAGTGGCCACTTTAAATACCTTTTCTCATGATTTGATACACCTGGCTATGAAGTTCAAAGCTCAATGAGGTTACAAAACCAATTTAGTGCTTCAGGAAGTCAGTAAAAAGTAGTTAGGAGTGTTCAAATCAAGAAAATGATAAGGGTGCCCATACTTTTGCACCGGTCAAATTTTGTTTAAATGCAGATTGCACATTTTCTGTTAGTACAATAAACCTCATTTGAATCCAGAAATATAACTGAGTCCATCAGTTATTAGATATATGAAACTGAAATAGCTGTTGCAAAAGCCAAAATTGTTATAAAGAAAAAAGGTTAACATTAATAGGGGTGCCCAAACTTTTACATATGACTGTATGTGTGTGTGTATAAACAACCAATCATGAAGCATCTTTCATTTCACCGGAACTGTTTAAAAGAAGCTGAGCTGTGATTGGTTGCTATGAGCAACAGTTTTCCCACTTGACAACACCTTAGCAGACACTGACATGGTGGGAGAAATCTAGCATCCCCTGAAACATAAGCTCCCAGCCACCGTCGGCTCCCCAGAAAGGAGCAGAGATCACATGACAGAAATGAATCCCCCCTCCTGTGCCCATATACCCATCGCACATCCTTCATCCCATAGGCACATCTTCCCTCTTAAAGGGATATCCGGTATGGAAGTCAGGGAAAATCCATCCAGCGCTTTGGTTTTGACCCCAGGCCTCTCTTAAAGGGATCCCCGGTATGGAAATTAGGACCATTCCACTCAGCTCTGTGGTTCTGACCCCAGGGTCTCTTAAAGGGATCATTGGTATGGAAGGTAGGGCAATTCCACCACGAAGTGCTCTGGTTCTGACCCCAGGCCTCTCTTAAAGGGATATTCGGTATGGAAGTTAGGACCGTTCCACTCAGCTCTGTGGTTCTGACCACAGGGTCTCTTAAAGGGATCATTGGTATGGAAGTTACTGTAGATCAATTCCACTCATTCTGGTACTGACCCCAGGCTCTCTTAAAGGGATCTCCTGTATGGAAGTTAGGGCAAATCCCTCAGTGCTCTGAATCTGACCCCAAGATTCTATTGAAAAGATCATTGGTATGCAAGTCAGAGCAAATCCATTCAGCGCTCTGGTTCTGACCCCAGGCTGACGGAATGATGTGGGATATTAGGGGGAGTAGTCCGGTGGCTCTGGCTGATGGGATGATGTGGGATATTAGGGGTAGTAGTCTGGCAGCTCTGACTGATGGGATGATGTGGGATATTAGGGGGAGTAGTCCGGTGGCTCTGGCTGATGGGATGATGTGGGATATTAGGGGTAGTAGTCTGGCGGCTCTGATGGGATGATGTGGGATATTAGGGGCAGTAGTCCGGCGGCTGTGACGGGATGATGTGGGATATTAGGGGTACTAGTCCGGCGGCTCTGACGGGATGATGTGGGATATTAGGGGTAGTAGTCTGGCGGCTGTGACGGGATGATGTGGGATATTAGTGGCTGTAGTCCGGTGGCTCTTGCTGACAGGATGATGTGGGATATTAGTGGCTGTAGTCCGGTGGCTCTGGCTGACGGGATGATGTGGGATATTAGTGGCTGTAGTCCGGTGGCTCTGGCTGACAGGATGATGTGGGATATTAGTGGCTGTAGTCCGGTGGCTCTGGCTGACGGGATGATGTGGGATATTAGTGGCTGTAGTCCGGTGGCTCTTGCTGACAGGATGATGTGGGATATTAGTGGCTGTAGTCCGGTGGCTCTTGCTGACAGGATGATGTGGGATATTAGTGGCTGTAGTCCGGTGGCTCTGGCTGACAGGATGATGTGGGATATTAGTGGCTGTAGTCCGGTGGCTCTGGCTGACGGGATGATGTGGGATATTAGTGGCTGTAGTCCGGTGGCTCTGGCTGACGGGATGATGTGGGATATTAGGGTGAGTATGGCTATGCGGAGTAGGTGGGACTATACACTCAGCTTTATATATATATAGATATAATCATTATAATTTGTTATAACTAACCTTAGTTAGTTACTATGGCCGGGCAGCGCCGGGCTCTTCAGCTAGTCAGTTATAATGGGCAGATTTATAATAGAGAAAAGCGCTAAGCCACAAAGGTAATTAATATAAAGCTAGGTCTATTCCCATGGGACCATATTATAGACGAAAACCCTGTGAAAATGAAAGTTGTACTGATCTGAATGGCGACTTCCTGCTCCCATCATGCACCCAAGCGCGTTTCGCAAGTTGCTTCCTCAGGGAGTAAGAAGGCGGGTGTAGTAGACGAGTGCTGAGAAGACGGCCCTCCTCCGGGGACAGCCTGATGGCGACTTATAAACTGAGTTATTTTGAGACAATTCTTTAGGATTTTGTGCGGAATTGTCTGCGTCACACAAATCCGTTCACTACATGAGAATGGGCTTAGCGATCCAGTATCTACATGGCGTTCTGCAATTCAGCTGAACAGTCACAGAAAGTTGTACATGTAGCATCAGTCAGGACACTGTCACTTTATGAGACACCATGTAAACAACTAGTAACAATATCCCAACACACTGCCACATTGACGACCACGTGATCCATAAAGGCATACACACCATACAGCATGGGAGTATCCCTGGTCATGTGATCCACTGACGATCATTCAGGGATCACTTGATCTGGCCTGAAAGCTGAAAGTTGTGGCAGGCTAGAAGTGCAGACTACCTACACGCGCAGAGCCGCCGTTTCCGGGCGCTGAGGGTGCATCCATGCACATGGAGGAGCGCGCAGTGTGTGAGATACATAGCGACTGCCACTACACTATGCCCCAGGCTGCACACACACAACCTCTACACTCTCCACACAGCCCCGCCCTGTGTGACAGCAGCCAATCAGAAACTAGAAGCCGCAGAATGGGGTCCAATCCTAGCCTCTTGCTCCTGACTAGCCAATCAGAAAGCTCCTTTACGTTTGTGGCCACAGCAAACAGCCAATGGCTCTGCGGGTCACTGTGACGCTCTCGCTCGGCCGTCTGTAGTCTCCGCTGCTCTGTCATGTCTGCGGTTCCGTGTTCGGCCGCCTCGTCCTCCGGGCCGGTACCGGGAATGTCCATGTTTCGGTGGCTGGAGGTGTTAGAGAAGGAGTTTGATAAGGCGTTCGTGGATGTTGACCTCTTGCTGGGCGAGATAGACCCTGACCAGGCCGACATCACGTATGAGGGCCGCCAGAAGATGACCAGTCTGAGCTCCTGCTTCGCACAGCTGTGTCATAAAGCGCAGACCGTCAGCCAGATCAACCACAAGCTGGAGGTGAGTCGGTGACTGCCGCAGCGTCCCCTGACCGGCAGCAGCGTCCCCTGACCGGCAGCGGCGTCCCCTGACCGGCAGCGGCGTCCCCTGACCGGCAGCGGCGTCCCCTGACCGGCCGCCGTTGCTAGGACAACACATTGCTTTGGTTGTGATGTGTACCTGCAGACAGTGAGTGACATAGTATCGTTACGCGTGTAGAACTTAAAGGGAACCCGTCAGATGTCTGCACCCCACACCATTAATGACTGTGTGACCCCAAGTGATGCTCCAGTAATGAGAAATCCTATACCTGTATGTGTCGGGCATTAGGGGGCCGTGCACTTCCAGCTCCTCAGCCCCTGCTGTATTCCCGCCTCACACCACTCTCCTCTGGTTTATTGGTAGATGGTGGGCCCTGATACATGGCAGGAAATACAGGGTGAGGCGGAGGAGCTGGATCTCTCTCATTTTGATTGTTTCATGCCTTGACACAGCGTTCCCTGTGCTCCGAACACCAAAGGATGTCTACTTCGGTGAGCTGCACTTTTTTCTACTTCGTTAGGTGTATATAGCTGTGTTTGTGTGGTAAATAAAGACACAGCCATAATAAAGTCTTTTATTAGAAATAAGACTAAACACAGTTTTCCATTTTTATTTAAAAATAACAACTATAGGATTAGTAATCGGTGTTTTATAGATGCCTCTCCGTTACTAATCCGTGGGCTTGATGTTACCTGACAATACAAAGGTGACATCAACCCTACAAATATTAACTCTACTTACCACTGCTATAGGGCAAGTGGGAAGAGCCGGGTAAGGTGCCAGAATTGGAGCATCTAATAGATGTGCCTTTTCTGGGCAGCTGCGAGCTGCTATTTTTAGGCTGTGGACATGCCCGACTAGAGGGTGCCGTCTCGCTCAATACGAGTGTAAGTTCAAGTCCTCTGCCTCTCTGAAGAGACAGTGTGTATAATTTCCCAGAGAAGCATTGCATGGCTTATAAGCCTCCTTATCCTGGCATCTCAGACACGTCACTCTCCATAAGGGTAGGTGCAGAGGAGCGCATAATCAGTCCGAGTGTGAGCTGACAAAACCTAAGATCACACCTAGACCAATCTTATGCTATGTGGCCATGCACGTAGCATGGTCAGAGGAAAAAATAGCTGCATGCCTGAGTTTGATCCAGTGTTTGGCCATACAAGTCAGACCATGGGAAACTTCGGGCTGCACCCTGATTACTTCTGAGCGAAGTCTGATTTTCGCTACCTGACAGATTGGAGAAGATGGAAGATTTATTCTCTCCTCCTCATCTGGGAGAATCATATCACACTGATCAGAGTATGAATAGCTGAATGAACCCGGTTCTTTTGGATGAGAGAATACACGGGTGTCTGCAGCTAGCCTAAGTAGAAGTGTTACCCCTTAGACCCCCTGGATACTCCTCCAAAGAGCAGGCAGTACTTGTTTTTCAGTCCTATTTGATGCTATCACTCTGGTCTATCATATTGAAAGGGCTCCCCCCACTATAACAGCTGGTTGTGCCGGACCCCTACCACTAGCTCATCATCAGACCTGTTACTTTGGAAATAAAGCAATCGCAGAAAATGCAATAATGAGCTTGTGGCTGGTCATTCATAGTAGATGTGATAGCCTGGCTCTGTATGCTCACCTCCCTGTCAGCTTCTGCAAGGTTTCTGCCGTTACACAGATTTTAATTGTATGAAGCAGTGCTGAAGTATAAAGCATGCTGTATGGATTGCTGCACCTCATAGTGGTTTCCTTGGAGAAGAGTTAAAAACCATCCTGGAAATAAATATTGGCCTAACTACTTAATTTCTGATGTCTGCCAGAAGCAAGTAAAGGATTGGTTTCTACGGCCAAGACGAGCGTTATGTGTCTACAAGCCGAGCTGCACCATCATTTGGTTGGGGGTCGCATGTGATTTTGATGGTATGAAGAAGTTGCTGCCTTGTTTTGGTTTGCTTCGGTCCCGTGTTGGCAGTCACCTGGACTGTTATGTCTCGGCCGGCTTATCGTCGCCTGTAGTACTGTCACCACGTGCATAATAATCCAGGATCGACCTTGTGATTTTGATGTTATTGGACAGAGTGCTTTTCCTCGCTATAAATGGTTGATTGTCCAGAAGCGTAACTTCTCACATCAGTTATACACATAAAAGGACATTGACATTGGAATCTTTCGAAAGTATGAATCCAGTTCTCAAAACTCATTATCCATGTTTCTGGCTCATTTCATTATTTCTTTTGATGAGCCATGAAGTGTAAATTATCGCTGATACTTCTTGCTTTATAGATGGCAGCAAACAATGTAATTGTCTTTTTGGGGCAGCACACTCTAGGGTATGTGCACACGCTGCGGATTCTGCTGCGTTTCCGCAGCGTTTTTGGCTCTGCAGAAACGCAGCAGATTTTGCTGCGTTGTACAGTACCTTTATTTCCTATGGAAATAAAAAAAAAGCTGTGCACATGCTGCGTTTTTTTCCGCGCGGTTTTGCTGCGGTTTACAATCCGCAGCATGTCAATTGTTTGGTGCAGAAACGCTGCGGTTTTACACCTCATCCATTATGAGGTGTAAAACCGCAGATAATCCGCAGATGAACCGCAGAAAAACCGCAGCACTTTGTCCTGCGGATTTCCTGCGGTTTTCTCTACAAAATCCGCAGAGACTAAAAACTACGTGTGCACATACCCTTAGGCTGTATGCACACGCTGCGGATTTTGCTGCGGTTCCGCAGCGGTTTTGGCCGCTGCGGACCCGCAGCAGTTTCTGCTGCGGTGTACAGTACAATGATTCCCTATGGGAATCAAAAACCGCAGTGCAGACGGTGCGGAATTTTCCGCGCGGATTATCTGCGGTTTTCAATCCGCAGAAAGAATTGACATGTCAATTCTTTCTGCGGATTCTCCTGCGGTTTGCCATCTCCTCCATTGAGGAGATGAAAAACCGCAGGGCAAAACCGCAGAGCAATCCGCAGCGGTTTCACCTGCGGATTGTACAAAATCCGCGCGGATGAATCCGCACCTAATCCGCAGCGTGTGCACACAGCCTTATGCTACTCCAAACTGCAATCTGTATGCGGAAAATCTGGATTCAGCATTTGCTGAGAAATGATGGCAACTAAATACTGCAGGGCGTATTAAGGATACCCTGGTTCTCCAGCTTCTCACACTAAGTGGGCTTCCTCAGCCCCTGGTCCCTTGATGTGTAATTGTGTTGTGTGGTGATGGGTCATTGTGTTATAGTGTGTGCTGTACATTTTTTTTAATAAAAACTTGGTAAAGTTCTGAAATGTCCTATAAATCAGGGTTCCCCAACTCCAGTCCTCAAGGCCCACCAACAGACCATGTGTTCAGGATTTCCTTTTGTATTGTACAGGTGAAGCAATTATCACCTGAGCAATACTAAGGAAATCCTGAAAACATGATCTGTGGTGGGCCTTGAGGACTGGAGTTTTGGGAACCCTGCTATAAGTGACTGTTCTGTTCCAGATGTAAGGATCTCATGTTACTCCATGCTAATTCTCCTAGATCTCTCTGCAGCATTCAACAATGTGGATCATCAGCTCCTCCTCACTATGCTCCTCTCCATCGGCCTCAAGGACACCGTTCTCTCCTGGTTCTCCTTCTATCTCTCTGACCGCTCCTTTACTGTATCTTTTGCTGGCTCCTCCTCTCATCTTCCCCTTACTGTTGGGGTTCCTCAAGGATCGGTTCTAGGCCCCCTCCTCTTCTCTTTGCATACCGCCCCTATTGGACAAACAATCAGTAGATTTGGTTTCCAGTACCATCTCTATGCTGATGACACCCAATTATACGCTTCTTCTCCTGACATCACACCAGCCTTTTTAGAAAACACCAGTGATTGTCTTACCGCTGTCTCTAACATCATGTCCTCACTATATCTGAAACAGAACCTGTCAAAAACTGAACTCCTTGTGTTTCCTCCCTCTACTAATGTACCTATGCCCGACATTGCCATTTCCGTGTGTGGTTCCACCATTACTCCCCTGCAACATGCCTGCTGTCTTGGGGTCATACTTGATTCAGAGCTTTCATTCACACCTCATATCCGGTCACTGGCTCGCTCTTGTTATCTGCATCTCAAAAACATTTCTAGCATTCGACCCTTTCTTACATTCCACTCTGCAAAATTCTTACTGTTTCTCTTATCCATTCTCGTCTGGACTATTGTAACTCTCTACCAATCGGTCTCCCTCTTACCAAACTCTCCCCTCTCCCAATATTTCTTGAATGCTGCAGTCAGGATCATATTCCTCACCAATCGTTACACCGATGCCTCTACCTTGTGCCAGCCCTTACACTGGTTACCCATCCACTCCAGAATTCAGTATAAACTTATAACCCTCACCCACAGAGCACTCCACGGCTCAGCACCACCCTACATCTCCTCCCTCGTCTCAGTCTACCACCCTACCCGCGCCCTCTGTTCTGCTAATGACCTGAGGTTAGCATCCTCGATAATCAGAACCTCCCACTCCCGTCTCCAAGACTTTTCACGTGTTGTGCCCATTTTTTGGAATGCACTACCCAGGTCAATACGATTAGTCCCCAATCCCCACAGTTTTATGCATGCACTAAAAACGCATTTGACCAGACTGGCCTATCACCTCAACACATTAACCTAACTATCCCTGTGTGGCTCATTCAAAATCTTTTACCATAACCAGGCACTGTAGTAATGGCACCGTGCATGAAGGAGGGCACTGTAGTAATGGCACCGTGCATGAAGGAGGGCACTGTAGTAATGGCATCATGCGTGAAGGAGGGCACTGTAGTAATGGCATCGTGCGTGAAGGAGGGCACTGTAGTAATGGCATCGTGCGTGAAGGAGGGCACTGTAGTAATGGCATCATGCGTGAATGAGGGCACTGTAGTAATGGCATCATGCGTGAAGGAGGGCACTGTAGTAATGGCATCATGCGTGAAGGAGGGCACTGTAGTAATGGCATCATGCGTGAAGGAGGGCACTGTAGTAATGGCATCATGCGTGAAGGAGGGCACTGTAGTAATGGCATCATGCGTGAAGGAGGGCACTGTAGTAATGGCATCATGCGTGAAGGAGGGCACTGTAGTAATGGCATCATGCGTGAAGGAGGGCACTGTAGTAATGGCACCATGCATGAAGGAAGACGCTGTAGTATTAGTAAGGACTGAGATGATATTTTCTCACCCTGCAGCCATGGCTGTTGGTAATATTTGATCTTGTGTGCGAACAATACAGGTAGCTATGAATACAATTATCGCTCTCTTCCTATACACACAGTACACTACACTTATACCTAGCAGCAAAGATCTCTAGGGCACATAACATGGATCTTTTTTTTTTTTTCGGATACTGTGGAGGATTGTATTCATAGAATTATATAGATCTGCTCAGTTTAGATATCTTGTGGTAACAACTTAACAGAAGAGAAATTGTGACAAATCCTTATGCTAATTTTATTCCATGTTATAAGACCAGTCTGGAAAGTGCTAATAGTTTCCTTCTCATTTCAGATTGTAGGTGTTTTTTTAATAGTATGAGCAAAGTTATTTTATGGAAAGAGGGCGATGTGCACATACACAGTGGGTGGGATTTGATTTTATATATTTTTTTTAAAATGTCATCATATGTGTTTAAGAGGCTTTCAGACAGGAAAAATAACACTTAAAAGCTTGTAAGAAGTCATAATTCCTGGGTCTCCTGCGGATTTTAACTTCCTGCTCTAGGCATGACATCCGTGAACCCCTGCAGCCAATCACTAAAAAAGAGAAAAAAAAACAATAATTCTGCCAGTCAGATGTCCACTTCTAAAATCCCAAAGAGATCATTCCAAAGATATATATGAATCCAGGAAATGAGTGACAGCTAGATATGATGGGGCTGGGTTGTGGTGACCTACGGCCATGTGCACACGTTGCAGATTCTGCTGCGGATCCGCAGCGCTTCAGGCTCTGCGGGTCCGCAGGAGATTTTGGTGCGTTGTACAGTACCATTGCTATCAATGGTAAACTGAAAAACGCTGTGCACATGCTGCAGATTTTTTCGCTGGTTCAAATCCGCAGCATGTCAATTCTTTGTGCGAAATCCGCAGCAGTTTCACACCTTCACCATTGTACAGGTGTGAAACCGCAGGGCGAAACTGCAGGCTAATCCGCAGGTCTTTTGACCTGAGAATTTACCTGCAGATTTTTCAAAATCCGCAGCACCTAAAACTACTTGTGCACATAGCCTAGCGCTTGCTACAGAAGCTAGAAAATATTGTACTTTGCTAATATGAAAAAGTCCTGAAGTCTGTTGCTGCCTTGTCATGACCGTTGGATTACATAAACTTAATTAACTGTCTGGTTGGCTTCTTATTGCCACAATACTCATGATCTATAGATTACTATTTCTTTGGTGTTTATTGCATATTAAAATGGCAACTTAGATTTTTCACATGTATAAAAAAATTCATGTTACTTACAAGTACCCAAAATAATGGAATTAATATTGCAACCTGCTGTGCTTAGAGCCTCAAGTAGCTATGTTAAAGTAAAAAAATGGGGGAAAAACATGTTTGACCCTGATTAATGTAAGAGCGTCTGATTTGCCATAGAGACATGTGAGAAGTTTAGCATTCTGTGTCCCGGTGTTTGGAGAAGTGCAGAAGAGTGCCCGTGAGACCCTGATTCCAGCTTGGTGTTTTGAACTTGATGACTGGTTTGATGGAGTAAAATATCCCAGATTCTTTCAGCCGCCCACATTTGACATAATATGCGCCACCTATGAGCGCTCTTAACCACATTCTTCAAAAGGCTGGCTTAGCGGGACGGCAGTAAAAACGCCACAGTTCACAATGTCTGCACAACTACAAGATACACACAGATTTTGTGATATTTCAAGCATTTTTTTGCCAGAAAACTCAAAATCTGCTTCTTGAGTCTGCCTAATAGACTATGGCATGGCAAAAGTTTCCTGAATGTAAAGCTACACTTTAATGTGGTATCCCTATCTCAGGAAAACCAGATTCACACAGCAATGTTTCCTGGCCTGAGTATGGACGTAAAGGTTTTTTTCAATGCAGAACATTGTGTACTGTGGTCAAAACAACCACTGTAAGATCGACCCTACAGTAAATATCCTTTACATTAGTTTTTAGCTTTTGCTGCAAGCACTTGTTCTTCCCACCTGAAAGTAAGAAGTGACTTTAATCCTACATCCACAATATGTTGAAAACCCCCACACATAACCTTGGCTATGACGCATGGGGGGCCTTCTTGGATGCTGTACTGCAGAGCTACAGAAAGAACACAGTGTGATACATGAAGCAATGTTAGTGGCAGTAGTGTTACAGTTGTTTTTATTGTGCACTATGTTGCGGTGAGCTGGGGCTCTGCGCAACAGTGAATAGAAATGCTCTTATTAATAATGCATGGGCATTTTTTCTGTTCTGAACTGTGATATTCTTGTGGTCAGTCGTTTTCTTTTCACACAGCAGAACTCTGCTGGGCAGGTTTTTCTTGAAGGTTAATGTTTTACATGGCTGGTTGTACGCACCTAGCAGATAATCATTCCTTGATCCTGTTCTTCCAGAAACCGTGCTTTTACAAGAAGATACAGTACACGTTGGCAGTTTTTCAAGTTATTGTCTTCCAACTAAGGCTACTTTCACACATCAGGTTTTCGGCGTCAGGCGCGATCCGGCGTCGTGCCGGAATGCCGGATCCGGCAAATGTTTTGTAAAACCTGATGTGCCGGATCCGGTTTTCTGCCGGATCCGTCTTGTTCTTGACAGACAAAACCGGATCCGTCTCATCCGGTTCATCCGTTTTTCTATCCGTTTTTCGACGGATTACGCCGGATCCGGTTTTTAAAATTGACCCTTGTGGCCTTCCAAACGAGATTGGCTACTGGAAAACTATATATAGCATGTTCCTACAGCCCTTCTTTGACAGGTTGTAGAGAAGAAAGTGCAGGTTGGAGAGAAGAGCAAGTTACTGGCGAAGATGGATGTTGTCATTGGAAATATTACCACTAGAAGTTCTGTGACGGTTTCAGTAATGAGGGACAATTTTGCACTATACTTTGTCACCTCAAGGCAGAGTACACTGGCAGGATGACAGAGTGTGAAAGATTTGTGCCCAACCAAACTTGTGTACCTTCTGGACCAACAGTATATACCTTTGCCAACCAAAGTTGGCTATCTTGTCATGGTCTTACTATTTTTAGCTTTAGGCCACAGGTGTGTACCTGGTTGTGTTTTATGCAAAGTATTTCACCTTTTAACAAAAGTTGTGTACATTGTTAGGAAATCACCAACAATAAACACAACTTTTTAGGTGAAATACTTTGCTTCAAACACAACCAGGAACACAACTGTGGCAAAAAGCTAAAATTTACCCACAGTTATATACCTGGTTTTGAATACCTTTTTACCTTTGATATACCCTGTATTTAACCTTTTTTTTAAACATAGTTCGCCGCAGAAAGAAATGACAGACAACCATTGTGAAACGATAATTTAACTTTTATTTAAATTTTTTTTTTTTTTTGTAAAATGTTTTTAAAGTGCAAAAAACTTTTTTAATAAAGGTTTTAAACCCAATGGGCATTTTTATTAAAAAACACACATTACAAATCTGTGTAGTGTGGGGTGGAAATACTGCTGGAGGGGCTGCGGGACACTTCGACACTGGGTGTGTGGAGAGAGGACTGGGATCGTGGTGGGGAAGGAACAGTTAGAGGTGAAGGTGTGGAAAAAGCTACAGAATGGGTGGAGATGTGGGAGGCAGAAGAGGTGGTGGGCGGTGGAGTGGAGGGTTGGGCAGGGACTGTAGGAGCAGATGATGTTGATGGAAAGTTGTATGGGGAAGGAGTTTGGTACGGGGAAGGAGTTTGGTACGGGGCAGGTTGCTGGAAGTGGGGAGATGTCTGGTACTGGGGAGGTTGCTGGTACTGGTGAGGTTGCTGGTATGTAATAGGAGGGGGAGGATGGAAAGTGGCTGGAGGGGGTGCAGATGTAATAGGAGGGGGAGGATGGAAAGTGGCTGGAGGGGGTGCAGGTGGAGGAACTACAGTGGTGGGAGGTGGAGGTTGGGAGGTAACCTGCTGTAGAGCACCGTGGCACGAATGCATTACATGCATCTGCTGGGTAGGAGATAGTGTTGCCATGCGCTCCACAACAGACCTGAAAAAGGTGTGGTTTGGCGAAGATCTTGCTTCTGAATGCATGGTTTGCAGAAGTGTCTTCACCTCCAGAATGCTGGAGTTGATCTGCTGAAAGCCTGCGGAGATTTGCTCTGACAAGACTTTTAGACAGTTCTGGAAAGATGCATTCAGATGCAAGAACTCTGGCGCATAACTCTTTTCCTGACCCCTCTGCCGCTGCCGCCCAGTACCCGCAGGTGTACTAGAGGTGGCAGGGGCAGAAGGGTGGGGTAAAGGGAAAGCGATCTCCTCACCAGCAGCTTCATGTAATGTAGGCGGCCACGATGCTCCTGTGCTGGTGGATGGGACAGATGGGTCGAATGTGTGGGAAGGCTGGGAAGGTGCAGATGTACCGGGGCGGTCGAAGTGTCCCTCAGTGCCGGTCTCCTCAGGGATCGCCTCAGAAGGGTCCAATCGTGCAGGCTCCCGAGTGCTGCTCACCGTGCTGTGGAATAAAGAGAAAAAAAAACAATTAAAATACTGACATGGTATGGCCCTGGCTGAAAAAAAAAAAGTTACATCTAACATTTTTTTTCACATGTGGTGTGTAATATTTACCTTCTGGTGAGCATTGTTTCCCGGAGGAACGACAGGGCTTGTGCGTACTTGTACTTGCTCCTGCGTCCTCCAGATCCACTCGGGGCCCGCATCTCTTTATTGAACTCCTTTTTGAAACGATCCCTCACAGACCGCCACCGATTCACAATTCTGTTCCCTGAAACGAGAAAGGAGTGGTTAGTATACAACATCAGTGTTTCACAAACTCCAGTCCTCATGGTCCCCAGGGGTCATGTTTTCAGGATTTCCATAGTAAATAGAAATCCTGAACACATGATCCGTGGGGACCACGAGGACTGGAGTTCGGGAAACACTGGTTTACATCAAGCAACCGGTACTGTATATACTTACGCTCTTTAATCTGGGCCCGAACATCGAGGTCCTCCCAGCGGCCCACAAGGAGCGAACAGATTTCCTCCCAGAGTCGTCGGGTAACGATAAGGTCAGCGTGGCGGCGGTCAGCCATATTCCAGAGCGGCTCCCTTTCTCTGACGAGATCGATGAGGTGGTCCACATCGAGTCCTCCAACCTCACCGTCAGAGTCGGGAGCACGCTGTGAAGGCTGTTAAAGAAAAAGACAAAAATAACATAATTAGCCTCCACAAAAGAAATGAAATAAAAAGTGCAAAAAAACAAAGCAAAAATATTTATACTTACACGCTGGTGACCGCCGCGTTGCTGTCGCCGACGACCCTGGGAGGCACTGCGAGGACCTCTTGGCCGAGCACCAGATTGGGAAGACTAGAGAAGAAAACAAAAAATGTTATGTCTTTGGATGTAGGCATTTGTTTGCTGTGTGTGGTCTGCAGAACATTGTTTTCTATGTGTTGTGTGTAGTGTGATGTTGTGTTTCTGCGTTTGATGCAAAAAACTTACCAATTGTGAGCCCACTCCAGGTGTCTGTCCACCCCTTCCTTCTTCTTCTGGGAGCTCCTCTTCATCTTGTGATTCCTGTTTTGAAATAAAAGTCAATGAATAGACATATATTACAGAGATGATGGATTTTGGAAATAAAAACTTATCGTCAAACGCTGACGATGCGAGGGAGGGCTCCCAGAAGAAGATGTGCTGTCCTGTTGATGGCCAGACTCCATGGCTGTGGGTATTGCTGCTGCTGTTGCTGCTGCCAGTGATGCCATTTCTGCTGCTGCTGCTGCATCTCTTGGGCGGCTGTTGAATAAAGAGAAACAAAGGGCCAATGAATATCTTGATATTCCATGGCCCTAGTTTGGAGGAATGGGGGATTTGATAATTACCGTCTCTCATCTGCTGCTGGACTCCCCTCCTCAGCATGTTCCATTTGCTGTTCCATTTGCTGCTCCATTTGGGGTGGTGGTGGTGCTGATGGTGCTGCAGTGGTCTCCTGCCTTCTGCTGCGCTTGGTTGCTTTCTTGGGTGGCATGTTGGGTGTGGCTGTGGGTCCCACTGTCTTGCTTTTATATATGTCTTGTGGGCAGAGCTACTGAGCATGCTCAGACCAAAAAAAACGGATCCGGCCACCGCATCCGGCTTTCGCCGGATCAGGCGCATTGCGGCGCTCATAGGCTTTCATTGTGTGAAAAAGCCGGACGCGCCGGATCCGGAGGGTCCGGCTTTTTCGCCGGAGACAAAAAACGTTACAGTAGCCGTTTTTTCCAGACGCCGGATCGCGACACATTGCCGGATCCGGCGAAAACCGGATGAAACGCATGGCCATCCGGCGCGATCCGGCGCAAATGCAAGTCAATGGGGGGGAAACCGGATCCGGCATTGCATTTCGCCGGATCCGGTTTCTGTCAAAAGCGCCGGATCACGCCTGACGGCGAAAACCTGATGTGTGAAAGAGGCCTTAGAAACACTGATCAATTAAGACTTTTTGCCTTCCTTTACTTTCTATTTTGCTTGGACCTAGTAACTTTACTGGTGATTTTAGTTTTAATGGCAACCTGTCCCAACCACACGGGCTGTGCACATTTTCCCCTCTGAAATGCTCCATTGTTTTAGATAAAACATAGTTTGATAAGCTGACTGTCAATCATCTGGGACCTGACTAGTCCGTCACGGCCCCCTAGCCCACTTCAACTGATTTTCTTGTCTCTCCCATGTTTGGGACGGCTGCTCCCAGTTCTAATTGACTTGACAGGTTTCTCCCATACATAGACAGCTTGGGAGGGGAAATGTCAGTCAGGGGCCTCACTCAACTTATAAGGTAATAATAATAATCTTTATTTTTATATAGCGCTAACATATTCCGCAGCGCTTTCCAGTTTGCACACATTATCACCACTGTCCCCAATGGGGCTGACAATCTAAATTCCCTATCAGTATGTCTTTGGAATGTGGGAGGAAACCCATGCAAACACGGGGAGAACGTAAATAAATAAAAAGGACAGATATGTAATAAATGAGGTGATTTTAGATGACAACATCCTTTTAAACGTCTGGTCTCATCATTTACACATTAACATGTAATAGAAATCAGAAAATCCACAAAATGCATATCCATAACAGAAAGAAATTGATATGTTTCAGATTTCAAAATTGCAGTCAGGTCAGTTTACGAAGTGTTAAAAAAAAAACCATGGGGAATGAAATCTGTATTGATCCCACATGCCTTGGACCTGTAAATATGCTGCGGAAAATAAGTGTACCAAATACTCATCGGGGTAACTTGGCCTAACATGTATTTTAACAAGCCCAACCATTTGAAAATCTTTACAAAAGATCACAAATAAATGTATTTATTTTTTTTTTGTGAAGGCCCAGCTTGTGGACTTGAAATCTGAGCTGACGGAGACTCAGGCAGAGAAGGCAGTTTTGGAGAAAGAGGTTCATGATCAACTGTTACAGCTCCATGCGGTCCAACTACAGTTACATGCCAAGACGGGCCAGAATGTTGACTCTGGCGCCATCAAAGCCAAACTGGTAAGTCCTATTGCTATATTGTCATTCTGGCTTTTGTTGTTTGCTTCTGCGCGGATTTAGCAAAATGGCAGCTGATGGCTGACATTTTTCTGAACCATAAAGGACCATCAAAAAGTAAAAAAAAAAAACAAACAAACTATACTCCTCACAGCTCACTTCTCCAGCTCCTCACAGTCACCCTTGCAGGCCTCATAACAGCTGGAAATTTTGTAAGAAGATGGATCTGAGGATGCGAAGGGGACCAAATGGATGATGTGTGGGGCAGGAGAGGTGAGCGGTATGGAGAAATATAAGTGTTTTATTTATTTTTACATTCTTTGTTAATTATGCTCTGGGGTCTGGTAAGACCCAAAAGCGTAATAAGGGACATAAAATTTGTGAATCGAATTTCCCGGGAAAATTTGCTC
Organism: Dendrobates tinctorius; assembly: GCF_039654945.1. NCBI lineage: Eukaryota > Metazoa > Chordata > Amphibia > Anura > Dendrobatidae > Dendrobates > Dendrobates tinctorius. Next base: position 61,095,440 of record NW_027361714.1, read on the forward strand.
AAACAAGTGAATTTGAATTCTGCCAGATCTGCTCATCTCTACTTGGCACTGCAGCTCAATTGCAGGCTACATTTCATTGTGGAGGTTTACGGGGGTCCGAGCACCACCAATGATGGCCTGTCCTAATGAGCATCCCTTAGTTAAAACGTTTAAACCACCTTTTTAAGGTAACACGTGATTTCCTATTATGACATTGGAAGGAAGGCCAAAGTATTGTTGAAAATCTAGATATACATCTCTTCTAATCTGATGTCTTTCTTCTTGCTCTAAGTCTGTCCCTAGTATGGAAGTACTGGTGAGTAATGCATGATTTTGTCTTTCAATGTGATTCTATAGAATTGCTAAAGATTCTTCACATCATTAGTTCCTGATTTTAAAGCAAAAATAAAGGGTACCTATCATTTTAACATAGCTTATATAGTTAAAAAACTACAGCAAAACCAGCAGTTTCCTATCGGGGTGTTGCGGAGGGCAGTAACTGCTAGGCTTTTGGTGTATCCACCTGCAATAGTAAATGTAACAGGTAATCTCATTACTGTAGTGCAGAGACCAGATGACTTGTAGTCCACCACCATTCAGATGGCATCTGCAGGGTTTTCCCATCGTGTAGTTGTTGGCACTCATCTGTTCTGTTGCGGTAGCCGCTTTTCTAGGGGTGACATCAGGAGGTGAAGCCGTACTGGTTTGCACCTTTTAGTTCTTGTCCCAGATGGTAAACTTATGAACATGATGACAGAATAATAACTTGTTGGCAGTCTCTGAGAAGCTATTATGAAACGTTCACCCAAGCGTGACTGAGTGCATTGTTTCTGCTATTCAGGGTCTGTCTGACACTTCATATACCAGGATCTGTTCACGTCATGTTCTGCAGTCTAGGACACTAATCCGCGATTGCAGTGCTGTGGTCTGACTAACCGGCGTGAGCTGTCCTTTCTCTCACTTCCCACTACGTGTTTATCAGCATGTTCACTTCTATTTCACCCAATGTAAATATTACAATGGTACGCCATGCATGCCAGTCACTGCATAAACCAATGGACAGGTGATCATGGGGCAGTTAGGAAATCAGCGAACCTGACACCTGATGTATGCTGCCCAATCCGTGGCACTGGCTGTATGATCTCAGCCAGGTATGAAATGCTGCGGCGTTTCAGAGAAAATGTACTTTCTCGTTCATCTTATTGGGGGACGTAGTAACCGTGAATCTGCTGCCACCTCAAAGCTGACACTATTAATGCAACTAATTGAAAACTGGCTCTTGCCCTGCAAACTGTAACCTACCTGCTGGCACCAGGCTACCTTCCCCTAAGCTTAAATCTCTGCCTTTTCAGTGAATATTGCTCTCCCTTCTTTAGGTATTTAGGTGGATGTAGCCAGAAGCTTGGCAGCTCTACCCATCACTCAAAACTCCATTCGAATGCTTTAGGGTCATCCCGGTATGCTGTGGGTGAGGTCCTCCCACCTCTAGGGCTATCTTTGCCCGCTGGATGAGATCAGACATTAGTGAGGCTTATAGGGCAGGTGCCAGTGCTCCCCCATTCAGGGTTAGGGCACACTCCGTGTGTACTGCAAGAGCTTTCCGGGCAGTTCATTGCCAGGTAAGGCATTCATTTGCTCATTGGTGCATACTTTTTCCATGTTTTACTGGGTCCACACCTTGGTTTAGCAAGCAGATCTGGGAAGGAAGTTACTGCAGGAAGCAAATGGTCAGGAAAACGCATGAGCAACAGTGGAAAACGTTCTCTGGTAACTGTATAATGTTTAAGGGGTTCCCACCCCTGGGACAGCTTGGGGTGTCCCATGGTTACTGCGTCCTCCAATAAGACAAATGAGGATTTTTGACTCAGCGTAAAGTCTTTCTCTGTGTAGGAATACAACTTGCTGTTCAGATGTTCAGGCTTTTTAAATATTTCATGCTATTAAGGAATTCAAGTGTTTCAAAGAAGTAACATGTTCACTCTTCTGGTGCTTTCCTCTAGGAAGACACTCCATGCTTTACAATACATGTCAATGGGCAAAAAATAAAAACTGGCTTGCTCTTCCTTTAATGGATTTAAAAATGTTTGAAAAATAGCATTACAAAAACTGCTGAAAAAAACGCCCAAAAGGCTTTTGGGAAACAACAACAAAAAGGAAGTCTGACCACTGGAAAAAGATGCCGTGTGAATGTTTCTGAAGTGACATCCCATAAGGAAATCCCCATTAGTAGTCTTTTATCGAAGAGCAGTCTCCATAGCGAACATCTGTATGCCAATACAGTAGTGACGTGCTCTCGTGTATATCCTTTGGGCAGGTGTATCGTTTAAACATTAGTGTACATTTTGTATGTTTTGTAGGATAAAAAAAACTTTCCTTTTTTCCATATTGTTAAAAAGAGATACTGTCAGCTGCTAAAAGGCAACACTTTTTAATGTCTGCTCTGTGAATTGTTGATACATTTGACATATGTTCTAGCCTAGGGCGTAAATCGGACACATCCTGCAATTTTAAGTCGGCCTAGTAAATGGACCATACGGTACTTTTACAGCCTCTACACATGCAGCGGTTCCCCTGGCACTGCCTCTGTTAGTTCCAAGGATACTATATTTTTTTTATTCATTTTTTTTTTTAAAGCCAAAAGCCTTCTTTGCATTTATCATGTCTTTTATTCAATGTTTTTAATGCAGGAAAAGGAACTGGAGGCCAGCAAGAAGGAAAAGGTGAAGGAAGCACAGCTGGAGGCTGAAGTGAAGTTGCTTCGTAAAGAAAATGAGGCTCTCCGTAGACACATTGCTGTTCTCCAGGCAGAAGTGTATGGAGCTCGGCTGGCTGCTAAATATTTAGATAAAGAGCTGGCTGGAAGGTAAGAGCTTCTATGGAAAAATATGCCCACCATCTGTTAACATAAGTTGAAGAAATAATGTTTTTTTTCTACTATGTATTACTGCCTTGAGAGATCTGTCTGCTGGTGGCTGATCAAGAATAGTCCTTTTTTTTTTTTTTTTTTTTCTCCGTCCATATTTCCCAAGACAGTAAGTTCGATCTGCAACTTAATATACATCCTTTGCTGGAGATGGTTAAGGGCAAATTCATGATCTGGGGTAAACTTCCATTGTCTGTGGCTGGACGTATTAATTTAATTAAAATGATATTACTCCCCAAGCTTAGTTACTTTCTCCAACATAGTTCTGTAGTGGTGCCCAGATCCTTTTTCGCTAATCTGAATTCCCAGATCACATCTTTCATATGGGGGAAGACCAGGCCCAAACTCAAACTATCCACTTTGCAGAGACCTAAGAAAGGAGGGGGGGCGGCGTTACCCGATTTCTTTCTGTATTATTTGGCCGGACAGGCCAAAGCCATAAGCACATGGATGTCCGGTGGTCACCTTCCTAATTCTGAGGGTCATCTACTTCATACTGCACAGGTTGGTTGCCCGTTGGGTTTTTTGGAAATGAGGAAAATAAATGTCCCACGGTTGTTGCCCCTGCTTCGTCTGGCACGGTTGGTGTGGAAACAGATTAAAAGGGTGGTTGGATTTGAGGATATCATAGCTGAGATGCCTCTGTGGAATAATGGTTACCTTCCAGCGTTACTCAAACACCCATCTGCTGAATTTTGGGCTCAATATAATGTTTACATGATAGGCGATCTGTATGATCGTGGAACTCTGGTATCTTTTGAACAACTGCAAGTTAATCGCAATGTCCCGAGATCCCAGTTTTTTCGGTATCTACAACTGAGGTCAGCTATTCAATCGCATATAAGATCTGTAGGTACAGACACTGTTATTTCGTCTTTACCCTTGATAGGGATCCTTAAGTCCCAGGGCCCCCAAGTTCTCATCTCCTCTCTATATACATATATGCTGTCGGTGGGGACAGGACCTGCTATAGACTCTGTTAAGAAAAAATGGGAGAGGCTCATTCCGAATGCGCAAGGAGAAGAGTGGGAAGAAATATTAGAGTCCTCAATTAAGGTGTCTCCATCTGTTAATAATAGGATGATACAATTATATATTATAAATCAATCCTATTTAACTCCAACTCGACTCTTTAAGATGGGCCGATACCAATCATCGGAATGTTTGAGATGCCATTCAATAGATGCAGACTTTATCCATATGATCTGGTGCTGTCCTGTCGTTGCACAATATTGGAAGGAGATATCATTATTAACATCCTTGGTACAAATTCCTGTTCCCCTTGAACCGCTGATCTGTCTGTTTGGGGTCTGGGATGATGAGACATGGGATCAATATGTTGGGATTTTTCTTCGGGAGACATTGTTTATGGCGCGAAAGGTACTGGCATTGCGGTGGATGGGAGGTTCATCCCCGTCTCTTGGGTCCTGGGTAAATTTAGTGAACTTGATCATCCCATATGAACGCACACTATATCAAAATAGAGGGTGCCTGGGTAAATTAAAAAAGATCTGGGAGAGGTGGAATTCCTCTCACCTTACTTTGCAGAGTGGAGATGTCACATAATAAAGGATTAATGGTGTGGAAGTAGGCTGCGGAATAGTTTAGTTTAGGTTTATGTTTTTTGTAGATGTGGCTTAAGTCAGGCAGATCTCATTATTCAAGTAATAACACAAGACCATTGTGATCTAAATGACATTATATTTTGTTTTATTCTGTATACAACTGGTATGCACATTTTGCTTTATATTTTCATATCGTATGAACATATATATATTTTGTATTATGTTTAACGTTATTTACCAGTATGTGTATTGTATACCTGTTTATGACTTTATAAACAAATTAAAAAAAAAAAGAATTGTCCTTTTCACATACTCTAAATTCTACATGATGGCAGAATAATACTTGGCTATAGTTCATGATGTGTTTTTTTTTGAGTGAGCAATAAGCTATTCTTAATAGTAGTTCCCATAGCTTCCATGACACTAAATAGCGGCGTAACAACTGGTCGCAGCTATGACCAGGCCCTGCCCACGCCAACAGAAACTTCAACTGGATGTGCTTCCTCAGATTCACATCCAATTGAAGTGTATTGCAGCGCACAGACACATCGGGTCCCCACGCCACAATGCACACTGCTGGCAGATGAGAGGCCAGCAGCTGATGACGGGGTGCACGTGACGGGGAGCATGGCCGTGACGTCACACGCTCCCCTCGCACACTGAAGTCAGCTGCCTGCTTCACAAGAGGACACACATTGCGGGGGATCAAGGGAAAGGTGAGTATTTATTTTAAAAAAATCAGTGGCCATACTAGTACATTTATGAGAATGGGAGTGCATTATACTACATGAATGACTGAGCTTTGCAGCATATAATATATGGAGGACTATGGGGCGATGCATTATACTTCTTCTGTGAAGCCCCATGACTTTTGTGTACGCCCCTGGTCAGTATAATAGTTTTTCTTCTGTACATTTAAGAACCTTGGCAGAACGGGGCTATTAGCAGGATAGGGCCCAGGATAAGGGACATATAGCAGAATGGGCAATATATAGCAGAATGGAGAACATACATAATATTTTTATTCAGGATAAGGTGGGGCTTGGTCCGAATCTTGCACAGTGGCCCATCAGACTCTGGTTAAGCCACTGTTGCTGTATGTATATAATACAGGAATACATGGTTTTCTAAGAGCTTGTCCACTACTCAGACAACCACTTCTTAAGTACTGTATTCTCAACTGAAAAACAAATGACAGATACATCTAGCACAGTTGCTGCGTCTCCCAGTGCTTATGAAATTTTTATGCTACATGACTACTGCAGTCAATTAGTGGCCAATAAACAAAAGGAATTTCTTCCCTAGAATGTCTAAATCGCATTGATGGTAAGTATGTAGGACCAGCAGCCCATTAGTGGCTGAATGCTCACGTGGTGTAACAATGTCATTCAAGTGCTGGGAGACCCTGTGCCAGTGCTAGAAGTTAGTATCTACTATTTTACACTGATGAATATAGTATTTAAAAAGAGGTTATCCATGTAATGGGCAACCCCTTTAATATGCAACATACAACCAAATAACAAAACCTACATGACTGAAAGACTGACAAAAAAAGAGGGCCTTATCTTCAAAGAATTGCGACTAAGGCTGGGTTTATACTGCGTTTAGGCGGTCCGTTTAACGGATTGCGTTACACCGCGGCATAACGCAATGTAACGCTTCCGTTTGCGCTGCCATTAACGAGTGCATCGCTAACGCATGTCATAAGCGGCATGCGTTAGCGATGTGCCGTCATTCTGTGACGGACACTCGGACGCGGTCTGCAGCGTCGGAGGGTCCGGAAGCATCTGCGCTAGCGGTATAGCATAACGCGATAGCGTTATGCAGTAGCGTTAACGCAGGCCGTCAACGCTATGCGCAGAGGTCGCATTAACGCCTGTCTGGGAGTCTATGACGCACAGGCAGGCGAAAAAACGCCTTCAGATTAGTACGATACGTCCACGGGACGCATCGTTCTAAGCTACAGTGGCAGCGAGTTGGACGGAGCTGGGGAAAGGGCAGTATCAGATGTTGCGGAGGCGGAGCGACTCACGTCATCGCGGCGCGCCCTCTGTGCTTGTCTCTGAGCTGAGCCGTGAAGTGGCGGCCGGTCACAGCCAGCGGCGGCCGCAGCCTCCCATCCCCCTCCGCAGTGCTGCCGCCGCCATGTATGTGAGCAGCGCGTCCTCCTCCACACCCCGCCTCCTCTCCCACCGCTCAGGCGACAGCCCCAGCCGGAGCCATCTTTGTTCGTTATGGTAGTCTCCCCTTCCCCCTCAGAGGCTTCTCCAGCTGCGCGGAAGTTACTGCGCCTCCTGGCTCTGCCCCCGGCCTCTGGCCTCACCACTCGGCGTATCCGGTCGGGCAGGGCAGCGTGTTCTGTGGTGTCTGCTGCACTCTCACACCGTGCTGCCTGCTGGAAGTGCCGGGGACAGGAGGCGACACAGCAGCATGAGCCATAGACATACACCTTCTGACTGCACACCCCCCTTCAAGGTTCAGTGGTTTCATCCTCCGCGCCAGAGTTCTGCGTTCTAATCCCTTCAGTACAAGAAGGGCAGGGGTCCGTCCCCGGCGAGGTGCAAGGGCAGGGGTCCGTCCCCGGCGAGGTGCAAGGGCAGGGGTCCGTCCCCGGCGAGGTGCAAGGGCACAGGTTGGCCCTTCTAGCTCGCAGGCTGGCCCGTCCCCTTCTCGTACTGAAGGGATTAGAACGCAGAACTCTGGCGATGAGAACGAAGCCAGCTAGAAGGGCACGGGTCGGGGTCTAGCTGTCTGTGAAGCCGCTGTGGACATGTCATCACTGCAGCTAAAATGCTCTGTCCATCGCAGCTGTGGAGTAACGGACACGTGACCCGCGCGACTGACGTCATTGTGGCGCGCTCTCTCTGTGCATCTCAGCGTGTGTAGTGCAGCGGCGGCTGTACGGACACGTGACCCCCGCGCCCTCTCTCTGCTTCCCAGCATGTGTAGTGCAGCCTGCACGGCTTCAGGACACGTGACCCCCGCTCCGTGCTCCATAGTACCGGCCACGTTCTCAGGGTGAGTGTGCTCGGCTCGCTGTATGACAGAAGTGCCGACTCTGAGTATGCCTTATGACAGAAGTGCCATCTGCCAAACAAACCCTATTGACAATTATGGGATTTGTTTGGCTTCTGTTCTGCTGCCTGCCTGGGACTTTTGGATGGATCTCTGCTGGCCACCCTTTTTTTAATAGCACGGCAATGTATACCCCTGTATGGCCAATTTTAATTCATAGAAATTGCGTAATCCTCCGTGGTGAAAAATGCTCCTCAAAAATATTGGGAGGAGTATTTTTACTCCTCTGAAAAATATGTAGCGCGACCTCTGGCTATGTGTTGAACGGACTGCATTAACCCACTATGAACCTGGCCTAAGAAACAGGAGGTGACAGGTAAGGTTCTTGGGTTTCCAAATCACAGATGAATACCACTATGTATATCATGACTACCAGTTTTGTTTATATTATTTGTGAAATAATAGTTGAGTATGCTCAGAAGTCAGTCTGTTTTCTGTAAAGTGGCTGATCTTTTTTTTTTTTTTTATCATTTAATTGCAGATATGTAAAAAGAGTTCACCATTTTTGTCTTTTTCCATTGATCTCCCCAAAGGGTGCAGCAGATCCAGTTGCTAGGTCGTGATATGAAGGGTCCAGCCCACGACAAGCTATGGAATCAACTTGAGGCTGAAATTCACCTCCACAGACATAAAACAGTCATCAGAGCCTGCAGAGGACGAAATGACTTGAAACGGCCATTGCCAGTGCCTCAAGGGCATGTAAGTCCCTTTTCCTGCTCATTAGCCACTAGGCACATTATATGTGTATATGTACAGTACCGTTCAAAAGTTTAGGGTCACTTAGAAATGTCCTTATTTTTGAAAGAAAAGCACAGTTTTTTCCAATGAAGCTAACATTAAATGATTCAGAAAGAAATACACTCTATACATTGTGAATGTGGTAAATGACTATTCTAGCTTTCCAACAACCATCACTCCTGTGTTCTTATGGTACTTTGTGTTTGCTAACTGTGTAATAAGGCTAATGGATGGTTGGAATACCCTTGAAAACCCTTGTGAAAGTATGTTAGCACAGCTGAAAACAGTTTGGCTGATTAGAGAAACTATAAACCTGACCTTCCTTTGAGCTAGTTGAGAATCTGGAGCATTACATTTGTTCGTTCCATTAAACGCTCAAAATGGCGACAAATAAAGAACTTTCGTATGAAACTCGACAGTCTATTCTTGTTCTTAGAAGTGAAGGGTATTCCATGCGAGAAATTTCCAAGAAACTGAAGATTTCCTACAACGGTGTGTATTACTCCTTTCAGAACAGAGCACAAACAGGCTCTAACCAGAGTAGAAAGAGAAGTGGGAGGCCCCGCTGCACAACTGAGCAACAAGACAAGTACATTAGAATCTGTAGTTTGAGAAATCGATGACTCACAGGTCCTCAACTGGCAGCTTCATTTAATAGTACACGCAAAACGCCAGTGTCAACGTCTACAGTGAAGAGGCGACTTCTGGATGCTGACCTTCCGGGCAGAGGGGCAAAGAAAAAGCCATATCTGAGACTGGCTAATAAAAGGAAAATATTAATATGGGTAAAACAACACAGACATTAAACAGAGGAACACTGGAAAATAGTGTTATGGACAGACGAATCCAAGTTTGAGGTGTTTGGATCACACAGAAGAACATTTGTGAGACGCAGAACAGCTGAAAAGATGCTGGAAGAGTGCCTGACGCCATCTGTCAAGCATGGTGGAGGTAATGTGGTGGTCTGGGGTTGCTTTGGTGCTGGTAAAGTGGGAGACTTGTACTAGGTAAAAGGGATTTTGAATAAGGAAGGCTATCATTCCATTTTGCAACGCCATGCCATACCCTGTGGACAGCGCTTGATTGGAGCATTTCATCCTACAACATTATAATGACCCAAAGCACACCTAGAAATTATGCCAGAACTATTTAGGGAAGAATCAGGCAGCTGGTATTCTATCTGTAATGCCAGCGCAGTCACCAGATCTCAACCCCATTGAGCTGTTGTGGGAGCAGCTTGACAGTATGGTATGCAAGAAGTGCCCATCAAGCCAAACCAACTTGTGGGAGGGGTTTCTGGAACATGGGGTGAAATTTCTCCAGATTACCTCAGCAAATTAACTGCTAGAATGCCAAAGGTCTGCAATGCTGTAATTGCTGCAAAGGGAGCATTCTTTGACGAAAGCAAAGTTTGAAGGAGAAAATTATTATTTCAAATAAAAGTCTTTTTTTCGAACCTTGACAATGTCTGGACTAGATTTTAAATTCATTTGGCAACTCATTTGATTAATAAAAGTATGAGTTTTCATAGAAAACACAAAATTGTCTGGGTGACCCCAACTTTTGAATGGTAGTGTATATACAATATGTCTGTCTGAACGTGTATAATCCCCATGATTGATTTTTGAATTACATGATAATTATTTTTATTAAGTCATGTGAACCACAGCTCCGTTTGTAAATGCGCTAAACATTTGCACTAAATATAAAGGTCCATATCGCTTCAACCGTATGTCACTGTTTTTTAAAAAAAGGTAGCCACAAGAATAAAATAAGAAGCAACTACTGAACACTTGACCTGATGACAGGTTCTCTCTAAATGAACAGTATTGGAAAAATGGAAAAATATATTGCAGCAGTATAAAGCGCATATACACCAATGACCACACAGCCCTTATCAACTTTATTCATTTATGTGATTTTTTTAATGGATTGCACACAGATTTTATTAGCTGTGGGTAATGTTATTCTCAGTGACACCCCTATTATGGCGAAGTGTAAGTCACCTGGCCACTGTAGGAACATTCAGCAGCAGAAATCTTTATATGAATAGGGCTTACCAGATGTGTGTGCCTAGGATAGCCCATTGACGCCCTTTATGCACACATTCATATACTGCAGAGAGAATGGTGAAGCGATAAAGGTTATTATTGCTTGTTGTCTCAGGGATAGATATTGCACTAAGGTATGTGTAATGGCTAAGAATGTTTTAATGTTCAGTAGTTTTCAGACCACATGAGGACTCCAATGATATTCATGATTTGCGAACCCCTGTTCTCCAATCATGGCAGAAGCTCAGGAGGAGCCAACACATAGAGCATACTTAGTGGTCTGCTATGAGGCTGGAATTATTCTGGCTGTATGTCCCAAAGCTTAAAATGTCACATCTCAAGAAATTTTGAACTTCCACACATATGCTACAGGGCACAGAAACAGAGCAGTAGAACCAACCTGACAGGTTTCCTTTATTGACTATGTCCTTTGTATCAAGCTTTCTATGTTTTTTTTATTTTCCTTATTCAGAAGTAAAAATAGAAAACTTCACTACAATCTTTTGTCCTCTGTGACTCATTTCTTTGTGTGAGATCGTAAATGTGGCCTTTTGATTTAGCAGGATCCTGACTGCCTAAAGAAAAGTCAAGGAGTTGGTCCCATCAGAAAAGTAATTTTGGTTAAAGAAGATCATGAAGGACTCGGCATATCAATCACGGTGAGTGTGCATATGTGAGACGGGCGTATTATTGCTCATGGTCTGTTGTACAGCGTCTTAATCAGTATCGTATAAAGAGACCGATGGGCCCTGATGCAAGATTTGGACCTGCCCCCCCCTTTGCATGTTGGTCAGATGTGTGGGCCCGTGTAACGTTCTAAATCCTAGAAGGACATACAAGATGCACCACCTCCTCCATTATGTAGTAATGTCCCCCATCTTGGTGTGAGTGGCTGAAAGTGTTGGCACCCTTGAAATTGTTCTGGAAAGGAGGGAAGGTATTTATCCCAGACAATTATTGCACTTTCTTGTGTTTTGTTATACGCATGTTTATTTCCTTTATGTGTATTTAGAACAGCACAAAAAAAAATTAAAGAAGGCAAATAGGACATAATTCACGCACAACCCCAAAAATAGGCTGGACAAAATTATTGGCCTCTTTCCATAATTGTGGGTGAACAACTTTTTCACCTTCCCCCATGACTTCACCATGGAGAGAGGGGATATGTCCTTCAGGGACAGGAAACCTACAGATAAAAAGGGCGGTACCTCTCCCTCGCTTCAGTTGGATTCCTGTCCCTGATGGGGAACCTTCAGTTTTGCATTCCTGAAGATAGAAGATGGTGTCCAGGCCCGGCCAGACCGGTACACTCAGCAGGGATGCACCTGCCGCGGCTGGTGCGGTGCCCTGAAGCCGCTACTCCTGGGACTGAGAGGTCTTGCAAGGTGAGTAGGAGGGGGGGGGGGAGCGAAGCTGCTGCATCATACTCTGGTGCAGGGTTTCCGGACGTCCTGCCGGCGCATGTGCGGGGACGTGCCGAATTCACCCCCTAATGACGCAGCCGGGGTTCACATGACGAAGAGGAACTTTCGGGGTGAAACTGGGAATAGTACAGAGGACACCAGGCAGGTTTTTCAAATAGAGGGAGCGAGGTGAGATGCTCCCTGCAGCCAGCAGTCCCCTGTAGAATGGATGACAGCGAACCGCCACAGCAGCAGCCGAAGAGAACTTGATTCTTAAAGCAAGCGGAGTGGACGTTCCAGCAGCCATTCCACTCATCACAGCAGATGATCCAGCACCATTGACATGTCTCCGTCCTCAAAAGGCCCTTCAATGGACCTTATTTCTCCTCCAAAACCGGTACCCACGTCTGCGTCTGACTAGTGAGTGATCTTCGTGAAGGTTCACCTTGTAATTGGGATCCCCTTTTCTCTTTCATTATTCAGGGAGGAAAGTGGCTAAAACCAAACACAGAAGTTGCCACATCTGTAACGAAGAGTTACCTGTCACCTGGGATAAGAGATTTTGCCGTTCATTCATAGAACAGGTGTTATGTGAGGAGACCCCAAACTTCGGCTCTGAATTAAGATCAGTGATTAAGTTGGAGGTTGAAAGCACCTTTAGATCCCTCATACAAGGGGAGATACTCAGGGAAGAGAAGGCCAACAAGCACTCCCAATCTGAGTCCTCTAGCTCTGAGGAGAAAGACTCGGATTCATCAGATGCGTCTTCATCCTCAGACGGCGAAGTAGAGGGGCGCCACTGTTTCCCTTTAGGAGAGGTAGAAAGCCTGGTGAGATCCACTATGGGGCTAATAGACTCTTGCCCAGAAAAAACAGTACAGGATAAAATGTTTTGGGGATTGGCGCAGAGAAAATGGAGTTCATTTCCCCTGAACGAAAACATACAAAAGAGAATACGGCGGGCCTTGATGAACACAACAGCTCAGATTTTCAGGTTGGCAGAAAGCAGTCTCCTCTTCCTGATGGCACTCTACATTTGGGGGGTAGAAAATCGCAAGGTAGAATTTTTGATCCGCATTCAGTTTAGACTAAGCGAGTGGGTGCTAAAGGAGTCCATTTTCAAGCAGATTGTGGCAATGTGGGGTCTCCCAATCATAGATCTCTTTGCCAACATCGAGAACACAAAGGTAGACTCCTTTTGCTCCATAGATCCCAGAGGGAACCCTCAGGCTCTAGATGCCTTTAGGATCCCGTGGGATCAGAGCCTGGCTTATGTCCCCCCCCCCCCCCCCCCCCCGGTCATCCTCAACTTAGACATCATCCATACCCAGGAGAACCATCACGATCCTTCGGTATCACCGGAAATCCCGGACTTTTTTCTCAGGAACCGGTGTTCCACCTTCAGGCATGGAACCTACATTAACATCATGATGGAATTTGAAAGGGTGCTTTTGAGGGACAGAGGTTTTTCTCCAAACTTGGTTTCTACCCTACTTCAGAGTAGAAATATTGTCAATACTAGAGGCTATGGTAAAACCTGGGAGAAATTTCTATCCACCTCAGGGGGTTAGAGTCATGGATGGAGTACAAATTATGGCAATCCTGGACTTTCTACGAAAGGGGTTGGAACGAGGCCTGGCTACTAGCATCCTAAAGGTTCAGGTGACAACTCTGGGGGCCTTATTCAATCACGATATAGCCAGTAACCCATGGGTAGCAAGGTTTAATAGAGCCTCCGCAAGATCTAGGTCCATTATCAGCCAAAAATTGCAGCCATGGGATCTAAACTTGGCCCTCCCTTTGAACTCTTTAGATTCGGCCCCACTCAAGGTTCTGTCCCTTAAAATGGTCCTTCTAGTGGCTCTAACGTCAGCCTGGAGAGTGAGCGACATACAGGCTTTATCTGCAGGCCCTCCCTTTACAAAAATCCTAGAAGACAGGGTTATTTTAAAACCTGACCCTGCTTACTTGCCCAAGGTAGCATATCGGTTCCACAGGTCCCAAGAGGTAGTCCTTTCTTCCTTTTGTCCAACCCCAAAAATACAAAAGAAGAGAAATTCCACACTTTAGGCATAAAAAAGATGTTTGGTTCAGTAGTTAGCATCCACCCAGGGGTGTATGATGGATGGATCTCTGTTTATATGCTTTCCGGGGCCTAGGAAGGGACTCAAGGCCTCCATAAGGACCTTGGCAAGATGGATAAGAGATGCAATCTCGTTGGCCTACTCATCTAGTGGGAATGTCACCGCGGAGGATCTGATAGCTCATTCCACGAGAGCAGTGGCAACCTAATGGGAAGAAGGAGGTATCCATAGAGCATATCTGTAAGGCTGCCACATGGTCATCACCTTCTACCTTTTTCAAACACTATCCGCTGGACCTGGCCTCCTCTTCTTACCTAACCTTTGGGAGAAGGCTGTGGTCCCTCCCTAAGGGTATGTGAACACGTTGTGGATTGCTCTGCGGAATTTTCCACTCGGAATCTGCATAGTTTGGCAGAATCCGCAGGTCAAAATCCGCACTTTTTTCCTGCGGATTTATTGCGGATTTGGCATTCGTTTTTACACCTGCGGATTCATATAATGGAATAGGTGTAAAAAAACGCTGCAGAATCCGCACAAAGAATTGACATGCTGCGGAAAATAAACCAGTGCGTTTCCGCTCGGATTTTTCCGCAACATGTGCACAGCGTTTTTTTTTCTCCATTGTATAACATTGTACTGTAAATCACTAGAAAATCTGCAGCGGCAAATCTGCTGTGGATTCGCAGCAAATCCACAACGTGTGCACATACCCTTAAGATACAATTCTCTGTTATTCTCTCCGTGGTGCTGTCATGGGGGAAGGAGAAAGACGTAGTTACTTACCGGTAACTGGATTTCTCAGAGCCCATGACAGCACCTTTATATTCCCTCCCATCATGTGTGGGCGAGTACGTTTTCACTGTTTGTGGTGTGATTTATGTGTATACACGGAGTGTTTCTTATAAGTAGTATGATAAAAATGTTTAATTTTTTGACAATAACCTGGAGGCCCTCCTATGCTCTGTAAACCAGCTAATGCGAAGGAGAGGTTCCACCCTTTTTCTGTAGGTTTCCTGTCCCTAAAGGGTTAATCTCCTCTATCCATGGTGCTATCATAGGCTCTGAGAAATCCCGTTACCGGAAGGTAACTACATCTTCTTTTTTTTTTTCCCCAAGTATGTGCTGCTTGTTCAAAATCACATGTGGCAAGTAATAGGTGTATGCAATATGAAAATGACACCTAAAACCAGATAAAAGGGGAGAGGTTGACTCCATCTTTGCATTATGTGTCTGTGTGTTCCACACTTTAGAACCAAAATTGTTTAAAAAATATCAGCAATCTCCAGCTTTAAAAGTTCATCTCCTGCCCCAATAAAGTTCCAAAGAAATTCAGTGTGAGCGCTGACACTATCTGTCGACATTTGAATGAAATGAAATGCTATAGCAGAAGAGCAAAGAAAACCCCACTGCTGAGACATAAAAATGCTAGACTGCAGTGTGCCAAAATGTATGTGAGTAAGACAAAAACCTTCCTGGAAAGCATTTTGTAGACAGATAAGACCAAGATAGGTCTTTTTGGTAAAGCACATCATTCTATAGTTTACTGAAAATAGAACCTACAAAGAAAAGAACACTACCTACAGTCAAATATGACAGAGGTTCCTCAATGTTTTGGGGTTGTTTTGGTGCCTTGACTGTGTGCATGGCATCATGAAAGTATTTTCAGTTGCAATGTGTAGTGCCCAGTATCAGAAAGCTCGGTTTGCGTCTTAGATCATGGATATTCCAGAAAAAGAAAGACCCCAAACGTACTTTAAGAAGCACAAAGAAATGGATGGAAACAAAGCCGTGGAGAATTCTGAAGTGATCAGGAGTGAGTCCAGATCAAAATTCCATTGAACACCTTTGGAGATATCTTAAAATTGCTACTGTTGGGAGAAGGACTCCATGAGAGACTTCGAGTAGTTTGCAAATAAAGAGTGGTCCAAAATTCCAGTTGAGAGGTGTAAGAAACTTGTTGGTGGTTATAGGAAGTGATTGTTGCAGTAATTTACGCCAAATGGTTTGAAACCAAATATTAAGTTGAGGGTGCCAACAATTTTGTTCGGCTATTTTTCGGCGTTTCTTTGATATTATGCCCAATTTGCCTTTTTTCTGAAGAAATCCCATGCCCACTATGCGTCCAGAGATCCCCGCGGCACACTCCCGGTGACGGACATGCGGCGCATCTTTCCAGACTGCAGCATATCTACCTATCTTCCCGAGACGCAAATCTCCACAAGATAAATTTCACCCATACAATGTATTGGACGCGGTGATTCTGCACAATTCACCTACGTTCAATAGACGGCAGTGCTTTGGAAGCAGCAGACGTGCTGCGTCCAAAGCGCTGCCAATTACTGTCCGTGTGCACCTACCCTAATGCATAGAAAAATAATAATGATTCTACTCACCTTCTCTCTGCTCCCCTGGCCCAAGTGATGTGAGGGCATGACATCACTGCCATGCTCCTCCAATCACGTGCACACTGACGTCAGATGCTGGCCTCTGATTGGCCAGCAGTGTGTATTGCAGGGCACAGATCCAGCGATTCTCTGTGCTGCAATAGACTTCAGCTGAATGTACATCCTGTTAAAGTTTGTGCGGGCATCGCCTGTCACCTTAGGCCCCTTTCACATATCAGTTTTTTGCCATCAGTCGCAATCCGTCAAATTTGGAAAGAAAAACAAATCCGGTGACTGCTGCCGGATCTGTTTTTTTTTTTTCTCATAGAGTTGTATTAGCGATGTATTCCGACTGATGGCCGTACGTTTCATCCGTCGTTCGCTTGATCCGTTGGAAGTTCTTTGTCCGTCGGCCGGAGACAACGGACACAGGAACGTTTTTTCGTCTCCGTCGAAAAGTCGTACAGCGACGGAACTGGCGCCGTCCGTTGTTTATTAGAATGGGAGCCGGATCCGTCTCTGTCCGACAAATGACGGAATCCGTCGCTGGATTCCATTTGTTTTAACTGTGCTTGCGCCGACAGGTCACCTGAGTTTACCTATCACTTTGTGGCACTACAGCGTGAGAATTTTCTCACGCTGCAGTTCCGTAAAGTGAGAGGCTTATCTCCGATGACACACTGCCAGAGGGTTATCTCCGGTCAGTGTGTCATCGGAGGCCTATAGAGCGGGCACGTCTGCTGTTGTGACAGCTCTATAGGGGAGATCGTCGTGGGACAATCGCTATTAATGGGATTACGTTGGACAGAGAGTATATTTTTGTTTTGTTTTTTTGTTTTTTGCAGGTGATCGATGGCTTCGACTGGATAGGCGTAAAATAAAAAGTTTGAAAAATTGTGTTTTTATTTCATTAAAATACTTTATTCTTATGTGTTTTTTTTTTTAAACTCTTTATTAATATAAGATTAATAATGGATAGGCGTCTTATTGACGCCTCTCCATTATTAACCAGGCTTAATGTCACCTTACAATAGCAAGGTGACATTAACCCCTTATTACCCCATATGCCACCACTACACTGCAGAGAGAAGAGAGGGGCTAAGTGCCAGAATTGGTGCGTCTTAGAGATGCGCCATTTCTGGGGCGGCTTCGGGCTGGTATTTGTAGCCGGGGGGCCAATATCCATGGCCCCTTCCTAGGCTATGAATATTATCCCGCAGCTATCTGCGTAGCCTTTCTGGCTATAAAATATAGGCGGACCCCACGTCATTTTTTGGGGGGGTTCCCCCTATTTTAATAGCCAGTAAAGGCTATGCAGACAGCTGCGGGCTGATATTCATAGCCTGGGAAGGGGCCATGGGTATTACCCCATTGCCAGGCTACAAATATTGGCCATCGGCTTTCCTCCTCTGGCGCAAAAAATTGTGCGGGAGACTACGCCATTTTTTTTTTTTTTAAATAAATATATTGTTTATTAATAAACATCGGCCTTGCTATTATTTATATCTATCCATAGATAGAATCCATAGCTATATCTATGGATATATCTGTCTATCTTTAGATCTGTCTGTGGGCATTTTTAAAAACTGATCTGTCAAGAAACGGATGAAAAAACGGATGTGACGGATCCGTCGCATCCGTTTTTCACAATCTGCGACAGATCCATCGATCCTCGAGCCAGCGGATTATGACTGATAGCAAAAATCTGATATGTGAAAGCAGCCTTAACCGCACGGGCTCAGTCGTGGTCGCGACCTCTGCGATCAATTGTTACTCCCCTGGTCTTTGTAAGGTAATGATGAAGCTCAGAGGACGATGATGGGCATTCTCATAAAAACTGTTCTGTTTTTTTTTTTCTCCACATCTATACATCTCTCTACTATATGACATTATATTCCCAAGTCTGATTTCCCCTTGCTTCCAATTTAATAAGAGGATGCTGTTCTTTTATTTTTTGCACTCACGTTAAAGGGGTTGTCCGGGCTTTTCACATAATCTCAGTGCATATCTGGGCTGCAGAATGCTGACAATAAGTAATTTTACCTTTTGTGACCAGTTTGCAGGGTTTGCTAGATATCATCTGTTGCTTGTAAGAAAAACGTCCGGGGGTGTGTGTTCTGGCATTGAAATGAGAACTGGTCGTTTCCTCCTCACTAGTTTCACTTAACATAGATCACTGTTCAGTGTTTGTCTGGGGGAGGAGCAGCTGGGTGGTCCTGCTCTCTGTACTGAGGCTGCTAGAGGGGGAGGATTTGTTACTGTGTGAGGAGGGATGGGCTTGTTCATGTGGTCAGGGAGGGCCTGTTGCTATGGAGGGTGGGGTTGTTGCTATAGAGGGCATGTTTTTTAGTAGAGTAGGAGGAAACGACCAGTTCTCATTTCAATGCCAGAACACCCCCCTCCTGGACGTTTTTATTACAAGCAAGAGCTGATATCTAGCAAACCATGCAAACTGGCCACAGAAGGTAAATTGCTTATTGTCAGCATTCTGCAGCCTAGATATGCACTGAGATTGTGAAAAGCCCGGACAACCCCTTTAAGTAGTATACGTTGTATGGAACGGCAGCCACATGCACTATACTTGACAGCATGTACTGTTGAGTTGAGATCTCAAAGTCCATTTACATAAACTTTTTATACAGGTCTTCCTTCCTTGTTCTCTAGGACAGAGTAATGTACTGCTGCACTTCCTTGTGTAAGGGAGGTTAGTTCTGTTTTCAGCCTTCGTTCACAATATGTAGACCATGTAGATAAAGTGTAAGAGACAGAATCATTATCATTGCTATAAAAATAATCTTTATTAAAATATAAAAATATTTAGTAGTTAAGCTGCGGGCTGCAACCCTCAAGGTCAGCATTAGCAAGACTGGTGATCAAGAATAGAGGGGTCCCCACTAGAGTTGAGCGACTTTGGTCGGATCGGGTTTCATGAAACAAAATTTGAGTCGGATGAAACTGGTCCGACTAGGGCAAAAAAAGTCGGAGTTTCGTCCGAAACCCGACCCCAATGCAAGTCAATGGGGAATAAAAGTCCCCCCACCTCATATTTTTTTAATCATTTGAATACAAAAAAAAAAAAGCGTGGGGTCCACCCCATTTTTAACAATCACCCGAGGTAAAGAGGTAAATCTGACAGCTGGGGGCTGGTATTCTAAGGCTGATAAGGGGCCATGGATATTGCTCTTGCTTCTCCCCCAAGCCTAAAAATAGCAGTCTGCAGCATCCCAGAAATGGCACATCTATTACAGTAGATTCGCCAATTCTGGCGCTTTGTCCTGCTCTTCCCACTTGCCCTGTGACAGTGGCGAGTGGGATTCATATTTGTGGAGTTGATGTCACCTTTGTATTGTCCAGTGACCTCAAGCCCACGGATTAGAAATGGAGAGGCATCTATAGAATACCTATCTAGTACTAATCCTATACTTGTAGATAAACACACAGCCAGTATATGTTTTTTTTTCTTATACAATATCACTATGGAGTTAGTAATGGTGGATTCTTATAAACGATTCTTCGTTACTAACCTGTGTGTTAGATGTCACCTGACAATACAAAGATGAAATCAACCACAAACTACCCCCCCCCCCAAACTATCACCATACTTGCCACCGCAGCAGGGCAATTGGGAAATGCCAGGCAAAGCGCTAGAATTGTCGCATCTAATAGAAGCAGCCCGCAGCTGTCCCAGAAAAGGTGCAGTTCTTTGGCTGGGGGCGCGGGGCAATATCCATGGCCCCTTACCAGCCTTGTAATACCAGCCCCCAGCTGTCTGCTTTAGCCTAGCTGGTTGTCTAAAGTGAGCATGGGGGGGGGGGGGGGAGACCACAACACTTTTTTAAAATTATTATTAAATTACAAAATACAGCGTGGAGACCTCTCCATTCTTGATAACCAGCCTTGATAAAGGTGACAACTGAGGGTTGCAGCCTGCAGCTGTCAGGTTTGACTGGCTGGATACCAAAAATACATAGGAACCTCAGGTTTTTTTTTTTTATATATATATATATATATATATATATATATATATATATATATATATATATATATATATATATACACTCACTGGCCACTTTATTAGGTACACCTGTCCAACTGTGTGTTAAGACTTAATTTCTAATCAGCCAATCACATGGCGGCAACTCAGTGCATTTAGGCATGTAGACATGGTCAAGACAATCTCCTGCAGTTCAAACCGAGCATCAGTATGGGGAAGAAAGGTGATTTGAGTGCCTTTGAACGTGGCATGATTGTTGGTGCCAGAAGGGCTGGTCTGAGAATTTCAGAAACTGCTGATCTACTGGGATTTTCACGCACAACCATCTCTAGGGTTTACAGAGAATGGTCCGAAAAAGAAAAAAAATCCAGTGAGCGGCAGTTCTGTGGCCGGAAATGCCATGTCGATGCCAGAGGTCAGAGGAGAATGGGCAGACTGGTTCGAGCTGATAGAAAGGCAACAGTGACTCAAATTGCCACCCGTTACAACCAAGGTAGGCAGAAGAGCATCTCTGAACGCACAGTGCGTCGAACTTTGAAGCAGATGGGCTACAGCAGCAGAAGACCACACTGGGTACCACTCCTCTCAGCTAAGAACAGGAAACTGAGGCTACAATTTGCACAAGCTCATCGAAATTGGACAGTAGAAGATTGGAAAAACGTTGCCTGGTCTGATGAGTCTCGATTTCTGCTGCGACATTCGGATGGTAGGGTCAGAATTTGGCGTAAACAACATGAAAGCATGGATCCATCCTGCCTTGTATCAACGGTTCAGGCTGGTGGTGGTGGTGTCATGGTGTGGGGAATTTTTTCTTGGCACTCTTTGGGCCCCTTGGTACCAATTGAGCATCGTTGCAACGCCACAGCCTACCTGAGTATTGTTGCTGACCATGTCCATCCCTTTATGACCACAATGTACCCAACATCTGATGGCTACTTTCAGCAGGATAATGCGCCATGTCATAAAGCTCGAATCATCTCAGATTGGTTTCTTGAACATGACAATGAGTTTACTGTACTCAAATGGCCTCCTCAGTCACCAGATCTCAATCCAATAGAGCATCTTTGGGATGTGGTGGAACGGGAGATTCGCATCAGGGATGTGCAGCCGACAAATCTGCGCCAACTGTGTGATGCCATCATGTCAATATGGTCCAAAATCTCTGAGGAATGCTTCCAGCACCTTGTTGAATCTCTGCCATGAAGAATTGAGGCAGTTCTGAAGGCAAAAGGGGGTCCAACCCCTTACTAGCATGGTGTACCTAATAAAGTGGCCAGTGAGTGTATATATATTTATTTTATTTATAGCACAGGCAGCAACTGATGAATACTCCCACAAGCCACCACCTGTTCTTGCTGTTAACAATTATATTATACAACTCTCATTATTGTCCTCTGCTAGTGCTGATCGCAGTGCAAGCTGGGGACCATGATGTGAGCTGTCTTCACTTCAGCACCCGGGCTGGGGAACCGCGCGAACAGTACAGCTGATTCCCAGGCGTCATCACGTGTGGTACATTTTGCGGTCTGTGCTGCTACCGGAACCACAGACATCTGAAAGAGCCCTTAGTGGAAACTTGATCATTTACTGAACTTTGGCCAAATGTTGCCAATTTTTAGGGAAAATGCTCAGGAATCCGAAAACGAGTCTGAATGTGCAACGTTTCTTCCGAATTTGAGATTGGTGAACGTTTTCCGAACAAGTTTGCTCATCTCTACCAATGAGTCCACCTTACACTTAATTGATACAGGATGGCACATCTGTGTGTAGTTCTATGTCCTTTCATTTGTATATGTTAATAGATTTTTTTTTTTTTTTTTTTACAGGGGGGAAAGGAGCATGGTGTTCCCATTTTAATATCAGAAATTCATCCAGCTCAGCCTGCTGACCGCTGTGGAGGCCTCCATGTTGGTGATGCTATATTGGCAGTAAATGGCATAAATTTAAGGGATGCAAAGCACAAAGAAGCAGTCACCATTCTTTCTCAACAGGTAATGTCTATATGTAGTTAACAGGATATTGGTGATATTGTTTTCATTTTAATCTTGCCACAAATGTATAGGATGCTTATGTCTCAGTGGGGCTACCCCTCTAAGACAAGCTCCCTGTTAATGGCATATACATTACTAATCCTCAATAGTCGGAATAGTGGTAACTACCTCGTCTCGAGTAAATATTTGATCTTAAAAGCAAAAAACAACATCCAAGAAGGGCCAAAATATATTTTGCACTTTTATGCAGACAAAATCTTTTATTGTATCTTTTTTTTTTCCCTTCCTCTGTGCTAGTACTTCGCAGCTTTATGGCCCTACACGGACACTGCTTTACCTAACAATCCTATTTTCATGTTTTCTTTCAGCGAGGAGAAATTGAGTTTGAAGTAGTTTATGTTGCTCCAGAGATAGATTCAGATGATGAGAACGTGGAGTATGAGGATGAGACTGGACATCGCTATCGCTTGTACCTTGATGAGTTGGAGGAAGGTGGTACTAGCCCTAGGGCAGCAAATAAAGATGGAAGTGGTGATGCTAAACCATTACGAGGCAAGTTTGATTTCCCTAGGTATAATCTCAGGAATGCTTTATGTGGGGTCTGTCATCACAGAATGACTGTTGAAACCAAGTATAGTTGCTTGGTGCACCACCTAATTGTTTCCCTCTGCCCTCCACCCCCTCTATTTCGATGGACTGTTCTGGCTTTATAGAGCCAGAGAAGGGCATAAATAGATGGAAAACACAGTGGGTGTGAACAGAGGCATGAATAGAAATCAAGGGACCCCATAGCACAAATTTTAATTGGGATGCCCCCCGCCATATCTCCTTCTGAAGCCCTAGATTCCTTTTTCATTGCACTGATAAAGTATGATGCTAACAAAAGTGCCCCACAAATGCTGTATGATACCCCCACAGTGAATTCCTCCACAGTACACTCCACAGTATGCTAACCCCTCCTCAACTCCCCTGGCAAAGTAAGATGACCCCAACCTATGATCCCCCAACTGTGACCTCCACATAGTCCTCCTAACAGCATAATGGCCCCCACACAGTAAGATGGATCCCACACAAACGTTCACACTGTATAATTGCTTGTATACAGTGTAATGGACCCCCCATACTCCTCCATACAGTATTCTGGCCACCATAATATAATCATGAAGTAAAAAAAAAAAATATATATTTGCCTCTCCTCTTCGTTTTCCTGCAATTCCCCCGTCTCTCCACCGAGCGTTCTGAAGCTTTGCACATATCAGCGTAGCGGGTACCATGTAGTGTCATCGTGCCCACGGTGCTGAGACGTCAGATGCCAAGGAAGAATTATGGAGGAGTAATTGTCAGCTAATGAGCTATCCCTCGTCATTAGTTTCATCTGTATTGTCATTCAGAATGCCGATATAGTTGAATATGCAATGTTGGGTGGGAAGGGTGGTGCTAGTACTGCTACCGGCACCCCCGGCTCATGGGCCCCATAGGAGCCGCGTGCTTGCCGCCATTGGGGTACGCCACTGGGTGGGAAGGTGCACTGAACTGTTTAGCCATGCCAAGAGTGTACAGAGTGTCCGTACTTGGATTGAACAGTCATTCTGCACTGATAGTCCCTTTAACACCTTCCCATCATATGACGTACCTGCACATCACAGGTTGAGGGGGTGTGTGCACAGAGCAGACTTGGGAGCTGAGCTCCATATAGGGCAGATGCCAGCTGTGTTCTACACCCACCATCTGCTCTAACACAAGTAATTGGAAGTTTGCTCCAATCGCTGTTGTTTAAACGCCTAAACACCACACTAATTCTGAGACCTTACAGTGCTGCATTCCTGGTGGGACTTTCTGAAGTTGAATATATTGTTTTTTTTTCTTTCCTACTTCTTTTTTAGTGTTTGACCAAAAACAGGTTGAGGTACATGAAAATGGGGAGCTGGAGTCAACGAGTGAATCTCTTGCGGGTGATACGGCTTCCAAGCTGGCATATTCTTCCGAATCGCTGTCATAGGAGCAGCCCTACAGTTTTAGAGGAAGAGACCAATACTCGCTCTAGTGGATGAGACACTACAGTCTCGAGGGGGGCTGGATACCTCTGCCTCCAATGCGGTTTCTCAGGGTTTGTCTGAGCAATTCTACATGTGCAAAAATGTGTCATTTATCCACTAGGAGTTGTAGCCGTTGACATTGCATGTTTCTTTTATTTTGTACTTCTTTTTGTAAGCACCAAAGCATGTCTTTCAATTGTAACCTGAAAAGACCTTTTGTAATTGCTTTCTGTCATTGACAAAACTGGACTGATAGTGTTTACAAGACAGATCTAGTGAAAGGTGCAAGAATCGTCATGTAGTCTGACCGTTGACATCGAAGTGCCAACCTGGGCCAGCACAATCATACAAGTACGGATGAGTTTGTTCTTTGTCATGCAGTAAACTTATATCCTGCCTTCTGCAGTCATTTTTTTGGTATTTAATATTTTCTAAAAAGATTGTTAACCCGTCCATGTGTGTATTTCTTATTTATCCAGAGTATAGGTGAACTATGACTAACGGGGTCCTCATTATCTTGTGCATTCTGAGAGCCCCACCAGCTGTAGGTGAGAAGATTTAGCCACAGGCTTTGGATCTTCACTTTCCAAAAGAATGAATTGACTAGGAATGCATAGTATTAATACTGTTCAATAAGCCAGAACATTAACAGGTCTGGGAACATGTGCATTCAAGAAACGGGAGAGAAATTAGGTGGAAAGATTTTTTATTTTAAAGAAATCTGGGGTTTTAAACCCATTGTATGATCCCAGCAGAAGGCTGTAGAAACGTGTGGAGCAGTGTACAAAAATGGGGATTTACCCTTCCCTATTTATGTACAAAATGGATGTGAAACTGTGCTGCCCACCGCCTCCTCCCACATTGTACGGATTTATTTTCCTTCCCTCTGCACTAAAGGCATGATGAGAAAACCTTGGGAAGTGTATATAGTAGTTTAAATTGCTATTTATAAATCTATTTAGTCTCTCCTGTTTGTGACCTGATCTTTTGGTGTCACTTAATCTAGGAATGTAGGTTATGTATATGTTTAAGGCTTTTTATACTGTATATTTTTTTAGGTTCCCAGTTTTTTGGTTTATATTCTATTGATAACGCTCCATTCACAGCCAATGCAGTACTCATATAATCACATACTGCATATATCAATATATTCATTGTCATTTTCTTCAAAACATATTTGCTTTAATAGATCGCAGTAATGGGATGTCTGTCCTCTTATCCTGGCAATGGTGGATATCCGTGTGCAATGTGTACATCATGTTTTCCATGCCAAAGTGGTGCAAATGGATTTCATCCTGATACATATCCATGTTTTGTACTGTCTCCTCCTTGGGACTACAGTGATTATTAGTTCCACCAAACTTAAATAAATGCACTAAATCTGTCACGTCTGTTATTTTTTGTACACCACATTCGGCGTTTCATTCCTCACCACTGCTGTTGGTAAAGGAGAACCAATTTTGTATTCAGAGGTTAAAAACATTGTCCATTCTGTTCTCTCTACCTTTTTGAGATCTTCTCCAAAATATAGAAAAACATGATGAAAAATGGTCACATTAATGCCCCTTAGTGACCCCAGTTTTTTCAGTTTGGCGTTTTCGTTCCCATTCTTCCCAGAGCCATAACTTTTTTATTTTTCTGTCAATATGGCCATGTGAGCTCTTACTGTTTGCGGGACAAGTTGTACTTTTGAACGACACTATTAGTTTTACCATGTCATGTACTAGAAATCGGGAAAAAAAAGTCCAAGTGTGGTGAAATTGCAAAAGAAAAAAAAAAAAAAGGTGCAATCTCACACTGTTTTTTGTTTGGCTTTTTTGCTAGGTTCATTAAATGCTAAAACTGACCTGCCATTATGATTCTCCTGTTCATTACGAGTTCATAGACATCAAACATGTATAGGTTCTTTTTTAAGTGGTGAAAAAAAAAATCCAAAGTTTGCTGACAAAAAAAAAAAAATTGTGCCATTTTCCGATACCCGTAGCGTCTCCATTCTTAGTGATCTGGGGTTGGGTGAGGGCTTATTTTTTTGCACGCTGAGCTGACGTTTTTAAGGATACCATTTATGTGCAGATACGATCTTTTGATCACCTGTTATTGCATTTTAATGCAGTGTCGCGGCGACCAAAAAAAGTAATTCTTGCGTTTTGATTTGATTTCCTGCTACGCCTTTTAGCGATCGGGTTACTGCTTTTTATTTTTTTGATCGGGCATTGCTATTAGCGCCGACCACCTGGTGGTGCTCATAGCAATCCGGCATCAACAACCATAGAGGTCTCCGAGACCTCTTGTTATGCCAACGCATCGCTGACCCCCGATCACGTGATGGGGGTCGACAATGCGCGTATTTCCGACCCAACGGCCGGAAGCGCCGGTTAAATGACACTGTCAGCATTTGACAGAAGTGTTTAGTTAATAGGCGCGTGTGGATCGCGTTTCCGCTCGCGCGTATTGTGGGCACATGTCAGTTGTTCAAAACAGCTGAAATGTACCGGCTTTGATGCAGACTCACCGCCGGAGCCCTCATCAAAGCGGGGGATCTGACCTCGGACGTACTATTCTCTCCGAGGTCAGAAAGGGGTTAATGACAGTGTCTCTTTTAGTTCGCCCTGTTCTGTTCTTTTTGTTATGCCCTACAGTTGGTCCATCAGAATCCCCCCAAAAAAGAGATTCAGAATTAACCTGATGGAGCCCCCCACTCTCTCTCCTCCGCCTTTCCCCCCAACCACAATGTATCTTCAGAACGAGCACAGGAATATAGTGTCCTACAGAGTTTCAATAATTTTCTGGCATTACAGTCAGCACAAAAATTGCGTGTCGGGAGGTGCATGAGTATCCATGGCCAAGTAACTGCATGCAAGCCCTACATCACCAAGCAATGGATGGAGCGGTGTACCGCGCACAGATTCTTAACCCCTATGGGATAAAAAAATATATATATGAAATAAAGACTGTAACACTTTGATTTTTATTTTCAACTGGAAAAAATGGTATATTCAAACATATTTGGTATCATAATAAGTGTAAAATATAAAAATACATGAAACCATTGGTAAATGCCGCAAAGAGAAAAAAAAAATGTTTTCCCTTCACCCATGACAGCACCACCTGAGAGAGGGATCCGCCCCACCAGGACAGGAACCTACTGAGACATAAGGGGCGGCACCTCTCCACCGCTTCAGTTGGGTTCCTGTCCTGGAAGGAACCCCACGGTCGGCGGTGCCTGTCATGGGTGAAGAAAATGGACCCAGCCCCGTCCCGGCGCAGGAAGAGCAGGTGTCTCACCTGCAGCGCCGGCCGTCGGGTGCTGGATGCGCAGTCCCCGGGCCCTCCGGGGTTCCGGGTTCGTGCGGGCGTGGGTGGGATCCCCGGGGTCTGCGGGAAGCCCCCACCACGCCGCCCTCCCCTCGCGCACGCCGCATCTCGATCCCCATAGCAGTGGAGAGACGCTGGCTTCTTCCGGCCGCTGACGTCAGCGGCGCATTGCATGCTGGGTGCGCCGGCTGACGTCAGAGAAGGGCGACGGTGTAATGGCGCCGGGTGCGACGCCGGCCGGCTTTCTGAAGGCGAAGGCCGGCGGTCGCAGGGGGGAGGGGAGGGGGGACGCTCACCTGGCGGAGGCGCGGTATTTAAGGAAGGCGACAGCAGACGGCGGTGCAACATGGAGTCAGAGCAGGAACGTTCAGCGTCCCTGCCTCCCTCTCAGCCCTCTGGCAGAAAGCATGGAAGCCATTCCAGCAGCAGTCGCCCCAGCCGCAGGTCGGGGGATTCAGCTAGATCCAAAGAACGCAGGTCACGTGCCCCGACGCAGCCTCCGAGTCCGGTACCCTTGATTTCGGGTGGTGAGTGATCTTCGTGAATGTTAGCATTTATGTTAATAGGGCTTCTGTTGTATGCTTCACCCTGTAGGAAAGGCCTAGGAAAGCGGGAAGCAAGAAGAACAATAGGGATTGCGCTATATGTAAATCTCCCCTAGCAAGAGATTGGCAAAAAGATCTCTGTGCTGCGTGCATTCAGCGGACTATGGCGGAGGAAGCGCCTAGTTTCGCAGCCAATCTGATATCTGCCCTAAGGTCAGAAATGGAAGGCTCAATTAAGTCCCTATTGAAAAAAGAGAAAAAAACCAGGAAGGATCCCCCCAGTTCCCCCTCGGATTCCGCGTCAATGTCATCTCAGGCGGAAAAATCATCCTCCTCAGACTCCTCAGACAGCGACATGGGGGGGTAAACCATGTTTCCCTGTAGAAGACACAGACGCCCTCCTAAAGGCCATCAGAGCTACAATGGGCCTACAGGAAGAAAAGGCGGCTAAAACCCTAGAGGATGTTATGTTTGGGGGGCTTCAGGAGAGGAAAAAACAAACCTTTCCAGTAAACGAGAAGGTCCAGGCACTTATTGAGAAAGAGTGGAAAAAGCCCGAAAAATCGGGGGCCCTTCCATCCACTTCCAAGAGACGATATCCCTTCGAGCATAAGGATGCAGAGATATGGGACAAAATCCCCAAAATAGATGCAGCGGTATCCAGATCCTCCAAAAGGTCGGCCCTGCCCCTGGAAGACGCAGGGGTTCTTAGAGACCCACTAGACAAAAAGGCGGACTCATATTTGAGGCACGCATGGGAAGCAACAGCAGGAGGACTAAAGCCGGCAATAGCGGGTACTTGTACGGCACGCTCCCTCATGATCTGGCTGCAGCAGTTAGAAGAAAAGCTGGCTTCAAGGGTCCCAAGAGAAAAAAATCTTATCGGAGATGTATCTCTTACACGGGGCAGCAGCTTTTTTGGCCGATACCTTGGCAGACTCTATGCGGATGACAGCCAGGGCAGTGTCACTATCAAATGCTGCTAGGTGCGCGTTGTGGCTTAAGGGCTGTCCGGGTGACCTTCAGTCCAAGGCCAAATTATGTTCTCTCCCCTGCGACGGTCGATTCTTGTTCGGCAAAAACTTGGACGATATACTGGAGAAAGCAGGCGATAAGAAAAAAGGCTTCCCCAGATTCCCTATGGATCAGAGGAGACAGCCCTTTCGGAGGGGAAGATTCAATAGGGGGCGCCCTCCCGCTGACAGGAGAAGATGGGAGGATAAAAGAAAAAAAGAACCGAGATTTATGTTGGTGGAGGCACCTCCACCTCAAAAAAGTCGCCACAGTGACGCCAGTGTTCCAGTGGGGGGGAGATTGGCACTCTTTTTCCAAACATGGAAGAAGATCTCCTCCAACGCCTGGATCCTAACCATCCTAACAGAAGGCCTGAAAATTCCCTTCATCCGTCAGCCAAAATCTGTAGTCGTCATCACACCCATCAGGAAAGTGACCGAAGAGCAGGTGGCCTTAGTAACAGAGATCATGAGCCTGATAGACAAGCGGGTACTCTCCGAGGTACCACGCCTACAGGAAGGGAAGGGGTTTTATTCACCCCTTTTTCTGATAAAAAAACCCGATCAAACTTTCAGGACTATCATAAATCTCAAACGGCTCAACCTATGGAGAAGGAACTCGACCTTCAAGATGGAATCAGTAACTATGGCGGTGAAGCTATTACACCAAGATTGCTTCATGGCCGTGGTCGATTTAAAGGATGCGTATTATCACATCCCTATCCACCCAGATTTCCAGAAATACTTGAGGGTAGCACTTTATATTCAAGGCACGCTAAGGCACTTTCAGTTCAGGGCTCTTCCGTTTGGCATATCTATAGCCCCGAGAGTTTTCACCAAAGTCATAGCGGAAGTGACTGCCTTTC
This sequence comes from Dendrobates tinctorius, assembly GCF_039654945.1. Taxonomy (NCBI): domain Eukaryota; kingdom Metazoa; phylum Chordata; class Amphibia; order Anura; family Dendrobatidae; genus Dendrobates; species Dendrobates tinctorius. The sequence goes on from NW_027361714.1 coordinate 61,125,402, forward strand.
TCCGGATTCACGACACGGTCATAATACCATACCTGGACGATTTTCTCATAGTAGGCAGCTCCGAGAACCACTGTACAGCGCAGTTGACCCGGGTGATCAACACCTTGCAGGAATTAGGGTGGATAGTCAATTTCAAAAAATCTAAATTGCAACCCCTAAAACAACAGACCTTCCTAGGATTTATACTAGACTCAGAAAAGCAGGAGTGTCTGCTGCCAGAGTCCAACATAGAAAGAGTGCAAAATCTGGCCTTCACGGGCCAAAACCAACCACGTATGACTTTAAGAAGAGCAATGTCCCTGCTAGGTACCCTAACATCCTGTATTTCGGCGGTCAAGTGGGCTCAGTTTCACACCCGGCAACTCCAGTGGGAGATACTAACAGCACAAAGATTGCTAAAAGGGCGTTTAGAAGGAAAGCTGGAGCTTTCCTTAAAAACCAGAGACTCTCTCAATTGGTGGCTGGACAAGAAAAATCTGACCTTGGGAATACCGTGGGACAGACAGACATCAGATATAATCTTAACAGATGCGAGCTCCTCGGGGTGGGGGGCACACCTAAGGGGCATCATAGGTCAGGGTTCCTGGACGCGTCAAGAAAGGGAGGCATCCTCCAACCTGAGAGAACTGTGGGCAGTGAGCAAGGCCCTAAGTCACTTCATTCCGCTACTCCAGGGTCGAAACGTACGCATCATGTCAGACAACAAGGTAGTAGTGGCGTACATCAACAACCAAGGAGGGACAAGATCACACTCCTTAATGGAAGCGGCAACAGACATTCTGAGCAGAGCAGAAGAACACCTACACTCCTTGACAGCCTTACATATAAAAGGGGCAGAAAACGTAGAGGCAGACTTCTTGAGTCGCAATACCCTGAAGCAGGGGGAATGGGCGCTAAACCGGTCCATTTTTCAGAAAATAACTCAGCTTTGGGGGAAACCGGTGATAGACCTGTTTGCCAACAAACACAACAGGCAAACAGAAAGGTTCTGCTCTCTAAACCCGAGAGAAAATCCATGGGCAGTGGACTCGTTGCACATCCAGTGGAACTTCAGGCTAGCTTATGCGTTCCTCACAGTGGCTCTGATCCCAACAGTTGTCAGGAAAATCAGAAAAGATCAAGCCAGGGTGATTCTAATGGCTCCATTTTGGCCAAAAAGGCCCTGGTTTGCTCTGCTACGAAGGATGTCCCTCTCCGATCCATGGGTTCTACCAGAAATCCCGGACCTACTAGCTCAAGGTCCAATATTCCACGCTCAGGTCAAAGGATTCCATCTGACGGCGTGGAATTTGAAAGGGCGCTTCTAACGGATAGAGGGTTCTCCCCTGGGTTGGTGGCCACCCTACTAAAGAGTAGGAAACCAGTGACGACTAACATCTACGGCAGAACATGGAATAAGTTCCTATAGTTCTTAGGTAGGCCGTTAGGGAAAGATCCCCCGATTAATGCCATCCTGGAGTTCTTACAATCGGGGTTGCAGATGGGGTTAGCAGTGAACACACTTAAAGTTCAGGTGTCTGCACTAGGGGCACTCTACAACTGCAAATTGGCATCAAATTGATGGGTAGCCAGATTTATTAAATCCTGCCATAGAGCTAGGCCTATCCCAAGCCCCCTGGGATTTAAACCTAGTGCTAGAAGCCCTTACAAAAGATTCGTATGAGCCATTACATCAGCTACCCCTAAAGTTTCTGACCTTAAAAACAATCCTGTTAGTGGCCCTCACGTCAGCCCGCAGGATAAGCGATTTACAGGCTCTCTCAGTAAATCCACCTTATACGCAAGTCTTTCAGGATAGGGTAGTGTTAAGAACAGACCCCGCTTATTTGCCCAAGGTAGCATCAGATTTCCATCGGGGCCAGGAAATTGTCCTTCCATCTTTCTGCGAGAACCCCAAAAATCTGGGGGAGGAAAAGTTCCATAATCTAGATGTTAAGAGAGCTCTTGTAGAATACATTTCTGTGACTAGCCAGTGGAGGAGGTCCCAGTCCCTATTCGTAGCTTTTCAGGGTGCCAGGAAAGGCTATGGGGTTTCAAAAGGGACTATTGCTAGATGGATTAGGGAGGCCATTAGTGTAGCCTACACAGCTAGTGGTATCCGATTCCTGACGGCATCAAGGCTCATTCCACCAGAGCCGTGGCGACCTCCTGGGCCGAAAAAGCAGAGGTATCGATCGAACAGATTTGTAAGGCCGCTACCTGGGCCTCACCTTCAACCTTCTTTAAGCACTATAGGTTGAATCTATCCTCCTCTGCTGACTTAACCTTTGGTAGAAGGGTGCTGCAAGCGGTGGTCCCTCCCTGAGGTGTTTCGAATCTCCAAAAATCTCTCAGGTGGTGCTGTCATGGGTGAAGGGAAAACCACCATGGTTACTTACCGGTAGCCGGTTTTTCCGGAACCCATGACAGCACCCGTATATTCCCCCCCCTTTTTCACCATATGGGTATGCACAATTAGTAGGGTGTTTTTTTGAGTGTTGTGGTGTTGGATTAAACATGTAACTAACCGGGAAGTTCCTCTCAGTGCTCTGTAACCCAACTGAAGCGGGGGAGAGGTGCCGCCCCTTATGTCTCAGTAGGTTCCTGTCCTGGTGGGGCGGATCCCTCTCTCAGGTGGTGCTGTCATGGGTTCCGGAAAAACCGGCTACCGGTAAGTAACCATGGTGGTTTCCTAAAATTGGATCAATAAAAACATCATTTTATATATCCAAGTAGAAATGAGGTCGCACTCAACGAGCTGGTGAAGATATTGCTTGATTTATTGACACATGTTACACATGTCGGGCCGGGGGAGTGACATCGGGAGTGCAGAGGGAGTTGTCAGCTCCCTCTGCCCTCCTGATGTCACTCCCCCGGCCCGACATGTGTAACGTGCCAATAAATCAAGCAATATCTTCACCAGCTCATTGAGTGCGACCTCATTTCTACTTGGATATACAGAGCATTGTGAATTCTCAGTTCTAGCGCCCGAAGCTGCCAGTTATCAGCGCTCCGAATGCCGCACACCAGCTGAGGATATACGGCAATAGCGGCGCCGTCCGCGGTTTTTCTTTTTTTTTTCTTTATGCAGAAAAACATCATTGTGCCATGCAAGAAAAACAAGCCCTCATGCAGGTAAATTGATTCAAAAAGAAAAAAAAAAGGAGCAGATCAGTTTGTTTTCACCATCTCATCCTGCATGCAATTTGTTTTACTACTTTCAATACATATGGTGAGATAATGGTGTCATTCAAAGATATGCTTCTTCAATCCCCCCACCACAAAAAAAAGTTATCTTTTGGAACAATTTGGGGAATTAAAACCGCCTAGTTAAAAAAAAAAAAAATCGCATATCAGTTTTCGAAGACGTTCTGGAAATCAATTGCAGGTCTAAATAGTGATAGGTTTTGGTGAGGTTGTAAAACCAGATGGAAGTGAATCCCAAAGAGTGAGGTAACAATCTTTTCTTTCTCCTTCTTCCTGTGATTCCAGTCTTACATCATCATGCAAATGCAATTAGGTCATATTAGTAAAGGAGTGTTCAGGAGATTTGTCACCGGAAAGAATTTTCTTCAGTACCTGAAATTTTGCCAATTGAGACTGAAGCCAAGACATTGGATTTTACGTGGAAGATTACAGGGAATCTGTCACCACCAAACCTGAACTGTTTACACATTCACATTGGGGAGTTGGCCCCTATAAAAATTACACTGATCCTGTAGATTTTAGTACAGTTTCAGCGCACTATTCCGCTCTGACAGTACGTGTTATATCCTTTTCACTGTAAGGCTATGTGTGCACGTTGTGGATTTGCTTACGGAAATTTCTGATCGGACTCTGCATCTCTTGGCAGAAAACACAGTGTAAACTCCACACATTTTTTTGTGTGCGGATTTGATAGCTAAATAAAGATAATAATAATATATTTTTATATAGCGCTAACATATTCCGCAGCGCTTTACAGTTTGCACACATTATCATCACTGTCCCAGATGGGGCTCACAATCTAAATATATTAATGTAAAAAAAAATTGTAATTTTCAAGTTCAAACTTCCATTGTTGATGTGCTTCAACCAAGATAGGATCTATTCTGGATTCTCAGCCCACTAACTCTTCCTCCTTCTGACATTATTTCCTTTTACAAATCTGCTGTGTTTCTTGCAGCAAATCTGCAAACATTTATACACCTGTGTTTTTGCTGTAGATTTGAGTGACTTAATGGAAGTCAATGGGTGAAGAGCACTGCAGATCCGCAAAAAGATATGAGATGCTGCAGAAAATAAACCGCTGCGAATCAGGACAGAACTTTCCACAGCATTTGCACACCAATTCTGCATTCTCACTGATTAACCTTGTGTTAGGCTGGCGGAACGCACCAAATAATAAATATGATAATGAGGTGTGTTCGCAGCCTGGGGTCCGCCGTGCAGAGATGGTAAACTGTTGCTTGGTAATGGCGGAGTGCAAACTAAACACTGGCGAGTAACCACTCACCCGGTGTATACAGGAGCGAACTCTGTTACTTCACAGAGTTCGCTGTTAACTCCACAGGACTCGGCAAATGGAGCGCTAGTGTAGAGTCTCAGGACAGCCTTTAGGACACGGGCAGGAGTCCCTCTAGCGCTCGGCGCCCCAAACTGTGGAGCCAGCAGAAAATACTCTTACAAATATAGCGCGCAAGTGTGCACAGTGCCGGATGATAGTGTCCTGCAGTTCAGCGTCTGTTACACATGTAACGCTTACACTCGATTCAGGACCTAGATGACGTATTCTGTCACGTGACTCTTTGAAAATCAGAAGATGCGCCTATCTCAACGATAGGTGATTAGGATCAATTCCTACCCGTTCTGAAAACAGCGTTTTCCTTCCTTCCTTCTGGGATCATACATGTGTAACAGACGCTGAACTGCAGGACACTATCATCCAGTGTATGTCGCCGGTCGGGACATTGCTGTAATTTAAGGTTCTATAGCTCACCAGCTCCAATCTTCTATCAAGCAGTCACAATCGTATGATGATATTCAGAGAAATTCGGCATTTTAACCTGTCTGATCTCCACGGCAAGGCAATAAGGTAACTGATCATCACTCCTGCTGCTATCTGCTTGATCCCCACGGCAAGAAAATAAGGTAACTGATCAGCTCTCTTGCTACCGCTGCCCTAATTTTATCACGATATCCACCTTGAGAATAGTGGATTTTACTACACAGAGTTTCTCTACAATTTATGACAGTATGTTTCAATAGTTATGTGGATTCTTTTTCGTTTTGTTTTTTGGATCAAGCAAGTAGAAAGAACCGCTGTCCTCCATCTCCTGAGCGCATGATCTTATGGACGTGGACTAAACAGCGCTTTGGATTTTAGTTTGTATGTAGCATCCAAATGATCTGTCTAAATTATTTCAATGAATTAGTACTTTAATATTGGATCATTTGAGCACATTTCTACAATAATTAATCTCCCATTTTTAATTACTAGTGCCTTTCATCTATTCTGAAATTTTTGGACAAGATCTTTAATTGGAACTATTACCCTAAATTCTGTAGCACACCTGCACTTTATGAAAACACCTGTATCATATTCTAAGGTAAATTTTAATGTATTTATGCTAGAGATATTTCCTATAAATTAATAGATATCGGTTTTATTACGTGTGGTCGCAATCAGCTGCCTATAGTAGGCATGATTTAATCGTAAACCATTTACTAGATACCTGCTCAAAAAATCTCTGTTTTAAACATCTAAGCAAACCTTATGAAACAAGTCCTGCGGACGGATAAGGTAAAAATAGAACTCTTTGGCCACAATGATCAAAAAGTATGTGTGAATCAAAAAGGACACAGAATTTCAGGAAAAGAACATCTAGTCAACCTTTAAAGTTAACCTGTCAGCTGGATTTTGCCAAGTAAACTCAGGCATTGTCATGTTGGCGTTGTTACATTGTTTTTTTCACCCCAGGTGTCATTTTAAACAGTCATATGGTTTTTGTGTAATCAGTGTTACAAGTTTTCAGTTAATGAGATGCTCGCGCATCATTGTAGGCAGTCTCATCTTGGTGCTCTAGGCCAGAGAAACCAAGAAGAGACCCGCCCACAGGCCACCTTGATGCACAGTCTCTCTCTGTACCTATGATGAGGAACATGTTTGCTTCAGGGCAGGCCTGTGGGCCAATCTCTTCTTGGTTTCTCTGGCCTAAAGCACCAAGATAAGAATGCCTACAGTCCAGAGCCTGAGCATCTCATTAACTGAAAACTTCTAACGCTAATTACATAAAATGGATTTCTTCACCCCGCCAACATGGCAATGCTTGTAGTTAGCAGCCTATATACAGCCAAAGCTAACGGACAATACTCTATACTCCTCCTTGACCTGTCCTCTGCTTTCAACAGTTGACCACTGCCTCCTACTACAGATCCTCTCTTCCTTTGGCATCAAAGACCTCGCCCTATCCTGGATCTCCTTATACCTTTCCAACCGCACATTCAGCGTCTCACACTACCTCCTCATCCCACCCTAGCTCTGTTGGAGTCCCCCAAGACTGTTATAGGACCCCTATTTTTCTCAATCTATACACTTGGCCTGGGACCAGAGGCGTATCTAGGCTTCATGGCACCCGGGGCAAGAATTTGGTTTGGCGCCCCCCCCACTCCAAATCCCCCACACATTAACCCCATCCCCACTCCAAATCCCCCACACATTAAATAACCCCCACTCCCAAATCCCCCCCACACATTATGTACCCCCCACTCCAAATCCCCCACATATTAACCCCATCCCTACTCATTAACCCCCCCAAACAATAACCCCCATCCCCACTCATTAACCCCCCTGCCCATACTCCCAAATCCCCCAACACATTATGTACCCCCCCACACATTAACCCCCCAGACATTAATTCCATCCCCACTCATTAACCCTCCACAAATTAATTCCATCCCCACTCAATAACCCCCATCCCCACTCATTAACCCCCCCCACATATTAACCCCATCTCCACTCATTAACCCCCCACTCATTAACCCCCATCCCCACACATTAACCCCATCCCCACTCATTAACCCCATCGCCACACATTAACACCCCCCATCTTTGGTGGTTTCTTCAGCTCCACATTGGAGCACACTTACCACCAGTGCTGAGCGTTCACTCTGGGCGCCGGGGAGTGACGTCAGCAGCGTGATCACATGACATGTCACGCTGCTGACATCGCTCTGGCCCGGCGGTCAGAGCTGCAATTGTACTGGCGTCTATACAGATGCCAGTACAATTGATCCCTGGGAGCCGGCACGCGCACCTTCTCTGCGCCAGCTGTCAGCTTGACAGCTGACAGAGAACCGCCGACTCTCAGGCCAGGGGGGGGCGGCAGAACGCAGCCGCCAGGGAGGACACTGCGGACCGCTGCATTCCGGCCCGGACTGCGCCCCCTGCCGGCTGCGCCCGGGGCAACTGCCCCGGTTGCCCCCCCCGTAGATACGCCCCTGCCTGGGACAACACAAAGTCCCATGGATTCCAGTACCACTTTTATGCTAATGACATTCAGATCTACCTCTCTGGCCCAGACGTCACCTCTCTGCTGTCCAGAATCCCGGAGTGTATCAATAATATCCTCCTCTCGCTTCCTCAAACGCAATGTGATCAAATCTTAACTCATCATCTTTCCTCCATCTCACAGATCTTCCTTACCTGATCTATCTATCACAATAAATGACAACATGCTTTTCCCCATACCAGAAGTCCACTGCCTCGGAGTAACCCTGGACTCTGCTCTGTCCTTCAAACTGCACATCCAAGCTCTTTCCACCTGTCGCCTCTAGGTCAAAAATATTTCCAGAATCCATCCTTTCCTCAATCTACTAAAATGCTTGTGCATGCCCTTATCTCCCGCCTCGACTACTGAAACATCCTCCTCTGTGGCCTCCCTGCTAACACTCTCGCACCTCTCCAGTCCACCCTAAACTCTGCTGCCCGACTAATTCTTCTCTCTCCTCTGCAAATCTGTTCACTGGCTCTCATTCCCACAGCATATCCAGTTCAAATGACTAATACTGACCTACAAAGCCATCCATAACTCTCCTCCATATATCTCTGAACTAATCTCCCGACATCTCCCCTCACATAATCTCCGGTCCTCCCAAGACCTCCTTCTCTCCTCCACACTTATTCACTCCTCACCTAGTTGCCTCCAAGACTTCTCCCAAATATCCCCCATCCTCTGGAATCCTGTGCCCCAACACGTCCTACTATCAACCACATTCGGATCCTTCAGACGGAACCTGAAAACACCTCTTCAAGAAAGCTTACAGCCTGCAATGACCCCACTACCTCCTCACCACTACTGGAGCTACTGCAACCCCCAACATCATGTAGAATGTAAGCCCACAAGGGCAGGGTCCTCTCCCCTCTGTATCAGTCTGTCATTGTTAGTTTGTTTACTGTAAGTGATATGTAATTTGTATGTAACCCCTTTTCATGTACAGCACCATGGAATCAATGGTTCTATATAAATAATAATAGTTTACTTAGCAAAATCCTGCTGACAGGTTCACTTTAGGAATGGGGTAGATCAAAGGTCTCAAACATGCGGCCTGCATGTGGCCCCTGAGGCAGTCATCTGCGGCCCGCAGTACACCACGTCTCACTCCCTGAGTCAGGGCGAAGGCACGCATTCAGGAGCGTGCAATGGCTGTTCTTTGTACACATGACCTGTGATGAGGTCACAGGAGGGGGAGGAGTCATAGGTCACATGATCAGTGGCCTCCGTGTCAGAGGACTCTGCTGTGCTGGTTGTCATGGTGCTGGATGCGGGGGTAAGTTTCTGTGTGGGGTCAGGAGGGGTTTACAGGGTGGCTGTAGCAGAACTGTGTGTACGAGGTGTACGGAGCAGAGCCGTGTGTGTATGAGATGTACAGAGCGGAGCCGCGTGTGTACGAGGTGTACGGAGCGGAGTCCCGTGTGTACGAGGTGTACGGAGCATTGAAAGTTCGTCCCAGGGCCCATAACTTTGTAGTTATGCCACTGCTCACGCTAGAAGAGAGGAGGAGTGCTCTGCTCCGTAGTGGCTGTGGCCCTGCATGATGACATCACGCCCCAGCGTGCAGAGAGCGGAGGCGTGACTTTCCCCCCATTGCTGGATTTTGCAGGTGACTGTGGCTGTGCGTGTACAGCGAAATGATAGCGCCGACTCACATGCAGAGCCGACACTATCATCCGCTGAGGTAAGCTGTACATCGCAGCTGACAACCTATTTGAACGGCAACGATCGGTATTAGCACCGATCGCGTGCTGTTTAACCCCTTAGATACCGCTCCTTAGATACCGCTATCAATTGTGACTATATTAAGTTTGAAAGGAATGGGGCCCGCCAGCTTTAATTTTTTTTATGTGCGGCCCATTTACTCTGCCGAGTTTGAGACCCCTGGTGTAGATCAATCATGCTTTGAGGTTATGTTGCAACCATTGGCATGGGGCACATTTCATGGGTAGAGGGAAGACTGGATTAAAAGAAATTTCAACAAATTGTTGATGCCAACATAACACCATCTGTAAAAAGCTGAAGTTGAAAAGAGGATGGCTTCTACAAATGGATAATGATCCTAAACACAAAGTCCATAATAGACTACCTCAAAAGACACAAGTTGAAGGTTTTACAATGGCCGTCACAGTCCCCTGTTTGGAACATTATTGAAAATTTGTGGCTAGACCTCAAAATAGCAGTACATGCAAGATGATCCAGGAATCTCACAGAAGTGGAAGAATTTTCCAAGGAAAAATAGATGAAAATCCTTCAAACAAGAATTGAATGACTCTTGGCTGGCTACAAAGTGTTCATAAGCTGTGATACTTGCAAAAGTGGGTGACACTAGGTACTAACCATTCAGAGTACCCAAACTTTTGCATCAACTAATTTTTAAAATGTAAAAGATGAAAAATGCTTAGTTAAGGCCTGTTTCACACATCCGTTTTTTGTGTCCGCCAAACGGATCCGTTTCCGTTTTTTGCCGCAAACGGATCCGTTTTTTAACCGCTAATGGAAGTCTATGGGACAAAAAAACGGATCCTCCAAAAAAATGGCGGATCTGTTTTTTGACGAAAACCTACGGATTTTGACGGATTTGCAAAAAACGGAAGTGTGATCCAGGCCTAACTGTGTTTTTCGGAGCCCATGACAGCACCACGAGAGAGGGGATCCGCTCTTCAGGGACAGGAAACCTACAGACATAAAAGGACGGCAGTCAGTTCGATTACAGAGCATGAGAGGACCTCCCAGGTTAGTAGCAATATATACACATTATTTCGTACCCAAATAACTATTCACACGTGACTATGCTAAGGCAACAAGAAGTGCTCACCCACATGTGAAGGGAGGGAATATAATGGTGCTGTCATGGGCTCCGAAAAACACTGTTACCGGTAAGTAAGCATTTATTCGGTCTCCCATGACAGCACCACAAGAGAATTACAGAGAAGGAAAATTAGAGAGGGACCACAGCCTGAAGCACCCTTCTCCCAAATGTGAGATTGGAGGAGGCACCCATATGCAGTCTATAATGTTTGAAAAACATGGAGGGAGAAGACCATGTAGCCGCCTTACATATCTCCTCAATTGACACCTTCGATCTCTCAGCCCAGTAAGTTGCCACGGCTCGTGTGAATTGAGCTTTCAGACCCTCCGAAACTGCAACATCACTTGCTGTATAGACCAAAGAAATTGATTCCCTAATCCATCTAGCTAAGGTGCTCTTGGAGACTCTAAGCCCCTTCCTAACCCCCTAAAAGGAAATAAACAGGGAATTCTCTTTCTTCCAAAGGCCAGATATCGCAATAAACTAAGTAGACACCTCCTAACATCTAGTGAATGGCGCTTTCTCTCTTTTTGATTTCTGGGGTTGGAACAGAAGGATTGAAGAACTATCTCCTGCAGTCTGTGGAACTTAGAAGCTACTTTTGGTAAATACGAGAGATCCGGTCTTAAAACAACTCTATCTTCCCTAAACTGGGTATATAGAGGTTGCCTGGATACTGGATGGGGCCTGGATGTCACTAACCCTACGGGCCGATGTCAGTGCCACCAGAAGGGCCGTCTTGAGAGAGAGAATTTTTATTGGTGTGTCCTCAGTGGGTTCCAATGGAGCTTCCATCAATGCCATTAGTACTAAATTTAAATCCCAAGGCATTACCTTCTGCCTAAAGATGGGCCTAGACAGCTGATGCCCTGATAAACCTAGATATCCAATAATTGCCTGCTAGATCACAATTATACAGGCTGGCCCCTATTGCCGCAACCTGGACTTTGAGGGTGTTTGTGTCCAGACGCATCTCTAGGCCATTTTGTAGGAACTCCAACACCTGGCCTATCTTAACATTTCCTCCAACCTCCGCCCCTGAAACTGATAGAAACTTGCTTCAGGTTCTGGCATATATCTTTGTTGTGGATGCCTTTCTGCTTTAAAGTGTTTACCATGTTATGTGAAAACCCCTTCCCCCTTAACAGTGCCCTTTCAAATTCCATGCCGTCAGATGTAGGTTGGAAACTCATGAATGGAAGACCGGACGCTAGGAGAGGAGGTCCGTGAGTTCCAGGAGTTTCGGTGATGGACATCCTTCTCAGCCAGGAAAAACCACGGCCTCTTGGGCCAAACCGGGGCTATTAGAATAACACGTGCCCTGTCCTCCCATATCTTAATACCAATGGAATCAGGACTAGCGGAGGAAATGCATATGCTAGTTTGAAATTCCATTGGATCAGGAGAGCATCCACTGACTGAAGACTCTCTCTGGGGTTTAGAGAACAAAACCGATGCACTTTCCTGTTCTCTCTGTTGGCAAAAAGATCTATGTCCGGACACCCCCACATCTGCACAATCTGGTTGAAGACAGTCTGATTCAACACCCATTCTCCCTGCCTGAGCTTGTTGCGGTTTAGGAAATCGGCTTTGATATTCTCCTTTCCTCTTATGTGCAGGGAGGTTAACGACAGTAGAGGAATATGATCCGCCACCTCCATCAAAGACCTGGACCGGGTTCCCCCCCCGGTGGTTAATGTAGGCCAGTTACCTGATTGACGGAAAGCTCTGACATGTTGACCCTGCAAGGACATAAGGAGCAGACTTATTTCTAGCTCCACCACTAACAGCTCTTTCAGATTAGATGAACCGGCCTGCTCAGTACATGTCCAAATCCCTTGGACCTACACCTCCCCCATATGTGCCCTCCAACCTAAGGGGTTAGCATCTGTAGTAACAATCCAGGAGATATGGTTAACCCAGGGAACCCCTTTGGTCAAGTTCGATAAATCTAACCATCAACGCATTGCAGAGGGGGACAGAGAGAATTTTAGATTCAGGCACCCTCCTAGCTGATGACGATTATGTAATACATCCCACTGTAAGGCCTTAGTATGGAACTGGGCCCAGGGAACCGCCGAAATGCACGACGTGAGTGAGCCTAGAAGACACATTTCCCCCCTAAGGGACGTAGATGGATTGTTTACTGCCTTCAGAACCTGACGCCAAATACAGTCTACTTTAGATCCTGGTAAACATTCCTGAACCTCAGAGTCCAGCACCAGACCCAGGAATTCCTGCACCCTAAGGGGCTGTAAACGTGATTTTTTTAATATTCACAAGCCACCCGAACTGATCTAGTGCGGACATCACCTTAATTGAGTAGTGCAGTGCAGGACTGAATTGCCTACAATCAAAAAGTCATCCAGATAGGGGATTACCCAAGATATCCTGCTCATGGAGATGTGCCAAGACCTCTGCGGTCACTTTGGTAAAGACTTGTGGAGCAATGGCAAGACCAAACGGGAGGACTCTAAACTGAAAATGTTTTAACACACCCTCCAGTGATACTGCCACCCTAAGGAACTGCTGGTGATCTGCATATATAGGTATATGGTAGTATGCGTCCTTTAGATGCGCACACCAACGTCCGAGTTATAAAGCTCGCACCCCGGCCGCGTCGCCGAGGTCGCGCCTCGGCCACGCCACAAGGGCATGCCGGACACGCCATAGCACGTGCCCCACCGTATTCAGCCAGCCGATTACCACCACATAGGCCCGCCCGGCCAACAGGGGGATCACTGCCGCAGCTGCAATACTTACCTACACCCTGGCATCAGACCACCTTCAAGCCAGCTCTCCCACCCGGAGACTGCTTGTCTGCTGTCGCTCACATGTGCAGTCCTCCTGGACCCACTGTGGAGCTTCCAGGACACCAGACAGGCCGAGGCAGGGGATCCCCGCTGCCTGAGTCAACCAGCAGGGCCTGGGAATATCGTCGACATTCTACCTTCTTCCACAGGTATGTCTGAAGAGGTTCACCTGCCAGGGACAGGAAACCAATTGATGTGGGAGAGAGGTGCCACCCTTTTATGTCTGTAGATTTCCTGGCCCTGAAGGGCGGATCCCCTCTCTCATAGTGCTGTCATGGGAGACCGAATAATATATATTTTTTGCCTAGAATCCACAGGAAATATGTCATCTTTAGCCTTTTTAGAGATCATTTCATCTTCAACTCACTTAACTGCTCACAATAACAGTAATTTTCACCAGTAGGCAAAAGAACACGGCACTCCAGAGAAAAAGGAAGGTTGTTCGGTGCTCAAGTAAGGTTTCCAACCCATAAATATGTACAAAAATACTTGGCACTCAGAAATGAAGAAGCAGTATATTCTTTATTTAGCATCCAGACAAAAATAGACTCATATCGTATGAAAGTTTTCGGTCCAAAAACGGACCTTCATCAGAAAGGTTTCTTTTGGTAGAAAACTATAATTTACAGAAATAGTAAACAAGGGAACAAAAAAAAAAATTTGTCAGAAGCTGCAATGGACCTATGTTTCTAATACAATTGCATTAAAAAGAAGTCAAACGTCAGAAGAATAATCTATAGTGAAGGATGGTGACCGCAGAAATTTATTCCATCAGTGTAGAAGAAGCTCTTAGAATTGATGTGTCATATTTGAAGGTGAAAACATTGTTAAGGAAAGCAGGTCTGAATATCGGAAAAAAAACTTGGATCACGGCCCAAGACTACAGTGAAAATTGAAATAAATATAATTATACATATAAAAGGATATCTATGTGCTCCCGGAGTGTTCATCAGTACGAGAGAGATGCCTATAGTGACATAAATGAATATCTGAAAGAGATATACCTGCAAAAGATACATATCTATTTTTGTCTGGATGCTAAATAAAGAATATACTGCGTCTTCATTTTTGAGTGCCAAGTAATTTTCACCAGGTCTGCTACTGTACATTTACTTTCCTGCCTCCTGCATTACGCTGAACAGTCACTATTAGGAGGCATCATTCACGGGGGAAAAAAAAGAGACCACCACCAGAAAAGTTTAGAACCAGCTTTTGACATGTAATAATGACCCACAGCCTTGTTGATATAAATGCTGGTGATTACTATACAAAGGGAAGAAGCTCGGTTCTAATCCATCTACCCTGCCACACAGACTAGTTAGAGAAAAGCTGAAAGTGCATTGAGGTTTTTCTTGACACACAGCTCTGCTCTTCTACCTTCCATTCGAAGTAGTAATAACAGTAGGTGCCGACAATGGGTAGAGCAGAGCTGCAAGTCATTACAAACACTTCTTGCAGCTCCTCTCTCCTGTGAAAGGAGAGCTGCAAAATCGTTGTAATAACACAAAGCTTTGCTCTCCTCCCCCTGCATAGTTATTGCCAGCAGTCAGATCTGTGTGACCAAGTTTTACATGTTACAACAGAGATTATGACCTTCTCTGGGGGGTCTAAAGCCCTCGCTTTCCCCAGATGAATCCTCCTGCTTATAATTGGTCAATCTCATGCAGGAGAAAAATGTCACTGCTAACACCCAGTGTTGTATTCAACTTTTGCCGCCACTATTCGACGCTTAACTCAAAGTTAAGAATGCTTATACTGAGGCGAGTTGTCTCACTGTACAATACTTTAAAATATTTCAGCCCTATACATGCATCATAATTAAAAGAAAAGGAACAGATGTAAACAGTAAGGGCTCCCCAGTGTAGGATTTATTCAGAATGGCTTTAAAGATAGGGCGTATTATATAAAAGTCTCCCTGTTGATCCAAACATGTCTTACTATGAGAACATTCAGCTGGACGTATTCATAAAGAAGTCTGTACACCGATGATGAACTGTACAAACACGTCATAGTGACATTTTATATAGGGATCTGTAGTCACTAAATACGTTGCTTGAAACATGGATTTTTGTGATAAACTCACCGTAAAATCCTTTTCTCCGAGACGCTCATTGGGGGACAAAGATACTGTGGGTGTATGCTTCTGCCGCTAGGTGGCTGACACTAAGTGAAAAAAAGGTTAGCTCCTCCTCCGTCGTATACACCCTCGCCCCTATTGCGGGCGGAACTCAGTTTGGTGCAAAAGCAGTAGGAGGACAACAAAATCAGCCTTAGTACAGGTACAACATGTCCAGAAAAGGACCACCTCTATATCACATAAATAAATGCGTATTAATTAAACAAAAACAGAGCCAACTGGCTAATAGGGTGGGTGCTGTGTCCCCCAATGAGCGTCTCGGAGAAAAGGATTTTACGGTGAGTTTATCACAAAAATCCATGCTTCTCCTTCGCCTCATTGGAGGACCCAGATACTGTGGGACGTCCTAAAGCAGTCCCTGGGTGGGAGATTGAGTCACCGATCCAAGCTACATGCACCTCTTGTTTAAAGGTGCGCCACCGCTGCTTGGGGAATCCTTCTACCCAAGCTCGCATCCGCCGAGGCCTGAGTATGACTATTATAATGTCTGGCAAATGTGTGCAGGCTGGACCAGGTTGCTGCTTTGCAAACCTGTTTCGCCGAAGCCTGATGCCGAAGCCCCCAAGAGGCGCCCACTGCCGGAGTAGAGTGCACTTTGATCCCTGCTGGAAGCGGCGTGCCTCTAATGCGTTAGGACTCCTGAATAGTCAAACAAATCCATCTGGCTATGGTCGATTTTGAGGCAGCAAGTTCTTTCCTGCTCCCTTCGAGGAGCATGAACAGTGTGCCTGTCTGACGAAAGGATGCCGTCTGCGACATGTACCTCCGGAGGGCTCTTATCAGGTCTAGCATGTGAAGAGCCTTTTCCAAACAGTGCACCGGTGCTGGACAAAATGAAGGCAAAACAACATCTTCATTAATGTGAAAAGAGGACACGACTTTCGGCAGAAAAGGAGGGGCTGGTCTGAGGACCACCTTATCCCTATGGAAAGTGAGGAATGGAGCTCGGCAGGATAGGGCCGCGAGCTCTGCAGCTCGCCTGATGGAAGTGATGGCCACTAGGAACACCACTTTCCAGGAAAAAGTACCTCAAAGAGATATCCTGAAGTGGTTCAAATGGAGCTTCCTGCAGAACACTTAGGACCATGTTAAGGTCCCAGGCGTCCATAGGCGCCTTATAGGGAGGTACCAAGTGGGAGACTCCCTGAATGAAAAGTCTTCACCTGCAAATTGGTAGCAATTCTGCACTGAAACAGGACGGATAAGGCCGATATTTGTCTCCTATTTTTCTCCTGAAGGAACTAGGGGCAAAGCCCGAGTCTAATGCTCTACCAACTGAGCTATCCGGGCTCTCTAAGGCTAGTTTCACACTAGCGTTTTTGAGCGCAGCGACGGCCTGCGCACGGCCGCCGCTAAGCCCCACCCCCTGTCGCGCCTCCGCCGGTAGCTCCGCCTACCGGCGCATGACGCTGCATGCGCCCTGCGTCCCCTATCTTTATCACTGGGGGCGCAGGCCGTGCGCAGTATGCGTTTGGCGGCGCATGCGTCCTTTTGACGGTGCGCCGACCTGCGCCAAACGCAACCTGCTGCAGTTTGGTTGCGCCGGCGCACCGTCAAAAGGGCGCATGCGCCGCCAAACGCATACTGCGCACAGCCTGCGCCCCCAGTGATAAAGATAGGGGCTTAGCGGCGGCCGTGCGCAGGCCGTCGCTGCGCTCACAAACGCTAGTGTGAAACTAGCCTTAGCCCGACTGGAGAAAAGCCAAGATGTTGGGGATCGAGAATCTCAGCGGAGAAACACAGCGGCCTCGACACCAAGCAAAGAACACCTTCCAGGTGTGGTGGTAAATTCGTGCTGAAGCCGGCTTCCGGGCGCCAATCATTGTAGCGACCACCTCGCTCCCGAACCCTGCCTGGGTTAGAATCCAAGATTCAACGGCCATGCCGGCAAACACCGGGTCCCTGAGTTCGTGTGAACAATCGGCCCTTGAGACAGTAGATCTGGGCGCTCTGGCAGGCGCCAAGGAACGTCGGCGAGCAGCTGCATTAGATCTGCGTCCCCCGCTCGACGGGGCCAGTAGAATCGCCGGCACCCCTTCCATCTTGATCTATTTGATGCCTCTCGGAAGTAGTGGCAGTGGGGGAAATAGATATGGGAGGTGAACTGGTTCCATGGCAGAACCAACGCGTCCACCGCAAATGCCTGCTGGTCCCTGGCCTGAGCGACATATGTGGGCACCTTGGCATTCACTCTGGACGCCATCAGGTCCACATCCGGAGCTCCCCACAGTTGACAAATCTGCTGAAAGACTTCGGGGTGTAGCGACCACTCTCCGGACACAAGACCCAGCCAGCTGAGAAAGTCTGCCATCCAATTTTACACGCAACGGGATGTGGACAGCCAAAATCACGAGTGGTTTGCTTCGGCCCACTGAAGAACGTGCCCCACCTCGCGCATGGTTGCTCTGCTGCGGGTGCCCCCTTGATGATTTATTTAAGCCACCGCTGTGGCGTTGTACGATTGAATCCGGATGGGGCGGCCTGCTAGAAAGTGATGAAACTTCAGCTGAGCCAGCCGAATTGCTCGTATCTCCAATAAGTTGATCGGGAGGCGTGCCTCCTGTGGTGACCCCCGTTCCTGGGTTGTGTGGTGGCGAGACACCGCTCCCCCACCGTGGAGACTGGCATCGGTTGTCATTACCAGCCAATGATCTGGGGGGAAAGGTTTCCCCTGGGCCAGAGAGGAACTGGTTATCCACCATCCGAGCGACTGCCTGACTTGAGAGGACATTTGGCACCGCCGATCGAGCGTGAAAGGATTCTTGTCCCAGGCTGACAAGAGGGTGTGCTGCAGGGGGCAAAGGTGGAACTGGGTGACAGGTATCGCTTCCATTGCTGCCACCATTTTCCCTAGAATCCTCATCTCGGATCGGATGGTATGAGGGATTGGTTGGCAAACTGTCCGGACTCCCTGCCGAAGAGCTAGCGTCTTTTCCTGAGGGAGAATTACCAACCCTCGGCAAGTGTCGAAGATCATTCTTAGGAAGGAGATCCTCTGAGCTGGCACAAGGGATGACTTCTTTGCATTGACCAACCATCCTAAGCGGGCAAGAGTATCTAGCGTGATGTTGACTTTTTCCTCGCATGCCCGTATTGACGGGTCCTTGACCAAGAGGTCGTCCAGATAAGGCATGCCTCGAGAATGCAGTTTGGCCATGACAACTGCCATAACCTTTGTGAACGCTCTGGGAGCCGTGGCTAGCCCGAAGGGTAGCGCTACGAACTGAAAATGTTGATCGCTGATGGTGAAGCGTAGAAACCTCTGATGAGGAGGAAAAATGGGAATATGCAGATATGCGTCCTGGATGTCTCATGGCCGATATGACTGAATGGAGAGACTCCATCCGGAAATTTCTGATCCTGATAAATTTGTTCAGAAGCTTCAGGTCCAAAACAGGCCTGACAGACCCATCCTTTTTGGGAACCGCAAAAAGGTTGGAATGGAACCCCTGAGCTCTTTCGTGTTCTGGCACTGGAACAATGACTCCGTTGTGCTGGAGCGATTTGATGGCTCCCAATAGAGCCCTTGCCTGGGTATCCACCCTGGGAAGCCGGGAAAGAAAAAGTCGTCTTGGAGGATATCTGACAAATTCTATTTTGTAACCTGAGGCCACCAACTCCTTACCCATGCGTCGTGCGCGACAGTGAACCAGACGCGGCGAAACCAGAGTAGCCGGCTGCCCACCTTGCTGGTGTCGTCTGGCAAGCGCCTTGAGTCATTTGGCTGATGATCTTTGGGATCTGGATCCCCTCGATCTGGCTGTTGAGCTCACATTCTCCCCAATGGGTTGGTTCTTTTGAGACCTGCCGCCCCTATCCTGGTTGGGGCGGCCTGAAGCGGCGGAATTGGCCGCTGTGGACCACCCTGGGTTGCAAAAGGCCGAAAAGGCGGTTTGACCTTTTGTTGAGGGAGAAAACCGCTCTTTCCTCCTGTGGGGTCGGAGATAAGTTTATCCAACTTCAAGATTCCACAACCATGCCATGTCCTTAACTATAGAGCTCTTCTGATAGCAATTGTTAGCGGCAGCAAGTGCCGAGCAATTGGCCGCATCCAAAGATGCCTTGATTACGTAATCTCTGGCCATCGCGATCTGACTCGCGATTTCTGATCTTTCTGCAAGTAGCTCTTGCTCCTACGCGACCCTGTTTAATGATTCTGACCATGAGATCATGGCCTTGGCTACCCCATTTGCTGCGAACGAGGGAGAGAGCGCTGATCCTGACGCCTCATATACTGAGCACACTGAGCTCTCTATGAGGCAATCCGTGGGATCCTAAATAGAGAAAACGCTAGGCCCGGATAACAGGGTTATAGCGGCTAGGCACAACACCGGTGGATCCACCGTCGGAGATTCCGTCCATTTTTTACAGAGGTCCAGGGAAAATGGATACCTTGCTTCGAGTGCCTTTTGACCCAAGAACGCCTGTCTGGTTGTTCCCTGTGTCGCTGCACTATGGTCTCATACTCAGGGTGAGAGGAAAAAATTCTGTGCGGCTGCTTCACTCGCTTAAACGTCACCTTATGCCCCGTAGCCGCTGCGGGATCATCCTCACTCCCCAAGGTCTGATCGATGGCTTCTATTTCACGTGACGCTGGAGTATCCATTTCAAGGGGCTCGTCTGAGTCGAATTCTGAGGTCTGCTCACTATCAACCACTGGTGACGAGGAGCAAGAAGCATAACTTACGGATGCCAAGGCACCGGATGGACTGGGCGACACCACGTGGATTTGTTTCCCTCGGGTCTGCCTGGAGTGAGAGCGGCCCCTGCAGGCGAGAGGCTCTTGTGAGGTGGAGGTTCCCTCTAAGGCCGGCGAGCCACTGTCCCTGCCCCCATCTGGGGCCTGAAGGGACTCAATTGCATGAGCTGTGACAGTGATAGGGCCCACTCTGGGGGGCTTGGCACATTGGTCGCGGTCGCCGGGGAGGAGGGACACTGAGGTTCTGTTAGGCGTCGGGTTCCGGGTGCTGCACAGCGGGAATCCCGAGCCTTGTCCTCTGCAGTCTGCCCATATCAGCATTGTGGGTTCGGTCGCAGGGGAGGGCTCCTGGGCGCGTTTGGAGTCGCAGGCTTTGCATAATCGCTTGCTCTGCGCCCGCGGACACGCAGCCCGACCAGAGATGCATGCTGCTTCTTCGGACATGCTGTATCTGTCGGCTGCTGGGGATGGGGGGAAGGAGGTAGCACCTCGTTTTCCCTGTCTCCCAGGCAGCACTTACCCCAGTCCTGTGCCCCCCCCGTTCCTGGACGCCTCCGCACAAACAAAAAAAAAAAAATCGCACGCCACCAGCTGTGGGGCGGACCGCCAACATATGAACCGGTCCAGGGGCGGTACTTCCGGGTCTGCGGCCTAGCCGCGCTCTGAAGCCGGGGACTAAATTTATCCACCGCCGCCCAGGCCTGGGGGGCGGGCCGCCAGAAGTGACACGCGGCCCGGAGGCGGAACTTCCGGTCGCGGCTTAGCTTTGGCTAAAGCCGCAGCCTCAATTTATCCCCTGCCCGCGACGGGGGGGGGGGGACGGGGGGTGCGAACTCCATGGCGCCACAAAAAATGGCACTACTTACTGGCGCAGGCTTCTCCGCACCGCTCTGCAGCCACGCTCAGCCAGACATGGCCGGTGGCATCTGACAGCTAAGGGCTCCAGCCCCAGATCTTCGCTGCAGGAGCCCTCTCCTCACTGACGATCCTCTTCAGCCTCCCAGCTCAGGTGAGGGGGCCTTGAAAAAAATAGTACGGTGCAGGCACCCTAGCTCCATCTAACCCCTTTGGGGGGTGAGGAGAGGGACCATCCGCCGCCTTGCAGCACCGTAGTCTAAGCATTGGTGGAGCAGGGGGGGCCGCACGGACTAGTCTTGTGCCTCTGTACAGCCCATGGTTTCAATACCTAGGGGTGGTCAGGGCTAAGTCCGGCATTGTGTCCCACGTCGCGGGAGAGGATACGTGGAGGGACACTCGCACGTGGTCGCCCGTTGATGGTTTGGGGAAATCGGACCCTTTCAATAGGATCCGTTGCCCCTGTCTCATCTTCATAGACGGTAAAAATAAAATAAAAAAAGGTCTGGGGAAACGGCCCAGATATGTCCCACGGTGCGGGAGAGGATACCCCGAGACGATACTCAACACGTGCTCGCCTGTTGATGGTTTGGGGAGATCGGACCCTTTCAAATAGGGTCCATCGCCCGTCTCATCTTCATGGAATAAAAAAAAAAGAAAAAGTCTGGAGCAAAACCAGACGTGTGTGCCTCCATGGACACTAAGCAAAAAACTGAGTTCCGCCCGCAATAGGGGCGAGGGTGTATACGGAGGAGCTAACCTTTTTTTCACTTAGTGTCAGCCTCCTAGCGGCAGAAGCATACACCAACAGTATCTGTGTCCCCCAATGAGGCGAAGGAGAAATGAATCATAGAATCGTAGAGTTGGAAGGGACCTCCTGGGCCATCTGGTCCAACCCCCTGCTCAAAGCAGGATTCGCTAAATCATCCCAGTCAGATGTCTGTCCAGCCTCTGTTTGAAGACTTCCATTGAAGGAGAACTCACTTCTCGTGGCAGCCTGTTCCACTCATTGATCACTCTAACTGTCAAAAAGTTTTTTCTAATATCTAATCTGTGTCTCCTCCCATTCAGTTTCATCCCATTGCTTCTAGTCTTTCCTTGTGCAAATGAGAATAAAGTTGATCCTTCTACAATGTGACAGCCCTTTAGATATTTGTAGACAGCTATTAAGTCTCCTCTCAGTCTTCTCTTTTGCAAACTAAACATTCCCAAATCCTGCAACCTTTCCTCATAAGACAGGGTTTGCAGACCGGTCACCATTCTGGTCGCTCTTTTCTGAACTTGCTCCAGTTTGTTGATGTCTTTTTTAAAATGTGGTGCCCAAAACTGGACACAATATTCCAGATGAGGTCTGACCAAAGAGGAGTAGAGGGCAATAATGACTTCACGTGATCTAGACTGTATGCTTCTGTTAATACATCCTAGAATTGCATTTGCCTTTTTTGCTGCTGCATCACACTGTTGACTCATATTCAGTCTGTGATCTATTAGTATACCCAAGTCTTTTTCACATGTGCTGTCACTTAGCCCTATTCCTCCCATTCTATATATGCTTTTTTCATTTTTATTGCCCAGATGTAGTACTTTGCATTTCTCCCTGTTAGAAACCATTCTGTTAGTTGCTGCCCACTTCTCCAGTTTATTTATATATTTTTGAATCCTCTCTCTCTCTTCTCTAGTATTAGCTATCCCTCCTAGCTTTGTGTCATCAGCAAATTTAATCAGTTTACCCTCAATTCCTTCATCTAAATCGTTGATAAAGATGTTGAGCAATACAGGGCCCAGGACAGAGCCCTGTGGTACCCCACTTGAGACATTCTTCCAACTGGATGTGCAGCCATTTACGACCACTCTTTGGGTCCGATCACTAAGCCAGTTATGAATCCACCTAACAGTTGCCTTGTCCATTCCATACTTAGTCATTTTTTCAATAAGGATTGTATGAGAGACTTTGTCAAATGCTTTGCTGAAGTCAAGATATACTATATCTACAGCATTTCCTTGATCCACCCAATCAGTGATACCGTCATAGAAGGAAATTAAGTTAGTCTGACATGACTTATTAGTTACAAACCCATGCTGACTCTGTTTAATCACTTCATTCTTATCCAGGTATTGACATACATGTTGTTTAATAATTTGTTCAAAGATCTTTCCTGGTATAGAAGTCAGACTCACCGGCCTATAGTTGCCTGAGTCCACCTTCTTCCCCTTTTTGAAGATAGGAACAACATTTGCTCTTCTCCAGTCTTCTGGCACTTCTCCTGTTCTCCAAGAATTTTCAAAGATTATGGAGAGGGGTTCAAAAATTTCTTCTGCTATCTCCTTCAGTACTCTGGGGTGTAATTCATCTGGACCTGGAGACTTGAATTCATTTAGGTTAGCTAAGTGTTTCCTCACTATCTTTGTTTATAGATATCCTGGATTCTTCTATTCCCTTAATAGGACAGTGAATAACAGTTGATGTTACATTTCCTTTCTGAGAGAAAACAGATGCAAAATAGGAATTTAAAAGTTCAGCCTTCTCAACATCCTGTCTTATCATTTTCATCCTGTAAAAATCCTATAGCATCTTTGACTTTTCTTTTACTTTTGACATATCCCCAAAATCCTTTATTATTTCTTTTGACATCTCTTGCAAGCCTCAATTCATTTTCAACTTTAGATAATCTGATTTGTGCCCTGCAGGTTCTGCAGACAGCATTATATTCTTTTTTAGATATGCCTCCCTCTTTCCATTTTATAAACATTTTTTTCTTCCTTTTTAGCATGTGCTTAAGTTCTGTGTTCATCCATCCTGGTTTCCTTAAATGCTTCCTATTCTTCCCTCTTTTCAGAATTGTTAACAACTGTGCTTTGAGAATTTCATTTTTCAAGATATCCCATCCTTCCTGGACATTTTTGTCTTTAAGGATATCCAGCCATTGGATCCCTCCAATTCTCTTTCTGAATCCCTTAAAATCTGCCTTTCTGAAATCTAACCTTGACGTCTGAGTCTTCACAGGTCTTCCGCCTCTAGTTATCCAAAATTCTAAAATAGCATGGTCGCTACCTCCTAGGGTCCCAGCCACTTTTACCTCCTCAACCATTTCCTCCCTGTTTATAAGGATTAGATCCAAGGTAGCAGTTCCCCTTGTTTTCTCCCTTACCTTTTGGAAGATAAAGTTGTCAGCAAGAGAGGATAAGAATTTCCTTGACCTGTTAGTTTTCCCTGAGAGAGATTCCCAAAAAATGTCTGGATAGTTGAAATCTCCCATGACAACTATGTCATATTTTTTTGGGTGGATTAAACTTTACATAAGATTAACAGAAAAAATACAATTCAGACCAGAATACCCAATTTTATTTGTCTTCACAGTGGATCCAGCAATTACTTATGATGGATGCATAGTTCTATTGGTCAGGTCACAGCAGCTTAAATAGAAATCGGTGAACAAGACTGGGCCATGTATTCTTTTCATGGTCAGAAACCGTGTTCAGATAGCACCATGGCAGCTTCACAGGAATGTACCCACCATGGGTGAGGCTCATGTGTATCCTCCCATACTAACCTAATATTTCAGGTGCATTTACCAAATGTGTACAGATGTCTGACTGATTTCGGTCTGATCAAACCAAAATAGGTGTGTGCAAGATGAAAATTCTCAGGCAAACTTTATAATCTGTACGCTTGGTCTAACTGGTCAGAAATCTGTGTGCGTAAATGCAGCTTTACTGTATAAAACCCTTGGCGTTTTTATCAGTTGTCCGAGATCACTTGTCCTCTGGTTCGAGGCCAATGAATGCAATGTAAAGCAGAACACTGGATTTGCTATGTTTATGTAAGATAAGATCTGCAGTATATACAGAGTATGGGTACCGTTACACTTAGCGACGCACCAGCGATTCCGACAACGATATAACCCGGTCAGGATCGCTGGAGCGTCTCTAAACGGTTGCTAGTAAGCTGTCAAACAGGCAGATTTACCCAATGACGCAGCAACAATCCAGCGATCCATATAACGACCTCGGCGGTCGTTGACGACTCCCGCCTGCGTCCATGATTTCTGAGTCGCTAACGAGGTCGCTCGTTGGTGTCAAACACAGCAATGCCTTCTGGTCAGCAGGACGCCAATGATCAAAAAATGGCCCAGGACATATGAGCACGATCAGCGACATTGCAGTGGGGGCCGGTCACCGCTATGTGTCACATGTAGCGAGATCGCTGGCGAGGTCGCTGTTTGCGTCACAAAATCAGTGACGCTCCAGCGATCTCGCCATGTGAGACAGGGCCTCTATACTCCGGGTCGATGTAGCTGCCTGTGTGACAACTAACGTAATTCCACCTTGTGAGAACACTTCCTTAGGCCAGACATCAATATTGGCCAAAAAGAGGTTTTCGAAAGTTAAAAATGGCACAGTGCCAAGCAATACTGACTGGTAACAGACTGCACAAAGTGCCCCACCCACAGCAGGTTCCCAAGTCGCAGGTCACACTTTGCATTTAGGTCTTTAAGACCTGTCACCAAATCAGAAGTGGCAGCTTTTGCTCTTGCTTTATTCCCGCTGCTCCTGAGTTTTACTTTCTTCTTTTATATCCGCCATATGGTTCCAGAAATATGTTTATTTAGTGTCAATCTGTATGGTTTTTACAAAGGGCGCATTAGTCTCAAGATTCTCTGCTTTTAGGTTACTCTGTGAGAACTGTCCAACTGGTAAAGACGTAAAATTTAGCCCTGGATGAAAAGGCCTATATCTATAGCGGATGTGAGAAAAAGCAGAACATAAAGTAGTGAGACTAAAGGCAAAAACTGGACACTTCGGTCCTGGTGACACAGGTCCTCTCTAAAATTACAAATGTGAAAACACTGGAACAATACTTGTTTTGAAATCGCTCCAATCATAAAGTATTGGTCTCTAACCAAGTAACTACGTGCATCATTGAGAATATTGGTAAAGGCTACATAAACTCTCATTTCATTTAAAGGGAATCTCATGTTGCTATCACATCTGAGAGCAGCATAATGTAGGGGCAGAGACCCTGATTCCAGCAATGTGTCACTTCCTGGGCAGCTTACTTATTTTGATAAAATCACTGTTATCTGCTATAGATCTTCCAGTTCTCTGAATGCTGAGCTCTGTATAAGCCCATCCACATCACTGATTGGCTGCTGTGTACACTGTACATGGGCAGAAGACTGCCAATTAGTGATGGGGGCGGGGTTATACAGAGCTCATGAATATGGCGGACTACCTGGCAGCAGGTTTACTTGTCCTCTATTGATAGAATCAGTGTTTTATCTGCAAGAGATTATCAAAACTACAGCAAGCAACCCAGTAAGTGACATTGCTGGAATCAGGATCTCTGCCCCTACATTATACTGCTCTCATATTCGGTGGCCAAAACCTACTGACAGATTCCCTTTAAAGAACTTTAACAAATCTGCAGTTTTGATCCCCCTTGATGGTTCAAATAAAAAGCTGAGTGTTTCTATTCCTATAAGTAACACTGTGGGGTCTCAGCAATTCACTCTGATCAAAACTTTGACATGTTGCAAGTTTTTTTGTTTTTTTTTTAACAAAATCGGAAAACCTCTATCTATTCGCTTTTACAGTTGAAACTATACTTGGTAGGGGAGTTAAAAAAAAAAAAAATAAATAAATTAGTAGGTCATAAAATTATATCTTTTGTTCTGTACTTGTCACAGTTTTGCAAATGTGATGTGCAAGCATATTGTTTGTCACTTTTTAATGAGCTTTTTAGCAAGTGACTGTGAAAGGTCCCTTTGTTATTTTCCGATATCACCTGTCACTCTCACAGGATATGCAGAGACCATGGCAGGTGATAATTAGCAAACTACGGCTGCGGATCTAACTTTACTTCATTTAACGATGTTGTGGCTGGAAATCCTGGAAAACTGTATTTCTGCACAATCAATGGTGGATGTGTTCAGCGTGAATTTAAAAGGACAGCATGAACGTTCTGATAGGAAAGCCTGTGCGTATCAATATGCAGAGGTCACGTGGGGAATAACCAGCATTTAAAGTGACAGACGATATTACCAAGTCAGCCATGTATGAAATGATGTAAGAGCGTCATTCTCACCTACAGACTGCTGATGCAGCTGGTGTCTGATGTCCAAAGGGAATGGATGGGCTTACTGCAGGGATCTTACTATAAATTGCCTGATTCCAAGCAAGATCACACTTTATAAAGTGACCTGGATATCTGCCCCCCCCCCCCGAGCCAGACAATGGGCTAACACAGACCTGTACATGTAATGAAGAGGTATAATGGGTTAACACTGAGCCCATTGGGTCCTGTTTTACAGGAATATAAATTAAACATTCACAGTGTTCATAAAGCACCGGTGAAGTCGGGTGTAGCAATGTCTGGCGCACCCCGACTACATTTAGGTCAAGTACGACATCACGTCAGGACAGAAGCCAGGTATAAAGTGATCGAGTCCGCCATAAATATCTTCTGTACACATTGCACATATTTCACAAGGTAGCTGCGGCTGCAGATACTGGATGCAGACCTTCACCCCATGCGGCAGGATTCCGGGCCATGTCCATGTAAACTCCTTTAGTCTTCAGCAGCTGAGCGGTAACATTCATGTATGGGGGTCTCTATAGGCATAGTCTCCAGGAGCTAGTCATAAGAGGGCCGTTATTGCAGTCTGATTTATGGGCTTCAAACAGTCCCTGGGCGAAGAGTAGCCATCGGCGACTAAGGTGCAGAACTGTGGCTTCTGATAGTCCCTGCTGTCCGCCACAGCCCATGTGCTGTGCATTTTAGGCCGGTCATAGTCGCACTCCTCAGTGTGAACGCTGTGAGGGGTCTGGTAGTCTCCACCACTGTTCTCCGCACTGGAAGACATGGAAAAGCTGACAGCAGAGAATGAATGCTTGCGATCAAGAGATACCACTGGGACGTTGTATCCAGAGTCTGGCGAGAAGGTGCAGTCCCTCATTATGTGACGTTCTATGATGGGGGTGGCATACTCGGGCTCGGGATATGTGAGAGGCAGCGCGTACTCATTGGTCCTGAGGGGGCAGTCATAGTGGGTTTCTTTATCCTGCCCACCAAATGTGTCTTTATTATCGGTGTCCATTGGCTTGAAGGTGGATCCTTTCCTGGTGACGGTGCCAGTGCCAATCATGAGGGACTGCCCATAATCTAAGTGAAAAGAAAAAAAAAAAAAACAATGCTTTACTTAAATTTTGCTATAGTTTGGCTCCAGTGATATAAAAAAAAAAAAGTTATTCTAGAAAAAGTGGAAAAGAAATACATTCAGAGGTTAGGAGGAGTTTACTTAAAACAGGCACAACACAATCTTCCAGAATTATATTTGCATTTCTGGATTCATCCTTACTTATGGTGAATTGCCACTAGATGGCACTATTGCTAAGGAGAATGCCAAATGTGAATCCCTGTATATGGGGTTTCCTGTTCCAGTGAATAGTCCTGAATATCGGAGGACTTAGAAATCTTCTGGCCTTTATATCACACATAGGATCTCTGCTTTCATTAATATGAAAGTCTTCACTTCCGCAAGGTAAAATCTCTCATTCAAAGGGATGACAACAGCCGTGGCGATTTTGTGATAGTAACCTGTGTGATCATAACATGGCCAGGACAGATTATAGAACCCCCAATAGACGTGGTTAGGAATAAAGCGGCTTTCTATGTCACTCCATTGCCCCGTCAACCTCTCTCGCGATGTGATTGCAGAGAGCCCATCTAAATTTGCATGGCAGCCAGTTCTTACTGAAGACCCCTGCATTTGCCAAAAGTACTGTTGTAAAAATAAGGATCAAGAGTGTAAAATGTATATGAAAAACATAAAGTCAAAAGTTTAAATTCCCACCATTTCTCCATTCTATAGATAAAAACATTCTTTCTTTTAATATTTGTTGTCACTGCATCTGATAACCTCTGAACATAAAAAAAAACTAACAGCTATCCTGTACAAATGACGGAAAAAAATAAAATTTAAGCCCTCATACAACTTATACGGCTTTTTTATAAGTAGTAAAACATTAAAAAAAGATATAAATGTGTTGCCACAGTAATCGTACTGCCCCGGAGGATAAAGTTGCCTGGTTATTTTTCAAAGGCAGTAAACACAAAAATAAAAAAAATAAGCCACAATGGTGGAATCACAATTTTTTTCGTCATTGCACCCCAAAACTATT
Organism: Dendrobates tinctorius; assembly: GCF_039654945.1. Lineage (NCBI taxonomy): Eukaryota > Metazoa > Chordata > Amphibia > Anura > Dendrobatidae > Dendrobates > Dendrobates tinctorius. Next base: position 61,154,410 of record NW_027361714.1, read on the forward strand.
TTTTTCCCATACATTTTATAGTAAGATAAATGGTGTCAAACAAGACGACAGTAGTTTCTCACACAAAAAAAAAAAAAAAAACCAAAGAAAAAACAAAACAAGCTTTTACATGACCATGTCGACGGTGAACTAAAAAATGAGATTTGGGACAAAAAGCAGACAAAAAAAAAGTCAACGTCAGTAAGGGGTTAACGGCAGAGATCTTGATGAAAAGAAATTGATAAAGTATATCACACAATTGCATGACTTTGGATTATACAGCGGATAACCGGCAGCGGGAGGACCCACGGACCCCTGAGCAGAGCAGCCCTGGAACATGGATGAAGGCAGCGTGCTAGGCCTAGCAGGAGCTGTCAGGTGAAGTATGCGGGGTGTGGACTTCATGCCCAGGCACATGGAGTATGCTGAACTTTCCGAGCTAGGAGGGGAATGAAGGCAGGTATGCAGTAACGCTAGGTTCTTACCTTCTGTGTCGCACTTGACAAGGTCGAACTTCTGCAGGATATCCTTGTCACTATTGTAGCTGATGGTATACTCTGTGGACTGCTGCCTCGTGAATGGCTGCTCCTGCTGCTTCCAGCACCCTGCACAAGACACCACGTCTATATTATACAGGCCCCATTAGACCCCCCTGAGTGTAAGGCCTCATGCATCCCTTACTAACCAGTACTCTGGTCCTCAGTCTTATATGTGTCTGTTTTCAATCGTTTTCTGCAATACAGGGTGGGCTTCATTAGTGGAGACATACAGGAGAATATATTGCTTTACCTGCCTGACATCATTTATCAAAAAACATCCCCATACAATTAGATCAGTGTCGCTTGTATCCAGCAACTGCTGGGAATAATGGAAACAAAATACATACCTTCTTGCTATGCATATACAGATGACTGCTATGAATACACACACCACCAGTGCCAAGGTAAGAAAGATTGCTATCAGCTTCCACCCTAAAATAAAGGACAGAGAATGGTATATATGGGACTATGGAATCAAATGTTAGTTTTAAATAAATAAAAACTGATTAAAGGGGTTTTCCAGGATCCAAGCATATCACCTTCTCACTGGTGTGCATCCACCAGTTACGAGAACAGTGTCCTGTGGCCGCTGTCTGTTTGGAGGGGCAACTGAGTACCACGTGAGAAGAGAAACAATGTCTGTACAAAGGAGCAATGCGGGAGCACCTTGTGCCCTTGTTATCCCCACCTGTATGACTGCACGGGCATCTTCCTTGTCAACACAGACCAGGAACACAACTCGGGCCTGCCTTTCTCATTATCTACAGTATTCGTTCACACATTTCCAGAGGAACGACATAAGGAAACGTAGGAAATGGTTTTCTATTAAAAATGTGTTACTAAATTTCTAAATATAAAACAGATACAAATGCTATGAATAAATACCAAAATCACTTTCTTCAGAAGGAACAGGCTCGGTGATGTTCTTTTCTTCCTTTATGACAGTCTTTCGCTCCTTCTCATTTGGCTTCTTCCACATGGGATGAGTGGATGAGTTGTGAGCTGTGAAGGCAAAAACAAGACAGGAGGTTTAAAAAAAAAAAATAAAAAGAAAAAAGTGCCTCCGAGTTAGTACTGGCAGCATGGAGGGCTGTACCACAGCGCAGGTCCTTAGTGTGGAGCCGTACAGTGTCCGTGGGCTCCTGTATGTATTCAGCCATGGGACAATACAGACAGCATCTGAGGGTCCGTGTCACGATATACAGAAAACATGGAGAAAAAAATCACACACACGCCCCTGTATGAAACCAAAGGCATAAAGAGGTACAGTAAAGACCCTCTACAATCTCTATACAAACCAATGTGGCTTTAGTACAAAATCAATAATCATTATTTGTTACAGGTCAGAAGGCCTAAGAAATATTTGTTACCGCAGGTACTTGATGCTCTTATATTACTACATTTCAATAATTCAGACTAATTAGAGCTTACTTTGCTGGATGTCACAATTCTATTTTGTGTCAATGTTGTGATTCTGATGCACATTACAGGATCGATGCGATCTGAATATTTATACCACTCATGGCCACCAAATAAGAACAAAACTAATGGATATAAATGGAAATACGCTACAATAAAAAAAAAAAACAACTAAAAGCGCAGGCTGCCTCACATGGACACGTACACAGTGACACGTACAAACACTCACAGACAGACACGGCTTTACATACATTGTGCAAGTCCACATCCCATCAGTTCCACCTTCAGGGCGATCCTTTGGTTCCACGTCCGTGGTATAATCCGAACAATGCGAGCCACAATTGGAGGAATAAAGTTGTTACGAGTATGACCCTGAAAGTCTGAGCTGCCTGCAAAAACCTTAAGGAAAACACATACAAGTAAAACATAAAAATTAGGTGTGAAGACCCACATGCCGGCATCAGAAAAGTTTTTATTCTGAAAGTGGGTATTCCACCATTTATCACTACAAGTAGTTATGGAACTAGAGGAAATCAAGAGCTGGAGGAAAATAAAGCAGAAGGTGGTTAGGATCCAGATAGGGGACATGCGAGTAGAAGTGTCTGGCAAAGCCTTGTATCCCTTCCCAATGAAATAATCATGCACACTTTGCTGTCCACATTCGCAGGGAGTTTGTTCAGCCAGAATTAAAGTTGTTAGAGTAACCACTAGGTCACCTTTTAAGTTGCCCATACAAGGAATATTAGGGTGTGTGCACACGCTGCGGATCCGCAGCGGATTCGGTCCTGCGGATCCGCAGGAGTTTCTGCTGCGGTGTACAGTACCAGTATATCCTATGGGAAATGGAAACCGCAGTGCAGACGGTGCAGATTTTTCTGCGCGGATTTGCTGCGTTTTCTAATCCGCAGAAAGAATTGACATGTCATTCTTTCTGCGGATTCCGCTGCGGTTTACCATCTCCTCCATTGTAGAGGAGATAAACCGCAGGGCAAAACCGCAGGCTAATCCGCAGGTCTTTTGACCTGCGGATTTTGCTAAATCCGAGCGGATCAATCCGCAGCAGAATCCACAGCGTGTGCAAAGGTAAGTCAGACATAAGCCCCTTAGCGCATCCTACTAGAAAGACGTATCTGTAAGGCCTCTTTCACACATCAGTTTTTTGCCTTCAGGCGCGATCCGGCTTTTTTTGGAAAAAACAGATCCGGCAAAATGCAATGCCGGATCCGGTTTTTCCCCATTGACTTGCATTAGCGCCGGATCGCGCCGGATGGCATTGCGTTTCATCCGTTTTTTGCCGGATCCGGCAACTTGTCTCATTCCGGCGTCTTGAAAAAACGTCTACTGTAACGTTTTTTGTCTCCGGCGAAAAAGCCGGAAGCGCCGGATCCGGCGCTTCCAGCTTTTTGCTACAATGAAAGTCTATGGGCGCCGGAATGCGCCGGATCCAGAAAAAGACGGATCCAGCAACCGGATCCGGTTTTTTTAAGTCTGCGCATGCTCAGATCCAATTGGCCAGCCGCCAGGAACAGAGACGGATCCAGCAAAAAAACGGATCCGTTTCTACAGTTCTCCAAAATTTATGCCGGATCCGTTTTTTCTAAAAAAAGCCGGATCCTGCCTGACGGCAAAAACTGATGTGTGAAAGTAGCCTTAGCCTCTCAAAATTGGAAGCTAGACTACAAAGAACTGCGGCATCATCAATATGGATCGGCACTCTAAAGGGGTTGTCTGGCCTTAGGTAACAAGTCTGCAATTACGCTATGTGACTGCAGACTTGTGAATCCTCACATTGTGCGCACTGCACATTGTGAGGATTCTCCAGTGCCGGGAGTGGGTGATCATGTGACAGCAAGTAAGCGATTTACATACTTCCAGACACATTCCGACTAGACGTGTCTGGTTTCACTCAATGTACAAGCATTCAAGACCATGCCCATCTAGTATGCATGTGACAGCATGCATGCAAATCACATATGCGCGATCACGCACCTGCCGCAGGAGAAGGGAATGTGATGTGAGGAGTCACAAGTCTGGAGTCACATAACGTGTCTGCAGACTTATAGCTTAAGACCAGACAACCCCCTTAAGGGGTTGAGCCACCCTAAATAAATATACATATTATTAACAAAATTGTATTTTTTTTTATATGTAATTGGTACCAGGTGGCCATGCACGTGCAATCAATCTTATGTCACTAGAAGCACTCAAGGGAGACAATATAACCACCTGACCCCATCAGCTATCATCTATTTTAATGTAAAGCTCGGGGGTAATATATACAGAGTCGGTCAGGATGGAGTTATTTGTTTACTGTTGAGTGCAGCTACTGAGACAGATTGATCGCTCCTGCTTGGATATATATATATATATATATATATATATATATATATATATATATATATATATATATCTCTATCTATCTCAGTAATATCATAATGGGGGCAGGCTTTCCAGCATAGAGAATCACTCTCCCCCACCTATCCACTCTCTCTTTCCCATGTGCTGACTTCTCCCGTCTGTGCTCTCTTCTTGTCCTGTCTACCCCATGTGCTATCTCTCCTGTCTGCTGTCTCTCTCGTTCCTGTGCTGTGTTCTCCCCTCATGTGCTGTCCCGTTTGAGCCGTCTCCCCCTGGGCTCTCTCTCTCTCACCCCTGTGTCTGACCATGTACAGAACATACCACAGCTCCTGGGCAGGGGAAGAAGCAAAAGGCACTACTGACATTACAGCAGGAGGTCGCAGAGGATACATTTTGTGAGGTAAAATATTGTTTAAAAACAGTCAGTGAAATATTTTACCTCACAAAATGAATCCTCTGTGATCCCCTGCTGTAATGTCAGTATTGTCTTTTGCTTCCTCCCCTGCCCAGGAGATGTGGTACGCTCAGCAGACGGTCAGACACAGACAATTTTTAAAATGAACTTTCGTTCGTGGGAAACCCCTTTAATGTGACCAGCTTCCTCTGCCTGTAGACACGTCGCGAATCCGCCGCCGAGATCAGCCGAATGATTCACTGTACCTGCGTGGAATTCGTGCAGGCGCAGTGCGACAGTGTTCTGCTGGTGGTACCGTGCAAGAGGCTGCGTGAGTGTGTGAGTGTGTGGTGCGTACGGCGTATAGAGTGTGTGTGTGTTGCGACGGTGTTCCGCTGGTGGTACCACGCAATAGGTTGGTACCAGTAGCACTTTCCATATTGAGACACCCATCACTTGGGTGTCCCAATATGGCGGTCGGTGAACTTCCTCTGGTTGGAATTCTGGGATACGGGGACATTTGGACAGAACAGGAAATGAAAACATTACAAGGCAATTATATAAATAGATAGCCATAAGACAGGCAGTATTGCAAAATGTATAGACTGCATTCGTATGAGAAAACAAATACATGTATAACCATGCATTCGTTTTAAAAGAAGTAGATTGAAAAATCATCAAAATACAGTTTAAATATATAGATTATAGTGGTTCAACGTCTGTCAGAAATTAAAGAGACAATATTAGGGTATAGAAGGAAAAAGTGTGCACTGATCAGAAGTCAGGAATGAGGCTTCACCTTTTCTTCACTGCTCAGTGCTCCCTTATATGTCCTCCACTTGGATCCATCCCTTTTGTAGTTGATGATATAAGATGTCACAAAGAAGTTAAAGTTGGGTAATGTGGATCCTGTAGTTACAATACCTGGAAAATAAAAAAAAAAAAACAGTGAAAGATTCTGAAGCGCTAATATCTTACCGGCATGAGAAAAAAAAAAAAAAAAAAAAAAAATCGCAGATCTGTACTGCCCCATGGTATATCCGATAAATCATCAGATTGTGCTCATCAGTGTTATACGCCAGTGTTAGTGAGCCCTAAGGGGACATTGTTATGCAACACATTTTTAGCAGAAGGGGAACAGTACAGATTTCTAAGAAAAAAGGCTCGAAAATTGTTGTGTCTTAATAGTACTTGCATTTCCTATAAAATTACAGGAGAGCTCTTGGGCCAATTTCTTCATACATTCTCAGGAGTAATAATGGGAATGCCACAAAGGCCAGTTCTCAGAAATGTTACTCCAGGATTGTTATTGCATTACATGAACTTATGAAAACACATCAGAAGATCTGGTAAGTCGCCTTTCATGTCTATGAAGATGGCCAAAGAATCCCTTAAAATCTGACTGAGGAATAAAAGATACAAATGTGTTATAACTTTATTCATATGTTTTCTAAAGGGTTGAAACTGCTGTCAGACACCACTTGTGATGGCGTGCCTCCAGAGAAAGCAAAAGGATGGCGAGTTCAAACTGATATCGGTGGTAAAGTCAAGGAGCCCCTACAGACATTACATAGTGGACCATCTAGTGTGTATGGGACCCTTCAGGCTAGGCTCTGTGTCTATGTAAAAGAGTGATGCAGCAGAATCGCCTTTACTTTGTGCAACAGTGATGGGGCTCACCAGTGATTTTCCTTTTGTCTCCCAAATCAATTGCAAGCCATTCCCGAACAGACTGATGACTGGATGCCCAAGAGACACCTGGACTGTTGAGCTGTGCCTTTTCAGGAGACCATTGTGTCATTTCACCAGTCTCACTGCTCCACTCCCAGGACGAGGTAGCTGAAAATTTGTCTGTTTCATGTCCTCCAGTGAGCGAAGTGCTGCAATCTAAATGGAACAAGTGAAGGTTAATAAAATAAAACCAGCTCTTGTTCTTTGGATCATGAACGGCCTTCACTCATGGCCTAGGTAGTGAGGAAAAAAACACTGGCAAGAAGCCTGAGCTCTAGACACAGCAATAACTGACCCCAGAAACAGAAAATGGAGCTAATCTTGTAGAGGCACCCAAGGATGATTGATAGGAAGAGTTATTTTTACAAACTTCTGTGACATATTTAGCTGGCTAAGTGTGGTATGGTTATTTGGTCACTTCTAACCTACCGGCACCAAACAGTTAACATGATACCAGATCACGTCTACGCATTATGTATTGTGCGAATGCTTCACAAGCATCCTAACCAGTGTTGGCAAAACCAGCACACACTGTAGACATAAAGCAGCAAAGTCAAGATGGTGCTAGTATGGTACATCAGAAGGAGCAGCCCTGAAGGCAGACTCAGAATGTGGAATTTGTGTAACCTTCACACATTGCCTCAACAAGCTACATATTTTACACAGCAGCTGCAGATGTATTATGACCCCGGGTGCCTGATTTCTGAGAGTCCTTCACTATCCTCTGCCAGACAACACTAATTACTGAGCTGATGCACGATAATGTAATGCAATGATGATATAATGCACAATGGCAAATTATATGCAGAGCAGGTATATCCATAGACATACATATCATGCATATTATTGAATATACATAGACATATATTCATAGATATGTATCTATCCCTGTAGATGGATATATCTAGCTATATAGAAAATCTGGTCCTTGGGGGTCCTACAAATATGTAAATAGACCTTCAGATGCAGAACATATGATAAGTTACACTGTCATTATTTAACAAAAAAATAAGCCAATGCAGAAACAGTTTGGGAAAAAATTACACCCTTTCTGCTTCAATAATAAGGTGGGTAAGTAGTAGGCAGGTGGTGCTAATTAATTGCCCTTAAATTTGCATCAACAAGTGTGACTACTCTATAACATCAGAAGGTTTCACACTTTGCTGATCTGGAGTATTCAGGTGTGTGTTAACACAATACCAAGATGGAAAGACATCAGCAATGATCTTGGAGAAGCAATTACTGCTGCCCATCCATCTGTGAAGGGTTATAAGGAAATTTCAAAACAATTAGGAATACATCACTCTACAGCGAGAAAGACAAGTGGAAAACATACAAGACAGATGACAATCTTCTCAGGAGTTGTTATCCCAGCAAAGTCACTACAAAGTCAGTTTGTGTAATGCTCAGACAAATTGCAAAAGAAAAAAAAAGCCCCAAGAGCTACAGCTCACACTCTAAAGGCCTCAATTAGCATGTTAAATGTTCATGACCAGACAATTAGAAAAAAAACTGAACAAGTATGACTTGTTCAAAATGGATACCAGGCCAGGAGAAAGACCCTTCTTTCTAAAAAGAACATTATAGCACAGCTGTAACTGGCAAAGTTCAATGTGAACAAACCACAAAACTTCTCTAATAATGCCTTTTGGACAGACAAGACTAAAGTAGAGATGTTTGGCCATAATGCCCTGCATCATGTTTGGTGAAAACCAAAAACAGCATACCAGACGAAATGCCTCATATCAACTGTCAAACAATGTACTGAAAAGGGTGATGATCTAGGCTTGTTTTACAACCACAGGACCTGGGCACCTTGTAGTCATTGAGTTGACCATGAACTCCTCTGTATACCAAAGTATTCTAGAGTCAAATGTGAGGCCATCTATTCAAATGCTAAAACTTGGCCAAAACTGGGTCATGTAAGAGGACAATGATCCCAAGCACACCACGAAATCTAGATCAGAATGGCTGAAAATGAAAAGAATGAAGGTGACGCAATGGCACAGTCGGTATCAGTTAGGCAGGCCACATACTAAACACTTGCTGAAATAATTTGGTTGTTAGATTGCACTGTACAGGCACATCAGAGAGTCCATCATTCAAACACTACTCTCACGGTTTTTATTGCAGCGCTGGAGTGGTGCTCCTAGTCCAAATTCCCCGCCCCTAGTCTCCTACCTATCAGTCACCATCTTCAACTTCTTTTGGCGCAGCTCTAGTCAGTGTCCGGCAGGTTGTGGCTGCCAGATGACTCCAGTGTTTGCTTGGTAAGCCGGAAGTCACTACTCAATATAAGTCTATGAGAACCAGATGAGGACAGAATGAGACCTTCTCATAGACTTACACTGACAATGTGACCCATTCTGACTTCTGGTCAGTCAGACGTTGGAGTCACAGGACCAAAACAGAGCCGGGAAGATCTGAAAACAGTGGTTTGTAAGTATAATAGGCTCAGAGAGCTTAGATAAGTAGCACCACTCCAGCACTGAAATAAAAGAAAACAATAGAGTGGTGCTTTATTGTAACCGAATACACAAGTTCACCCTCAAGGACACACACAGACGTTTACTGTAAATTATTCTTACCAAGTCTGTTAAACACAAATCTCCGATCAGAAAGTGAGCCACTGTGAGAAAAAACAAAAAGGGGAAAAGCGATTAGTAGCAGGAGACAAAGCATTCTTTCACAAGGCGGGTAATCTCATTATCTGAGAGGTACAAAGTGCTGCTCCTATCAGTGCCTGCACCACAGATGACAGATGAGCACCGAACAAGGCTTTTCTTTCCTTTCAGAGGCCTTTGCCCTGTGTATGTTTGTGTAGAGTCCTCGCCGTGTCACGGATCATTGTCATGTTTATTCACTTTTTAGGAGTAGCATTTAAAAAGTCATCTTGTGGCGATTCAACAGCTGTTCCCAAGTCAGTGTCTTTGGGGATTGGGGTCATAGCAATATGCTCTCCAGTCAAGTGTCAGGCTAAAGAAGGCTCATTTTGCACCAAAATAGCATAAAGAGACAAGTTTTAATGTGAACACTGCATTGCCCAGTGTAAGGCTTTATGCTGCAACGTGACATCTGCTGTGATATCAGCAGGACATGTATGTGGCAGGGTCCGCTGATGGCACGTGAAGAATTGGAAATGTTGGACGTAAAAGTGGCCAAACTTTTATTCCAGGAGCATTTGGCAGCAGATTTCTCCACTCTACCTCTAGAGAAAACACAAGCGTGAGAAGGGCATGTGTGTGTATGGGTGGATCGGGGAGTGATAACCATCGGCCTACTGAGCAGTTGGCTTTCAGACATCCACGAGTCACGCACTAGTTGTATCAGTGTTTTTCACGGATAGAACATGTACCCACTATAGTCTATGGGGCTGTTCACATGTTCATGCTTTCTGAAGACTATGCTGTTTGCAAAAATCACGGCTCCATGAGTGTATGTGAAAATCTCAGAGAGCACACAGATGGCATGAGTCTGTAGTCCGCTTGCTGTCCATGATTAATATTGCAATGAATAGGAGACGCTTTCTAATTTTTTTCACATACATGAAAATGACTGATGAAACAGGTATGGCAAAAACTGACAAGCAAACACTGATGACACTCCGATGAATAACAATCATGGATATCTGACTCAGGCCTAAGGTGTATGGCTACCCTTAAAGTAAAAGCCACTACAAATCTGCTCTTTACCACCTGCTAACAGCATACGACCTTTACCATAGTACGATGTGTCAATAATGGAGTATTCGTGAACTGTGACAACGCAAACCACAAGTCTGTTGGTGACTAATGCACTGAAACTGGAAATATGTAGGTCCAGAAACACCATAAACGTGACTCCAAGTGTCCGCACACAGGAGTATAGCTGGAATTCTAGCCTGTGACGACAGAACAGCGGCACTGCCTTTGGCATTTGAACTCCATTTACCTCCCTTCATTGAGAAAACGCTAGAGCATTTAACCCCTAACAATGGCCATTCTAGGTCTATGAAAGAGAACACTATTGTGGGCCCACACACTAGAAGGAGACTGCTAATTACTTTAGTCGGAGGGACAAGGTCAGGGACGCACAGTAAGGAGGCCAGTCAGAACTTTGCTGTATCATTCCAGCTAACGCGACAGGCTTGCTGCACATTACCATGCCATGGAAATTCAGCGAAAACTCAGACTTGAAAAACAAATGCTGCTCTGAGAAAAGTCTTCATACAGGTGAAAAATATCTGCAGCTCTGTCCAACCGGCCTGACGTATAGATCTGGGAAATAAAGCTCTTTCGTATACGATTGTTTTGGGCGTTTCTAATGTTATTTTTATAAGTATTTTTGACACTGGTTACATGCTTTGTCTTTTTATATAGGGAGCTTATTAAGCTCTACAGGGAAGACTAAGTAACTTTCCAATACATTACTATATACTGTAAAATTAATCAGGGAATAATGCCACTGAAAATGCACAAAAAGGCTGTGTTTGAATCATACTTACTCTTTCGAAAGGATTCCATTCGCCTGTACCCCGCTGTATCGACTTGCGCCTTTGTAATGGGTGAGATGAATCTGACCCCCAAGTTCATCCGCAATAACGCCAGCATGAACTGCTGCTTTGCAAAGTAATGACGTCTGCAAAATTAGAAAATAAATAAAAATTCTGGTCATTTGTAACATATTGTGCTATTAATTGTAAGGGAGAAACCAGGGAAAATGTTGCAAGAGATTTTCAGCATTCATTTTTATTATAAACTGATGTTTATATAAAACCTACACTCATTAACATCACAGAACTATAGCACCATGGCTAGCTTATTGGCAGGGCAGTGGTCTCTGACTCAGACTCCTCAATTTCCCTGACTCCACAGCACTGGAGGAGGAGGTTCACTACTGTACCCAATTTTTCATTATAGGAGCAGAGCACTGCTTATTGGCCTAAAAATACCAGCTGTAATGTCTTAAAGAGGTTTTCTGTGCTCATAAGAGCCATCCATAGTTACTAACCAGTAAGCTTAGGGGGCAGCAGCGGAGACTCCGTGCTGGACCTGGAGATGTCAGGTAAAGGTCACTGAACTTATTGAATAAAGTCGTCTGACAGCTGATTTCTGCCAACAGCTCTCTTATGCCGATGGCTACCTTAAAAAAGATCTTTAACAAGGTCAAAAGTGGCCAGCTTTGTTCTCATTTTATTCTGCTCAGCGGTCAGTGTTGTATACAGCATACATAGTGATGGAAAGATTCTACAGAGGTGGCAAAGTTAAGATCTGTTCAGGCCTCTGTTCAGATCCCCCGTTGTCAGTTTTGTCCACATGTAGTGTCGACAGGCCTTATAATAGGTCTACCAGAACTTGTCATGACACCCAATACAAGGGAAGTAAAACTAACCTGCTGTAACTTTCTAGATAACAAAGCCTTTTATATCGTCTCCAAGAATTTTACATTTAGAGTATTCGAAAACCAGCCAGAGACATAGAAAAAACCTAGATAAAAAGACTGAGAACCAGGCTCAACTGCCACAATCCAAAGTGATACTACATCATGAAACCTATTGGACATTTTCTCTGGACAAGTAATGGTACAATCAGCATAATCGCACAAAATCTGTAACTGGAAACAATAGAGCACAGCTTTAATGGCCATTACGGTATGATATAGTAGTGTGCATCTATTGCTGAGCTGGGAAAGAAATAACCTTGTGCACCTGAATTAATGGACGTGCCTGTCCGTCACCCTCAGGAGATTGTGCAGGAATGTATTTGTTGTTGGGGGGGTCTCTGACCTCTGTCAGGTGCTACTATCCAACCATATCGGTCCGTAGACAAGATGAACTGGATTTTCTCACATGGCCTGTCTGCCTGCCTGCCTGTCCGGGGATGTGCAGACATGAGGAATGTACAGCGCAGGGCTCTAGCTGCAGATGGACGGCTCGCTTAACCACTGATGCGGCTCCAAGCTGAAGAGCTGAATATATTATTGTCAGCACATTAAACCCATCTCAAGCATATGGGAATCTATTTTAGTGCACAACTCAAAATCATACTCATCTCCAGCAATCTGTATATTAGGAATGGATGCTGGCGATTTTAGTCAGGGCTTGCCTGAATCCGCCAATATGGGAACTATCTCCGAATAGGAAAATCCAAGTAATCTGCCTGGTAAGAACTGAGAATTCGAGTGATAGTGACAACAAACACAAAAGGAGAACTGGCTTATATGCATCATGCAGGAGCAGCTTTGCTACACCCGTCATCGAGTGAAGTCCATCTTTAAAGCATTTTACAAAGAAAATACATTTATATGTAAGTTCAGTAACTTTGAATGAGAAATTGGTTAAACTATGTTGTACTGACTCTAGCCAGTAAATGCAGAATTATCTAGCACCGTCACAAGACATTCGGAGCCCGTTTATTGGCCCATTACATGGGCTGACAAATGGGCTAACATGAATGTTCTGTCCCCATACAGCATCAGGTTATTCGCAGCACAATCCCTGTCATGGGGCGATGGGCTGCTTATAACAATGAGGTTTTATCGCCAGCAGAAACAATCCATTCACTCAATGAATGAGCATTGTCCATCAGGCGATTGCCGGCATGTCTACGCTGGCAGATAATTCGGGGCACTGATAATTGGGGTAAATGCACCTTTACGCAATCCTGCTAATTTCAAAGCCGAAACCTTTCAACTATTCCAGCTGGATCAATGTCTGCACACTGGTTATTCTAGTGGATTGCCATAAAATGTATGGTAATGAAACAGGGATTTTTGTGAGTACTCACCGTAAAATCCTTTTCTCCGAGACGCTCATTGGGGGACACAGAGACTGTGGGTGAATGCTACTGCCGTCTGGAGGCTGACACTAGGTATACAAAAAAAAAGTTAGCTCCTCCTCCGCCACATACACCCTCGCCCCGGTACCGGGCGGAAACCAGTTTAGTGCAAAAAGCAGTAGGAGGACATAAACATAATTTTAACTTATGCCAAACATATGTCTGAAAAAGGACCACCCTACCTTAAATAAGGAATTATTCTAATTAAATAAACAAGAGCCAACTGGCTATCAGGGTGGGTGCTGTGTCCCCCAATGAGCGTCTCGGAGAAAAGGATTTTACGGTGAGTACTCACAAAAATCCCTGTTTCTCCTTCGTCTCATTGGGGGACACAGAGACTGTGGGACGTCCTAAAGCAGTCCCTGGGTGGGAAGACAACTCACCGCTCCAAGCCGCATGCCCTCCTGACTAAAGGTGTGCCACTGCTGCCTGGAGAATTTTCCTACCCAGGCTCGCATCAGACGAAGCATGAGTATGCACATTGTAATGTTTACAAAAAGTGTGCAGGCTGGACCAGGTTGCTGCCTTGCATACCTGCTCTGCCGAAGCCTGGTGCCGAAGCGCCCAAGAGGCGCCCACTGCCCGAGTAGAGTGCGCCCCTATTCCCGTAGGAATCGGCGTGCCTCTAAGACGATAAGCCTCCTGAATAGTTAGGCGAATCCATCTGGCTATGGTTGACCGAGAAGCTGCGAGCCCCTTCCTGCGCCCTTCGGGGATCACAAACAGCGAGTCTGTCTGGCGGAAAGGTGCTGTCCTTGACACATACCTCCTGAGAGCTCTTACCAGGTCCAACGTGTGGAGCGCTCTCTCCACTCTGTGAACTGGTGCCGGACAAAACGAAGGCAGAACAATGTCCTCATTAATATGGAAAGAGGACACGACCTTCGGCAAAAAAGGCGGCGGCGGTCTAATGACTACCTTATCCTTAAAAAAAGTCAAAAATGGAGCTCTGCAAGACAATGCCCCCAATTCCGAGACCCGCCTAATGGAAGTTATGGCTACCAGAAACACCACCTTCCTGGAGAGATATGGCAACGAAACCTCCTGTAGCGGCTCAAACGGGGCCTCCTGCAGGACACCCAGTACCAGATTCAGGTCCCAGGCCTCCAAGGGTGCCCTAAAGGGGGGTACCAAATGAGAGACCCCTTGAATGAACGTCCTGACCTGCATGATGGTAGCGATCTTTCGCTGAAAAAGGACCGACAAGGCCGATATCTGCCTCTTAAGAGAACTCGGAGCCAACCCTGCGTCTAGGCCGGACTGGAGAAAAGCCAGGATGTTGGGGACCGAGAAGGATAATGGCGCAACTCCGCGTTCTCGACACCACTGAAAGAAAACCTTCCAAGTGTTATGGTAGATTCTCGCCGAGGCCGGTTTCCGGGCGCTAACCATTGTAGCCACCACATCACGCCTGAACCCTGCCCGGGTCAGAACCCAAGATTCAACGGCCATGCCGTCAAACACAGGGCCCCTAAGTTCGGGTGGCAGATCGGCCCCTGAGACAGCAAGTCTGGACGTTCTGGTAGCCGCCAGGGTACGTCTGCGAGGAGCTGCACCAGATTCGCATACCATGCCCGACGGGGCCAATCTGGGGCCAGCAGAATCGACTGAACCCCCTCGGTCTTGATCTTTCTGATGACCCTCGGGAGAAGTGGCAGCGGGGGAAATAAGTACGGGAGCCGAAACTGGTTCCATGGTAGGACCAGCGCATCTACTGCGAGCGCTCGCGGGTCCCGAGACCGGGCGACAAACACGCCCACCTTGGCGTTTTCCCTGGAGGCCATCAGATCCACGTCTGGAGTCCCCCACCGCTGGCAAATTTGCTGAAAAACATCGGGGTGCAGAGACCTTTCCCCGGCCGCGATCCCCTGCCGGCTTAGGAAATCTGCCGCCCAATTTTCCACGCCTGGTATGTGGACTGCTGAGATCATCGAGTGGTTCCTCTCGGCCCAGCGGAGTACATGTTCTATCTCGCGCATGGTTGCCTTGCTGCGCGTGCCTCCATGGTGATTCACATATGCTACTGCCGTGGCGTTGTCTGACTGAATCCGGACCGGGCGCCCTGCCAGCAAGTGCTGAAACTGCTGCAGTGCCAACCGCACTGCTCGAATCTCCAACAAGTTGATAGGGAGACGCGCCTCCTGAGGCGACCATTGCCCCTGGGCCGTGTGGTGGCGGAAGATTGCCCCCCAACCGAAAAGACTTGCATCGGTCGTGATCACTAACCACTGATCCGGGGGAAAGGGCCTTCCCTGACGGAGAGAGGAGTCGCGCGTCCACCACTGAAGCGCCCCTCGGACCTGAGAGGACAACCTGCACTGATGATCGAGCGAGAACGGGCTTTTGTCCCATGTCGCTAAGAGAGCATGCTGCAGGGGGCGGAGATGAAATTGCGCAAACGGAATTGCTTCCATCGCCGCCACCATCTTCCCTAGAACCCTCATCCCAAACCGGATAGTGTGGGGCCCCGGCTGTTGAAGGGTTCGAACTCCCTGCCGCAGTGCTCGAGCCTTGTCCTGAGGGAGAATCACCAACCCTCGGGAAGTATCGAAAATCATCCCTAGAAATAGAATCCTCTGGGCTGGAATAAGGGATGACTTCTTCCCGTTGATCAACCACCCTAGGCGAGTTAGGGTGTCCAGAGTAATGCTGACATTCTCTTCGCAAGCTCGAAAGGTCGAACCCTTTACCAGGAGGTCGTCCAGGTACGGCATAACCACTATGCCCCGAGAATGTAGGGTGGCCATAACAACCGCCATCACTTTCGTGAATATCCTGGGGGCTGTGGCCAACCCGAAAGGTAGGGCCACAAACTGGAAATGTCGCCCATTGATTGCGAACCTCAGGAATTTTTGATGCGGGAGAAAAATAGGGATGTGCAGGTAGGCGTCCTGGACATCGATGGAGGCCAAATATTCTCCCTGCTCCATGGACGCTATGACCGACCGGAGAGATTCCATGCGGAAATGCCTGACCCTGATGAACCTGTTCAGGAGCTTTAAGTCCAGAACCGGCCTTACTGTTCCATCCTTCTTGGGTACCGCGAATAGGTTGGAATAAAAACCCCGGGTTTTCTCGCCCTCTGGTACCGGGACAATGACCTCGTTGCGCTGCAGCACTTTGATGGCCTCTAGCAAAGCCTGTGCCCGAACTTCCGTCTTGGGAAGCCGAGAAAGAAAAAATCGTTTTGGCGGATCCCTCAAATTCTATTTTGTACCCGGAAGACACTAATTCTGCCACCCATGCGTCGCGCGCCACTGCGACCCAGACGTGGCAGAACCTGAGCAGACGTCCACCTACCCTGCTGTCCCCGGGTACTGGATGTTTCGAGTCATTTTGTTGAGGTCCTTTGAGACCTGGCCCCCCTTGATCTGGGCGGCCGGCCCCGCATTCTGCCCAAGGGGTTGGCCTTGTACGTAACCTGACGCTCTTTGTCTTGGCCATAGCGAGCTGGGCCGGAATTACCGGCCGCTGCCATCCCTGGGGTACGAATTGCTCGAAAGCGCGTTTGTGGTTGACGAAACGGCACTTTATTTCTCTGTTGTGGAAGAAAGCTGCTTTTTCCCCCCGTGGCGTCTGAAATAATCTTATCCAATTTCTCCCCAAATAACCGGTCCCCCTGAAAGGGCAGAGAAGTCAACGACTTTTTAGAGATTGAATCAGCTCGCCACAGCCTTAGCCATAAGGCTCTCCTAATGGCGATTGCATTTGCCGCCGCTAGCGCTGCGCCATTAGCTGCATCTAAAGATGCATTGATTAAATAGTCCCCTGCCATTGCGATCTGACTTGCTATCTCGCCTACTTCTGTCGGCACCTCTCTATCCTGCAGGATTTTGTTCAAAGACTCCGACCACGACATCATGGCCTTGGCTACCCATGTCGCTGCAAAAGAAGGGAGGAGCGCTGATCCTGATGCCTCATATACCGAGCGGGCTAAGCCCTCTATGAGCCGATCGGTGGGGTCCTTAATGGCGGAGCCACTGGGAACTGACAACAGGGATCTTGAGGCTAGGCGAGACACTGGGGGATCCACTACCGGGGATTCCGCCCATTTTTTACAGAGCTCTGATGCGAACGGATATTTCGCTTCTAGCGTTTTCTGTCCCGAAAACCGCTTATCAGGACGTTCCCTGTGCCGCTGCACAATGTCCTCGAACTCAGGATGGGAGCTAAATACTCTGTGTGGTATCCTGGCCCTTTTAAAAGATACCTTATGACCTGTAGCTGGGGAGACATCATCCTCAATACCCAGAGTCTTATTAACAGCTTCAATAAGACTGTCTACCGTCTCCCGACACCCCGGTATATCCAGGTTCAAGGGTTCCTCTACGTCGTCACCCGAACTCTGCTCGTTCCCGGAAAAAGGTGACGGTGAGCGTGATGCCACACTCGCGGATGCTGACGCACCGGAGGGGCCTGGAGACACAGTATGGGTTCTTTTCCTGTGCGTCTGCCTAGAGAGTGTGCGGCCCCTGCAGGCCGGAGGCTCCTGTGAGGTGGACGACCCCTCCCAAACAAGCGAGCCATCGTCTCTACCCCTATCCGGGGCCTGAAGGGTCTCAATCGCTTTCGTAAGTGAAGCCATGGACCGAGACAGTGATAACGCCCATTCCGGGGGATCCAGACCCCTGGGCTCTGTCGCAGGGGAGGGCTCCTGGGCGCGTTCGGAGTCGCAGGCTTCACACAATTTGATAGTCTGTGCTCGTGGGAACATAACCCCACAGGAAACGCATGCGGCATAAAGGAACGTGTGCGTTTTCCCTTTTCCAGACATAATGCCGCTTACTCCTATCACAAGCTAAAGGGGAAAGGAGGAGGAGGAGGGTAACTTTTAAATGTGCCCCGGGCAGTCCAGGACAGGGTCGCACTTACCCACAGTCTGTGTGCCCCCCTTCCAGCGTGACTCCTTGCACTGGCGGATGCTCAGCCTGGTGCCGATCCTCTGGGTAGGTTGCCCGTGCTTTTTCCGCATGCGGCCTACCCTGCTCTGAAGCCGGGGCCTCGATTTAAGCCAGCGCCCGCCCTAGGCTGAGGGGCGGCGCCGGATCTGATGTCACGCTGGGGCGGTGCCGCTGTGACGCCGCCGACCGTGACGTCACGCCGGGGGCGGCGCCGGCTGTGACGTCGCGCCGGGGGGCGGCGCCGGCTATGATGCTGCGCCGGGGGCGGCGCCAACCGTGACGCCGCGCCGGGAGCGGCGCCGGCCGTGCCGCCGCGCCGGGGGCGGCGCCGATCACGCCGCCGCGTGCCCCTAATGGCGGCGCCATCCTGATGAGTCCAGCTCACCCCCCGACGGCGCCCGGCCCTTGGCCTACTCCGGTCCTACACCCTCGCCCTTCCTGCAGGTAATCTTAGGCGAGGGGCGCGAGGAGGAGGGGGGGTACCTGGCTCCTACTCCTACTCCTTGGCCAGAGCCCTCCCCAGCTGCAAAAACTTACCGGGTATTTTGCTCCGTGGACGGTGCAGGCACCCTAACTCCGTCTGCCCAGCAGGGGCGAGGAGAGGGACCGTCCGCCGCCATGCAGCACCGCCGTCTAGCGTTGGTGGAGCAGTGGGGGCGCACAGACTAGTCTTGTGCCACTGTGGAAGCCCATGGTTTCCATACCTAGGGGTGGACAGGGCTAAGTCTGGCATAATGTCCCACGTCGCGGGAGAGGAAACGTGGAGGGATACTCGCACGTGGTCGCCCGTTGCTGGTTTGGGGAAATCGGATCCTTTCAATAGGATGCGTTGCCCCTGTCTCATCTTCAAAAAATAATAAACACGGAAAAAATAGATGTCTGGGGAAAAGTCCCAGAGATGTCCCTCGGTGCGGGAAAGGATACGCGGAGCGATGCTCAACGCGTGCTCGCCCGTTGTTGGTTTGGGGAGATCGGACCCTTTCTATAGGATCCGTTGCCCCTGTCTCCTCTTCATAGCGAGAGAACCGAAAAGGAATTAAAAAAAAAAAAAAAAAATAGTCTGGAGAACTCCAGACTGCATGTGCCTCCAAAGACACTAAGCATAAAACTGGTTTCCGCCCGGTACCGGGGCGAGGGTGTATGTGGCGGAGGAGGAGCTAACTTGTTTTCTGTATACCTAGTGTCAGCCTCCAGACGGCAGTAGCATACACCCACAGTCTCTGTGTCCCCCAATGAGACGAAGGAGAAATGATTCATTTGTGCCACTACTGAGTTAAAGGGGTCTTTCTCTTCCAATAAAGTTGGCCCTCAGTTGTAGGTTACTATAAACAAGCTGCGCTGTACTCGCCTTCCCTGGATCCACCGGCGAGTCTCTGCTGCAACCTCCAGTGCCTGTCATTTGCTGCGGAGCAGATGGCAGCCAATCAGTGCTCTCATCAGCTCTAATGGGGACGTTCCATCCACACTGGCAAAGCTGTTGAGCTCACTGATTGGCTTCTAGGTGACCATAAGTGCTGTAGTCAATGCATACAACGAGAGCAGTGGTTGAAACTCAGTTCTGCACACGGGGATGGTGATCGTGCATGATTTATTTTTTTTACCAACCTGACAGCAGCCTTGTCAATGGTTTCCAATGATGACCCGAAAATGTGATTACAGCTCATTACCACAGTATAAATTAGTGACCAGCAAAAAATGACTAATGTAATGTTTTTAAACAAACTTTATATCCCACTTCTGTTATGCTTTATTTTACTGTTGGCAACATCCTTTTCTACTAGAGAGGATGTGCTGGCAATCAATGACGTGACAATTATTATGCAGATGTTGTCGATCAAATTAACAATTTGTTCTGTGTCCATGGAAGGACGGTCAGCCTGTCTAGATAAACGAGCGCTGATCGGCAAATGTAGCCAATCAGCAGTTGTTTAAGGCCAGAATTATGTAGGGTCAATGCACTTTTTTAAGATCAAATGATCCTTTAACTCTTAATGGGTGCATCATAACAAAATTACATGCAGATTATGTTAATAGTCGTCGGCTGAGTCCAAAAACCATACAACAGAAGGGTAACAGAACTAGATATCGAGTCACTGTTCTGACTAGGTATTTCAGCAGTCCTATGTAAAACCAGTGATAACATACCATGAGATCATGATAACTAACACAAAATGAGGATCTACATGACCAGTGTTTTCTAAAGCACAGCGAAAGGTCGAGGTCAAGAACATACTTTAGCAACTCAAAGATGTCAATACAACAAGTCTTTGTCCTTGCAAATAGGTTTTAACTGCAGGAAACAAGCTTTCACAAGCTGGTAATCCCTGGTAACATGCAAAAATGCACACCGAGAATGTCTTCTATTCATATCCAAGTCTTACAGAAATATTATTATGTAGATAAACCAGTTATGGATGGAATTTAGGCCCCAGGTCCTGTTTCTAATAAATAGGGAAAAACGTGTGGCTGCTAAAATCAAGTTTTAGTCTTATGGACTGAATTCTTGATGAAATGTGCTGATGATTACTTGCTCAAATGATGGGGCACTCATGTAGGTAAACAAGGAAAACATGAAGATAGAAAACCAAGACAACAATGTCTTGAATGTCTATATATAACTACAGAAACTAGGAATGATCAGTCACCCATTGTTGGGAAAGCAGACAGTCCAATTAATGGACGCGGAGAGCACCCAGCTCTCTAATGTCATTTTGATCACTGTCATATATAATTGTCAGGCGTGGCAATCTCCTGGCTTCTTGTTTTGTTTCTTGAGTCAGGTGAAGATCTTCAAAGGACTTCTGGGACACACCAAGCAATCAGTATGTGACACAGAGGTGAGATCTTAGAGGTCACTAATCTCTGCTTCCTTCATGTGGCTGGGTGGTGACTGTACCAGCAAGACGGGTGGGTACTTGCATGCTTTTCATTAAATCGATTGACTTTGAGTTTGTATTTTACCGCAACCGCCTGACCTTGACATGAGGAGTTTCACATATATCTCACCACTAAATTATGGCACTTTCTCACCATCTACTACCAACAATAGGAACAGGAAACATAATGGGCTGAAAAGGTGGTTAAAAAAAAATATATACAGTATATATCAAATCACAATATAGTCATGTTTTATCCCAGTGTTTATTTATTCTGGATATACAAAGGAATAAAGGAAAAAGTCATTGCCTGAGATTTCATCAATCCATTGGAATTTAAGGTCAAATCTAAGACAAAAAGTATATATGAATACTTACATCTCTATATCCTTCATGTACATCCCCTGATATATCCCCTTCCACATCTCTACAGCCAACTGGACAGAACCTGCTGCAAATAGATAAGCGGAAAAATGGATGAAACATCGAAGTTCAAAACATGTCTTTGTTATTCATCTGTCTTTAACAGATCCCATAGACCTTAAAGGGAATCTGTCACCCCCGGGACATTTATAACCTATTATTATGGGCATACAGGTGATAGAAATGTTAAAAAGAGAAAAAAAAGCCAGCTCACCTGAAGGCATGTGTAGTGGATAGCCCGGACCACGTGCAGTCTTCACGCAGTAACCAAGGAAAAAGAAAAAAGGTCCAGCTTTGCAAATTCAAGTCCAATTTATTGTTAAAAACAAGTCCAAAACAGAGCAAAAAATGGTGTGTTCACATGAGTAACAAGTAGTAGATTACGCGTTTCGAACAATAGCTTGTTCTTTCTCAAAACTGTTTTGAGAAAGAACAAGCTATTGTTCGAAACGCGTAATCTACTACTTGTTACTCATGTGAACACACCATTTTTTGCTCTGTTTTGGACTTGTTTTTAACAATAAATTGGACTTGAATTTGCAAAGCTGGACCTTTTTTCTTTTTCCTTGATAGAAATGTTAAACTTGTCCTACCTGTATGCCTCATATTAACCCCTTTCTGACCTTGGACACAATAGTACGTCCAAGGACAGATCCCCCACTTTGATGAGGGCTCCTGCGGTGAGCCTGCATCAAAGACGGGACATGTCAGCTGTTTTGAACAGCTGACATGTGCCCGCAATAGGCGCTGGTGGAATTGCGATTCACCCGCGCCAATTAACTAGTTAAATGCCACTGTCAAACGCTGACAGTGGCAGTTAACAAGCGCTTCCGGCCGCCAGGCTGGAAATACGCGCATCACTGACCCCGTCACGTGATCTGGGGTCAGCGATGCGTTGGCATAACAACCAGAGGTCTCCTGGAGACCTCTATGGTTGTTGATGCCAGATTGCTATGAGTGCCACCCGGTGGTCAGCGCTCATAGCAATGCTGTAGTTCAGCTACATATAGGCGATCTGCTCATTGCTTATATGTAGCAGAGCCTATAAGGTTATGGCTGTTTCTAGCCTCCCATGGGAGGCTATTGAAGCATGCCAAAATTAAAAAAAAAAAAGTTTTTAAAAACATGAAAAAAAAAAAAAAAAAGTTTAATTCACCCCCCTTTTGCCCCATTCAAAATAAAACAATAATAAAAAAAAAAAAAAAAAAAAAAAAAAAAAATCACATATAAACATTAGGTACCACACTTGGAATTTTTCCTGTTTTCGACTACACGGCATGCTAAAACCAATGATGTCTTTCAAAAGTACAATTTGACCCACAAAAAATAAGCCCTCATATGGCCATATTGATGGAATAATAAAAAAGTTATGGCTCTGGGTAGAAGGGGAGCGAAAAACGAAAGCGCAAAACTGAAAAAAGTGCCAGTCATTAAGGGGGTTAATGGTCTTGTTGTTGAGAAATCTTATTTTATTTTTGTATGTTAATGATTTTGGTGTGCGATGCCTAGAAGAAATCTCTGCCTCCTGTCTTCATTGCCATATCACCCATCAGCGTCACAGTGCCATGTGACATGAAATGGTGTCCCTAGAATATCGTGTCTGCTCCCGGCAAGAGTGCGATTATACAGTACCTATTCTGCCCTTCTATGGGTATTGGCTTCAGGGTTCTTCTGCGCAGGCAAGTCACTGCTATTTATGTTGCAGTAAGCTCCAACCTGCGTGGCAATAAGATGCTCTCCTCATCATGCATACATGGGTCAGAAACTGTATGGTTCCTAACTATTCAAACAGGAAGAAAGTTGGGAGAGCACCTTATCGCCGCGCACGCCGATGAAGAAGAAAGCTGAACCCAATGCCCATAGGACGGAATAGGTACTGTATAATCGCGCTACTGCAGTGCCCAGGCGCAGGACTCCGGAGCCACCATTAAATGTCAGACATGGAGACAAAAGGCAGAGATTTCTTCCAGGTAGCACACACCACAGAGCAAGAAATCATTAGCACACAGAAAAAAAATAAGATTTCTCAACAACAAGACCGCAGCATTTAGGCATACAGATAGAACTAGTTTAACATTTCTATCACCTGTGTGCCCATATTAATAGGTTATATATGTCCCGGGGGTGATAGATTCCCTTTAATGGCAGAGTCTGATCTGCAAAACAGATGAGAATAGGACATCCTTTTCAGCCTTAAGGACCGAACACATGGATCTATTTTTATATCTGGATGGCTCAATGAAACCTTACGAGTCCATGTGCTGGCCATTTAAAAACATACAGCATACAACGGATGTGTGAATGTAGCCCAAGTAGAATGGTACACAACTGTTACAAATGTCTTATGCAAAACCATCAACAAGTTAAAATATGAAACGTTACCTGTATTCAGTCTCCTTAAAATGGTTGGATCGGGCCAAGCATGTGATTAAATCTGTTTTTGAAGAACAAAAAGAACAATTACTTACTATCACATAGAAGAGCACAGTAGTATAATGGTTTACCCAATTAACAATTGATGTTAATGCACAAAAAAAGAGGATGTGGTGGCACTCACCAGTAAAAGTCCATTCTTTATTACACAAACGGGTTACAGCATCTTCATATGGAGAAAGGGAGGGGGAGTGTGCGGCTGACAACGGCCGTTTCGCTCTGTTGAGCTTCTAAGGGACCTGCAGCCACACGCTCCCCCTCCCTTTCTCCCTATGAAGATGCTGTAACCCGTTTGTGTAATAAAGAATGGACTTTTACTGGTGTGTGCCACCGCATCCTCCTTTTTGTGCATTCTGCATTCATATTCATTTTTTCATTCGGTGTGCACCCGAAGTACTGGTTCACATGTGCAGTTTATAACGGAATGAACCTTGATGCACCTCTGTTTGTTGGCACTTTGGTTTTCCTGCGGTGCAGTCTGTTTTTGCTTTTGAATTAATGTTAATCATTACCAAATAACACTCATCATATTGGACCCGCGTTATCTAATGCTGGGTGGCGACCAGCTACCTTCAAATCGGCCACCATTTAATGTCCCGTTTAGACTGGCCAACCATAATTATGTGCCTATAGAACCTGCCATTGTGCCATCAGTGACTGACAGCTGTCTCCGTATGCACCCTTTGGCCCCTTTCACACATCAGTTTTTTGCCATCAGTCAATCTGCCGCTTTTTTATAAAAAAAAAAAAAAAAAAACACATCCGGTGACTGATGCCCTGGATCCGTTTTTTTCTCATAGACTTGTATTAGCGACGGATTGCGATGGATAGTGTCACGTTTCGTCCGTCGGATCAGTCGCTGTCCGTCGTTTGCTAGAATGAAAGCCTATGGGCGCAGGATCCGTCGTCATCCGTCAAATGACGGATCCATTTTTTTTAAATGAACATGCTCCTGATAAGTTAAAACACAAGAGAAAGAATAGATATATATACACACATACACACGTCACTGAGACACACACACACACACACATATATTTATAATTGATAGAGTTCTACATAGCATAATAGCCACTAAGTCAATTGCCGGCTTCAGTAAAATCATTCCCGAACCCGACATGATAGGACACATGGTTTACATATAGTAAACCATGTCATATCAAAACGATTTACATATGTCAGTGTTTAATCAATTTAGTAGTTTGTGTAAGGAAAAATTTAGAACTCTAGGAGTTAAATTTAAGGCTTTAAATCATGGAAAAAAAATTGCGTGGGCTCCCACGCAATTTTCTCCGCCAGAGAGGGAAAGCCAGTGAATGAAGTTAGATATTAATAGCCTAGAGCGGGACCATTGTTTTTGTCCCCCCCCCCGGCTAAAAAAATCTGCCCCCAGGCACTCCAGAAAAGGCACATCAATAAGATGCGCCTTTTCTGACACTTAGCCTCTCTATTCCCATGGCCTTTAGCGGTGGCTTATGGATTAATAATAATGGGTTAATGTCATCTTGCTATTGAAAGGTGACATTAAGCCAGGTTAATAATGGAGGTGTGTCAATAAGACACCTCTCCATTATTAACCATAGAACAGTAAAGGGTTTAAAAAGACACACATTAATCAAAAATTCTTTTAATGAAATAAATACACAAAGTTATTGACAAAATTTATTATTCTGTCAATCTAAAAAACGCCCTTGTTCTGTAAAACCCCCCAAAAAAAAAACAACACTATACATACCTCTCCGCCGTTCAGTCAGGTCCCCCGCTGCAATCCATCACAAGGGGTTAACTAGTTTACAACGGGGACCGGTGCTAATTCTACCGGCCCTGCTGTAAACCACTGCAGAATGAATTAAATCATGTCTGCGCAGGCACCCCGGCTGACCGGAGATGAACTAAGAAGCAAGGGAAAAAACTGATGTGTGAAAGTACCCTTATACACAGATGGCTGTCAGTCACTGATAGCACCGCCCAGGGGACCAAAAATCCCAGAAACAGCAGAGGATTAAATGAATAAGACACAGGTTATACTGAATCCTTTCTCACAAAACTGTGTATCAATCTACTCCTCTGCCCTATGGCATGTTGCCTGCAGAATGGACTGCATTTTCATGGTGACAGGTTCCCTTTAATTACATGTGTTTTCTGCTTAGAATGGATGAAAAACCCTAAAAACTGACATGTTGCAGATATGAAGCTGCTTCAAATCCGCAAAGAAAAAAAATTAAGCAACGTGTGCATGAGATTTCAGAAATCTCCTTCAGTTTGCTACATTTTATCACACAAAATAGTGACGTGTGAACATATCCTTAGTATTCAATAATATTCTGCAAATAACACAGCAAAAAAAAAATGTCCTGCAAGTTTATGTTACTGACATTTGGGCTCTTCCATTGTGCATTAGTTGTCCTACTGTATATTTCTTTTCCAAATAATTTTATTGAAGGATTTTCAACAATAATGGGGAGGGAGAGTAAGGAAGGGAGGGGGATGGAGAGAGGGTTGAAAAGGGGAAGGACCAAGTGGTCCTGTTAAATTTCCGATCAAATCACATTTTGTGAAACAAAACAGTAAGTTATGCAGTCATGTAAGTAAATCCAGTAACTATATAATCAACAGCTTAAATCAAGAGACTTAGAAGAACGCAGATACAATGTCTTTCACTTAGAGGATATAAAGTGATCCATCTTTCTACCAATTTATACACAAGCTATAACTGGGTAACTGTCAATACCTGGGTGATCGCTGCTGGCAAAGTTGAGTAAAAATCCCCGCCCAGACACATGGAACCCGCTCTCAAAGCGCACCCTGACTTCATTGGTGTCCAAGTAAAGCTCTTTAGATGCAGTATTCTGGTTTCCACAATAGCTAGCTAAAATTAAAAAAAAAAATCTGTTTATATATATTTCTTTGGCAACACATATTATAAGATATTCAGAAAAATCCCAATAAGAAAGATGCAGCTGACGACACATTTACCCATCTAGAATATTGTTATTTAGGATAGGTTAAAACTGCTCACTGAGTGTTTGGGTATTAGTAGCATGTGGTGAAATGAAGAATTATTCAGCTTTCCAGCTCTTCAAGTATATAAATCTCATGAAAACATCCATAGAAACTACATGTTTGAAACACTGAGGCGCTTCTGGCGCGTAAAGCACCCTCAATCATCTTTACCCACCAGAAACACGTGGGTTTCTAATATGAAGTTTATATGTAGGTTATCATGATTTTATGTACTTACCAATAACTGAAGAGTTTACGTCTGGGAAGCTGGATTATTCTTCATTGCTGTTGTGCCTTGGCGGAGACACCTTCCGTGCTCCGGACTGGATTGGGGCTACACGTGGTGAGATGGATTTCTTTGCCTATTAGTAGCTTGTGCCTTAGATGCCAGACTGCAAGTCCCTAATAAAGCCAAAGGGACTTGTGTCTTCTTTTAACCTTAAAATTATGTTTTCCTTTGGATTTTCTCCATCAGTCATTACTGATGGATATAAAAAATATGGTCCAGGTGAGAGGCCAGGTCATGGCACAACATGTCTCTAGCAATCCATTAGATAGATGATGACTTGGAATCCTCACCGGAGGAGAGTCATCATCACACAGGATAGTAATGGAAGTGTCAGGCATAATCTACACAGTGAGCTACAGGCAGGAACTGAGGATTAGGGCACTCAGTGACAGACTGATAAAGGGCATCAGGACAGGCAGAGAGGTCCTTATCTATCCCCTGCTCAGCAGACTGGTCTTCAGACCTCTCCCTGAGCATTGCTACACAACTGATGGACCTTTCCTTCCAGGAAAACACGATCAATTATCCTTAATCAGAGCCCAGGGTTCTGGGATGGAAGACATGCAGGGACTTTATACCTGCCTGGCAGAACAAAGATTCCCCATTCCCCTATTCTCAGGAGGCAAGTGTAATAAATGTTAGACATCTACAAATAGAAAAAGCACATAAACATGTTCCCCTTTATTCTGTTATTAAGAAAGCAAAAAATAAGAGGCTGGAGGGCAACAAAGACAATATCAGATCATATTCAACATATGCAGTGGCATTTAAAAGTTTTGGAACCCCTAATTACTATTAGTGTTATAGTTAATGGGCCAATGCAGAAGTTTGGGCACCGCTGGAGATTTTATTTTTGACCAAGGTTTCAGACCTTAATTAGTCTGTTAGGGTTATGGCTTGTTCACAATCAAGGTTAGGAAAGGTTGGGTGAAGCAAAATTTCCCAGCTTTATATAGAAACGAAAGATGCTCTACCTACCCTCCTGACAGGTCTATTTTATCAAGAATTTGCACACTTCAAAATCAAGACCAAAGCATTAGAGGTATGCGTTAGGTTGTTGCCCTGTTACTTCTCCAAGGAATTTATGAAAAAATTTACAACTGGGCGTCACCATTTCCCCTTGCACACTGACACTGTCCAATCAGGGCTGACCGTATCAGACGGTGTAAAAAGTAAAACACACCCTTTTGACAAGGAAACGGTAATTGTATCATGCATTCCTAAGAGTAATAGTAGCGGAACAGAACAATTCACAGCTGTGAGAAGAGGTGCTACAGAATTGATATATCAGTCATAAAAATCAGGAGAGAAGACCGCTTTAAGGCTGGGTGCACACGTTGCGGATTGTAAGCGTTTTTGCCGAGTTTTTTCGCCGCAAAAATGCATACAAAACGCAACCCATTGAATTCAGTGGAATTCCGCAAATGCTGTGCTAATGCTGCGTATTTTTCCACAGTGGAATCGCATCGCGGAAAAATATGCAGCATGCTCATTCTTTGTGCGTAATCGCTTACTTTCCCATATGTGGCTATGCCCACCATGCTCAAAGTAAGCGGATCATGTGCGGATGGTACCCAGGGTCTGGAGGAGAGAAGACTCTCCTCCAAGCCCTGGGTACCATATCCCTGTTAAAAAAAAGAATTAAAATAAACAATTGCGATATTCTCACCTTCCGACGTCGCCCTGAGTCCTTCCTGCCTCTCGCCACGCTGCCGCATCTTCCGGTCCCAGTGATGCCTTGCTACCATGACCTGTGATGACGTAGCGGTCTTGCGTGATGCTACGTCATCTGGGGTCATTGTCGCAAGGCATCACTGGGAACGGGAGTTGCCGGGAGCATCGCGAGGATCGGGAAGACTGTGGGGGTCCGCAGGAAGAATATCACGATTTTTTTTCAAACACTATGTTTGACAAGTGTGACCAACCTGAATCAGTTTTCCAAACGATGCTACAGATCGCTTGGAAAACGCTAGCATTCTGCAAGCTAATTACGCTTGCAAAACGCTAGTTTTTTCGTGGGAATTCCGCATGCGAATTTCCTGCAGCAGGGAGTTGCGCACGTGTGCACATAAACTCCCACTATAAACATATTTACAGGATTCTTCAAAAATTTGCAAGGAGTAAAAATGCCATGAAATTGGGGAATTGAGTAAAAGTACTGAGTTTACCTGGGAAGCAGAGGGGATTGTATACCTCGGGATTACCATAACTAGTTCAATCCAAGCAACCGTTAAAGCAAATTTAAATGGTATCCTTAAAACTATCTCCCAAGATATCTCTTTCGTCTCACAGATAGATCTTTCCATGTTTGGAAAAATATTGACTGTTAAGTCTATCATCTTACCCAAGGTTCTTTACCTTTTGAGGACCCTTCCAATTAATATTCCATTTCAGTCTATATACAATATACAGAATATTATAACTCATTTATATGGAACGATAGGAGGCCTAGAGTGTCGGCAGAAATTCTGTACAGACATAAATATAGAGGAGGTGCAAGCCTTCCCAATTTACAGGCGTATTATATGGCTCTCCTAATCAAACAGAGCTGGTGCTGGCTCAATATAATCTGATCAATTCCGCCTGGCTTCACATAGAGAGGCACTCAAGTAAAACAGGAAATACTCGGGAATTACTTTTTCATTTTTTGTTTCAAATGCCTCAAAGAGAATCTTCACATCCCATTATCTCTGCTTGTTGTAGAGGTTGCGGACAACAGGGAAGCCTTTCTTTTGGTGTTGTTTGAAACGAAAATACCTATGGCTCCAAGTCTCACATCATATCAATTCTTTCTCAGATAAATTTATTCTTACTCCCCAGAAAACATTACTTTCCATAGATTTGGATCATCTGGACTTATCGGTGAGACAGGTTATCATTCATATTCTCCTAGTTGTCAAAAACAATATAGCCTATTGTTGGAAGAAACCTGACCCACCTAAATTTTCCGACATTCTGGACAAAATTCACCAACACAATGTCCTCGAATGGAGGTTGGCGATTAGTAACAAAAATATTCACAAATACAACAAGAAGTGGAATATCTGGAATAAAAAATTTAGATATATCTAATCTTCATCCGGCTTACTCTAGTTAATGACTGGTTGGCATTGCCGTTTTGTACCTCTCTTCAGGAATCGGGAGTTTGTATATATATTATCTCTTGTTATACATCTCTAACTATATATGATCTGACCCTTCAATTGAAGATAGGTTTCTCTAGTTTTATTACCTTTCCCCTACCTTTTGTATATACTCCCTTTCCTTCCCTTCCCCCTCACCTCCTTCCTTACCTTCGCATCTTACCCATACCCCTCCACTTGGTTATAACATTTCAATAAAAAATATTTAAAAAAGAATAAAAATGCCATAAAAGGCTGCAACACTGAAATGTTTGGATTATACACAATGAAATTCGATGAAAATGTGAAAACTAGATGCCATTTGCCCCATCATTAATCTATATGTTTGGTATTTTTGGCTACAAATAAGGTTTCTCTTTAGTTGAGCAGATCACTGACAGTAATAACACGTGTCCGACTATTCCAGCTTCCTTTTCTAGAGGCCTACAACAGACTAACATCCGTTATGACATATCGTCCTGGAGCGCACACAATACAATGCACATATTCCAATGCGATCATACCTTTTGTCCTGATTCTTTACGTCATATGTTGGCTAAATAACAGGAAACTATCATTTGTCCAGGAATGACTTTAACCCAAACAGGCGCATCTCAGAATAATAGGTACAACATAAAAACAGACACAGACAATGTGCCATAAAAATGGGACAGAAATAAAAATGCAGACATTGGTCTCTGTGACCTTTATAAAAAAAACACGTCCACATGTGAGTATTTGGCTGTGCGGGAACCGAGGCACATCGTAACACTGAGGCGTAAATTACAAGTGGATTCCAGTTACAGTTTTCTAATGTAATAAGCGAGATAGTGCAAATGATGAATTGGGGCCTATTTTATATATTTTTTTTATTAAGTCACTTTTCTTTTTTGCCTTGTGGTTTTTGTTGCTGTTTTTCGTGCCTCATACTTCAAAACATCACATGTGGTTCATTACTTTGAGGGCAAAGTCTTTATTTTTTGTCATTAACCTTTGTTTTGCAAATTTTTAGTACAACAAGTTACACATTTTTACAAATGGCGTACGTAAAATCACCCAGGTGTGGGGTGAAGCTGCAGGAGAGGGGCTAGCGTGCACTTGTGCAAACCATTTAGCAACTCTGGACTCGTGCATACAAACACCAAGGATTTCAATGAATATAATGAACTATATCCTGTAACTTTTCCCCCCAAAATATATAAATCTAAACAGCTCCTCCTGCTCTATAACATCCTGCCTGCAAATCAGATACAATTTTCAACACGCCAGATTCCCTTTAATAAATCATTGGCCAGTACTAGCACCAAAAAGAAGTGTTTGTGGGCATCACCCAAAACTGCAGTCATCATATGAAGTCTACATGCCTATTTTAGATCCAATCTCTGGAATCATGTGATTAGATGTCAGATTTGGTGTCTAGGTGCTTATTGTAGATCGCATGTAAATCGTGATTATTGTTCAAATGATTTCTTCATGAGGACAGAAGGAGGAGAGGGTAGGGTGAAAAGCAACAGAAGTTGAAGAATCTCCACCAATAAATAGTGGTTGGCTGCTGCCAATATATGAAGTGGTCACCTCCTAAACCTTCTCTGATGTCTGTCACTAGATGAAGCAGTCAGTATTTGGAAAAGTGCAGAATTAACAGTTCAATAAACCTTGTTTGTACAGACAAGTTCTCCCACTCTCCGCACGCTCAAGCTCTGGTTGTAATTGCTGCAAATATTGTAAACCGTCGAACTTGAAGGGCCATGTCGTGGTCTAAGGTCTAATAAAATTCTTGTTTTGCATGAGCTCCTTAGTGTATCCTGAAACCCTTCACTAGACGGGGTTGTATTGTACAGCCGATTTAGAAGGTGCGAGAACAGTGCCCTTATGCTAATATCTTGTGACATGAACAGCTGTTTGTAGAAGCTCAGGCTGAACAAAGCATGAGGAATGCACAGCCGAAAACAGAGGTCACCTAAGGGTAAGAGGACTTATGCTCAGACTCCTTAAGCTCCACAACACAACCTGTTAACTGGTAATTAATTGTAAGAGAGATAACATATAATTATTCTGTAATCCCTTCATGCAGTTTACTGAACAAGAGTAGGCCGAGTAGACATGGCAGACTGACTCATGCAGCATGGTCAGTGCTGCTACATGCACCAGAACTCCCGACATATACTTCAAACACACGCATTCACCCAAGAGTTTTCCTGATTATCTTGTTATACCCCCCCATAGTCAACTACACTATTCTATAGGCATCAAGTGACCCATAGCTCTCAGTACCTCAGTAGCCTAAGGGCATCATATAAATGTACAGTGGCATACATTGGAGGAGTCCATCAACGGTCTAAGTTGGGAAGTCCTCCTAACCTATAGGCCCGATGTTAAAAAATGGACATTGCAAAAGAAGTGTTAATCCACCCTTAAAGGGGTTCTCCAGTGAAGACAAGTTATCACTCATCCACAGGATAAGCAATAACTTATTGATTAGTGGGGGTTCGAACTTTGCCGATCATCTTATCGGCAGTAAGGAGCACCTTTATTCCCGTTGGAATGAAGCTGAAGTTTGAATACTTGACTGTTGCGCCATTCATTCTCTAAGTGGCTGCTGACCATTAGCAGCTCATAGAGAACGCAATAGAGCAGCGATTGGGCATTCGCACTGCCAATCCATTCTAGGAGATAAAAGCTCTAGTTTGAGAATAAAAACTTCCCATTCTTTTGATTGATGCGGGTCTCAGCGCTCAGACTCCCATAGATCAGTAAGTTATCACTATACAATGGAAGAATGATAAAGGGGTTTACCAGTGAAAACAAGGTAAAGCACAATTCCAGAGTTTTCTTTTATTGCACAGCTGGAGAGGTGCCACTATTCTAAGTTCCCTGCACTTAGGGTCCCGTTTCACATAGCGACGCTCCAGCGATCCCGACAACGATACGACCTGGTAAGGATCGCTGGTGCGTCGCTACATGGTTGCTATTAAGCTGTCAAAAAGTCAGATCTATTCAACGTCGCAGCAACGATACAGCGATCCGTACAACGACCTCGGCGGTCATTGGGACCTTGTCACACAGCAGCTACTGTATTCTGACGACTCACGCCTGCGTCCCTGAGTTCTGCGTCACTAACGACGTCGCTTGTCGGCATCAAACACAGCGATGCATGCTGGCCAGCGGGACGCCAATGATAAAAAATGGCCTAGGACATTCGAGCACGATCAGCGATATCCAGCGGGAAGGAGGTGGTTGCCGCTATGTATCACACATAGCGAGATCGCTGGCGAGGTCCCTGTTGCATCACAAAACCTGTGACGTTTCAGCGATCTCGCTAACAATCTCGTTATGTGAGATGGGGACTTTAGTCTCATTCTCATACTTACCAGCTGGTGTCTTCTTCTGTTATTGATGCCACTCCGATAGTTTCGGACCTGCTGGATCGATCCAGTGTTTGCTGGGCAGGCCGGAGGTCACTTCTCAATGTAAGTCCATGAGAGACAGAATGAGGCCAGAATGAGGCTCTCAGACTTGCATTGAGAGCTTGTGACTGCTACATCTGAAGTCCGGTAAGTCAGAACTTGTAATCACAAGATGGCAGTGTGGGACCGGAGAGGCACCGGGTAAGTATATTACTGGGGGCAGGGAACTTACATTACACCACTCCAACGCTAAAAATTAAGACAAATGCTGGAGTGGAGCTGTAAGCAAGATGGAAGGTGCTATAGCATATTGACACATCTTGGTCTAGTGCCTTTGATCATCTAACCATCCCCTGGTGTGCTGGCCCCAGCTGCCAAATTATATCCAACCAGCTCCCACAATCCCTCTCTCCTGACCCTGTGGTGTGGCCTATATATGTAGTAGTTCCTAAGGGGAAGCACGCAGTGTGGGGTGCAGCACGCAAGCATCCCATAAGCAAAGCATCCAGCAAAACGGCAGTTATACATGGCAGTTAGTCAGGGCAGGAGTCAGGTAACCCACACTTTGCTATCCCTTTTAACCATGTGCTTTACTTTTATCCTCCTGTGTTCCCTTGCCATCCACATTCACCACCCTATCCCCCCTCCATCACGACTCATACACATCAGTCCCTCTATACTTCCCTTTCCCATGTACAGCTCCCACGCACTCCTCACCTTCCTGAGAAACCTCAGCCCATCTTGCCCAAACACATCGCAGAAAAAAACTACTTACAATTCCAACAACTATTTGCTCTTTATCTTCCTACTCCTACTGATTTCAGGGGACATCTCCCCCAACCCTGGTCCACCATCCCCCAACCTCAACCCCTACCCTACCTCATATCGAAACCATAATAATCTTATTAACATTACTTGCACTCCCTCATCTCCATCTTTTAATTGTGCCCTCTGGAATCCACGGTCTGCTTGTAACAAGCTTCCTTTCCTACACAACTACTTTCTGAACAACTCTCTTAATCTGTTGGCCCTCACTGAAACCTGGATTCAGGATTCTGACACTGTCTCTCCTGCTGCCGTTTCCTACGGTGGCTTACAATTCTCTCACTCCCCGAGACCCAAAAACAGACCTGGAGGTGGAGTCGGCATACTCCTGTCCCCAAAATGCACTTTCCAGGTCATCCCCCCCAGTTCCATCACTCTTATTCCCGTCTTTTGAGGGCCACACCATCAGGCTCATCCGTCCCCTCTCCCTCAGGGTAGCGGTCATATACCGGCCCCCAGGCTCACCCACCCACTTCCTTGACCACTTTTCAGCCTGGCTGCCGCACTTCATGTCCTCAGAACTTCCAACCCTCATCCTGGGAGACTTCAACATCCCCATTAACAGCCCTACTTCCACCTCTGCATCCCAGCTTCTATCACTAACCACCTCTCTAGGCCTCTCACAGCTTTCAACCTCTGAGACACATAAGGACGGTAACACCCTTGATCTGGTCTTCGGTCGGCTCTGTTCAATCTCCCACCTAAATAACTCACCGCTTCCACTCTCTGACCACAACATCCTCTCCTTCACGCTCACAAATCCTCGCCCACCCCAGCTCACTCCTACCTACCACACAGTCAGAAATCTACAAGCTATTAACCCTCAGACACTTTCAGATTCCCTACGCTCATCACTGTACCCAATCTCCTCTTTCCTGTCCTAATCTGGCTGTTCATCGCTACAATGACACTCTTAGTAGCACCCTTGACCAAGTAGCTCCCCTCACCCTCAGAACCTCCAAACACAGAGTAAAACAGACCTGCCTCACATTGCAAACTCAACTTCTCCAGCGATGCTCTAGGAGTGCTGAACGCCTATGGAGAAAAACCTGCACACTAGAAGACTTCATCCACTTCAAATTTATGTTAAGAACCTATAATGCTGCCCTTCACCTCGCCAAACAGATCTACTTCACCACCCTGATCTCCTCACTAGGCAACAACCCCAAGAAACTTTTTGACACTTTTCACTCCCTCCTCAGGCCAAAAGCACAAGCCCCTATCACAGACATTTGTGCTGATGACCTGGCCTCCCACTTTACAGAAAAAATAGATAATATCCGTCAAGAAATCTGCTCCCAACCACCAAGTGCTGTGACTCCCATCCCTTCCTGCATCTCCCCTGGCTCACTTTCCACATTTGATCCCATAACAGAAGAAGTCTCCAGACTCCTCTCTTCTTCTCGTCCGACTACATGCACTACCGACCCCATGCCCTCACATCTCCTCCAGTCTCTCTCTCCAGTCGTCACAACCCAACTAACTACAATCTTTAATCTCTCCCTCTCCTCGGGCATTTTCCCATCCTCCTTCAAACACGCCATTGTTACTCCATTACTAAAGGAACCTGCTCTCGACCCATCCTGCACAAACAACTACAGACCAGTCTCCAATCTCCCCTTCATCTCTAAACTTTTGGAACGCCTAGTTTACTCCAGCCTTACCCGTTAACTCTCCACTCACTCCCTTCTAGACCCTTCACAGTCCGGCTTCCGCCCCCTACATTCGACTGACACTGCACTCATCGAAGTGATCAATGACCTTCTGACAGCAAAACGTAACGGTGACCACTCTCTGCTCATTCTTCTTGACCTATCTGCAGCTTTCGATACTGTTGAGCACCATCTCCTACTCTCTAGGCTCCAATCACTAGGCATTAAGGACACTACACTCTCCTGGTTCTCTTCCTATCTCTCTGACCGCTCCTTCAGTGTTTTGTTCTCTGGCTCCACGTCATCTCCTCTTTCTCTTGCTGTCGGGGTACCTCAGGGCTCAGTCCTTGGCCCCCTTCTTTTCTCTCTCTACACGGCCCCAATTGGACAGACCATCAGCAGATTTGGCTTTCAGTACCATCTTTATGCTGATGACACACAACTATACATGTCTTCCCCTGACCTTACCCCCGCTGTACTACAGAACGCCAGTGACTGTCTGTCCGCAGTCTTCAATATCATGTCCACTCTCTATCTGAAACTCAACCTCTCTAAAACTGAACAACTTCTGCTCCCACCGTCTACTAACCTCCCTAAATCTGACATTTCCCTCTCCGTGGGTGGTACCACAATAACACCCCGGCAGCAGGCGTGCTGTCTGGGTGTTATGTTTGACACCAATCTCTCCTTCACATCCCATATACAATCTCTTGCCCGCTCTCACCTAAAGAACATCTCTAGAATCCGCCCTTTTTTTCTCACTATGGAAACAACAAAAACCCTCAATGTTGCATTGATCCACTCCCGCCTGGATTACTGCAACGCTCTATTAATTGGCCTCCCCGTCACTCGACTATCCCCTCTCCAGTCCATACTTAATGCAGCGGCCAGGATCGTCCATCTGACTAATCGGTACTCGGACGCGTCCGCTCTTCGCCAGTCCTTACATTGGCTGCCCATTCATTATAGGATCCAATTCAAAGTACTTGTTCTCACCCACAAAGCTCTCCACAGTGCGGCACCCCCTTACAGCTCTTCCCTCATTTCTGTCTATCGGCCTAGCCGATCGCTGCGCTCTGCAAACGACTTTCGACTAACCTCTGCACTAATCTGTACCTCCCACTCCCGACTCCAAGACTTCTCCCGTGCTGCTCCTATCCTCTGGAATGCTCTACCCCAAGAAATCAGGACTATCCACAATTTGCATAGTTTTAGGCGCTCTCTCAAAACACACTTGTTCAGAGCAGCCAATCACGTTCACTAATCACAGTCATTCTATGTGTAAGTGTGCGTGTGTAGCCCATTCACTATCTCCATCCATCCTTCACTCCCTCAAGATGGCTGGACCTTCATTGTAAATACACAATTGTAAATACACACCTGTACTTTGTATCTCCCTCATCTCATTGTAGATTGTAAGCTCTCACGAGCAGGGTCGTCTTATTTCGTCTTATTTTGCTTTAATTATTGTATTGTTAACGTTGTTACTTATGACTTGTGTTTTGAAACTGTTAAACTGTAAAGCGCTGCGGAATATGTTGGCGCTATATAAAGATTATTATTATTATTATTATTATTAAGCAGGACATACACATTAGAGGTACATCAGTCATCTTTAAATGCTTCTCAAATCTCTTCTGACAACAGATTACAACTGCCTGATCCTTGTGTAAGGGCTTTCTCCCACTTGCGATGTAATCAGACAAGTGAAATCCGCTAAAAAAAAAAAATCGGATTGCACTC
This sequence comes from Dendrobates tinctorius, assembly GCF_039654945.1. Classification (NCBI taxonomy): domain Eukaryota; kingdom Metazoa; phylum Chordata; class Amphibia; order Anura; family Dendrobatidae; genus Dendrobates; species Dendrobates tinctorius. The sequence goes on from NW_027361714.1 coordinate 61,192,319, forward strand.
GGCCGAACAAAAACCTATGGGTAACTCACATCTGCGATTACTTTCTCATGCCGGTTCGGATTGCATGCGCCCATATAAGTCTATGAGTGCATGTGAAATATCTCACTGCACATGGATATCACCAGAGTGCAGTGCGATTCCCGCGGATGTGGGCAATAAAGGAGACAGAGAAATTCATTTCTCTGTCTCCTTCGCAGCTGTGCTCCAATTCTGTGATGCAAGAGGTTGGGAGCACAGACAATTGGATCACGCTCGCAGGAGAGCAGGAGCTCAGTGTCAATAGCATACCGCATTCAACACTCTCGCATCAGATGTGATACACTACTGTTGTCTCTGGCCTAACACAGAAAATAAAGACGCCACCCAAAAAAAAAAAAAAGTCTGGCAGCAACTTTCAGTGGGAATTGGGAGACATAGCTTGAGAGGATCCTTGGGGACTGAGTGTTAGGATCAGCAAGTTATCAGTTCTCCTGTGGATAGGTGACAACTAGCAATCACCATCGCTTGTATTATCATGTAGAAACCCAATGCCAACCAGGTCCTCTTCATCTTTATACAGAGACAGGATGTATTCTACTGTCAGCAAGGGAGGAACGGAACAATTGTGATTCAGTGCATCACACTTCAAGATCATTTACACCTCTTAACCCTTTCCAAGGAAATAATAAGGCGGCCTTGTATAATATAGGAGGTGGATTGCAAGGAGATTACTTTCATCCAGATCTGTCTCAGGCAGTGAAAAACAGGTGGCACAACCCATTTTGTGTCAACTCACCAACTTCCTCATCTGATGATCCCTTGTAGATTTTAAGATAAGCAGATTCACAGTCTGGGGATTCTATATCCAGGTCGGCCATCTTCACATACAGGCTCTTCCCCATGGGTACTCGGATTGTCACTGTACATTGGGTGTAGTTTGGATAGGTACCGGGATAGTTCTTCGATGTTATTGTTCCACTTTCTTCATTACTGACGATATGTCCACATCCACCAACTGTAAAAGTGAAGAAAGACGATCAATATACATCCACTTACCTCTTCACACCCATGCTACAAATTACAGATTCAGAAGAGTACATGTGTTTCACCCTGAGAGTAACATGAGAAATCATTCTCTGTGCTCTGGCCGTGTAGATCACACAACTACCAAGTAATATTGCAGGGTCAGACAAAATAGCATACACCAAAGGCATAAGATATACTATTTCTAGGGATAATCTGATCTTATAAGAAACTTCCATAGACAAAAAAATATTCATCCCTAGTTTTAATAAGATCATATCATCCTACATGAAAGGCTGACGGGGTTCATGATAGTCAGTGCCGAGGGTGAGTATCTATCTGCCATACTTCACACTATTTCATGGTGTCTGATACATTTTCAACAGCAATTATTTATTGCAGTGTACATCCACTTTCTGCATTTGCACACATCTTGTCCCTGTCGTTACAAGACCCCTTCCCTTCACAAACCAGTAAAAGGGTTTTATACAGGAAAGAGATGCCATTTATTCAGCACTGGGGATTTTTCTGGTTTAGTCCGTGATCAGCATACAATAATACAGAAAAGAGTCAGGTACTTTCTTAGGTAAATCATCTCATCACCTACAACCAATAAGTTAGTAAGCTAAAGCTGATGGCTTCCAGTGCTATGGAAAAATGAAAGCTGTAAGTCCCTAAAAATTAGTCATCTCACAATGTATGCAAAAGGTAATGACGCAGTCCTCTTGGCCTGCTCCCTTATACCCAGCCACATTTCAACTTTCGCTGGAACACCACATCGTTACAGACCGTATGGTTGTAACGCCAAAGCCGGATTCATACTGCAGGTAGTTTGGTGACCATGAAGCCACTTATGGGTTTGCGCTCATACAGGAGCTCTTGGGATATTTGCCACTTTTGTCCTTCCTATAACCTAGTGAGAGGTCTACTATAAAAACATGTGTTTCCTTTTTTCCATTGGTATGCCTGCATGTGTTTATTTAATGGCATCTTTATCTTGGACAAGGGTGGTCATAGCAGTGCATGACTCGGCATCACAGGCCCTAACATTGCCCTGTTTATACACCACTCTCGATGTAGAGGTATGCTTACCATGTTATCTAGATGAGAAAGGTGTGGACTGAGTCCCTGGGAAGCTATTTTATGAATTTCATTCATATTTCAGCCCTTCCCAGCCCAACCTTGTATCTCGTCTTTCTGTTGTTCTTCATCTATATGTTGCATATCTGCTGGCGCCTCATTCTTTACGTTCATAGAAGGAAACATAATGAAGTGATCTTTCAAGAACAATCATGTACGTAGACCGTGACATTGATTGGTGTAAGTTTTTTTAAAACATATTTTCACATGACTCTAGTTGTTGTTGGAATAGAATTATGAACAAAAAGAAGTTACTGCAAATGCCAATCTGCTGGTGGGCTATTTAAACAAGTCATGCGTCTGTACAGATTGTCTCCTTCAGCTACCTAATGTCAGCCGCTAAAGCATGGTTCACATGTCCAAACACAGCAAAAACAGACGCACACTTTAATATCAGTTTCTAATCCAACTTTATTCGGCTTGTAAGTGATCCGTTTTACTGGCGGGGTCTCTGAACATATCTAGTATTCTGGGCATAGACTTTAATAAGTTACTGACTGCTCCTTTGCTATGAAGTTACAAAGCACAGAAGCTGTCAGTCAAGCAGGAGGCAGTGGCGTTGGGCGGGGAATAGAGCTGGAGTGACATAGGCTTCAGATCTACCATAGCCATTTGCAGATCAGTTCAGACGCTCATTTCTCAGTAACAGGAATGGAATGGCCATGTAAAAGTATTGCTGGACTTGTCTTTGAAACGTGCTTACAAATGGATTGTTTTTTGTTTGTGAGAGAATAGCGGGTTAAGTAATCCTACAGATAGATTCCCTTTACAGATTGATCTGTTCAAAAATGATAACTTTGGCTTCCTCTTTGCAATCCAGATGGCAACTGACAACTGGACATATGATCAGAGCCTGACATGTATATTAACCCCGTCATTCTGAAGCCTGTTTACACCTTCCTGACCAGGCCAATTTTTTCAATTCTGACCAGTGTTCTTGTGCCATATTCTACTTCATGATAGGGGTAAAATTTGTTCGATACATTTGAGTTTATTTGTGAAAATATCAGAAATTTGGTGAAAATTTCATAAATTTTCTATCTTTTATGCCCCTAGACAAGAGATACATCACACAAGATAGTTAATAAATAACATTTCCCACATGTCTACTTTAACCCAGCACAATTTTTGAAACAATTTTATTTGTTAGGAAGTAAGAGGGGTTAAAAGGTGATCAGCAATTTCTCAGTTCTCCAACAAAACTTACAAAACTATTTTTTTTTTTTTTTTTTAGGGACAACTTCACATTTGAAGTGACATTGAGGAGTCTATATGACAGAAAGTACCAAAAAGTGATGACTCAAAGCCCTCAAAACCACATTCCATGTTTATTAACCCTTCAGGTGCTTCACAGGAATTATTGCCATGTAAAAGGAAAAAAAAATAAACATTTTACCTTTAACAAAAATTAAATTTTAGCCCCAAATTTTTATTTTCACAAGGGTAACAGGAGAAAAATGTACCCCAAAACTTGTTGTGCAATTTCTCTTGAGTACACAAATACCCCATATGTAGAGAGGAGCGGACTCCTGGGTACTCGCATCTGGCCGAACAGTTAAACAATGTTCAGGTACCAAAACAGTACCCGAACCCTATTTACTTGGGGGGTCCGAACATCCAGTGTTTGCCACTCTGTCATGTGCATGACAACGTGGCAAACACTGCCCCTGATTGGCGGTAAAATCATTACGGCCGGTCAGACAGCAACAGTCCCCACGCTGTCAAATGAAAGCGTGTTCCTGCAGCTGCAATTGAAGGTAAAAAGTTTACCTCCAGTCACTGGTGTCGGCGGATGGGACTACTATTCCATCAGCCTACGTCTGCTGCCACTAACAGTGAGATGTATTAAATGAGCCAATTCTTTGCCCGGCTCTTCCCTCTTGCCCTGTGTTGGTGGCAAGTGGAGTTCATATTTGTAGGGTGGATGTCACCTTTGTATTGCCCGGTGACAATAAGCCCATGACTTAGTAATGGAGAGTCGTCTATAAGGGTATGTGCACACGATCAGAATTTGGCAGCGCTTTGGACAAAGCGCATGTCCACTGCATACAAAGTTCTGCTGGCTATTGAAAGCACGTGACTCTGCATGTGTTCATTGAACCATGTGGATTCACCGCGTCCAATACATTATACAGGTAAAATTTATCATGTGAAGGCTTGTGTCTCCGCAGGATAAGTAGACATGCAGCGGTCTGGAGAGATATGCCACATGTCTGTCTCCACGGGTGAAATGTGGGTGTCTCTAGACGCATAGTGAACATTAGATTTCTTGAAATCCTATCTACTATGCTGTAACATCTGGACTCTGCAAGTTGGATGCTGTACAAGTACGCAGCGTCTACTGATCCTGTGCACATACCCTTAGACACCTATCCATTACGAATTCTGAAGTTATATTGTAAATAAACACGCAGTCAGAATAAAGGCCTTTACTTTAAATAAAAAACACACACTTTTTTATCTAAAAATAAACAGTTAAAGCCCATTCCATTGAAGCCATCATCTCCTGTAAAAAAAACAAAAATAAAAAACAACCATATCCTTCACCTGTCCATCGTTCTGTCCCACGCCGAAATCCATGTCTGGGGACAAACAGTTTTCAACTTGAACAGCACCAAGATGTGACCATCCAGGCTGAGAACCACTGAGGAATAAGCTGAAGCGAGCTCAGCCTCAGGTACTAGCGGTGACTAGAAGTCCTATCAGCCGATGCCACTGACTGGAGGTAAACTTTTTCTTCCGATCATAGCTGCGGGCTCACGCTGTCATTTGACAATGTGGAACGGCAGCTGTGTGCCGCCGGTAATGATTTTACCGTCGATCAGAGTAAGTGTTTTGCTGCGCTATTATTCACATGACAGCATGAGAAACACCAGGGCTGCCAAACCCAAACAGTAACACGGGCTTCATGGTGAAGTCTGAGTTCGGGGTCTGTGCCTGAGCAGTAGATGTTCTGTACGAACCCCGAACTTTACTGCTCCGGTTTGCCCATCTCTACCCATATGTGATCAAAAACTACTTTTAAGCCACAGTGCAAAGCTCAGAATGGAAGAAGCGTCATAGTGTAGTTCAGATTTTGCTGGAATGGTTTGAAGGTGCAATGTCACACTGGCAGAGCCCCTGAGGTGCCAGAACAACAGAAACCCTCCCATAAGTTACCCTGTTTCAGAGAGGCATGTAGCGTCAAATTGGATTCCTGAGCTGCCCGTAAGATCCAGAATAACAGGCTGATAATTTTCAGGGGGTGGAATTCATATGTGATCGATAGCTGTAGGCCTCATCCTAGGGCACCTTGCTGGGGGTCCCTCCGCACTAGATGTGGATGAGGAGGAGGAAGATAGAGGAATGTGGGACCTTCCGCACTTGCCTGAATCCATGTTGGAGACAAGGAAAGCGTTTGCCTTCTTGATGAATGGGCCATTTTTATTTTATTCTTCAAAACATTGGGGAAGTGGGCCTTTTACACGTGTATTGTGTGGGGCTTGTGTGAAGGGTACTATTTATTATAAAAAGTAGAGAGAAAAAAAGTAGAGAAAAAAGTAAAGAGGAAAAATTTAGAAGAAACACTTAAAAAAAAAAAATGAAGAGAAAAATTAGTACAAGTAAAAAAAAAAGTTTAGTGACGTTCACTACACTAATGCCCAAACTATAAAGTTACTCGTCGAAAACTTTTTTTTTGCAAAATAAAAAAGAGACGGCACTAACAATGTGACATACGCTCCCTTAATGTGCTTGTGCTATTTGTACATTTACCCAGCATTTACATTTTTTTTTCTTGCAAAAGAAAAATGCTACCTCCATACCCCCGTACTAACTAATATTTTCTTTTCAAAACGAAAAAAAGATATATATTGGACGTCACTTACACTACGACGTCCACTACTCTATCTATTTTTATAAAATGAAAACATCCCTTGTTGCAGACTCTGATCAGCAGCCACACTAAGCAGAGTGCTGCAGCCACGGGAAGAGTATGAATGCTCAGTGCATGATGTCGTGCACAAGGAAAATGAGCAAAAAAAGTGGGCCAAAAATACAGTTGGGAGTGGGGCGGATTGGTGGTGTTTGGAGAGCTGGAACAGGCATTTGAGAACTGCTGCTGCAGCGCTCACAGATCGGTCACCCAGACAGCACAGGAGGCAGGAGACAGATCACAGGAGGATCCCATTGGCCACCAATGAATTTCTTTCTCTCAGGTAACACAGAGGGGGTATACAACCGCTTTGCACACCAGCTCTCAGGAAAAGATTGCGTGCAAAGAGGAGATGACAAATTTAGATCAACCCTTTGGCGCTGATTGGCTGAACAGTACTTACTGACCAATCAGTGCCAAAACTGTCACCTGAAGTGATGTGCCAATTCGAGTTGAGCAAATTTTTCAACATTTGGTTCCGATTATGATCAGCGGCGAATATTGTTTTTGCAATATTTGCCGAACGTTATTGGAGCCAATGGGAGTAGAAATGAACGAATATGTTTGGAACCGATCGTCAAACATAACTTCGGCATGAATATGGTAAAAATATGACACAAATATGGCAAATTCAGATTCAGCAACCAATTCCGAACATATTCGCTCAACTGTAGTCCCAAGCACCCCATCCACTGTGACTGCTGCGACTGGTGTGGACTCAGACAGCACCAATAATAGCGTATCAGATTGATAAATATATATACCGTATAAACTTTGTCACATCACTGTGATTGGGTGGTCAGCATTGATCAGCCAATCACAGCGACGCTGAAGTGTGGGGTGGTACAGACCTCCGAGGTGACATGCATGGATAGCCTGCTGTCAGAGACAGAAGTCATCTAAAGTCACTGTACGATGGACTGGAAATCGCAGCGGCATGTACTGTATGTACTTCAGTTTGCGGGAACACACTTCTCGAAGCGCCGTACATACGGTGCATGTCGTGAAGAGGTTAAAATTAGGGAGTTTGGAGTAAAAGGCCAAAACAATTTTATGGCCATCGTCATTTTAACGCCAAGCCCAGAATCTTCCTTTTGGCAGGTATGTTATTGTTTTTATATCAATTGGGTCAGCTGGATTTGGAATCAGAAAACAGTCTTGTATTGGGGCCTAGATCTTCACAGCTGTGCTATAAAAGATTCAAAACTATGCATATTACAAGAGACTAGTGTGGCCTCAAATACACCATGCTGCTCTTAATACAATCTGGCCGCATATAGACCTCACACCCTTTACGGATTTATACTTGGTATAATGCCAACAGAATCTATTATGTCCAGTCCTCTGCTGACTTAATAGAGACGCTACTATGAAAAATATCCTGCTAAATGGGTCAAAAGGTAGACAGAGTGACAATTACAGCATTACCTAGATTTCACCATCAGTATACCGTAATAACGCCCAGATTTTCTGTTTTATTTTGCACTACTATTTACACAACCTTGGTTGTATCATGCTTTTTACATGACAGTCCCTATTGGGGGTCTTCTGTGTGTGGGAGCAATAGTCCATGTGTAAAAGACACTGATGTCCCAGCAGACAAAGCTATGATGTGACAATACTGAAAACTAAAGGAAAGACAAGAAGGAGTAGACAACAGCAAAGGAAATTTTTAGTCGATAGTGTTTAAAGAGTCACTAAACTTTCATGGACCTCAATATGCAAGCAATTTAAGCACCTGCCAAATATGAAAAAAAAAAAAAACTTCATGACAGTTTAATTACGCTTTTATTTACGAGCCCATAGTTTAGACATTGACAAGTCAATTGGATGATGTAACAGTTTTGCAGCTGGATGGTACATTTGGGCCTATAATAATTAACCATGTTAAATGCCATCTACCTAGTCTCCATATAATACACAAAGCACAATAGCCTTTTTTTCTTTTGTTACAGGAGATTTACCTTGCAAATGGAAGCTTTCAATGCGGAGATTAATTGTGCACTATGATGCACTATAACCAGTAGAAATTTAAAGTGATTGTCAGCTATTAAGGCAACACCTTCCCAATCATTATATTTCCCCCCCATATAAAATAACAGCAGCTAATGCTTGACTCTGGTACTGGCGGTGCCATTCCAGCAATGTCGGCACCTGGTCTTTGTCATACGAGCCCTGCAGCCAATCAGAGTCTGCTTCACTCACCTCCTTTGGACATAGCTGACATCAGGAGGATGTCAGAGAGCAACAGCAGATCTCCCTTATTTGGGCTGACAGTTTTGTCCGAAAGAAGTGAGAGTGATGTGATGTTGATAGTCTGCAGGGCTCGCGTGACAATGTCATGCAAGCCCCGGGAGAGCAGGAGCCAATTGCTGGAACAGTGCATTCACCAGAGGAGAGTATAGACTTATTTTACATGGGGAAATATAGTGATTGAGAAGGGGTTGCCTAAGTAATGTATAACCCCCATTAAAGAAGACTTTTCACAAATTTTAGGAATGTAGCCAAAATGGTTTTTTACTTTGCTCCACTCTGTTCTAGAGATATAGTGCATCGAAATGACTTGCGCCCAATATGCTAATTTTGTTACCATTCAGAGTGATAGCGACGAAAAAGTAAATGTCCACAATTCTGACTGAAATGAAACGCACATTCAGAAGGTCAGAACTCTGCAAGGTGTGATGTTTACCCCATCTCAGTATTCACTCTGGCGCTACAGTTTGCCTCCTCTCAAGGCCTTGCACTGACAGAAAGTGGCGGGAGGCCGAAGTGATCACGGGACAGAAAGTCTTGCACGCTCATGCTGGCACAGTTCTGGAAGTGTCAGGATGGTGGCAGACAGCAGCATCATGGGAACCGCTGAGGACCCAGGATGGGCAAGGATCACTTTGGCACAGGTCTGATTGTCTATATGGGTGTCTACTTTTTCATCCCTGTGACACTGCCTTTTTAAAGATTGGACAGCATCATAGTAGGTTGGGAACACAATTAAATGCCCTGCTGAATGATTAATTTTGGTGCCCTTTATCTCTACAATGGAGAGGAGAAAAAGAAAAGTGCACAGCACTCTTGTGCAGTAGCAGGAATGTAGACATGCGGGGTTGAGATACTTCTCTAAGGCTGGTTTCACATTTGCGTTTTTTAGCGCTGGAAAAAAACGCTAACCTGCGCATGCGTTTTTTCCCCTATCTTTAACATGGGTGCGCATACTTGCGCGCTTGTAAGCGCATGTATGCGATTTTCATGCGCTGCGTTTTTTTGGGGTGTGCGATTGGATTTTCCAGACGCATCATGTTGCATTTTTTGGCCCTGCAAAAAAGCGCATGCGCACATATGCGCACGTTTTGCGCTAAAAAGGGCCATTATAGCCTATGGATGCGCATATGTGCGCACTGGCATGCTCATGTAAGCGTTTTTTTGCATATGCGTTTTTTTTTTTAACCATGGAATTTAGGGGTTTGAGTTAGAGTTAGGGTTAGTTAAGGGGGTTTAGGGTTAGGGTTAGGGTCAGGGTCAGGGTTAGGGTTGGGTTTTGGGTCAGGGTTAGGGTTTAGTATGGTTTGGTTAAGGGTTAGGGTCAGGGTTAGGGTCAGGATTAGGGTTAAGTATGGTTTTGTTAAGGGTTAGGGTCAGGGTTAGGGTTAGGGTTAGGGTCAGGGTTAGGGTTAGGGTTAGGGTCAGGGTCAGGGTTAGGGTCAGGGTTAGGGTCAGGGTTAGGGTCAGGGTCAGGGTTAGGGTTAGGGTTAGGGTTAGGGTTAGTTAGGGTTTAGGGTTTGGGTTAGGGTTAAGTATGATTTGGTTAAGGGTTAGGGTCAGGGTTAGGGTTAGGGTCAGGGTTAGTGTTAGGGTTAGGGTCAGGGTTAGGGTTAGGGTCAGGGTTAGGGTTAGGGTTAGTTAGGGTTTAGGGTTTGGGTTAGGGTTAAGTATGATTTGGTTAAGGGTTAGGGTCAGGGTTAGGGTTAGGGTTAGGGTCAGGGTTAGTGTTAGGGTTAGGGTCAGGGTTAGGGTTAGTAAAGTCATGGTTTGGGTAGTGTGAGGGGCCACCTAAAAATGTTGGAAAAAAACGCAAACGCGGTAAAAACGCGCTAAAAACGCATACAAACGCATAAAAACGCTGCGTTTTTTTCATGCATGCTCATAAAAATGCTTGAAAAAAACGCAGCAGTTGTATGCTTATGTATGCGTTTTTTCAATGCGTTTTTTTGCGGGAAAAACGCGCTGCAAAAAAAAGCAAGTGTGAAACTAGCCTCAGCAACTGCTGCACAGCCCTTGTTGAACATTTACTATGTGACTTTGCTTCATTATAGTAAAAATTCTTCTCACAAGAATTTATTTTTTTACACTGACAGCTGAAATTTCCTTGTGAGAGATTACTGCAGCCATCGTGCCAAATGATGGGTTAATCATTTTAGAAATGGCAGCAGTAAACACACGCAAGGCTGAAACTTACAGTGCGCACAAAAGCTCAGGAAATCCTTTTTGGATTATAATATAAAAGGAGACAAGCCAGGGAAACCTTGAATAGCCCTCCAACCTGCAGATGTTCCTGCCTCTCCAGTGCTTAGCATTTACTTACAATCTAATTATCTCCACTACAGTTTGCAGGAACGATTGCTGCAGGCCAAACTGCCAGGCCCTTTTGTGTGTTCGGGACCCTTTCTAACACGCAGCTGTGGTGAGATGATGATTTATGTACAACGTTGAACATATATGTGGAAAGTGTCGTACATTTTAAAAGCTAAACTTTCTTCTACCAATCACTTCTTCCTTCAAGGGAACCTGACATGTTAAAAATGGTATCCGACATGCAGACCTGATGCTATAGAGCAAGAGGAGCTGATCAGATTGTTATACGTTTTAGTAACCTTAATTTAATTCCTGGGGAGCCGAGGAATTCCACGTTGGGCCACCTCCTCCTCAAGTGGCACGTGGAGAGTTGACACTAGATCAGTGTGTAATGGGTAGTTTATCCACATGAAGCCTCTGCTTCCAGGGAGGCTTGTGGATGTTGTTATGTCCCGTTAAAGCTTCACCCTCCTCGGCTGGGCAGAGTACAGGACTAACGGCAGGAGGAAAAATTGATCAATCAGGAGAGAGAGGTGGTGGAGCCTATTCAGAACAGCAGCAGGAGAAAAAAGAGTACATACAAGAAAAGTAAAAAAGTGAAGACAGGAAGGAGAGGAAGAAAGATCAGACATGTAAAGAAAAATAAGGGAGGAAAATGAGAAAGGTAATGTGCAGCCATCTGGTGCCAATGCCAGAACAAGTAGCAGCTGAAAGGAGGCCAGAAACCAGGAACAGGGCCTTCTGTCACCTCACAAAAGCAGGTGTACACCACCTTCAGTTTCCCCTTGGCTACCATTAACCCAGTGTTCCACTTCTTGGCCCTTAAAGGAAGTCCTCATTTTTTTCACCAGGTCCTACGACACAAAACAACTTTATAAATATTATCTAATTGTCCTTAGTAATACAGCAAGATATCAATGTTATAAAATAAGGTATAAAGTCTCCTAACATAGATGGCAAATCCACAGGTTCCTCCAGTTCCACTTGCATTGGGAACTCCCTGTTGTAGACAGAAGCCTCAAAAAAATGGACAACTCCTTTTGAATGTTCCTAATTTGCTCAATCAAAAAAAAGTTGAAAGCATACTGAACTCCAGTATAAGTGCTGGCTCTGACAGGGCTAGGAAAAAGGCTGCAGGGCTCGCGTGACAAACAATATCCTGAGATTGCCGGGGAAAACAACACTTGGAGCAACATATTTTTATTTCTATTTATTGAGCAAATTAGGCCCATTCGAAAAGAGCTGTCAAGTGGAAAATCCCCTTAATAGGACACGTGCTGGACCCATACACAACTTATATAAGGACCATCACAGAAGGGGATTTGAGCCTGACTGGTGCCGCTGCAGCCTCTACACATACTACATATCTCCTAATCAGAGTCTTACCTTCTCTTACAAGGTAATAAAATATTCAACTTACCTTTGCCTTCATGGAAAAAACCTATCTCTCTCAGCATGCCGTGACTGCCAAAGATTTTCGGACTTACTAAGAGTATTAGTTTTAATCACTGATTTTATCCTTCAATTACCTTTAGGCCAGTTTCACAAATCCATGTTTCGCTGTCAAAGTACTAACTGTGATCTCAGGACCAGTCGCAGATCTCTTGACCTGACCGCAACAGCCTCACAGGAACTTATGAGGCTCTTTAGTCTGGATTAGTAGACAAGCGGCCATTACAAGCCTAGCGGGTCGTACTGGGGCCGTGAAACACGGATGTGTCATTCCAGCCTCAATAAGGGTCAGCTCACAGGTAGCTGCAACATTGCGGCTAATATGCTGAAGAGCAGTGCTAACCAGGACTGTGGAGCCAGTAAGCCAAACCTTTCCCTAACTCCCAATACCACAGCACTGCCTCTCTACTGAGCAAGCAGAGATCCTTAGATCAGGAATACAACATTTCATAACTTTCCCAAATTCTTATCAAAACATTTACAGCACTGACCTACTGTACACAATTTATTATATATTGCAGGATCAACTCAGCTGTCATGAGCTGAAAAAGATGTGGGCTCAATGCCGGAACACGCATCAAATGCCGAGACATGACCTATGACGCATCTTAACATCACAGGTCATGAAGGAGTTAAATATCAGTCATTCAAAGAGTCCAATAAAAGTCAGGGGGAACGGTGTCAATCCATACTTGCCTCAAGGATCAATATCTCCTAAGGCCTCATTCACGCATCAGTTTTTTGCTATCAGTCACAATCCATCGTTTTGTGAAAAAAAAACGAATTAAAAGAATAGAAATGACTCTGGGCATGCTCAATTGCAAAAACCGGAATCCAGTGACGGATCCGTCTTTTGACGGACAGCGACGGATCCTGCGCCCATGGGCTTCCAGGCTACTTTCACACTAGCGTCGCCCGAAGCTAGAGCCAACAATGGATGGCGCTCCATCCGTCACTGTGCGACTTTTCGACGTACACAAAAAACGTTCCTATATCCGTTGTATCCAGTCGACGGACACAGAATTTCCGACGGATCCGTTGAAAGAAACGTGTGGCCATCCGTCGCTAATACAAGTCTATGAGGGAAAAAAAACAGATCCAGCAGCATCATTTGCTGGATCTGTTTTTTTCACAAAACAAAGGATTGTGACTGATGGAAAAAAACTGATGTGTGAAAGGGGCCTTAAATGACCATTAGTTGACCAGGAGAACAAAGAACTGAGAACTTATCATTTATTACCAGACTGCCCAGTTTATTATTATATACAGATTTAGGTAAATTTGTGAGCGAGGATAGTGTAACATTTGTATGCAGGTGAAATGTGGATGCCTCATAGTTAATGTTACTGGTAGACCCTTGGCACTCCAGTCCGACACTGGACACATTAGCCTTATTACAGCATGTGTATATCACCCTTGTAGTATCCAGACAAGCAGAATTACTGGCCAGAAGAATCTGTTATTTATTTTCCACTTTTTAGATTTTAGAGGTTTATAATAAAAGTGATGTTTTACTAATTACTGCTGTGATTATAGTGTTAGTCTACACAGAGGTGGTTCGCCTCGGTGATGTGAAACCGGGAGAGCAGAGACTATTGGGCTTACTGCAGGGCCAGAGGGGGCTGTATGCTATCGTAAGGTCATAAAATATCCGAATCCATGTGTCATGCACACGCCACGGTGTCAAAGTAGCATCAGTTATTTCTTAGCCAGTTCACACAGTATTTTCTATCAGTATTTGTAACCCAAAACCAGGAGAGGAACAGAAACAGAGAAATAGTATAATGGAAAAATGTGCACTTCAATCTATTAGATTCACTTCTGGTTTTACAATGTAAAATATTGACCTCGCAAAAGCGGCCGTATTCCAATATCACATACAGCATATTCTGCACATAGCATTTATTGGCATTTATTTATCCCATGAGATTCTTAATTGGATTTGAACACAGCCTGAAACAAATGTTAAAATACGCCATAAAATTACTCAAAACTATGGCGAATCCTCAATGGTACAGAAGAGAACAGGAACTGGTGCTGCTCAGGGAAACCTCAATACTCTGCTACTGAAATTGCACATTACATCAAAGGTCAATAGATGGACAATTCTCATTAAGAAACACATATAGGCAAAAGCAGACTTCTGGTCAAACAAAGAAGGTAATCTCTCCTGTCATTTCAAGCGCCCATTACATTCACCCAGTTGGTAAATATTTGAGCTTGGAGCCACTGATAGTCATCTTTCAAAATTGTCAGCAGTTTCACAGAAAGAGGTAAATAGCCAATATAACTGCACCCATGGAGGCCAATAAATATCCACAGCTATAGATTGGGAACGGTTTTGTATTTTACCATTTGTGTAGGTTATGGGCAACACGAAGGGTTAAACCACAAACTGGGCCACTGCTGCAATGTAGCCACTTGCAGACTAGCAATAGGATACAACCATGTCTAGTCTAGTAGGTTTACACAGCAGAGTTGCAGCGACAAATTTGATGCCGATTTTACCCTGCGCAGCGCAAAGAGCTAAATCCATAACAAATTTTGTACAAACACAGTGTGGGCATTAAAATCCACACTGCTGGTCAATCTCTATGCAGACATTTCTGCAAAGTGTAAGTTTTGTTGCAAACTCTTCCACTAGCCAGTACTGGACTACTCTGGGGACTTCATACAGTGGATAAAATACCATAAGTATTTGATACACTGCCGATTTTGCAAGTTTTGCCACCTACAAAGACTGGAGAGGTCTGTAATTTGTAGGTAGGTAGGTACACTTCATCTGGGCAAAACACAGAATCTGGAAAAAAAATTAAAAAATTAAAAAAAAGAAAATGACATGGTTTGATTTTTACATAATTAAATTGCATTTTATTGTATGAAAGAAGTATTTGATCATCTACCAACTAGCAAGAATTCTGGCTCCCACAGAACTGTTAGTTTTCCTTTAAGAAGCCCTCCTACTCTGCAATCATTACCTGTATTAATTGCACTTGTTTGAATGTGTTGCCTCTATAAAAGACACCAGTCCACACAGTCACACACCAACCTTCTGACCATGGCCAAGACCAAAGAGCTGTCTAAGGACACCAGGGACAAAATTGTAAACCTGTACAAGGCTGTAATGGGCTACAGGACAACAGGCAAGAAGTTTAGTGAGAAGGTATCAACAGTTGGCACAATTATTAAAATAATGGAACAAAAGATGACTGTCAATCTTCCTTGGTATGGGGCTCCAAGTAAAATCTCACCTCGTGGGGTAAGGTTGATTCTGAGAAAGGTCAGGAATCAGCCAAGAACTACATGATGGGACCACAGTCTCAAACATTACTGCTAGTAACACACTACGCCATCATGGATTAAAATCCTGGAGGGCACGCAAGGTCCCTCTGCTCATGCACACATGTCCAGACCCGTTTGAAGTTCCCCAATGTCCATCTGGATGATCCAGAGGAAGCATGGGAGAAGGTTATGTGTTTGGAGGAAGAAGGATGAGTAGAACCCCAAGAATACTGTCCCAACCGTGAAGCATGGTGGGGGAAACATCATACTTTGGGGGTTCTTTTCTACAAATGAGGACAGAATGACTGCAAAGTATTGAAGGGAGTATGGATGTTGTCATGTATTGCAAGATTTTGGTCAACCTCCTTCCCTCAGTAAGAGCACTGGAGATGGGTCGTGGCTGGGTCCTCCAGCATGTTAATACAGCCTGAAACACACAGCCAGGGCAACTAAGGAGTGGCTCTGTAAGAAGCATTTCAAGGTCCTGGAATGACTTAGCCAGTTTCCAGACCTGAACCCAATAGAAAATCTTTAGAGGGAGCTGAAATGCAATGACGCAACATTATGGATAAAATACGTGTAATTTGCACATAATTGTAAGAACATTTCTGTAGCAAAAACGCTCTAAAAATGCATGCTTTTTTCTGTGCCAATTTTCTGAATCTGATGCAATTATATAAGGAAAATCTGCACATAAAACTCAATGTACTTGCAAGAGAATTAACATGTTTCAGATTTGGAAAAACGCACCGTAGATCGGCTTACAAAGCGTAAAAAAGAAAAAGCATAGCCAGCATGAGATTTCTAGAAATCCCATCCACTTTTCAGAAACTGAGAGATGCTGCATTTTTTTAAAGCAGAAATGTGGAAAATTAGGCATCATATTCACTACGTGTGCATTTACCATTACCTTGCATGGATCCTCATAAAATGTATGCTACGCATATATACAGGCTACAATGCTGTCTCACATTTGCTTTTTCACTTGGTGATCATGTGATGTGATTGATACAGGAAAGTTTTATGGCAGTTACTGCTACAGGGTGAAACCTGTCACTGTAAAAAACAGGGGAATGGTTGAGGCCATAAAGTCATGAAGTGGTTAAGAGGACAATTCCATGTGGCATTCAGTGCACATTACAGCATGCTGTAAATACAAAAAACTTTAGTAAAGCCCAGGCCAGCTAGTTATCAGCAGCATTTACACCACAAGTCATCATTTCAGAATGCCCCAGAGGTTGTATGCACCAAGGCGAATACGGGCAACCCTGGTGCCAAACACCCAAGCACAGCTGTAACAGAAGGAAAGTGGCAATTAGTGAGCAGGACAAATGAGGATTCCTTCCATCGCGCTTCATTACGGGGCAGAACTGCAAATACTGAACAGTATAAGAAAGCATCCTGCAAGAATCGAATGCATGAACCATCTTATGGGGAGTAGAGATATACCGTACATAGGGTTCCTATACAGCATTGGGCACAATGCTGAGCAGACAAGGGTTAGATCCGTTCTGTGATGGCGGGAACACTGCTCGACTTTGCAGTATATCATTAATCATATTATTATTACATGGATAATTACATTTCCTTGCTAATCTGCAAACAGGAGACTCCATTTAGGCCTACATTACAGCTTTGTACCCCTCCAAGTTGTACGCCCAGACATATTTAGTGCCCTACTACAATTCCCTATGCCTCTAGTTTTATAGGTAAAAATGTGGGATGTTGATCAGATGCCACGCATAAGGAAAAGTTCCCTCTTTACAAACAATGAGGCCTTGAAGAGGAAAGTGGCCAATTCTTGCAGAGCTTTCTGATTTTTATTTAAAGGGGTTGTCCGGTCTAAAATAACAAGACTAGTGTATTGCGTGAGGTTGGAAACAACCTAGTCAGATTCTATCCGGTAGTAGCTTCATCACATTTTTTTTGCAGTCACATGACCCCATTCCCGGCGACGACTGGTGAAAGCTCACAGCACGCAGTGCGTGTGCTGTGAAGATTCACAAGTCTGCAGTCACACAGAGTGACTTGTCGTTTTACACCGGACAACCCCTTTACACCAGTCATATGGTGCCAAAGATGTGGGCCTACATTTAGTGTAAATTTGTATGGTCTTCACCAAGGGGCTACTGTGCATCACAGCCTAAAAACACAGCTCTGCAGAATCCTGTGAGGAATGTCCCCCCATCTAGGGAACCATTTGACGGATTTGAAAAATAAAAATACTCGGGAGCAGTGAGAAGAAAATGAGAGCAAAAACGGGCCATTTTTTACCTATTGACAGGTCCTACTACGTTAGCAAAGAATGACTTTTCAAATTAAGTCCCGTTGCTCGGTGCTTCACTGCGGGTCTAATAATCTTTATACACCTTCCCCCTGCTTGGTTTCCATCTATCGCCTCCATTTTCTGGCCCTTTGAAGCCAGAGCTGTCAATCAAAGAAGAGGGGAGGAGATAGAGGAAAACGAGCAGGTGTGACGGTGTATACGCATGACCCCACCGTGAAGCACCGAGTGGCGGGACTTTGTTTGAACAGTCATTCAGCACTGACAGTCCCTTTACAGCATACACACGCATGTAACCTTTAATATAACTGCATAGTACATTTCTAGAATCAGTGTTGATATTCATCCACACTGCTAACTTGTGCCAGAAGATAGCACACATCTGTAATACATTTCTTGTAAAGGATCTAACATGCAATATATTTAGTGCACGCCATTTGCAGCTGCATAAAGGAATCATTTGGATCGGGCTCTGTTCCCATCTGCATTATTTTGGTATTTGTGCTTAGCTAGAAGAACAAAAATATGAACATATTAAAAGATCAACTTCATGCTGGACACCGATAAGGCTAGAAGGACTCCACTGACTATATTGCGGACTGTCTTACTTCCGACATGGTTTATTTTTTGGTTTAGCGTTTTTAGTTAATCTGTGATCGAGGTTCTAAATGGAATACCTAATGCAGATGTGAACAGGGTCTTAGGAAATCTTCCCATTACATAAAAATATAGTGTGATTCCTTTACAATGAACCCCTTTAAAAAAAAATGGTTACACTGAACTTAGAGAAAAAACTGTTTAGTGTTTTAGAAATAAGACCTGTGCTCTTTAATTCACCTAGCTGGGTCAAAACTAGTCCTAAAATCCACATAAGAGTCAGGATGACATTCACACTGGCAGAGACGATCAGCTCTGATCGGTAATAAAAGACTTTCCGTAAGATCCATAGGGCAGTCATTGGCAATTTACATAAGAAAGAAGGTCGGCAGAGAAGCAGTAGAGCATGTTGTGTTTTGTTTGAAACTGATCAGCTCACTAAAATGCCATTCCAATCCCAGAAATTGCTGAAATCAGCACCAAGTGTGCCAGCTGGTGTCTCTCCAGAACAATACCCGCAAAGCTAAGGTGTAAATGACAATCTGTGAATGCAGCGCTGCAACACAACCTGCTCTCACCACAAGGATTATATCATAATGGCGAGAAAAAGGGTAGGCTGGACAATTGGACCCAAACCAGAAAGGTTCAGGAACATTGGCCACAATATAAATAACATCATAACTGGAAACACTCACAATCCTGCTCCCAGCAGGGTCATCACTCGGGTGTGTTCACATGGATTTTTTTTTTTTTTACTGAGTTTTCAGATCAGAAACTCTCCAAATGGTTATTGCTGCACTTCTCATGGTTTGGGGAGATTGCCTGCTCCAAAAGCTCAGTGTGAGCACACCCTTACATTGGCTTCATGACACTAATTGCAGTGGTTTGGATTTTGGCTGTTCTGGATCAGTGTTGCTCCTGTCATTCGTGGCATAGAGCCCATTAGATGCCTAAAGAGAGACTCCTGCTAATAGTTTGGACTGTACAAAGTTCCATCTAACAATACATTCGCCATGTTTTGGTTTTACCTATAGTAAATATTGGGTTGGTTCCATAAATATTACTAAACATTTCCCATTACAGACAATAAAACACTTTACAATACTGCTTATTGACAAAACAAGACATGGCACTGTGGGGTATCAGGAATCACTGTCGCTGGAGAATGTCTCCTAATGAAATCTCCAAAGAAAACCTGCATGTCATCCAACAGGACGCAATGACAGGACCAGAGCGCGGCACAACATGTGTGGGCATGGGAGGAAAGAGCGCCAACAGCTCAGGCACAGGAGCGTATGAAGGAGCCGGATGGAGGGGGCCTGCATGCACGCTCCATAGGAGGGGATAAATCACATTGTAAGCAGCAGGTTGGGCAAGAAGATTCGGAGAACCAATGGAAGAACCGCCTCTTACCTACCAGAATCCACGGCTCGTCTGTTTAGCTGGCCTCTGGCGCCATGCCACGGATTCTGATAGGCAAGAGGCGGTTCTCATGGCTCCAGTCTAGCAGCCACAGATTACTGACGTGGCCGACGGATCGGGTCATGTTAATCAATTCGCACCAACTCAGCTAGGCAGAATTATTTTACTCACTGACAAGAAAGGTGCAAAAAAGGTCTAAGGCTACGTTAACATTGGTGCAGATTGGTTTTTCTGTTCTGTGATAAGTGACAATGACAGCGGTGCTGGACTTGTGATATGCGGACACCAATGGCGTTTGACAGACTCCATTAAAGGGTTACTCCCATCTTCTTAAATTAGCATTGTGAGGAGGACAGTGCTGCTTAACTAGACAAGACATTTTGCAGTTTACAGCTTATTAGCATTTTCCTCTGTTTTTGAGATATTAACACTTTCTTTGCGGTCCGACCACCACTGTAGGACAGCAGAACGTGTGCAGCGCTTACAAGCTCTTTTAGATTTCGCTTGTACGCACAGTTCTGCAACTGGCTGGGATTGCTGGAGGGCCCGGTTACCTCCTGAACATTGCCAGCTTCAGCGGTGGTTGGTTTTTTAGGCAATAAGGAGTAAATCAAAGGAAAATTGTATTATCCCAAGAACAGTTACAAACTGTAATAAACACCAAGTTGAAAAAAAGTCCTCGTTTTTACAGGAACTGACAATATCCATTCATGAGGATGGGATTCATCCTTTAAAAATATTGGGGTTCTGTTGTGACATTTTTCAACTTATAGTGCTTGTACTGAAAAGAAAAAACCGGATTACTTACCGGTAATACTCTTTTGTAGAGTCCACGACAGCACCCACTGAGAGAGGGGATCCGCCCCCGGAACAGGTAACCTACAGAGAGATAAATGGGGCGGTCCCCCTCGCTCCCTCAGTTTGTGTTACCGAGAACAACGGAGGAACCGCCATACATGTTTTAGTCAAACTGTCTTGGCGATTCATCTATCTTACCCCTATGCAGCTTTAAGCTTACTAAGTTTAATCACATATCTAACTTAAATCATAATCTCCACCACCAAGGAGACCCATGTGTGCAAAATTAATACGGGAGGGAAGTGAGCGGGTGCTGTCGTGGACTCTACAAAAGAGTATTACCGGTAAGTAATCTGGTTTTTCCTCTTCGCCACGACAGCACCCACTGAGAGATTTTCAGAGATAATCACTTGGGCGGGCACACCGTGTTAAGGACTGATCTCCCAAAAGTTAGATCCTCGGTAGAGGACAAATCTAGTCTATAGTGACTATAAAAGGTAGATGGAGAAGACCAGGTTGCAGCCTTACATATTTGTTCAATTGGGACGTTCGCCCTCTCGGCCCAGGAGGATGATATGGCTCTAGTGGAGTGCGCCTTATTCCCCAATGGAGGGTCTTCTCCCTTTGCCAAATATGCCATCGTGATCGCATCTCTAATCCACCTGGATATCGTGCTCGTTGTAACTGCAGACCCCTTTCTGCTGCCCTGGAAGGAGACAAAAAGTGACCTACTCTGCCTCCAGGGACTGGTCCTATCTAGATAGACTAGCACGGCTCTCTTCACATCTAAGGTGTGATATTTCTCCTCGTCCTGTGTTGACGGGTTCTCATAGAATGAAGGTAGACATATCTCTTGAGATCTATGAAATTTAGTTGCCCGTTTGGGCAGGTAGGACGGGTCCGTCTTTAAAATCAGACTGTCTCGTGTTATAATCAGGAACGGAGGGTCTACTGATAGAGCGTGAAGATCACTCACCCTCCTGGCCGATACTAAGGCCACTAGCATAGCCGTTTTCAATGAGAGGCACTTTACTGATGCTGAGCTTATGGGCTCAAACGGTGCCTGGGTGAAGGCATCCAAAACTAGAGTAAGGTTCCACGCTGGTAGCCGAGGCGTATGCACCGGTTCTGCTCGTTGACAGGCCGAGATAAACCGAGTCACCCATCTATTTGCTGCCACGTTATAATTAAACAGGGCTCCTAGGGCTGATACGTGGACCTTTAGAGTGCTCACTGAGAGTCTCAATTCTCGGCCTTTTTGTAGAAACTCTAGAATGGCCGTAATGGGTACTTCACCGGCTAGTTTTGTTGGGTGAAGGGCCAGGAACTTCCTCCACACCTTACCATATATTTTTGTTGTGGACTCCTTCCTACTTTGCAGCAGGGTATTGATTAGGTTCTTTGAGAAACCCTTCTGCCTCAGTAGCTCCCTTTCAAATTCCAGGCCGCTAGGTGCAGGGCTTTTGCCTGTGGATGGTAGCAGGGTCCCTGCGAGAGAAGATTCTGGTGCAGCGGCAGGATCCACGGGTCGGTAACTGACATGGCTCTTAGCCATGAAAACCACGGTCTTTTTGGCCAAAACGGGGCTATCAAGATGACCCTCGCCCTCTCCTGTCTTATTTTCCTGACTACTGTTGGTAGTAGCACCATTGGAGGGAAGGCATAGGCTAGTTGGAATGCCCAGGGTGCTTGGAGGGCATCTAGAATGTCTGGGTTGTCCGACCTGTAGAGTGAAGCAAACCTTTTTACGCGCCTGTTGGCTCTGGTTGCGAATAGATCTATCTCTGGTCTGCCCCATGCTGACGCTATCATTTCGAAGACGTGTCTGCTGAGGACCCATTCGCGCTGGTATAGGGCCTGGCGACCGAGATAGTCTGCTCGGGAGTTGTCTACTCCTCTTATATGGAGAGCTGACAAGGAGAGAAGATGGACCTCGGCCATTTCCAGGATCTTTCCCGCGATAGACATCAGTGGCATTGACCGCGTGCCTCCTTGCCGGTTTATATAGGCCACTGCGGTGGTATTGTCTGTCTGGATCTTTACGTGGGTGCCCCTTAACTGCGGGAGAAAGTGAGATATCGCATAAAAAATCGCTGTTAGCTCCTTAACATTAGAGGAGGCCTCTATTTCATCCTCACGCCACCAGCCTTGTACCATGTGCTCCTCTAGATGGGCTCCCCAACCTAAGGGGCTGGCATCCGTGGTGAGTATTCTGGAGGGAGTCACCCACCACTGTACTCCCTTCGCTAGATTGGAAGGATTTAACCACCATTTTAGGGATTCAACCACCTCGGGCAATAGGGACATCTTCCCTTCCAGCCGCCCCTGCAGTCTGTCTCCTGCAGAATAGCCCACTGCAGTTCTCTGGAGTGGAACTGAGCCCATTGCACTGCTGGGATGCACGATATCAGAGACCCCAGCAAGGAAATACCCTGTCTCAATGATATTACGGGTCTTCCTGTAGTACTCTGTATCTTATCGATTATGGCCATTACCTTGGCGTTCGGCAGAAAGCACTCCTCAGTTACGGAGTCCACTTGCAGGCCCAAAAACCTCTGACAGGTCACTGGCTCTAGTCTGGACTTCTCCCAGTTAATTAGCCAACCCAGTGTTTGTAGGGATGAGATAATCCTAGCTATTCTCGCTTCACACTGTGAAACAGAATTCCCCACTATGAGTAGGTCGTCTAAGTAAGGGACAACTAGGGTGTCATTCAGCCTTACAAACGACATTACTTCCAGCATCAATTTTGTAAATACCCGAGGAGCCATGGATAGCCCGAATGGCATTGCCGCAAACTGGAAATGCTGAATCCGACCTTTGAACCAGACTGTTACCCGCAGGAACCTCTGGTGCCCTCGATATATGGGGAGATGGTAGTAGGCGTCCTTTAGGTCCAAGACTGCCATATAACACCTGGGAAACAAAAGCTTTATTGCAGACTTAATCGACTCCATTTTAAACGACCTCAGTCTTAGGAAGGTATTAAGTTTCTTTAAATTTATTATAGTCCTGTAAGAGCCATCTGGTTTTGGGACTAAAAATAGAGGAGAATAAAAGCCCATCCCTATTTCGTCGTCTGGGACCTCTACTAGGACCTGCTTAGTTAGCAGTACTGCAATCTCCATCTCCAGCGCTTCCTGCTGTGTCAAGGACTTCATGGAAGTCAATAGGAAGGAGTTCGGTGGGTACCGAACAAATTCTAATTTCAGGCCTGATGACACGATATTCAAGGTCCATGGATTTGATGTCACTTTTTCCCATTGGCGGCTAAATTTTAATAGCCTGCCACCTACCGGTATAATGATTCTATCGGGATCTGTCTCCCCTGAAGGGACGCTTCCCGAAAAGGTTGCCCCTTTGTTTGGGGTCCTTATTTCCCCAGCGGTCCTGGGGTCTAAAGTCTTTCTTTTTACCAAACGGCGGCTTCCTGTAGGCCCTCCTGTTGATCGGAACATACGGGTTAGGGAAACCCTTCTTCCTCTCCCCCGCTTTTGTCAAAATCTCATCCAGTTCCGTGCCAAACAAGTACTTACCCTTGCAGGGTATAGCACACAGTCTAGTTTTTGTTTGTGTGTCTCCTTTCCACCCCTTCAACCATAAGGCTCGCCTGCCTGCATTGGTCAGTCCTGCCGCTCTAGCCGATAACCGGAGAGAGTCCGCGGAGGAGTCGGAGAGGAAGGCCGCTGCTCCCTTAATGAGGGGCATAGAGGAAAGGAGTCTATTCCTAGCTACTCCATTCTTAATATTGTCCTCTAAGTCATTCAGCCACACCAACAATGATCTTGCCGTACATGTGGCTGCTATTGCGGGCTTAAAGGCTGCCGTACATGCCTCCCAAGACCTTTTAAGAAATGTATCAGTTTTCCGATCCAAAGAATCAGCCAAGGTTCCCGAATCCTCTACCGGCAGAGAGGATCTACGAGAGGTAGAGGCCACTGCCGCATCCACCTTGGGGGCTCTTGACCAGGCTATTAACTCCTCATCGTCAAAGGGGTACTTACGCTTTGACGTTAAGGGGAGGAAGGTTCTTTGACCTTGTTTTTCCCACTCCCTTTTAACTAGCTCTTTAACAGCTGGTACCACTGGGAAAGCCCGGACCTTTCTACGGGAAATGCCTGCAAACATTATGTCCTGTGGGGTCTTGGGGTCCTTACTTTCTGGCAACCCCATGGTATTTTGGACAGACTTCACTAAATTACTGACACTGTCCGTGGGGAAACACGTTTGGTCCTCGTCCTCTGAGGAAAGGTATTCCTGGGATTTGTCGGAATCTAGTTCCCCGGTCTCAGATGGCGATTTTGACGCCAGCGAGGCTCCTCCTCCTGGCGAACATATTTCTCTTGCGGAGGAGTGACCCCCAAAACTACTGGAACCGCCTAAGGCCCGTAGCTCCTCTCTTATAATTGCCCGGATATCCTCCTTCTTTCGTGAGGATTCCTCCTGTAAAGCCTCCTCAATACATGATTGGCATAATCTCTTAGGGTGGCCGTCTGGGAGGGGCTGAGAACATAAGGCACACTCTCTATGTTTCGCCTTCTCCGTTCTTTTAGCCTAAAGGGGGTATGGACCAGAAAGAGAAGGCCATCAATTATACATTCTGACCAAAAAACACTCACCCGTGAGTTTCGTCAGTAAACTACTGGCTGCGGGGTCCGCGACCCAGGCGGAGGCGAGGCATGGGACGACTTCTTTTCTTTGCGTTTTTTCTCCAAGGGCTCATCTTGCATGGAAGGTCCACTAGATTCCTTCCTGGAGCTGCCACTTTTCCTGGTGCTACCACTTCTCCTTGTAGCACTGATCTGTCTACTGCCATGTGGGGATAGCACTGGCTGACCTAACGGGAGCGAAGCTGGGTCATCTAAGGACGACATGACTGCGCACCCCCACAGCGTTTGTGGCTTCTTTTTATAGCCACTGCTATAGCTGCTCCTCTTCCTCTCCTTTTTTTTTTTTTTGTCCACCATTTTTTTTTTTTGCGCTTCTGCGCATGCGCGGGCGTTCTCCCGCGATCTTTGCCTCCTGTCTGACCCCGGAAGTTCTCTCCACTTCCGGGTTGCCTCTGCTGGGGAAGCGCTCGCTCACAGCAGAGCACTGATGCGGCGGCTGTCCCGCTGTGCCTCCCAGGTATCTGCACCCCGCCACCAACACACGGGGTCCTTCTCCCCTCCACAGGTATGACCCCCGGAAGCGCTGCCCAGCACAAACGCTCGAGCCCTTTGCTGGGGGGGGGGGGGGGGCGGGGGCACCACTGAAATTGCCCGGCCGGTCAATTGTTACCTGTAATGCGCCCCCCCCCCCCCGGGGGGGGGGGTATTTCACCGTCCTCCCCAGTGAGCCTTGGCACCAATTTCACCTCCGGCCTCACCTGCATCACCAGCTCTAGGGGGGGACATACCTCTCCACCCGACGCTGCCTCCGGTCCTGGGGCCCCTGCTGCTCATATTCTGCACGCAGGCGGCTACCAGACCAGGAATCCTCTTCTGCGGGTTCCCTTCCAGGAACAGGAAACCAAAACTGAGGGAGCGAGGGGGACCGCCCCATTTATCTCTCTGTAGGTTTCCTGTTCCGGGGGCGGATCCCCTCTCTCAGTGGGTGCTGTCGTGGCGAAGAGGAAAAAGTGAGGCAAGTTTGTAAAGCAAACCCTGGAAGCTATGCAATATGGTATAGATGTAGAACAAAGAAGCAGCAGGAAATCCTATGGACATGGCAGCAGACGCTGTGCTGCGACCACGCTGAGTGGGGTGTCGTCTCACAGACAGCGATCAGTGGAAACAAAGCATTCCCCTGGCAATTTGTGCTGAAAGCAGGACACACCGATAAAATAATGTCTGCACATACGCCGCGCTGCATCCACGCATTCCCAACCATCGTGATTAAGAGAATCCCTATCAACAGATGCTCGCTTCTTATTAAATGGGGTCATCAGTCATTAAGCACAATGAATGGATAATTCATTTCATTTGCAAAGTGACAGATAAGGACCATCACTTATTAACTACAATAAAATATCATTACAAAAGACTGTTCCTACTAGGGAGCCAGCAACTAGGTGTATACCAGAGGAGAGAAAACAGTCTAGTCAGGTAATTATAAATCAGGGCTCCGACACTGAAGCTTTTCACTTCCCTCCAATGTCACCCTGCAGATCACATCCATGTGTATGCGCTACTTACTGTACCGTATCATCCAGTACATATACATGCACCCAGGACATGCCCACACAACACACTCAATGGAAAGTTGTGAAAGATCCAGACATTTCAGTAATTTCACATAGTATTAACCCCAATTCATCATTGCTGTTTCTTGGAGCAATTTGCACTCTATTAGTCGTTTTCATATATGTGACTTATTCTCTAAAGTTTTGCGCCATTTTTTAAGTTGCATTTAACTTTTTTTTAGCATTTCTTCCTTGACAATTTTGCATATACAGATCTTTTATACAAAATTACGAAAAGCGACTTTTTCCAAAAGTTGCATTTTTTTTGGCATATCTCCCTTGAGTAAGGTTTCTGGTTCAGCTATTTTGGTACAGTTGAAGGCTAATAATAATAATCTTTATTTTTATATAGCGCTAACATATTCCGCAGCGCTTTACAGTTTGCACACATTTTTTTATCACTGTCCCCTATGGGGCTCACAATCTATATTCCCTATCAGTATGTCTTTGGAGTGTGGGAGGAAACCGGAGTGCCCGGAGGAAACCCACGCAAACCCGGGGAGAACATACAAACTCCTTGAAGATGTTGTCCTTGGTGGGATTCGAACCCAGGACTCCAGCGCTAACCACTGAGCCACCGTGTTGCATGTGATATTTTATGGGAGTTGAGACAAAAGTGGCAAAAAAATGATTAAAATAAACAATAAAAAGCATTCTTAATTTTGTACCATATTGAAAGTGTGCCATTTTGAGTTTGGTATAACAAAACCTCAGCTGATACCAAAAGGAAAAAAAAAAAAAAAAAAACAGAAAAGTGACTTCAATAAATCACAAATGACTGTACACAGACAACACACTGACCAATGTTAGTCAGTATGTATTATTCTTGTCCACTTTAACACCAGATATAGAGCATGCAATTGTAGTCCGCTCCTGCAACCCTACACGCTGCGGATGCATGTAACAGGGCTGCAGGCAGATGCATGCACAGGGCTGCGGGCGGATGCAAGCAAAGGGCTGCACATGGACCAAGTAATGTCTGAAAATTGGTGCCAGATAGTTTCAATGCTCATCTGACCCTAGACACGTGGTTCTGTGTTGTACAGAGCCATAAAGGTGCAAGAGATCCTACTAGATCTTCTAATAACTATTTAAAGAGAATCTGTCACTAGGTTTTTGCTCCTCCCTCTGAAAACCGCATGACATACAATGCTGATTGGCAGCTTTCTGTGAATCAATGGTGGGGGCAGGGATATACAGAGATCATGAATATGAAGGACTAAACAACAAGTTAACTAGTCCTCTAGTGATAATCTCCTGCTGATAAAACACCTCCAGCACTGATTAGCAGCTTTCGGTCACTACATAATGTATACTGAAAGCTACTAATCAGTGGTGTGGTGGAGGTTACACAGCTAAACTACTGAACGGCTGCTTGATCTGCAGCAGAGAAAACTATGATTCTATCAATATTGCTGGCACCCAGTTAACTAAGTGATAATCACTGGAATTGGGGTCTCTGTCCCTACCTCATGCTGTTGTTGGATTACATAGCAAAAACTTTGACATATTCCCTTTAAGGATTGACTCAATATTAATCTATGTATATATAAAAAGAGTGCAAAGACCCACTGCGCTCACTAAAGTATAGCGTGCTTAGGACTTTTTTTTTTTGCCTCCTGATACCTGTAACAGAGTGCCTAAAGCTACACTATATTAGGGTGGGTGCACACGCTGCGGAATGCTCTGCGGATTTAGTAAACTCCATAGGTAAATCCGCAGGTCAGAAGACCTGCGATTTATCTGCGGAGTAGCCTGCGGTTTATCTGCGGTTTTGCCCTGCGGTTTATCATCTCTACAATGGAGCAGTTGGCAAACCAGGGCTGTGGAGTTGGTAAGCCAAACCTGCGACTCCGACTCCACGACTCCCACATATATTGCTTATATTTAAGTGAAAAATGTATTGTAGTACAATGTGAACATCAGACATTTAATCATTTTTATGATCCAATAATCAAGATATTTAGATAGAACATAAGATATATTTATTTCAACTTTAAACATAAAAAACTAATAAATTGTAAATATGTAATATACTATGTAATATCGATTACATATATACTGTACAGACCAAAAGTATGGACACGTTCTCAAAGAGTTTTCTTTATTTTCATGACTATGAAAATTGTAGATTCACTCTGAAGGCATCAAAACTATGAATTAACATATGTGGAATTATATAATTAACAAAAAAGTGTGAAACAACTGAAAATATGTCTTATATTCTTGGCATTCTCTTGATGAGCTTCAAGTGGTAGTCACCAGAAATGGTCTTTCAACAGTCTTGAAGGAGTTCACAGAGATGCTTAGCACTTGTTGGCCCTTTTGCCTTCACTCTGCGGTCCAGCTCACCCCAAACCATCTCGATTGGGTTCAGGTCTGGTGACTGTGGAGGCCACGTCATCTGGGATAGAACCCCATCACTCTCCTTCTTGGTCAAATAGCCCTTACACAGACTGGAGGTGTGTTTGGGGTCATTGTCCTATTGAAAAATAAATGATGGTCCAACTAAACGCAAACCGTATGGAATAGCATGCCGCTGCAAGATGCTGTGGTAGCCATGCTGGTTCAGTATGCCTTCAATTTTGAATAAATCCCCAACAGTGTCACCAGCAAAGCACCCCCACACCATCACACCTCCTCCTCCATGCTTCACAGTGGGAGCCAGGCATGTAGAGTCCATCCGTTCACCTTTAGTGCGTCGCACAAAGACACGGTGGTTGGAACCAAAGATCTCAAATTTGGACTCATCAGACCAAACCACAGATTAACACTGGTCTAATGTCCATTCCTTGTGTTCTTTAGCCCAAACAAGTCTCTTCTGCTTGTTGCCTGTCCTTAGCAGTGGTTTCCTAGCAGCTATTTTACCATGAAGGCCTGCTGCACAAAGTCTCCTCTTAACAGTTGTTGTAGAGAGGTGTCTGCTGCTAGAACTCTGTGTGGCATTGACCTGGTCTCTAATCTGAGCTGATTTTTAACCTACGATTTCTGAGGCTTGCGACTCGGATGAACTTATCCTCCGCAGCAGAGGTGACTCTTGGTCTTCCTTTCCTGGGGGGGTCCTCATGTGAGCCAGTTTCTTTGGAGCGCTTGATGGTTTTTGCCACTGCACTTGGGGACACTTTCAAAGTTTTCCCAAATTTTCGGACTGACTGACCTTCATTTCTTAAAGTAATGATGGCCACTTGTTTTCCTTTACTTAGCTGCTTTTTTCTTTCCATAATACAAATTCTAACAGTCTATTCAGTAGGACTATCAGCTGTGTATCCACCAGACTTCTGCACAACATAACTGATGGTCCCAACCCCATTTATAAGGCAAGAAATCCCACTTATTAAACCTGAGAGGGCACACCTGTGCAGTGAAAACCATTTCTGGTGACTACCTCTTGAAGCTCATCAAGAGAACGCCAAGATTGTGCAAAGCAGTAATCAAAGCAAGAGGTGGGCTACTTTGAAGAACATAGAATATAAGACACACAGTATTTTCAGTTGTTTCACACTTTTTTGCTAATTATATAATTCCACATGTGTTAATTCATAGTTTTGATGCCTCCAGGGTGAATCTACAATTTTCATAGTCATGAAAATAAAGAAAACTCTTTGAATGAGGTGTGCCCAAATATTTGGTCTGTACTGTGTGTGTGTGTAATATATATATTATATATATATATATATATATATATATATATATATATATATATATATATGTGTTATATATAACACTATGACTTATCTCAGCTAAGACAAAGCCTAGATCCTCAGGCTACATTCACACCATGGGCGAAGCCAGGATCAAACCTGGGGGGGGGGCAGAACCTCATACTGCACACCTCAGCTGCTGCAGAACCTCATACTGCACACCCCTACACTTGAAAACAAAGCCTGCACCTTAAGAAGATGTGGTGATGAATGCAGTCTATTTATTCCAACTACCAAATGATGTTGATGTGTTACTGAAGACGAGCAATGCCTGTCCTGGGCGTCCTTTTGGACAGCTATGAGGTGTACCTGGCTGGTGCTAAAAAAAAAAAAAAAAAAAAAAAAGAGTGTTAGTCTGTGTGCTACCCGGCTTTCATTCTTTTTGGTACAGATATGGATAGACAGATATGAATAAATGGATAGATGGATGGATAGAGCAGATTTCTAATTTGCTTTTGCTATTGAAAACATTAGCTATGAGCTCAAAAACCTTTCAGGTGATGCCGTTTTTTAAAACGCTGATCTGCTTTTGCAGCTGAAAACAGTATCCTCAAACGCAGGAAAAACGCTGTGTGTGAATGTCGCCTTAGATCAGGAATAGAACAGCCATTTATAGGACATTTCATAACTTTCCCAAATTCCTATGAAAAATATTCAGCACATTCTGCACTGAACTACTGTACCCAATTTATTATATATTTTAGGAGTCGGAGTCGGACCATTTTATTCCGACTACACCAACATGAGCACCGACTCCACGACTCCACAGCCCTGTGGCAAACCGCAGCGGAATCCACAGAAAGAATTGACATGTCATTTCTTTCTGCGGATTCCATAGGTTATAATGCTACTGTGCACCGCGGTTCCGCAGGGCCAAAACCGCTGCGGATCCGCAGCGTGTGCACAGACCCTAAGGCACGCTGATACATTCATACAGTTATGTAAACCATTTTTTTTATCATTATGCTCAACAACAAAAAAAAAAAGAGAAGAGAAGGGACAAACCCTCATGTCTATAACCTTCTGGTACACAATTTGAAAGGCTGGCATATTTAGTAGAGGCGGTCAAATGCTGACAACCACAGGTCGCCTCGCATATATTTTGACACAGGAAACCAAGACACTTGTGAGGCATTCTGTTTTCTTAATCCATAAATAGAGCGCACGGCTTCCTTTGGTGGGAGAGCACAATGAAGCCAAAAGTATCTCTAGCTTTGAACACGGTCCAAATCACAACGTAACATGCGGTCTCTGTTTACAGTATCCAATGGCCAAACAGGAATTGTCATCACAGGCCTGGGATATACAGGAGCGGCCTTATAGCACATATGCTTCCCTACAACAAAAAAAAGCTAGCTGTAAACAGAACCTTCCCAAAATTAGGGCCACCCATTCCCCAGGAAGAGGCTCAATTCTTGCCGACACCTAAAAACAGGCTTATTTTTTACTGGCGCCATTCACATTGTGAAATGAATTCATACCGTATGTGGGGTCCTGTTCACCAGTGCTAAAGTTGATCAGTCAGAAAATCTAGGCTCAATCTCAGATTAGGCGGGGTACTTATAGGACCTGGCAGCGTCCACTACACATTGAACGGAGCTGCAGAGCTTGTAACGCTAGTGTATACATATGTCGGATGTGGGACTCACACCGATCTGACATTTATTCATTCCAACACCCATATGCTCCAAAGGATTTTTCGCCAGCAACATCAGCAGTGTACGATTTTTTAGTTATTTTTCTCATTTATATAGCGCCATTAATTCCACAGCACAGTGCTGAAACCCACGCAAACCTGGGGAGAACATACAAACTCCTTGCAGATGTTGTGTCCTTGGTGGGATCTGAACTCAGAACCCCAGCGCTGCAAAGCTGCAGTGCTAACCATAAAGTCACTCTGCGGCCCCTAATAATCTAATACACACTAGACTAGACAGTCTGCAGATCCCACCACAACGATATACATTGTATACAACACTTAGGGTACCGTTACACCTAGCGATGCACCAGCGATCCCGACTAGCGATATGACGCGGTCAGGATCGCTGGTGCATCGCTAGGTGGTTGCTAGTGAGCTGCCACACAGGCAGATCTCACCAGCGACATAGCAGGGGTCGGGGGCCGCTACTTACCTGTCAGACGCGGCGATCCTGCGTCCTCCCGCCATGCTCAACGCGTCGCTCGTCGGCGCCACAGGAAGCCCAGCAGGAAGTGGCCGACGAGGAACGGTCCAGGAGCTTCTTGCGCGATCAGCGATAACCAGCGGGGGAGCGGTCGGAGGCAAGTATCACATGCAGCGATATCGCTAGCAATATCGCTATAACGTCACAAAATCGGTGACTTTACAGCGATATTGCTAGTGATATCGCAGTGTGTAACTGGGTCTTAAGGGTTCAGGAGACTCGTGTAATCTGAATGGGGGTGTCCCAAACCACCACTTATGGCAGATTCCATGGGAAAGAAGGTTGGGCAAGCTGGACTTCAGGATGCCCAACCCTCAGGCAAGTAGGTAAGCCACCACCATGTGTGTTCAACAGCAGGTTACTCCACTCTCCCCATTGACACTGCATGCGATTTTGCAGTCTTCTGTCACATAGATTGACTCAAGTCTTTTACCCCAAGCCTGCGGTGATTCAGAGAAAAACATGCTTTAATAGCAGTCGGAGATAGAGCCTCATGGGTGACTAGTCATGCAGGCGGGTACCCGGCAGTGACTAGCAAGCCTCAGGCTTTACGCGCATGCAGGCAGCGCCGATGGTTATTAAAGGCATGTTATTCTCTTAAATGCTGCAGCGTTTCAGAACTAAACATATATGGCAGTGGCTAATACATGCTGCTCACAGTTTAGGCAGTGTGGACCAGCCGGCAGGTTCCCTTTAAGTGAGTCTTCTACCTACAAGATACTTTTTGTTACAGTGTATAAAGTTCCCTATGGAATTATTCAGAGACTGAGAACCAGTTTGTCATTCTTAGTATCTGAACGTTGATATTTACACAATCATTGCTAGAGCGATTTTCTCACCCTAATTACGGTATGTGTGTTTCATAAACAGAATTTACATTATGTGTCGGTGGGAACTCATCAGATCAGTCAGAAAACCAGTCTGCAGAGTATCTCAGACAGTGACTAACAAAGGATCCAAACCATAAATATGACTCTATAATTAGTAATGTGTCCATGAAACCAACAGTCACTTCATTCTATACCTGGACGCCATATGTGTCTGCCATGGCTGCTCTTCATCATGTGAAATACACATTTGTATACATTGCGTCATGTCGGTATGCAATGGCTACACTACGTCAGTGGGTTTAAGGATGTGACTCATTGGTATACAATATGTAGTGCATTAGCATTATGCAGCAAACGTATAAACAATGAGTGTACCATTAAAGGGGTTGTCTCAACTTTTAAATGGTTTAAAACTGCAAAGTGTTTGTAAAAACAATGTACCTCTTTTTAAAAATCTCCCCTATTCTCAAGAACAGAAGGATTTTTAATGTCATAGCTTATCCATCCCCCCTCCCCACAGTCTAGGAGAGTGGCAGGTTTCATGGGCAGCGAGCGCACACTTGCAAGTGTAAGGGGTTGGATATATAGGCTTGTTCACCTTAAAGACATCAGTGCTAGGTACAATGTAAAGTGCAAAGTGTGTAATGCCATGCGTTATTGTGAGGGTGATGTGTAATGTGAATTGTATTGTGATGCATTGCGGTGTTCTGCCCAGCAACAGACAGTGAATAGGGTAAGCTAAAGATAATGTTGGGACTAAACCATAGCTCGAGGGGCTAGTGCAAGGGACAGACACAGCTTCCATTTAGAAAAGGAGTTGAGGCCCAGCAAGAGACAGAAACACACCTAAGTTCCAGTGCAGTGTCACAGTTCTCGAGTGTTCCTTATCCGAGAGAGGAGAACACAGCAGAGGATAGTGAGATTATTAAAGGGGTTGTCCAGTCAAATCCGATAAGTCTGCAGTCACTCTGTGTAATTGTGCGCTGTGAGGATTCGCCAGTCTCAGACCCAGGACCGAAGGGGTATGTATGAGTTATAAATACGCCCGACCAGTTGTAGGGAAGGTGACCTGACGGACGGACGGACTAGTCAGAGTGAAGAAGGAAAGGTTTGCACAGTGTGAGTAGGTGTCAGGTATTACAGTGGGAAAACAGCTAGGAAAGTGTAGTGGACGTGCAGTACCTTGGGTTGACCATTAGATGGCAGGGAGGAGTGTGAGCAAAGGACTTGACATCAGCTTAGGGCTTTAGAAACCGTTGGTCATGGGGGGCGGAGTGACAGTTTCAAGGAATCGGGTTAGCTATAAATACTGAGGGAGGGTTCCAGAAGGTTCCAGTCCCCAGGGGGAGCTCCAGTGACAGGAGGACTGCTACAGTCTGTGCGCTGTGAGGTGAATCCAGACCAGGGGGACTGAGGAGAGAGAACGTCAGGGGGGTGGTCCTGACAGGAAAGTACCGCAAAAAGGACGAGACAGAGGCGAAACATACCGTGTGGAAGAAGACGTCTGACCAGTAAACTTACTGTTGGTGTACGGGCCTAAGGCGGCCACAGTGACGGACCTGTCAGCAGCGTCATCAAGTGAAGTAGGGACGGTACGTGCATGTACGTCCCTGGTGCTAAGGTACGGTGTGTAAAGCGGGCCTAGAAACGGAGGCTCAGGAAAGTGAAGTGAATTGAAGTGAAGTGCGGTGTACTTCAGAGGCCGTCAGACGGACGGCAAGCGAATAAACCTGGACCTGTTGTACCCGAATGTTGCCTCCAATTGTCTCTGTACGTCTCTGCGCGGTATAACGAGGGATCACCCCCCTAGTCCGGCCCTCACACCTCTACACAGTGGGCGCAGTCTCGCTCCATACACTTGTATTGAGCTGAGGCCAAGCCCTGTCTAGTTACATGGCCGGTCAGTGGACTTGACCGACCAGTCCAGAGTCTGAAACTGGTGAATCAGAGCAGTGTGTGCCCTGGGGTATTCAGAAGTCTTCAGTCACACAGAGTGACTACAGATTTCTCGAATTTTGACGAGATAAAATAACCCCTTTAATACTGGGAGAGAAGAGAAAGAGCTGACTAAATTACAGAGAGATCAAGGTGAAACCAATAAGCGGGACTAACCAGAGGACTAGGAGACTGGTCCTGGTAATGGACAGACCAGAACTTGGAACAAAGTGTTTTTGGCAGGAGTTCCTTAGGCGTCAAAGTGACAAGCTATTTTCGGCCATATTGAAATTATCCCTTTAAAAGGAAAAGAGCACTTTTGTGGACTGTAATGTGGTACTAGACTGGGTTGTGCAGAAACAAGTGAGATTACTGGAACCAGAGAAGTGGAGAGAATATGTACAGAGATGCGCTGTGATATTGAAACGTACGAGAAGACGCGACATCGGATACATGTGGCCTGCATGGGCGCAACACCCCTACAGCACAAACTCACACACCAAGCCCGGACCACCACTTTCATGTAACATGCTGGGGTGCAAGAGGAGTACCTCGCACATGGCTACCGCCCCGAGCTACATTACACAACCATTACTCTGACCCAATCTCATTATCCGGCTAGCTTTAATGCCCTGCGCTCCTCTGATGATGCAACAACCACAAGACGGATTTCATCACCGCAGGTATCATATATTAATCAGTATAACGGTGCTGACCTGACACTGTCTGTAGGTTACTGTGCACAATCCTGCTGACAGGTTCCCTTTAAGTAAATGGTTAAGCTAAATTCAATAGAGCTCAGAGCACTTTAATATGGATAGTCAACGGATGGGGGCCCTGTGGATTTTTTGGGAAAGATTTACTTGCATCTTCCAAACCAAGATCCTTGCAAAAAATGATGTTTACACAGGGGTGAACCCACAGTTTTCCTAGAGGAAGACACTGTAGGACTCGTTGGCGGTTTCTGTCTTGTACTGTATTTTTTTTGCGTCTTTTTGGACATTCCTGAGAGCTTGTTCGTTGTATTTGACTACAGCTTTTAAAGATTTTTTCCATTGTATTTGGCTGTTATTTTTACTGGCGGTTTCCGGTCATGAATGAAGAAAACGCTAGGACTTTCTGAAGTCAAAATGTTCAAGAAGCCCGACTGTCCTTTGAGCCTTCCCACAGACTTAGATTGTAAAGTATAGAGCATCTTCAGACCAGAAAACACCTGAAGAATTGTTAGAACACTGCATTTAGCTGCTCGGCGTCTTTTGAAACTCAAAGTTGTAAAAAGCCGCAGAAAGGTCTTGTGCACATACCCTAAGGCTGCGGACAAATGTATACCCGGACATACTGGAACAGTATAGCACAACGTAAGGAAAGGAAGCACAACACTTCAGATCAAAAATCTTCCAGCAGAACTTCTCAACTGAAAAGCAAAGAGCCAACTACACGTTCCAAACTGAAAGTAACACAAGCAACATTTCAGGCGAGTTTTCCAATCTGAAGATGTTATCCAGTGTGCAGGAACCCAGGTGAATAAAGACTCGGACAGTTTCAGAATAACCGATGACAAATTACATTTGTAGTAGGCTAGACTCAAATTTCAGGCCAACTTCTGACCCCCCAACTCACAACTTCATTGATCCCTATGGAGATGTCAGATCACATCATTAGACCATCAATAGTTGGCATCAAGATAAAACGGGTGCAAAAATGCACTAGTGATAGGTTGGCTTTAAAGGGAATCTGCCACCCCCTGGATAATTTTGATCTATTACTATGGGCATACAGGTAATAGGATGGTTAAACCAGTCATACCTGTATGCCTCATAGCTGAGGGATTATAGCACCAAACAGGTCACTGTGACGCTGACGGGAGAGGGGTTACCATTATAATGAAGTCAGGAGGCAGCGTGTGTCTTCCAGGCATCGGAGCCTGGAAGAAATCATAAACATAAAACAAATGTCTCAAGTTCTACACGACAGCTATGAGGCATACAGGTAAGACTGGTTTAACCATCCTATTACCTGTATGTCCATAATAGATCAAAATTCTCCAGGGGATGACAGATTCCCTTTAAACTGGTCAGTCCGTTTCCACCTTCAGGCTTTTTTTTTTTTTATGTTTTTGAAGACAAAGCCAGGATTGGATAATACCTGGTCCTTCCCCACCTTGAAAAAGGGCCAACAAATATTATCTGAACGCCAAATACATATTAGATGGTCTGTCGACCTTAAGGCCGTGGTACACATGATGTGAAAGTGCTGGTTTTGGTGGCCCTGCTACTCATTTGACATCATCCGACACAGAGAAGGGCAGTTTGAAGGTCATTGCCGATGGTTTTGTTTTCAGGGGAGTTATGCCGCTATGATAAGTGACTTGCACCATCTTTCTCCGCTCTGTTGAAAACACATGAAAGCTCTGCAAACGACCGCTCAGGCCATCTGATGAGTGCGGCCTGGCTCAGACGGCCATTGTGACTAGCTCCTGGTGAAGGAACTGTATCCTATCACACAGATTAGTCTGGTCTGTAAAATTGCGCAGGAATATAGACTATTACTGGTCGGCTGGAGTCACACTGCCGAATTCCTCATGCGATAATCCCATCGCATAGCACGGACTGGCCGGCACCTCTCCTGACCTGAGCATGACAGCGTGATGGATTACTATGCAGCTGTCAAGCTCAGGTCAGGAGAGCCGACAGTCAGTGCGAGTTTTACGATGCGATTCTCGGGACGAAAAATACGCCAGTGTGTCTCTGCCCGTCAAGTTATCAAGTGCGCACATGTCCAAGCATATTGACCAAAAATATGGTAGTCCAGTATTGGTCTTGGACTAATGAGTACGGCGACCTTTCACTCTGTTCTGAAGTCGAGGCTTCCATGTTCACTGAATCCGTACAGGTTTTACAAAACACAAGAAAAACAGTGCCCTCTCCCCTTGCACAGTTATGTGTACAAAAAATACAAACAAATTGTACCTTACTCACCCTCCACCGGTCCAGTGTCTCTGCTCCTGGTGTCGCTTATTGTCTGCAAGGCTAAGATCACGTCTAGAGCCATAGCCATTAACAGAAATCAGTGGCTCACGGACGAAATGACATCAGAACTGTAGACAATCACAGACACTGGAAGTAGCAAAGACTCGTTGATGGACCTGGGGACAGTGAGTAAAGCACAGTTTGATTTTTTTTAAAGCTGGGGTCAGGGATTTTCTGAAACTGGAAAACCCTTTTAGTGGTTATGCCAGATTTCTTTCTCAGAAAACCTTACAAATCCGCTGCTCTGATTGGGCACCAGGTGTCATAAACCGCACGGAAGCCCCAGGACCGTGAGTGCCGACGACGCTGGACCAGCGCTGGCACAGGAGTATAGGCTTTTTTATTTTATCGGACCAAACATATAGATCGAGGGGTTGTCCTAATAGTGGACAACCCGTTTAAGTTTCCTTTACCTTCACTAGATAGAATAATGCCACGTGCTGAGATATTCTAGCAGTCAAACAGCAGCGAAAGCCGGACCGAACTAACGCCACTGCGAACACAGATGACGCTAAACTGTTCACATCATGGGAAGAATCAGCAGGGTGTACATAAATATCCCAGCACGGACGCTCATCACTAGTAAAGATTTATCTTGTAGTATGAGAAAA
Organism: Dendrobates tinctorius; assembly: GCF_039654945.1. Lineage (NCBI taxonomy): Eukaryota > Metazoa > Chordata > Amphibia > Anura > Dendrobatidae > Dendrobates > Dendrobates tinctorius. The sequence continues at coordinate 61,231,287 of NW_027361714.1, forward strand.
ACTGTCATCAATTTATATTGGATACTATCAGAAGGTTTTTACTAATCTAATTCTAGCACCAAGCTACAATATGCATCATCTGACCAGCCACTGAAATTACAAGGTGGGAAATCTCAGCCGACAAGAAGCAAAACCCTTAAGGTCTAAAAACGTGCAGAAAAAATGCCTAGTGTGAACATAGCCTGAAGCTAGTTTTTTGGTTGTCTCCTGAACACTTCTTCCATGGCTATTTTAATTTTTTTAATTTTAACTTTTTTTTATTTATTTTTTTTTTTGGGGGGAGGGGGGGTCTTTTTAATGGTACTTTCGGGAAGTTTTTCGAAATCTATATAGTAATGAAAGATGGAAATTGCCAGAAGAATGTACGGCTTTTTGTTTGTTTTTTTTTAGAAATACTGACCATATGAACAGTAAGTTGTTTTTCCATACATATGAATGGGTCATTTCTTTCCAGCATTTACTGTAAGTCAGCACCTTATAAAAAAAATGGAGTGTGAACATACCCTCGGGTTTCTTGAACACGGCATGGATCAGTCTGGTAAAAAGAAAAGTTTTAGGCTGTGTTCAGTATTTGGTGACTTTTTTACCTCAGTATGTGTAAGCCAAAACCAGGAGTGGGTGATAAATCCAGAAGTGGTGACGGGTTTCTATTATACATTTCCTCTGATTGTTCCTCTCCTGGTTTTGGCTTACAGATACTGAGGTAAAATACTGACCAAATACTGAATGTGTAACCGTGACCTTAGAAAGTCTCTTCCGATTCATTTCTACTCTTCATATGTTCGGTCTTTATAAGAGATTTTTTTTTGCTACTTCAGATTTTGAAAAATGCCCGGTTGAAAAAAAAAAAAGAAAGTGGATGTCACTTCTTAGGCTATGTGCACACGCTGCAGATTCTGCTGCATTTCCGCAGCGTTTTTGGCCCTGGGGAAACGCAGCAGTTCCGCACACATGGTACAGTACCATGTTACCCTATGGCATTTCAAATCCGCTGTGCTCACGCTGTGGTTTTTTCCGCGCGGTTTTGCTGCGGTTTACAATACACAGCATGGCAATTCTTTGTGCGGATTCCGCAGCGGTTTCACACCTTTAACATAGTAGAGGTGTGAAACCGCAAAACTGCAGACCGAACCACAGGAAAACCGCAGGTCACTTTACCTGCGGATCCGCACGGAAAAACCCGCAGGTGAATCCGCAGCGTGTGGAATCCACCCCAAACTAGGTACTGTGCAGTCAAATGGCTGCAAAAAAAAAAAAAAAAGACACTTGAAAAAAATTCTTCATTCTGTAAAAAAAAAAAAAAAAAGTGTTTTCCCATGGTTTCTGGGACTTTTTTCTCTCGCTTTTCTCACTTTATAATGGAGAAACAATTAGTGGGGGGTTTAGTAAGTAAAAATGATGGAAACGCTCCGAGAGATGTCCGGGCATCCTTAGAAAGTTCCCATTGCCTTGTAAATTAGAGCATCTCCCAAGCGGCGCCCGCCAGGAGAGAACCCGGACGGCGCCCGCCAGGAGAGAACACGGACGGCGCCCGCCAGGAGAGAACACGGACGGCGCCCGCCAGGAGAGAACCCGGACGGCGCCCGCCAGGAGAGAACCCGGACGGCGCCCGCCAGGAGAGAACCCGGACGGCGCCCGCCAGGAGAGAACCCGGACGGCGCCCGCCAGGAGAGAACCCGGACGGCGCCCGCCAGGAGAGAACCCGGACGGCGCCCGCCAGGAGAGAACCCGGACGGCGCCCGCCAGGAGAGAACCCGGACGGCGCCCGCCAGGAGAGAACCCGGACGGCGCCCGCCAGGAGAGAACCCGGACGGCGCCCGCCAGGAGAGAACACGGACGGCGCCCGCCAGGAGAGAACACGGACGGCGCCCGCCAGGAGAGAACACGGACGGCGCCCGCGCCGTTTTTAGACGTTGAGAAGCCTGAACATGTGAACAAGGGTCTACATAGAAGGTCCATTCTTCTGAGAGCTTCCTAGCAGGTTTTCCAGGTGGTCTCTGCACACACCTCAGCATTTTCTGATGAGGTTTTCACTAGTCAGTTTTGGACGCCCCAACAACCTCCGTCCGCACGTAGACCCCATTATTGTTATTAATCATTTATAAGAACATGTGGGCGACATCTCCAGCCACACACACACCACCTGCAGCAATGCCTTCCACATACAGCTCGCAAGGATCAGGACATGGGAACAAGTCACAGAAACCTTACATACAAGACCCCACTGGTGTCACCCAGCTCTCCTAAAGCACTGCATGTAACCTATGCAGCCAGTATGGGGGGCTCAGGCTCTTCACCCAACTTTCCCAGGAACAGATGAAACTTAGGAGACAGTTTAGTATAACAGAAGGAAAGACACTGCAGGGGCAGACAGGTAGGACTCACCCGGGGTCTCCGCCAGCAGCAGTGCAGGGGCTGTGAGCCAGAGCAGGGGCAGCAGTCCGGTCACCGGCAGAGTCCAGCGCAGAGCGGCCATTGCGCCAGGTACACTCCACTTCACCTGGTAAGAAGTTTCCCGCAGGCTGAGACTACGAGCAGCACAGGGCAATGTCTGCACACAGCGAGCGCCGGCCTCTCCATCCAGGACAACTCCACATGGAGAAGACACACGACCGTCCCGGGCGCCCCCTGTGCGGGGTCTACTCCCACACCGACTGCCATCCAGCCCCTGCTCCTCCCGGGGAGGGGAGAGCACTGCACTGTGGCCGCAGTGCTGCCCCCTGCTGGCCACACTCCTCACTGACACCCAGGGCTGTCCCACACTGACACTGTATGGAGACAAACTGTTACTGTGCGTGCTCAGATTATATATTATTCTATGCACTAATACTGTGTGTGCTCAGATTATATATTATTCTATACACTAATACTGTGTGTGCTCAGATTATATATTATTCTATACACTAATACTGTGTGTGCTCAGATTATATATTATTCTATACACTAATACTGTGTGTGCTCAGATTATATATTATTCTATACACTAATACTGTGTGTGCTCAGATTATATATTATTCTATATACTAATACTGTGTGTGCTCAGATTATATATTATTCTATATACTAATACTGTGTGTGCTCAGATTATATATTATTCTATACACTAATACTGTGTGTGCTCAGATTATATATTATTCTATATACTAATACTGTGTGTGCTCAGATTATATATTATTCTATACTAGATGGTGGCCCGGTTCTAACGCATCGGGTATTCTAGAATATGTATGCAGTTTATTTTTGAAGATTTAATAATAATGCAATAATGCACCCCCAATCCTGTTATGCATGGTCCTCTCACCCCCAATCCTGATATGCATGGTCCTCTCACCCCCAATCCTGATATGCATGGTTCTCTCACCCCCAAACCTGATATGCATGGTCCTCTCACCACCCCTATCCTGGTATGCATGGTCCCCTCACCCCCCAATCCTGGTATGCATGGTACCCCTCATCCCCCAATCCTGGAATGCATGGTCCTCTCACCCCCCAATCCTGGTATGCATGGTCCCCTCACCCCCCCAATCCTGGTATGCATGGTCCTCTCACCACCCCTATCCTGGTATGCATGGCCCCCTCATCCCCCAATCCTGGAATGCATGGTCCTCTCACTCCCCAATCCTGGTATGCATGGTCCTCTCATCCCCCAATCCTGGTATGCATGGTCCCCTCACCCCCCAATCCTGGTATGCATGGTCCCCTCATCCCCCAATCCTGGTATGCATGGTCCTCTCACTCCCCTATCCTGGTATGCATGGTCCTCTCACCCCTCTTTCCTGGTATGCATAGTCCTCTCACCCCCTAATCCTGGAATGCATAGTCCTCTCACCCCCCAATCCTGGTATGCATGGTCCCCTCACCCCCCAATCCTGGTATGCATGGTACCCCTCATCCCCCAATCCTGGAATGCATGGTCCTCTCACCCCCCAATCCTGGTATGCATGGTCCCCTCACCCCCAATCCTGGTATGCATGGTACCCCTCATCCCCCAATCCTGGAATGCATAGTCCTCTCACCCCCCAATCCTGGTATGCATGGCCCCCTCACCCCCCAATCCTGGTATGCATGGTCCTCTCACCACCCCTATCCTGGTATGCATGGCCCCCTCATCCCCCAATCCTGGAATGCATGGTCCTCTCACTCCCCAATCCTGGTATGCATGGTCCTCTCATCCCCCAATCCTGGTATGCATGGTCCCCTCACCCCCCAATCCTGGTATGCATGGTCCCCTCATCCCCCAATCCTGGTATGCATGGTCCTCTCACTCCCCTATCCTGGTATGCATGGTCCTCTCACCCCTCTTTCCTGGTATGCATAGTCCTCTCACCCCCTAATCCTGGAATGCATAGTCCTCTCACCCCCCAATCCTGGTATGCATGGTCCCCTCACCCCCCAATCCTGGTATGCATGGTACCCCTCATCCCCCAATCCTGGAATGCATGGTCCTCTCACCCCCCAATCCTGGTATGCATGGTCCCCTCACCCCCAATCCTGGTATGCATGGTACCCCTCATCCCCCAATCCTGGAATGCATAGTCCTCTCACCCCCCAATCCTGGTATGCATGGCCCCCTCACCCCCCAATCCTGGTATGCATGGTCCTCTCACCACCCCTATCCTGGTATGCATGGCCCCCTCATCCCCCAATCCTGGAATGCATGGTCCTCTCACTCCCCAATCCTGGTATGCATGGTCCTCTCATCCCCCAATCCTGGTATGCATGGTCCCCTCACCCCCCAATCCTGGTATGCATGGTCCCCTCATCCCCCAATCCTGGTATGCATGGTCCTCTCACTCCCCTATCCTGGTATGCATGGTCCTCTCACCCCTCTTTCCTGGTATGCATAGTCCTCTCACCCCCTAATCCTGGAATGCATAGTCCTCTCACCCCCCAATCCTGGTATGCATGGTCCCCTCACCCCCCAATCCTGGTATGCATGGTACCCCTCATCCCCCAATCCTGGAATGCATGGTCCTCTCACCCCCCAATCCTGGTATGCATGGTCCCCTCACCCCCCAATCCTGGTATGCATGGTACCCCTCATCCCCCAATCCTGGAATGCATGGTCCTCTCACCCCCCAATCCTGGTATGCATGGTCCTCTCACCACCCCTATCCTGGTATGCATGGTCCTCTCATCCCCCAATCCTGGTATGCATGGTCCCCTCACCCCCCAATCCTGGTATGCATGGTCCCCTCATCCCCCAATCCTGGTATGCATGGTCCTCTCACCCCTCTTTCCTGGTATGCATAGTCTACTCACCCCCTAATCCTGGTATGCATGGTCCTCTCACCCCCCAATCCTGGTATGCATGGTCCCCTCACCCCCCAATCCTGGTATGCATGGTACCCCTCATCCCCCAATCCTGGAATGCATGGTCCTCTCACCCCCCAATCCTGGTATGCATGGTCCCCTCACCCCCCAATCCTGGTATACATGGTCCTCTCACCCTCCAAACCTGATATGCATGCTACCCCTCAACCCCCAATCCTGGTATGCATGGTCCTCTCACCACCCCTATCCTGGTATGCATGGTCCCTTCATCCCCCAATCCTGGAATGCATGGTCCTCTCACCCCCCAATCCTGGTATGCATGGTACCCCTCATCCCCCAATCCTGGTATGCATGGTACCCCTCATCCCCCAATCCTGGTATGCATGGTCCTCTCACCCCCCAATCCTGGTATGCATGGTCCTCTCACCCCTCTTTCCTGGTATGCATGGTCCTCTCACCCCCTAATCCTGGAATGCATGGTCCTCTCACCCCCCAATCCTGGTATGCATGGTCCCCTCACCCCCCAATCCTGGTATGCATGGTACCCCTCATCCCCCAATCCTGGTATGCATGGTCCCCTCACCCCCCAATCCTGGTATACATGGTCCTCTCACCCCTCTTTCCTGGTATGCATGGTCCCCTCACCCCCCCAATCCTGGTATGCATGGTCCTCTCACCCCTCTTTCCTGGTATGCATGGTCCCCTCACCCCCCAATCCTGGTATGCATGGTCCCCTCACCCCCCAATCCTGGTATACATGGTCCTCTTACCTCCCTTTCCTGATATGCATGGTCCCCTCACCCCCCAATCCTGGTATGCATGGTACCCCTTAGCCCCAATCCTGGTATGCATGGTCCCCTCACCCCCCAATCCTGGAATGCATGGTCCTCTCACCCCCCAGTCCTGGTATGCATGGTCCTATCACCCCTCTTTCCTGGTATGCATGGTCCCCTCACCCCCCAATCCTGGTATGCATGGTCCCCTCACCCCCCATTCCTGGTATGCATGGTCCTCTTACCTCCCTTTCCTGATATGCATGGTCCCCTCACCCCCCAATCCTGGTATGCATGGTCCCCTCACCCCCCAATCCTGGTATGCATGGTCCCCTCACCCCCCAATCCTGGTATGCATGGTCCCCTCACCCCCCAATCCTGGTATGCATGGTCCCCTCACCCCCCTTTCTTGGTATGTATGGTCCCCTCACCCCCAATCCTGGTATGTATGGTCCCCTCAACCCCCTTTCTTGGTATGTATGGTCCCCTCACCCCCAATCCTGGTATGTATGGTCCCCTCACCCCCTATCCTGGTATGCATGGTCCCCTCACCCCCCAATCCTGGAATGCATGGTCCTCTCACCCCCCAATCCTGGTATGCATGGTCCCCTCACCCCCCAATCCTGGTATGCATGGTCCCCTCACCCCTCTTTCCTGGTATGCATGGTCCCCTCACCCCCCTTTCCTGGTATGCATGGTCCCCTCACCCCCCTTTCCTGGTATGCATGGTCCCCTCACCCCCCTTTCCATGTAGCCGCGACCAATCAGCGTCGCAGACCTCTAGCATGTAAAAAAATAATATTAAAAAAGTTATTCTCACCTTCCGACGGCCTCCTGTCTTCTTTCCACTCGCCTGGCCTCGCGTTCCCAGTAATGCCCGCTGATGACGTCGGTCTTCTTTCTCGCTCTCGCGAGAGTGACGTCGGTCTTCTTTCTTGCTCTCGAGAGATTGACGTCATCAGCGGTCTAAACCGCAAAGCATTACTGGGAACGCGAGGCCGGGCGCGTGGAAAGAAGACAGGAGGCCGTCGGAAGGTGAGAATAACCTTTTTTTTATTTTAATTCTCTTTTTTACAGATTAAGGCCTGCGCCCGATTGAGCACTGCACCCGACTGCGCCTGCCGCTGATTGGCAGGCGCAGCTTACCGTTACAAACAGCTGCGCCTGTTGCTGATTGGTTGCGGCCTGGCGGGGGCTTGGCGGCTGCGACCAATCAGCTACCCGCGATTTCGGTTACAGACAGACATGATAAGGCGTTTATATATATAGATACTGTGTGTGTTCAGATTATATATTATTCTATATACTAATACTGTGTGTGCTCAGATTATATATAATCTGTACACTAATACTGTATGTACTCAGATTATATATTATTCTATACACTAATGCTGTGTGTACTCAGATTATATATTATTATATATACTAATACTGTGTGTGCTCAGATTATATATTTTTCTATATACTAATACTGTGTGTGCTAAGATTATATATTATTCTATATACTGATACTATGTGTGCTCAGATTTTATTATTCTATATACTAATACTGTGTATGCTCAGATTATATATTATTCTATATACTAATACTGTGTGTGCTCAGATTATATATTGTTCTATATACTGATACTGTGTGTGCTCAGATTATATATTATTATATATACTAATACTGTGTGTGCTCAGATTATATATTATTCTATATACTAATACTGTGTGTGCTCAGATTCTATAAATAATATATACACTAATACTGTGTATACTCAGATTATATATTATTCTATACACTAATACTGTGCGTGCTCAGATTATATATTATTCTATATACTAATACTGTGTGTGCTCAGATTATATATTATTCTATACACTAATACTGTGTGTGCTCAGATTATATATAATCTATACACTAATACTGTGTGTGCTCAGTATTAGTATATAGAATAATATATAATCTGAGCACACACAGTATTAGTGTATAGATTATATATAATCTGAGCACACACAGTATTAGTACATAGAATAATATATAATCTGAGCACACACAGTATTAGTATATAGAATAATATATAATCTGAGCACGCACAGTATTAGTGTATAGAATAATATATAATCTGAGTATACACAGTATTAGTGTATAGATTATTTATATAATCTGAGCACACACAGTATTAGTATATAGAATAATATATAATCTGAGCATACACAGTATTAGTATATAGAATAATATATAATCTGAGCACACACAGTATTAGTGCATAAATTATATATAATCTTAGCACACACAGTATTAGTATATAGAATAATATATAATCTGAGCACACACAGTATTAGTATATACAGTAGAATAATATATAATCTGAGTACACACAGCATTAGTGTATAGAATAATATATAATCTGAGTACATACAGTATTAGTGTACAGATTATATATAATCTGAGCACACACAGTATTAATATATAGAGCAATATATAATCTGAGCACACACAGTATTAGTATATAGAATAATATATAATCTGAGCACACACAGTAGTAGTGTATAGAATAATATATAATCTGAGTACACACAGCATTAGTGTATAGATTATAAATAATCTGAGCACACACAGTATTAGTATATAGAATAATATATACTGTAATCTGAGCACACACAGTATTAGTATATAGAATAATATATAATCTGAGCACACACAGTATTAGTATATAGAATAATATATAATCTGAGCACACACAGTATTAGTATATAGAATAATATTATATAATCTGAACACACACAGTATTAGTATATAGAATAATATTTAATCTGAGCACACATAGTATTAGTGTATTATTATTATTCATTTATATGGCAGCATTGATTCCATGGTGCTGTACATGAGAAGGGGTTACATACAAATTACAGATATCACTTACAGTAAACAAACAATGACAGACTGATACAGAGGGGAGAGGACCCTGCCCTTTCGGGCTTACATGCTACAGGATGGTGGGGAAGGAGACAGTAAGTTGGTGGGTTGCAGCAGTTCCGGTGTTCGTTGAGGTGATATCTCCAGTAGTGGTGAGGAGGTAGCGGGGTCATTGCAGGCTGTAAGCTTTCCTGAAGAGGTGGGTTTTCAGGTTCTGTCTGAAGGATCCGAATGTGGTTGATAGTCGGACATGTTGGGGCAAAGAATTCCAGAGGATGGGGGCTATTCAGGAGAAGTCTTAGAGGAGGTTGGGTGAGGAGTGAATAAGTGTGGAGGAGAGAAGGAGGTCTTGGGATGACCGGAGATTACGTGAGGGAAGGTATCGGGAGATTAGTTCAGAGACATATAGGGAGACAGGTTATGGATGGCCTTGTAGGTCAGTATTACTGTAGTAATTTGAACTGGATACGCTGAGGGAATGGGAGCCAGTGAAGAGCTTTGCAGAGGGGAGAAGCGGAGGAGTAGCAAGGAGGGAGATGAATTAGTCGGACAGCAGAGTTAAAGAGCATCTGTCACCTGGTTTTGGCGGGCTATTTATATGAGGTCTGTCCGGTCCAATGGGTGGTGTTTCGGATCTTTGCTGCCTCCCCATCCTTGGACGCCGTCCGCAGTTTTTTCATGAATAGGAGTAGGTGTCCGCCATTTTTCGCGCATTCGCTAAGCATTCTTGGCTCGCGCACGCGCAGTATGCTTTGCCCAACTGCGGGCAAAGCCAAAAAGCCTTACTGCGCATGCGCCGGTTAACTAAGCCCCGGAAGTATTTTGCTGTGTTCCGAAACACCGCCTATCGGACCGGACAGACCTCATTTAAATAGCCCGCCTAAACCAGGTGACAGATTCCCTTTAAGGATGGACTGGAGAGGTGTGAGGGTATTAGCAGGGATAGCAGTGCATAGATTATATATGATCTCAGTACACACAGTATTAGCAAATAGAATAACATATAATCTGAGCACACACAGTATTAGTGTATAGATTATATATAATCTGAGTACACACAGTATTAGTATATAGAAAAATATATAATCTGAGTACACACAGTATTAGTATATAGAACAATATATAATCTGAGCACATATATGCAACATGGTGCGTTCAGCGCACTCCGGCGCACCTTCAAAAGTGCGCAGCGCGCGCAAAAATCCTACTAGCGCGCGACCAGCGCACGGTCTGGGTATCCTATGCTAAAGATAGGGTGCGCAGATCGCATGCAGCCGTGTGCGATAGTAGGAGGAAATGACCGGATGGGTCGGGCAGGGGGCGGGGCTTAGAGGCGCCGTGCGCTGCATGTAAAATGCGCTAGTCTGAAACCAGCCTAAGCGTTTCCTATGGTGAAAAAAACTCATCAATTGGCACAAAAAGGCCAAACTGCATTAAAATTAATGGGATGCTTATTTTAAGTGTTTCTGAAGAGTCTGATCTGGCACAAACGCTTCAAAAGCGCTTAAAAAAACGCAACATGGGCACACAGCCAAAATAAAACTTCTGTGAAATAAAACTGTCAACTTAGGAAGCAACCCTGATTGACAATCAATTTCACATGCTGTTGTGCAAATGGAATAGACAACAGATGGAAGTTATTGGCAATTATCAAGATACCCTCAATAAAGGAGTGATTCTGCAGGTGGGGACCACAGACCACATCTCAGTACCAATGCTTTCTGGCTGATGTTTTGGTCACTTTTGAATGTTGGTTGTGCTTTCACACTCGTGGTAGCATGAGATGGACTCTACAACCCACACCAATGGCTCAGGTAATGCAGCTCATCCAGGATGGCACATCAATGTGAGCTGTGGCAAGAAGGTTTGCTTTGTCTGTAATAATAAATAATAAAGAAATTGATATATATTAGTCATTTTATAATGCAAGTATAATAATAATTTTATAAGAGAAATGTATATATATATTGTCTATTAAGTGTCTATCATGTGTTCAAGCAATGAACTTTGACATCCTTTTAAATCAGGTGACCTGTTAGACGCCGAGCACCTGAATGACAAGTGTACCGTTTTTTCTATTTAAGAACCTTTTCATGATACTTGCATGTGTTTTTTTTTCCTGAGGAAGGAGTTCTGTGAAACTTCGAAACGCGTCGAATAAAGACCACTGTAATAATAATTGTTCATAGTGATTTGCAGCGCGGATTGTCTGACCACCCTTTTTTTTTTCAAATCTGCATCTTCTACGTCGGTTACTCGTGGATCTGTGGTTTCTGCAGCAGCGAATCCTCAATGCTCATTACAAGCTCCATCTGGTGAGTGTATTATTTTTAAATTGATATACCTACACTGGATAATGCACTATTGCGCTATTTCTCTTCAATAGTATCCCTTGTACTCAGATTATATAATATTATTCTATATACTAATACTGTGTGTACTCAGATTATATAATATTATTCTATATCCTACTACTGTGTATGCTCAGATTACATAATATTATTCTATATACTAATACTTTGTATGCTCAGATTATATATTATTCTATACACTAATACTGTGTGTGCTCAGATGATATATTATTCTATACACTAATACTGTGTGTACTCAGATTATATATTATTCTATTTACTAATACTGTGTGTGCTCAGATTATATATAATCTATACACTAATACTGTGTGTGCTCAGATTATATTTTATTCTATACACTAATACTGTGTGTGCTCAGATTATATAATATTATTTTATATACTAATACTGTGTGACACGGAGGATGTGCAGAGTCCCCGCCTGACCTGAGGTGAACTCAGGAGCGTGGGAAAATGTTCAGAAAATTTCCCACGCTAATCAGTTCATCTCCGGTCAGCCGGGGCGCCTGCACAGACAGGTATCCATTCATTTCTCATTGGTTTACAGCCAGGCCGGTAGCATTAGCATCGCTCCCGGTTGTAAACTATTTAACCCCTTCAGATGGATTGCAGCGGGGACATGACTGAATGGCGGAGAGGTATGGATATTGTTGCTTTTTTTTTTTTTTTACTGGCGAACGATGGCTTCAGTTAGTTGAATTGGCTGTGTAATAAATTTGGTCAAAAACTGTGTGTCATTATTTCATTAAAATATTTTCTAATTAATGTCTGTGTGTATTTTTTAACCTTTTCATACTAGTTGATTAATAATGAATAGGTGTCTTATTGACACCTCTCCATTATTAACCCAGCTTAATGTCACCTTTCAATAGCAAGGTGATAGTAACCTCTTATTAACCCATATGTCACCGCTGAAGGCAGTGGGAATAGAGAGGCTAAGTGCCAGGAAAGGCGCATCTTATAGATGCCCCTTTTCTGGGGTGGCTGGGGGCAGATGTTTGTAGAGGGGGTCAATAACAATGGTCCCTCTCTAGGCTATTAATATCTGCCCTCAGTCACTGGCTTTCCCTCTCTGGCGGAGAAAATTGCGCGAGAACCCACGTAATTTTTTTCAGCGAATGTACCCATTAATTTAACACCAAATTTTACACACATACACTAATTTAATTATTAGTCAAAGACATATGGCCATGTGTCATTTCATGTCAGGTTCTGCAATGGTTTTACAGAAGCCGGCAATTGAATATTTAACCAATTCTACTATATATATCTCTGAAAAATATATATATTTACTTACTAGAATGGAAATAGTAGCTGACTGGAGACACGCATTCCTGCCGCCCCCTTTTTTAAGTGGCTGTATTTATGGTTATACTATGTACCTAGTTACTTAGTTCTTTGTAGTTCTGATATTATTCATTGGTATCGTACATTAATAAATTTATTATTACAAGGATTATACTCTTGGTGGTGATATTTTCACATACCTTTACTTTTTGGTGTTCAGTTATACTAAACTAATACTATGAATACTAACACACTGTATGGATGCTAAACTAATACTATGTAATATTTGAGCGTTACACTATGTACACTGAAATATTTTTCTATGTACAGTGATGAGCAAGAGGGTAACATTGTTTTGAACTTTTGACTTTCTTGGTCCATATCTCACCCTCCACTACTGCTTTTATCATTGGCTACCATCATTTTATAGACAATCATCTTGGCTATCTCATACATAATTTGACTTGTAACTATTTAGTATATGATTAATTATGCAGATTCTTTTAATGTCAATGCATTGTTAGTGTTTTGCTGCGGGTGGTGAAAAAAATGTTTTTCTTTCTTTATACTACAAATTACAACCTTTTCTCACATTCCCTAAAAGCTCAGTATATTATTAGGTTGATTCCCAAGTGAAATGTCACTGGTTTGAATCAAGGAACAGCCATGAAGAAGATTTCCCAAGAAAAGAGAAACAGCATCATCCAGCTTATTGATAGTGGTCTCACTGCCAAGAAAATTGCCAAACTACATCATGTGAGAGCCATGGCAGTTGGAAGAATACGAAATAAAGTCTGACCATCCATTCAACAAGATGGCTCATCGCAAGGTTTATCAGTTCTGGCACTACAAACATGGCAGTGGAGGTGGCTTGTATGCTTCATAATAGTGAGATCACCATCACTGATGCAAACACCGTGCGCTGTATGTTATACAAGTCTGGAATGGTGGCTCAAAAAAAAAAAAAGCATCAACTTCAATATTGACATAAGAAGCATTGGCTCAAGTATATTTTTATTTTTCTATAAGAAAATGAGTCACATACATTTTTTAAAATGATCAATAATACCACATCAAAGGGAAAAATACCATCACACCATGGCTGGACTACTTATTACCACCACATACTACATACAGGGCATAAATATCGCCACACCAGACCACATATTACCACTACATAGTGATCATATAATACCACTTACAAGGAACAAATACTGCCACATCATGAGCAGACCACATATTAGCACCATATAGTAATCGAATACTACAATACTGATAATTAATAAGAAAAAACCCACAATACTACCATTACCATAAGTGCCATTATACACAGGAGCTCTGTATATATTGTACATATTGTACAGGAAATACAGGGATCATTGGTGACATTATACACAGGAGCTCTGTATATAGTGTCAGTATACAGGTAATACAGTGATAACCAGTGACCTTATACACAGGAACTTTGTATTTAGTGTTAGTTATCATCAGTGACATTATACACAGGCGCTCTGTATACAGTGTATAGTGTACAGGTAAGGCTAGTTTCACACTAGCATATAGAGGACCTGCGGAGGGCTGCAGACTTCCTCCCTGAAGCTCCAGCCACTGTCGCATCTCCTCCGGTCAGCTCCGCCTCCATCAGCATGAGGCCTGCGTACCCTATCTTTAGCACTGGGTACACAGGCCATGCCGATGTATGCGGATGCCTCCGCATGCGTCTTTTTGACACCAGTGATATTATACACAGGAGCTCTGTATATAGTGTCAGTGTACAGGTAATACAGTAATCACCAGTGACATTATATACAGGAGCTCTGTATATAGTGTCAGTGTGCAGATAATACAGTGATCACCAGTGACATTATACACAGGAGCTCTGTATATAATGTGTGTGTACAAATAATACAGGGATCACGAATGACATTATACACAGTAGCTCTGCACATAGTATACAGTATATAGTGTCAGTGTACAGATAGCACATTGACTCACCAGTGATGTCTCTAATTGAGGTCCTTTATCTTCACTTTTCTTCTTCATCCAGCGCAGACTTCCATCACTTCTTCCAGCCAGGACTCGACTCTACATAAAATAACACATCTAGAGCACTGCTTCCAGAGTACATTCTCCACTTTTCCCGCAACTTCTACGCTATGCATCTGAATATAAACGTGCACCCACCATTAATATATAATTAGTTATTATGCAACCCACCATTCCAAATAATCCACCACTGTGCCCCCACTAACTATGTCACCACATTAACCACCTAATAAATATATAAATTAGCATCTGTACTCTTTCCCCAATTCATTACTAGTCACACTCCTGCATCATTAAGGCTGGTTTCACATTTGCGTTTTTTTGCGCTGGAAAAAAACGCATACGTGCGCATGCGTTTTTTCCCCTATATTTAACATGGGTGCGCATACCTGCGCGCTGGCATGCGCACGTATGCGATTTTCATGCGCTGCGTTTTTTTGGGGTGTGCGTTTGTATTTTCCAGACGCAGCATGTTGCATTTTTTGGCCCTGCAAAAAAGCGCATGCGCACGTATGCGCACGTTTTGCGCTAAAAATGGCCATTATAGCCTATGGATGCGCATACGTGCGCACTGGCATGCGCAGGTAAGCGTTTTTTTAGCGCTGCGTTTTTTTGGTGTGTCCACTTGTTGTACTAGTTATAATCTTCTAAAGTCAAAAAAAAAAAGTCTATATAAAGGAGGTGCCTGCCAAAACTCTGCCACTACTACACTGACAGATTGGAGAGCAGACAGTCAACAAGGAACCTATCTTCGATCAGCGAAGAATGTGAGTATATTACATTATATGCCTGTCCTTTTAAATTATGTATGTACTAATGATTTTTATTATTTTTACATGCAGTATGTCTTCAGAATCCGAGTATTCCCCATCGCGGCAGGAATTGGCGCAAGCAGACCGTGAGGTGATTATTTTCGTGCATCTGGTAAGTATATCTGCAGCTTCTCCAAATCTCTTACGTTTTTTTCAACTTTTTTAAGACATCGTCATCATCATCTTCTGCGGACGGGACTAGTGAGGGCGAAGAGCAGGAGCAGCGAAGCCAAGTCCCGGTGGTGATACGGAATGTATGTATCAAATGATTTGTAATGTTCATTATTTTTTATCTTCTATTTTTACTCTTTTTTATGTTTATTTTTTTGTAACTTTTTATTCAATTTAAATTTGATTATTCTAATGAATGTGTTTTGTCTAGGTTCCACAACGGGATGAAGACGTCTACCTGGATAATGAGCAGCTCATCAGCCTGGTCCAGGAGCGTTCGCCGTTGTGGGACAGCCGTGACCGGCTGCACAAGGACATTGTGGTGACCCGGCGACTATGGAATGAGGTGGCCGCAGCGTTGATGGATGGCTGGGACAGCGCCACAGCATCCTCCAAAAAGGCGTTTAGTGAGTATTTCCCTGCTCTGTATTGTGCCGCAGTGACTGTTGTCCTTGACGGCACTGTTGGGTTTCGTGCTAGGTGTATTCTAGCAGGAAACCCAACAGTGTCATCAGGGTCTACAGTGACTGCTTTGAGTATTGTATTGCTACATTGTGCCGCAGTGACTGTTGTCCTTGACGGCACTGTTGGGTTTCGTGCTAGGTGTATTCTAGCAGGAAACCCAACAGTGTCATCGGGGTCTACAGTGACTGCTTTGAGTATTGTATTGCTACATTGTGCCGCAGTGACTGTTGTCCTTGACGGCACTGTTGGGTTTCGTGCTAGGTGTATTCTAGCAGGAAACCCAACAGTGTCATCGGGGTCTACAGTGACTGCTTTGAGTATTGTATTGCTACATTGTGCCGCAGTGACTGTTGTCCTTGACGGCACTGTTGGGTTTCGTGCTAGGTGTATTCTAGCAGGAAACCCAACAGTGTCATCGGGGTCTACAGTGACTGCTTTGAGTATTGTATTGCTACATTGTGCCGCAGTGACTGTTGTCCTTGACGGCACTGTTGGGTTTCGTGCTAGGTGTATTCTAGCAGGAAACCCAACAGTGTCATCGGGGTCTACAGTGACTGCTTTGAGTATTGTATTGCTATATTGTGCCACATTGACTGTTGTCCTTGACGGCACTGTTTTTTTTTTAACAACAGTGGACAAAGTCCGAACACGTTGGCGTTCGATCAAGGACCGCTTCAACAGTGATGTTCGTGCTGAGGGCCAGGTTCACAGTGGATCTGCGTCAAGGACCAGAACTAGATACCGTCACTATCACGCGTTGCAGTTCCTAAGACCGGTCCTTGCCACGAGATCGTAAGTATTATAAATTTTGGGTTTTTATTTTTATTAATCTGTGTTTTTCTAATCCACAGCTGATGCTTCTTGTAAAGGCATGGTAGTAATGATTTTCCTTTCTTCCACAGCACCTGGAGCAGCACCCTGCAACCTGGCCCTGGAGCGGTCCTTCCTCGGACGTCCTCTGACCCGTCCCAGCCATCCGACAGCCAGGAAGCACCTTGCAGGTCAACCACACACACAGCTGGTGACCAGGAAGCTGGGCCATCAGGTGTTCCCCTGTCCCAGGTCTCTGCCACTGGTTATGCGGGCACTACCCGCCAGCGGCAGAGGGCCTTGGACCGGAATGTCTTGCCCGAGTTTATGCATTTGAGCGAGGCCTTTAATTCCAGCCTCAAGTCACTGTCCGACAGAGTTGAAAGCGGTTTTGCACTCATGGAACGTGGTTTTAACCACTTTGAACACCGCTTCAATTCTGTAGAACAGCGCCTTGACCGTCTGGAGGCCGACCTCAACAGACCAGCACACCATTTTTTTAGTAAGATTGAAAAGGGCATGGCGGAACACCTTAGTCCTGAACAACAGCTGAATGTGCTGCAGGCCTGCAACAATGCTTTCTTGCAGGCTATGCAGCATAATCGGTACGGTCAGCAGTCAGTGGTGTCATTTCCACCTGTGCCACCATTGACTCGCTTCACCTCACTACCGACTTGTGCTGCATACCACTGCACGGACACCTCTATTCAAAGCCAGGACACCCACCGTTACACCACCACAAGTCTGAGTGCAGCTGGTCACTTCACAGACACCACCATGGCAAGCGCTGCTCCTGTCTGGAGCACCACCGCCACTCCCATGCATGCGTGGAGCTCAGCCACCACTAGGCAAACATGGAACAGCCCTGCCGCTACAACAACATGTAGTAGCCCTGCCACCACCACTCTGCAAACCTGGACCATCACTGCCGCCACCAGTCCTCCTGCAAGGACGAGCACTGCCAACGAAGAGCAGCAGCAGCAGCCACCTCAGCAGCAGCAGCCACCTCAGCAGCAGCCACCTCAGCAGCAGCAGCAGCCACCTCAGAAGCAGCAGCAGCCACCTCAGCAGCAGCAGCAACCACCTCAGCAGCAGCAGCAGCCACCTCAGCAGCAGCAGCAGCCACCTCAGCAGCAGCCGCCACCTCAGCAGCAGCAGCAGCCACCTCAGCAGCAGCAGCAGCCACACCAGCAGACGGGGGACCTACATTCAATATTTGCCCCTAGTTCAAGGCAAAATCTATCAAGGCGGGCATTGGGCCAAAGTCGGTCCAGGCACACAAGCCTACGGCGACATGCCATTACAACTAATGTACCTGAACAGATTTCCTCTCCTCCAAGTGTTCCTAGTTTAATTCCATTAACTGGACTACCTTCCCCCACAAGTTTTGTTGCCCCTTCCCCTCAAACACCGTCTTCAACTGCAAGTGTTGCATATTCCCTGCACACCCCCAAATTGAAACCATCTGCCCCCAAACGCCGTAAAAAATAATTTTTTGGTTTATTTTTGTGATTAAAAATAAATTTACATTTGTGGTTCACCATTACAAAGTTTCATTAATGTTGTTTGCGCCGCTCACACACACTGATGGGTAAATACATGTTAAAAACCAACCCAAGGCCTAGTATAGTCATATGTGAAATAACACGGACTAGTATAGTCATACCAAGGCCTAGTGTAATAACTCGAGTTTTACCAACTTGGATCTGGTTTCATGAAAAACAAACTGTTGAAACTTGTCTTAAAAATAAGTTTCTTTCTAGTTTCACCAGTTTGTTTTTTGTGAAACAAGATGCTAGTTGTTAAAAATCGAGTTATTACAGTAGGCCTTGGTATGACTATACTAGGCCGTGGTATTTCACATATTACTATACTACTAGCCCCAAGGCCTACTATACTCATATTTGAAATACCACGGCCTAGTGTAGTCATTACAAGGCCTAGTGTAATAACTCGAGTTTTACCAACTAGAATCTGGTTTCATGAAAAACAAACTGTTGAAACTTGTCTAAAAAATAAGTTTCTTTCTAGTTTCACCAGTTTGTTTTTTGTGAAACAAGATGCTAGTTGTTAAAAATCGAGTTATTACAGTAGGCCTTGGTATGACTATACTAGGCCGTGGTATTTCACATATTACTATACTACTAGCCCCAAGGCCTACTATACTCATATTTGAAATACCACGGCCTAGTGTAGTCATTACAAGGCCTAGTGTAATAACTCGAGTTTTACCAACTAGAATCTGGTTTCATGAAAAACAAACTGTTGAAACTTGTCAAGTTTCACCAGTTTGTTTTTCGTGAAACAAGATCCTAGTTGGCAAAAATCGAGTAGGCCTTGGTATGACTATACTAGGCCGTGGTATTTCACATATGACTATACTAGTAGGCCCAAGGCCTACTATACTCATATTTGAAATACCACGGCCTAGTATAGTCATTCCAAGGCCTAGTGTAATAACTTGTAAGTTGGAATGGAGCAGATTACATTCATCCACTCAATGCTGACTTGTATTCCCCATGGACTTTCATTGGGGTTGGGTTTTGAGGGTTGTGTTTTGAGAAAATCACATACTTTTTTTTCAACTAGTTGCACAATTTTCTCTTGAAAAAAATTGGTTTCCTGATTCATGGCCTGCAGCTTTGCTCGTTCCAATATATTTTTATTTAATTGGAGTTTAAAAAATATAGTGCACTCAGTAATGGTATCAAATAAGGTTTTTTATTACCATAAACAAACAAAAACATTACACCATTTCATCTTGCCAGTGCACCCGTCCTACATCAGAAATAAAGTAGGCCGCAAATTGGTCCCTCATTTGGCCAACTTCAACGGATGACCTGAGAGTGTGCTGAGTGAATTCAGGCAATGGGTTAGGAGCATCATCGTCCAGTTCAAAGGTCGGGTGCTCTTTAGCCATCACAAAGTTATGTAGAACCACACAGGCCTTCACCACCTCATCGACTGTTTCAAGTTTAAGATTAATGGCCGTGCCCAGAATTCGCCATCTGGAGACAAGAATCCCAAAAGCACACTCGACAGTTCTTCTGGCCCTGGTCAGCCTGTAATTAAATATTTTTTTGGTGTGGTCCAAGTCCCGGCTGGAGTAGGGTTTCAGTAAGTTTCCGCACATTTGAAAAGCGTCATCGCCAACCATTACAAAGGGCAGTGGCGGAGCTTCGGTGTGAGGAAGAGGCCGTGGCATAGGGAAATTAAATTGGTTGCCATACAACCTCTGGCCCATGTCTGAGTTTTTAAAAGCCTGTGAGTCATTACCACGGCCAAATGCTCCAATGTCCACTGCTACAAACATACATCCGGCATCCGCAATCGCCATGAGTACTATTGAAAAGTACTTTTTGTAATTATAGTACTCAGATCCCGTTCTTTGGGGTTTGATGATCCGTATGTGTTTACCATCAACAGCTCCCAAACAGTTGGGAAAATTGCATACTGTCCAGAATTTGTCAGCAATTTCCATCCACTTTTCAGCGGTGGGCAGGGGCATAAATTCTGGACAAAGAACATTCCAGAGAGCCCGGCAGGTGTCAGCAACAATTCCAGACAAGGTAGAGATTCCAATACGGTACTGGAAGTGTAGTGAAGATAGGGTTTCTCCAGTCGCCAGGAATCTGTGAACAGACAAAGAAGTAAAATTAATATTTATGTATATTATTTTAAAAAACTATAAAATAAAATATTAGTACATTCACGAAAACTAATTACCCAAGGTTTTGAATACTAAATTTAAAAAAAAAACATCAGACCGCACCCCTTGGTTTTTAAAACATACCGTAATGTCACCAGTAGCCGTTCCTCAGGAGGAATCGCACGACGGAGCTGTGTGTCCTGTCTCCGGATGGATTGTTGGACACGAGCAAGCAAATCCATGAAACTTTCGTGGGACATCCGGATATAATCTGTAAATTTCTCCGGGTTTGACTGGAGCTCGCTGTAGAGGGTGTGGTATGCCCCACGGCTCTCCCGGAGTTCAACAATCGGATGTATCCACATACGCCGCCGTCTTCGCTGCCTCTCTCTCTTCCTTTGTTCATGGCAAGCAACTGCATACGCCTGAGCCATCGCGATGTCCAAATCCAAGTTGAAGTGAAAACTCTTCCAGCGCAGATCCATGGTCACGAGAAGAATCAAGCAAATGTGAAGAATACTGTAGACAGGGTCTATATATTAACATACCACACCCACAATGAAGTCCCATTGGTCTTGTGTGTTGTTGAATGGTTGTTTTTTTTTTTTGGGGGGGTTTTTCCAAAGTCTGTAAAAAAACGCAAACGCACAAAAAACGCATACAAACGCACAAAAACGCTTCGTTTTTTTCCTGCATGCGCATAAAAATGCTTGAAAAAAACGCAGCGTTTGTATGCATTTGTATGCGTTTTTTTAATGCGTTTTTTTGCGGGAAAAACGCGCTGCAAAAAAAAGCAAGTGTGAAACTAGCCTTATGCCCCCACTCTGTACATCCCGCTCCCTCGATTCATTACATTTATATGCACCCCTCCACCCCAATTCATTATGTTATGCCCTCTTTTTCTCCCACCCCCTACTTCATCATTATTTGGTGTCCTCTATCCTCAATACAGCATCATTTGCTCTCCCCCAATCTCATTTCATCATTTACTCTCTTTCACCCTCAATTCATCATCATTTACTGTTCCCCATCCCCAGTTTCAATACATAAGTTCATCATCCTTTTCTCTCCTCTCCTACCGTTAATTCATCATCATTTGCTCTCTGCCCGCCCTCAATTCATTATCATTTGCTGTACCCCAACCTCAATTCCTCATTATTTGCTTTCCTCACCCCCACCCTCAAGTTGTCATTTGCGGTCTCTCACCCTCAAGACAACATTTGCTGTTCCCCATCCCAATTCATTATTTGTGCTCCCCCACCACCAATTCATCATTATTTGCTGTCCCCCGTCCTCTACCCCAATTCATTATTATTTGCTGTCCCCGTTCCCATCCCCAATCCATTAATCATTATTTGCTGTCACCCGCCCATCATTATTTGCTGTCCCCCACCCTCAATCCATCATTATTTGTGCTCCCCACAGCACCCTCAATACATTATCATTCACTGTCCCCCATTCCCCACGCCCAAACCATCATTATTTACTGTTCTCCATCCCCCATTCCATCATTATTTGCTGTCCCCCACACCCATTTAATTCATTTCATTATAAAAAAGATTTTCATACCTACATCTCATACTATCCCCTACAGATGCAGCTCCGCTTCTGGTGTCCTGGCGACGGTGAGTGGTGCGCGTACATGCTGCGCGTACATGATGACGTTATTGCATACGCACCGTCATCAGCGTGTCACATAAGAAGTGGGGGGACTCTCTTGGAGCTGCATGGCTGTTCCGGGGTGCTGCAAGAAGCCTGCCTGTGCCGAGATGTGCGCCGCCTATGTCAGCACAGAATACATTATTATACTAGGTAAGTGGAAGCACAAAAGGGGGTGCTGGACTGGGTCACATAGCAAGAAGAAATAGTAAAGATTATTATTATTAAGTCAATGGGCAAGCAGCCGTCAAAATACAGCTACTGACCCAAGTACAACGTTCGGGAATCTGCCCAGGGGCGAATAAAAGGTAATCGAGGGCCGTAAACGTCCCATGGGCCTGAGGTTCCCCACCTCTACAGTAGTTGGTGGTGAGATATGAAGCCTGAAAGTCAAAAGTTCAAAACATTGTTGCACTTGCTTGTCACTGTACTAAACTAATGCGATAAATACTGAAGCAATGCTTCTGACATTAAATTAATAATAGAAATACTTAACATTACTAACAAACTACTCAGGCAATGCATAGGTAGTAAACTAATGCTATGTATACTCAAATAATATTCTACATACTAGCTAATACTACCATATATACTCGAGTATAAGCTGACTCGAGTATAAGTCGAGGTACCTAATTTTGCCATGAAAAACTGGGTAAACTTATTGACTCGAGTGCAAGCCAGGTATGCATTGTCCCCTCATCCCTGTCCTGGTATGCATGGCTCCTCGGTCCCTGTCCTTGTATGCCTGGCTCCTTATCCCTTATTTTTGTATACATGGTTCCCCCATCACTGTCCTGGTATGCATGGCAACCCCGTCCCTGTCCTTGTATGCATGGCTCCTTATCCATGCATGGTTCCTTAGCCCCTATCCTTGCATGCATGTTTCCTATTAAAAAAAAGCAAACATCCTACTCCCCTTCCTGCGCGCCCTCGATGCATCTCGTTCCGGAGCCAGCAGCTCTTCCTGCCGAGCGATCACATGGCTAATTAAGGTAATGAATATTCACCCCACGCCTATAAGAGTGGAGACGTGTGCATATTCATTACGTTAATGAGTGGAGCCACGTGATCGCTCGGCCGGAAATGCTGCTGGTGCCGGAACCAACGAGATGCAGCAAGGGCGCACAGCAAGGTGAGTAGGATGTCTTCTTGAAGCTGGAGGCTGCGGGTGTCACTGTGCGCGCTATAAGAGAAATGAATATTCATTTCTCTTTAGCAGCGGGCACAGTTAAGGCCCCGTCACACTAAGCGACTTACCAGCGATCCCGACACCGATATGAAGGTGTCAGGATCGCTAGTAAGTCGCTATGTGATCGCTGGTGAGCTGTCACACAGACAGCTTCACCAGCGATCAGCACAGCGATGCCGAGCGCCCGGCATCGCTGGCTATCGCTGTAGAAAATAGAATCAAAATAAAAAATATAGTTATTCTCACCTTCCGACGTCGCGTTCAGCCATCCTGCCTCTCTCCACACTCCGGTCCCAGTAATCCTTTGCACGAATGACCGCGAGATGTCACGGTCTCGAGGGATAACAAAGTCTCGCGGTCATTCGTGCAAAGGATCACTGGAACCGGAGCATGGAGAGAGGCAGGATGGCTGAACGGGACGTCGGAAGGTGAGAATAACTATATTTTTTATTTTTTTTATTATTTTTTTACACCTGATCGCTGGTCTCCCGCTGTCACACACAGCGATGCATGCTGGCCAGCGGGAGACCAGCGATCAAAGAAATGTCCAGAGGTTTCTTGCAGCGATCAGCGATACCGGCAGGGGGGCCGCTCGCTGATCGCTGTCACACACAGCGATCTCGCTGGTGAGATCGCTGTTACGTCACAAAAGTTGTGAGACGTACAGTGGCAGCCGCCAGCTCCGGCCTCCTATGACCCGCTGCTTCGCCGCTCCCCCTCCCCCACCAGCCCTCTGGGACAATGACTCCTGTATAAGCCGAAGGGGATGTTTTCAGCACAAGAAATGTGCTGAAAAACTTGGCTTATACAAGAATATATACAATATAAATACTTAAAAGTTATTTTAAATACTAAGGTAATGCTAGAAATAATATAGCAACACTATGAATGCTAAACTAATGCTATGTGTACTCAAATGATATTCTAAATACTAAACTAATACTAGAAATACTAAGAAAATGGATGGCTTCAGAACTAATGCTATAAATACTAAAGAAGTGTTCTGATCTGATACTAGAGGCAATGTATGAATACTAAGTTAATACTCTAAATACTAGTGCAATGTATGAATACTAATCTAATACTATGCATGCTCAAAAATTATTCTAAATACTAAATAATAAATCATTATATTAATACTAAACTAATGTTAAAATACTAAAATGGATAGCTACTGAATACGCAAATATTTTTCTACATACTAAACTAATTCTAGAAATATTAAGACAATGAATAATAAATCAATGTATGGATACTAAACTAGTACTAAATATACTCAAAATATTAAACTTTTTATAATTTTATGAAATATCCCCTTTGCTGGAGAAAAATCAAAAGTGTGGGTTTCAGTGATTGTGTGGGTCCATCTATGGGATGACCAATCACACGTGAAAGACATAGCTAAGGGATGGGCATTCCATTACTAAATAACAAATAGACTGAGACATCAATACAAATAATACTGCCTCTTCCTCGTCTCTGTGCTATTGCTCAGGTTTTTTGTTTTCTCACCCCGCCTAACAGATTACCATTACACTGGCCCCCCAGTTGTTCCTTCACTTTCAATGTACCATCAATGGCATAAAAGAGGTTACTTTACATTACAAAGTTATCCATATTAAACACTGGAGGGTCTCCAGGAGCAGATTCTATATTCCCAGTTTGGGTTTCTTTTTTCTTAAATGCGTGCCCTGCTAAGATATACATCTTTCCTGCCCTGCTAAGTAAATTTTTGAGCCAAATAGAGTTGGATGACTGGACACTCAGCAGAATTGTGTTTGGCTCCTGGATATACAGCATTGTATAAAAATCCATAGTGACCACTTAATACTGTGTATATGCACACAACATAAACATAATCTAAAACTCCTGAGGAAAACAAAATCGGTAATTGTCATGTGTTGGATTATTTGTCATTGTTTAATATAGCAGTCATTGAATACATGACATCAAATAATTATTGTTATTATAATGTTATAGTTTATAAGGTCAGAGTTTTATGAAGTTGAGCACATGTACTAACACCATATACCAACCACTCAAAGACATTTCAAGTATGTCAGGAGCCATGGGTCAACCATTCTGCCAAAACAACACATATCACATTCCAAGGGCATGAAGGTTAAGTAAAGGTGTCATCTACTAAGACACTTTCAAGAGAAACATGCTCACATTTGTCCCCAAGCAGCCATCACACACATTCCTAGTCTACATTAAGACGTTATCACTTGGGCTGGCCTTAGACTTAAGATAACTGTCAGCTGAACAGCTGTCCTGCTTATTAACAAGCGTGCTTGGATTGGACGAGTGTGCATATTTTGGGAGATAGGTGGATTTATTATTTATTGTGCTTGCTTATATAGCAAAAGTATGTACTTGATTTATTATTTATTATGCTTGCTAGTATAGCACCTTAAGATGCAGCAGCGACACCGGAAGTGAATTGGAGAATAGCTATGGGCAAATCAACAATGAAGTCACTGGACAAGGTCTTCAAATTGATGAACATTTCACTGGCAACGAAGCTATGGCTCGTACATAGTTTGGTCTTTTTTGTGGTAACATATGGATACAAAACCTGGTGTTAGCATTACCATGGATGGCAACAAAAACATGCAAATATATTTTGGAACAAATCAAGCCAGACATGTCTCTCGAAGCAAGGATCACCAAGCTTTGACATGCCTACTTTGGACACATTGTACGAAAAGAGCAATCACTGAAGAAGGACATTATGGTCGGAAGAATAGATGCAACAAGGCAAAGAGGAAGAACCGCAGCCTGATGGCTTGATACAATCAAGGTAACGTCGGTGAAGACCCTGTCGGACCTATCTAGGCTTGCACAAGATGTATCTTCCTACAGATTGTTCATTCATCAACTTGCCATAGCTGAAGATTAAGCTGAAGGCTGTTAATCACTGTCCCATAGAGGCTCATAATCTACATTCCCTATCAGAGTGTGGATGGAATCTATGCAAAACATAATTAGAATACTGTATATACAAGATCCTTGTACATGCTGTCCTTGGTGAAAATTGAACCCAGGATAGTTGGAGCATGCTGTTAGCTCCTACTCCCAGCCAGCTTCAGCCCCACTGCATTTCTAATACTGCGGAGGCAAAACTACTTCATATAACAGAAGCAAGTGCATACAGTTCAGGGTCAATGCTGCAGCAATGCTGGTCATCCTCACTGTCAATCAAGCAGGAACACCCTTCTCCCAGCAAATAGGAAGATGGTTGGCTTGGGAGCAGTATGCTCCTGAGCAAACAGTGTAGGACCAATTATTTAATAGATGTATGGCTGTAGCTATTTTTCCCGATCTTCCCTATACATTTGTTAAAGACTGATTATGCATGTCTTTAACAAAAGGGCAAGAGGGGTAAGCTGCTGCCAGAAATCTAACAAGTATAATCAATTTTACCCCCAACATTTGCCATTCTGAGAGAGATAGAACACCCTAATATTACATTAGGTAGTTTGATTGGGTTGGCAATCTGTTGGCTTCAGCCACCTTTCCTCGAATATGTATTACCACCTTTAGTCTGGAAACCTACATAAACATTCAGATAAACAGTTATTTCAAAAGATTTCCATACATAAAGCTGAACAACTTGGCTCAATTACTGTTACCATTGGGGCGACAGAAGGAGTTAAGCCTCTAAGCCCCCCATGCACATTAGACTAATGTTGGCCAAACCCACCAATATCACTGGGTTAAACTCATGATATAATGTGAATGGGATGTCTTGGACAATTTATTGTCAGGGAAAATATCTATTTGGTATGTACGATTTTGTAACAACAAAGCAGCACTAATGAATCAAAACCCACAAAAAAGTCTCAATTAGAAAAGTAACAGCAATAGAGAAAATATAAAATATAACTTTTAGGCTGTGTGCACACGTAGCGATTTTTAAGCGTTTTTGCCGCGATTGTCGGCGCGAAAACGCTTAAAAATCGTGTACAGAACGCCCCCCATGCATTCCTATGGCATTCCGCATATGCTGTGCTAATGCTGCGCTTTTTTCCGCGGCGGAATCGCATCGCGGAAAAAATCGCAGCATGCTCATTCTTTGTGCGGAATCGCAAAGAATTGCCGCGATTCCGCACCCATAGGAATGCATGAGGATCGCTTATTTCCCGCATGTGGCTATGCCCACCATGCGGGAAGTTAAGCGTCTCATGTGCGGTTGGTACCCACGGTGTGGAGGAGACGAGACTGTCCTCCAGGCCCTGGGTATCATACCCCTGTAAAAAAAGAATAAAAAATAAAAAATCGGGGTATATTTACCTTCCGGCGTCCCGCGATGCATTCCCGGCCTAAGCGTTCCCAGTAATGCCTTGCGGCAAGGTCCTGTGATGACGTAGTCTCGCGTGACTCTAGCGGTCTCGCGAGATCGCTATAGCAACGCGAGACTACCTCATCACAGGTCTCGCAAGGCATTACTGGGAACGCTGAGGCCCGGGAATGCATCGCGGGACGCCGGAAGGTAAATATACCCCGATTTTTTATTTTTTTTTAGCATTTTAACATTCTATCTTCTACTATTGATGCCGCATAGGCGGCCTCAATAGTAAAAACCTGCTCACACTTGTCAAACACTAAGTTTGACAAGTGTGACCAACCTGTCAATCACTCTCCAAGCGATGCTTCAAATCGCTTGGAAAGTGCTTGAATATCGCACGCGAAAATCGCGATCATAATCGCGGTGAAATCGCGCGGAAAAAACCGCGCGATTTCTGGGAAGGAGTCCGGTTTTTAGTAAGCGTTTTAAAACGCTACGTGTGCACATAGCCTTAATGAATATAAGTAAAAATAAGCTATCCTAAAAGGGGAGGTGAGGTTCTAGTGCAATATATAAAAACTGCTTGAGGGCAGTTCTCCCAACTACAGGAAGAGCCCAGGAGTGTTCCCTTCTGTCTGCACTAGTAGTGTGCCCATATGTGCTAATAAGTCCCCTGAGGATTCAGAGATTGATGAAATGCGTGGAGGATGCAAAGGGAAAGTATAGGGCCTCTATTGTAAAGGTCAGATGTGGACTGCCCTTGTCAGGGTGGGAGTACTGGGGTTCAGGTTATGCCAGCCTTTGCAGGGTCTCTAAGAGCTAGTTTACCCTATTTCTCCTGGTGGATCTCCGCTGTACTGCAATGACAGCCGACACCTGACCTCTTTTCCATACATGGGTTAGACCAATCCATACTATATTGTTTAAATTTTGCTGGGTGGATATTATTTGCCTCACTCATGCTTATTTTATCTCCATCCATGTAAGAAGATGAGCCAGGACAGAGTCAGCGGTTCCCTGTACACTTTAGGGCCGGAACTATTGGGACTGTCACCACTGTTGCCGGGGGACGATTCTTCTGAGTGGGGAGGACCTTTGCACTGGACAGCAGGGGACGTGGGGGAGATAAAAGGGATGAGCACGGGAATGGGGGAGATTTGGCGGGAAGGCAACTGGAGAACAAGGAGAAGGTTGACTCTCTCCCCACTGCTCCGACTGCTAACGCCTCATCCTTTAGTCCCTTGCAGATTGACTCAACAACGGGCTGTGTCTTGACTGAGCTGCCCCCGGATGTTTCCATACAGTTCAGATCCTTCCTGCCACCAGTGAAAGATAGTTTTGCTCGCTCTGCTCATAGCGAGTACTTCAGAGGTTCGCACTCTACCATGGTCTGCGGGCCTGCCTGTTGTTCGTGTTCTGCACCTACCCAGTAGACTCAACGAAAGAGACTATTTGTGCATTCCAGCGTACTCAAGCCAAGCGAGTCTGGATACATCGGCACGGTCGGGAGACAGTGCATTTTGTTCCTCCTTAACGGAGCCAGAGACATTGTCCATGATCTACAACGCCATCGGGAGATATTCCAGCTTCTTCCCAACAAGTACTTCAAGCGATAAGTCAACTCTTTTGTACACCTTTTTCCCCAAATATTGTGTTTTTGTTCAAATTCTGTTGTTGCCTCAGTGTTCCTGTGATACTTTCTTTTTGATCTGATCTCCCTGTGCGGAGTACACCTTGTACATCTATATAACCTGTATAAGTAAATTCTGTTAACCCCTTCTCTGCCTCCGGCTCTTCACTTCATCCCACGAACCTCACTCTACTATCTTAACATTTTGGCGTAGTCGGCAGGATGCAGTCTAATAGCATGGAGGCGGCAGAACAGGCAGCTGGACCAGGGGCGGACAGAAGCAGCAATGGGCCCCTGAGCAGGAAATACATTGGGGGCCCCCTCCTGCATGTACACTACGTATAAAATACCTATAATCATATATGTGTTTACACAGCAGTTTATATATACACACACACTAGCCCTATATACACAGCTGTATACACACACACACACTAGCCCTATATACACAGCTGTATACACACACACATTAGCCCTATATACACAGCAGTACACACGCACACTAGCCCTATATACACAGCAGTTTACACACACACACACACACACACACACACACACACACACACACACTAGACAGATCAACATACATCACATGGAATGTGCACCTACAGTGAGTGCAGTTGCAGGGCTGGTCCGTTCACAGAGGAACACAGGAAATGAGCAGGGGAGACATGGAGCCTGTCTAGACTGTCAGCTTTTAGCCCTGCAGACTTTTATTCCCGGCGTGCCGGCCCTTCTCCTACCTAGACTAGCAATTCCTCCTCACCCCACCCCCCCTATTTACACATGTATCGCAGTCCCACAGATCACTGAGAGATGCTGGGAAGAGTGAGCACGTGCACAGCCAGGTCCGTATTTGGCCTTCATGCTGCCATATGCACTTTTCGTGGTCGTGCCCCTTACTGATGTCACAAACTGAGTCTGTGCACACAACTTGGGATGCCAAGAGCAGACAGGTATCAGAAGTCAGAGCGAGCCTGCAGCCACATTGTGTGCACCCACACTGACACTTGGAGTGCGCTGCTGCACTCATCCAGTGTTGCTGGTTTCACACTTGTGTTTATTTTTTTGCAAATCAGGCAAAATCACGTTTTTCAGCCAAATCCTGAACCTTTCAATTCAGTTTTTGCCCATTTAATTTAATGGTGTCAGAATCCAGTTACTCTAGGTTGCTTCCTGACACCATTAAAGTGAGTGGACAAAAAACTGGATCCTGAAATGATCAGGATTTGGCTGAAAAACCTGATTTTTGCCTGACTTGAAAAAAAACCACAAGTGTGAAACCAGCCTCAGTGAGTAAGCACAGACGTGCAAGCTGATTATAGACCGCACTCACTTTTACTAACTTAGCACTGACAATAAAGACAAGATTTAGTATACAAATACGAGAATGCTGCGAAACACCCTCATTTGCACATTAAAGTAGATTTTACTTTATAGAACCAATAAAAACTATTGTACAGGAATATGCCCCCTACTCCCCATTCTAAAGTGTCAGGTTCCCCAAAATCCCGATCCTGCATAGCACCAGACTCCCCTGTTCACCAGTATACAGCAGCACCAGCCTCCCATGTTCACCAGTATACAGCGGTTCCAGCCTCCACTGTCACCAGTATACAGCAGCACCGGCCTCCCCTGCTCCACAGTATACAGCAGAACTGGCCTCCCCTGCTCCCCAGTATATAGCAGCACCGACCTCCCCTGCTCCCCAGTATATAGCAGTGTGGCGCCCCCAGGAGTATGGTCGCCACAGTGGCATTGCCTTCCTCCAGGAAGGGTGATGTCAGGCTTGGAGGCTATGAAGGGTCTCTCTGACAGTTAACCATGTCATGCAACACAGTTCCCACTCCAGGCCAGCAGAGGGAGCTCAGAACCAGAATTGGGGGAGAAGTGCTCTCTGAGGGCCAGGAAGGGAAATGAGGAGTTAGTGTGTGGAGGGCAAAGAGTGTAGACGTGTGGAGAGAAGCTGGAGGTTGAGCTACTCTACCCTGGGACTACAGCCCTACCTGTGGAGGGCTATAACATCACTGCTGCACCCTACCATCTGTCCCAGAGGATCTGTCTGCAGCATCGGCTTAACACCTCCCTTGCCGAACACCACAGGTGGCGTCACGAATCACTCATAAACTTTATTTCATCACTCAAACCCCCTTTTACATGGGCGCCCAGGGCCATGGACCGGGTCACCGCTGCTGTGACACCTCCCTCTGAGAGACCGGCCCGGTACCGAGTACCCCACAGCCCTGGGAGGGTGAGCCATTTTGGCGTCACGAACAGGATTACAGAGCCCCGTATCTCCGGGTCCTGTGTGCCAGAGACTGTGTTTGGTGCTATAGACTGTGTGCGAAATTGGCGCCATTGCCGCCATTATCCCGCTGATTGGCGCGCGCGGGAAAAAAAGAAAAAAAGGGGGCAGGCCTTCGTGGGCAGAGCCAGCCGAGAAGCACAAAAGGAGAAGAGTGCGCGGGAAGTGAAAAGCTGAGGCCTGCAGTTCCGGCGTCCCCGGATCCAGCCGAGGAGCGGCATCCAGTAAGCCAGCGCAACCCCGCGGCCTGGCCCACGTTAACTAGGGGGGAAGGAAAATGTCTGAGGACAACGCCAATGCAGTGGCGGACGCCCCCGCAGACCCCACAGCGCCGCTGAATCCAGCAGTCAGTGTTGCTTCCAGGGCACCGCAAGAAACAGCGCCCACCGCAGCAGTCCCCATAATGCCGCTGTCTATGCCTTACATCCCGGGAGCAGCCTGGCTACAGCAGTATTCAGGGGAGTCACATACCCTGAGTGAATTTAAAGAGAGACTGTTCAGTTTGTTTGAGGTGTATCCTCTATCTGAAAGCCAGAAGGTGAACATCCTGATTGGGCAGCTAACAGGTGCAGCACAGAGAGAAGTAAAAGCCTGGCAGGACACTGATAAAGAGACTGTTAAAAAGATCCTGGCTAAGCTAAGGAGCACCTTTGACACACGCACTGCCGCTGAAATCAAGATGAGATTCTTTGGACGTAAACAGAAAGCGCAGGACAGTATACGGGACTATGCTCTTAACCTGCAGGAGACGCTGCAAGCTGTCAAACGGATTGACCCAGACAGCATGAAAGATGGAGACAGACTGTTAAAGGCGCAGTTTATTGAAGGACTCTTATCCAGCACCCACAGAGCACAGCTGCGCATCATAGCCCTACAGAACCCTAATCTAGACTTTGCTGATTTCAAAGACAGGGCTATCCGGGTGCTGCATGAACCAAATGTCAGCCGTCCAGCGCCCCCTAGGCGCCAAGCGATCACCTACCACCAGGAAGCAACATCTCTGGATAAAGATCCAACAGAAGAGCTGCGTCTTCAGGTCCAGGAATTGACCAAAGGGATGGCTGCACTTACTAAAACCGTGCAGTCCCTGCAGGTGTCCTCCAAGGAGAAGATCCAGCTTGCTTCCAGTCCAGAGGATGTCCCGTGGCTCCGGAAGAGGAGAACCCCGCCACTCCGAGGGAGGAACAACGATCGCTATGACCAGGACGGACGTCCCATCTGTCGTCACTGCCACAAGGCAGGCCACATCGCAAGATTCTGTCATTTAAACGAGCAACCCCTGGGGCAGAGGGCCAACCCTCAGGAGTAGGACCACAAGGCCCAAAGAACTGGCGAGCCAAGTATATTGGAGGACGACCGATCCTCCCAGTGGTGATTGACGGCATCCCCATGAACGCTTTGCTGGACACTGGCTCCCAGGTGACAACTATGCCATTTATCCTTTACAAGCGGTATTGGGCTGACTCTGAACTTACCCGTGGCCCAAGTGATGAACTCACAGTAGTTGCCAGTAATGGTCAGTCTTTACCGCAAGTGGGATGTAAAGAAATTACTGTTAAAGTGGGTCGAGTAGAGTTAAAATCTCAAGGTCTGATAGTTGTGGATATTGATCGACGAGAATGTAATCCCATGATGACTCTTGGTACAAATGTAATTGAAAATTGTCTTTCCGAGGTTATTGTCTTGTTGCGACAGGTGGCTGAGACTGCTGGTTCCAGTGAACAACGAGTCCTGCAGAAGGAGATCAAGGCCCTGATGCAAAGACAGCAGGTAGAACTCTCTGGCGGAGAAATTGGCAGTGTCAGAGTGAGTGATTCTTTCCCCATTGCAATACCCCCCAGATGTGAAATGTTGATTTGGTGTTGGGCAGCCATAGGCCTCAGAGGAAAAGATTACCAGGCAATGGTAGAACCAGTGTACTCTGATAGCAGGCCCACTGTCCTGACAGCCAGAGGGGTAGTTGATGTCCATAAAGGGAGAGTACCTGTACGCCTTCTGAATTGTGGGGAGGAGGAGGCCACAATACCTCGGTATGTCACAGTTGCTAAGCTGCTCACTGTCAGTAACAATGCAATGCAGGCAGCAGAGCCCTTGGTCTCATCCGACCAGGTGGAGGACAATGGCTCTGTCAAGCAGCTGGGGGAGTGGTGCCAGCAACTGCAGGTGGGAACTGACTCCACACCTTCATACCAGAAAAATAGGGTTTACAAAGTGACCCAGGAATATGAGCGGGTATTCAGTAAACACCCCCTAAATTTTGGGAAGGCAACAGGGGTTCAACACCATATGCCCACTGGAGATCATCCACCCATTAAAGAAAGGTACCGGCCTATACCCCCAACACAATACCAATGTGCTAAAGGTATGTTGAGAGAGATGAAGGAAGCTGGGGTTATCGGAGACAGTTATAGTCCCTGGGCAGCTCCAATAGTTTTTGTAAAGAAAAAGAATGGTACCATGAGAATGTGTGTTGATTACAGAAAAATTAACAGCATTACACATAAAGATGCCTACCCATTAACCAGAATTGAAGAGTCATTAGCTGCACTTAAAACTGCTAACTACTTTTCCACCTTAGATCTCACTAGTGGGTATTGGCAGGTTCCTGTGACAGAGGCAGACAAGGAGAAAACGGCCTTCACCACCCCAATGGGACTCTGCAAGTTCAACTACATGCCATTCAGGCTCTGCACCGCTCCTGGGACATTCCAACGGCTGATGGAGTGCTGTCTGGGACACAAAAACTTTGAGACAGTCCTGTTGTTCCTGGATGATGTCATTGTTTTCTCCAAAACTTATGAAGACCATCTGAAGCACCTGGCTGAGGTGTTTGAAGCCTTGTCCAACTTTGGCCTGAAGGTGAAGCCTTCCAAATGCCACCTCCTGAAGCCCAAGGTACAGTACCTCGGTCATGTAGTGAGTGCAGAAGGTGTGGCCCCTGACAAAGTCACAGTCATCCGGGACTGGCCGAAGCCCAGCAACCTCCATGAAGTACGCCAATTTCTTGGGTTGGTAGGCTACTACCGAAGGTTCATCAAGGGCTTCACTGAAATAGCCACTCCTATGCAAAATCTTCTGGTGGGGCAGTCCAAGAAGGCCAAGCAGAAAAGTTCCACCTTTGAATGGACTGAGGAGTTGGAGAGATCCTTCACTCGACTGAAGATGGCTCTCACAGGGGATGAAGTTCTGGCCTATCCAGATTATGACAAACCATTTTTGTTGTATACTGATGCCAGCAACGTGGGACTTGGAGCAGTACTGTCACAGGTACAGAATGGCAAAGAAAGAGTGATCTCCTATGCCAGCAGGAAGCTTCGTCCCACTTAAAGGAACCCTGACAACTACAGTTCCTTCAAGCTGGAGTTCCTCGCCACAGTCTGGGCTGTGACTGAAAGATTCAAGCATTACCTAGCTTCAGCCAAGTTTACCATCTTCACGGACAACAACCCGTTCACTCACTTGGAAACTGCAAAACTAGGTGCACTGGAGCAGCGATGGATGGCTCGGCTGTCTAACTATGAGTTTACCATCAAGTACCGAGCAAGGCATAATAATGCCAATGCTGATGCGCTGTCCAGAATGCCTAATCTGCCAGATGCAGGAGAAGACCCTGAGGCTCTTGAAGAAATAGAGTTACCTCCCTTCCACCAGCCAATTGCGGCCCAACGTGCTCAAGGAGTGAGAAACAGGCGGTCTGGCTTGAAAGAGGTCACCCTAAATCCATTGCCCCATCACGATTGGGCAGTAATGCAGGATAGTGACCCTGCAGTCCGCATGGTGAAGGAGCTACTGTCACAAGCTGACTCACGCCCAGAGCCGGATGCTCCTGAAGAAACCCAGCAGTTGTGGAAGGAGAGAGGCCGGCTGTTCATTTATGAAGGAAAGCTGTGTCGGAGGAGTATCAATGCCCGCACTCATGAGTTGGTCTGGCAGGTGGTAGTCCCAAAGAGAGAGGCATCAATGGTCTTGGAAGCATACCACAATGGAGCTGGACACTTCCGATGGAAGAAGTTGGAAGCCTTGCTCCGGGAGAGATTTTACAGGGCAGGTATGAGGAAAGCCATTGAAAAGTGGTGCCGAGAGTGTGGACAATGTAACCTGCGCAGAAAGGATCGAAATAGCCAGAGAGCTCCTCTACAGCCAATAATAACCAAACAGCCACTTGAGTTGGTCGCCCTAGACCATGTGAAGCTGGTCCCAAGCCGCCCAGGCTACATCTATGCTCTTACCATCGTGGACCACTACTCAAGATTCCTGGTAGTTGTGCCTGTCAAAGATCAAACAGCCAGGACAGCAGCCAGAGCCTTTCAACAGCACTTCTGTAGACCATATGGATATCCTGAGCGAGTGCTTACAGATCAAGGTCCAGCTTTTGAGGCAGAAGTGTTCCAGGAATTCTGTAACTTGTACGGTTGCAAGAAGATCAGGACAACACCGTACCATCCACAGACCAATGGCATTTGTGAAAAGATGAACCAGGTGGTGATCGACCTGCTGAAGACCTTGCCTTTGGAAGAGAGGAATCTGTGGCCAGAAAAGTTGCCAGATCTGGTAGACCTCTACAACCACATTCCTGTGAATTTCACCAACTGCACTCCAGCCTACCTAATGAGAGCAAGGCCTGGTAAACTGCCTATTGATTTGGATATGGGAGTCCTGACACATGAAGTAACATCACCAGATTCTACCCTCAAATTTTGACAATACCAAGGTGTGCCTTATTAGTAAAGATGGAGGAGAAACCTCAGCAGCAATATCGAGGGATCATTTGAAATTATGCCCTGACCAGTTAAGAGAAAGAATGGAATAATAATAATAATAAATTTTATTTCTATAGCGCCGACATATTCCGCAGCACTTTACATTTCAGAGGGGACTTGTACAGACGATAGACATTACAGCATAACAATAATCACATAGATCATAACAGATACCAAGAGGAATGAGGGCCCTGCTCGCAAGCTTACAGTCTATGAGGAAAGAGGGAGACACGAAAGGTGGGTGGTAACAATTGCCCTGATTGTTTGGACCAGCCATAATGTTAAGCGTGTAACAGTCCGGACACAGAGGGATAATAGATGCATAAAGCATGTGGGAACATGATACGGGGAACCTGGTTATGGTAAAACTTTTGACTGTGCCACACAGGGATAGTTAGGTTAATATGTTGAGGTGGTAGGTCAGTCTGAATAAATGAGTTTTCAGGGCACGCTTAAAATTGTAGGGATTGGGGACTACTCGTATTGACCTGGGAAGTGCATTCCAAAGAATTGGCGCAGCACGTGAATAGTCTTGGAGACGGGAGTAGGAGGTTCTGATTATCGAGGATGCTAACCTCAGGTCATCAGCAGAACGGAGGGCACGGGTAGGGTGGTAGACTGAAACAAGGGAGGAGATGTAGGGTGGTGCTGAGCCATGGAGTGCTTTGTGGGTGAGGGCAATAAGTTTGTACTGGATTCTGGAGTGGATGGGTAGCCAGTGTAAGGACTGGCTCAAGGTAGAGGCATCGTTGTAACGATTGGAGAGGAATATAATCCTGGCTGCAGCATTCAAGACAGATTGGAGTGGGGAAAGTTTGGTAAGAGGGAGACCGATTAGAAGAGAGTTACAGAAGTCCAGACGAGAATGAATAACAGAAACAGTAAGAATTTTTGCAGAGTCAAAGGTAAGAAAAGGTCAAATTCTAGAAATGTTTTTGAGATGCAGATAACAAGAGTGAGCAAAATAACATACAACCCATAGAAGAAGAAAAGGTCAACACTATACTTGGAGAATTCCCTGCTAATTGGACTAAAGTAAATGATGCCATAGTGGTGCCAGTGTTGACATTTCCCCAACTGGTAGTACAAGAAGAAGTGACTCATGAGAACTCTGAAAATCAGGAAGTTCAGGTAGCAGATGCCATACCAGCAGTGGAGCCAGAGAATCCTCGCCCTGCCAGTGGTGAATCTGTCATACCCATGGTGAGACTAAGAGTCCGTAGGAGAATACTACCAAGTTTACCCACACCAGAGTTACGCAGGTCTACCCGTACTACACAAGGTATATCGCCCATCAGATATCGTGTATAGATAAGTTCATGTAAATGTTGAAATTGTGTGTATATATGTAACTGTTCAAGTTTGTGCCTACAGATAATCTGTAGGAAATCCCTTTTTGAATATTCCAGTTTAGTTTTGATGGACATTCTGGCCACAGGACTGTGTGTGGTCACTAACTTTGTACATAGTTCACCAATTGCCCAGGAATGGACCATGGACATTGATGCTTGGACTTATCATCACAGGACTATTTTTGGAGCTTTTGGTTTTTGTAAATTCTTCATTTTTCTTAACTCTTGTAACCTTCATATTGTTTACATGTTTATATGTTTTTCATGTTTTTCTTTTATCAGTCCAGGAGTACTGACTTGCACTAGGGGGGAATGTGGCGCCCCCTGGAGTATGGTTGCCACAGTGTCATTGCCTTCCTCCAGGGAGGGTGATGTCAGGCTTGGAGGCAATGAAGGGTCTCTCTGACAGTTAACCATGTCATGCAACACAGTTCCCACTCCAGGCCAGCAGAGGGAGCTCTGAACCAGAATTGGGGGAGGACTGCTCTCTGAGGGCCAGGAAGGGAAATGAGGAGTTAGTGTGAGGAGGGCAAAGAGTGTAGACGTGTGAAGAGAAGCTGGAGGTTGAGCTGAGGATAGAGAGCTCCCTCCCAGTGATAGCGCTTGATCTGGACCCTGGTCTCCATGGTTGTATGGATACTGAAGGTCCTGCAACAGAAACCAGAGGAATAGGAAGCTGTAAATGCTCTATTCCCACCTAAGACTCGAAGGCACAACAGCGACGGGTGAGCCAAGAGAAATAGAGGGCTACAGCTGTCTGCCATACGAGGTAGATCCAAAAGGGAAGAGGAAGGAGGAACTTCAGTGTAACACAGTACTGCATGTACCTCAAGTAAGCGCTAGAGAGGAGACTACACAACCCATCTGACAGAGAGATTCCTAAGTTGCTTCCAGGCTAATCATCTCCTGTGCCATCTGCAATCTGGACCCTGGACTGCACTTACAAGTAAAGGTAAAGAAACTTCATTCCGCTGTGTCCTTGCCTTCTTCCTGCAACTTCTTCAGCACTGCTACAGCTCTGTGCCAGACACTGCACCTTCTTCCTCAACACCTATCCTCTTCATCTACTCTACCCTGGGACTACAGCCCTACCTGTGGAGGGCTATAACATCACTGCTGCACCCCACCATCTGTCCCAGAGGATCTGCAGCATCGGCTTAACACCTCCCTTGCCGAACACCACAGGTGGCGTCACAAATCACTCATAAACTTTATTTCATCACTCTAAACCCCTTTTACATGGGCGCCCAGGGCCATGGACCGGGTCACCGCTGCTGTGACACCTCCCTCTGAGAGACCGGTCCGGTAACGAGTACCACACAGCCCTGGGAGGGTGACCCAGCAGCACCGGCCTCCCCTGTTCCCCAGTATATAGCAGCACCAGCCTCCCCTGTTCCCCAGTATACAGCAGCAGCTTCCCTTGTTCCTCAGTATATAGCAGCACCAGCCTCTCCTGCTCCCCAGTATATAGCAGCACCAGCCTCCCTTGCTCCCCAGTATATAGCAGCATTGGCCTCCCCTGTTCCCCAGTATACATTACCACTGGCCTCCCCTGCTCCCCAGTATACAGCAGCAGCTTCCCTTGTTCCCCAGTATATAGCAGCACCAGCCTCCCCTGTTCCCCAGTATATAGCAGCACCAGCCTCCCCTGTCACCGGTATATAGCAGCAGCCTCATCTGTTCACCAGTATATAGCAGCACCAGCCTCTCCTGTTCACCAGCCTACTCTGTTCACCGGTATACAGCACAGGCTCCCCTGTCACCAACCTCCTGTCACCAGCCTCCCCCTCATCTTCAGCTCTATGAGCACTCACCCTGTTCCTGTGTCCTCCCATGTCATCTTCCTTCTCCTCTGCTTTGATGTCTGCAGTGAGACATGATCTCATCCTCCTCACATGTAGAAATGCTTCAGTACCTCGGATACAGGGAGCTCTCTGACCCCAGAAGTTGCGGTGCCACTACTTCCTGGGTCAGTCAGCTCCCCCTCCCTCTCTGTCAATCCTCTCTTCCTGCATCTGCTGCCCCTCAACCTACAGCGCCACACCAGTAACAGCCAGACTGCAGCATAATGTAATAATGTATGCTAACGGGTGAGCTTCTCCTATTAGCAGTAATACTACTGCCGGCTGTCATTCATCTAATTGCTTTGCATGTCCGTCAGGGGCCCCCTCCAGGATGGGCCCCCTCTCCCCCGGGGCCCCCGTTCAATGAACGGTCTGCACGGATGGTAGGTCTGCCCCTGAGCTGGACCCAGAACCAATATCTCCCTGGGGGCCATGTTAGTTAACGCCTAAATTTACAGGGACCAATACTATGTTGTGGATTTGGACGGAGCGCCGGAGGCCGAGGTGGCCATTGTGGCTCTGGATGGAGAGGCTAGAGACTCAGTGATGTTACGTACCCCCAAGACCGTGATACATTTACCAAAGTACTCCAAATCTTAGAGGCGACCCATGGGGACCCCACTGATATAGGAGAACTTAGGACTCGCCTGTTTAGCCGCATGCAAAAAGAGGAGGAGATGGTTACGCAGTGTATGTATGCGCAGCAAGAGTTACACACTGCCATTGCTAGAAAGGACGGAGTGAGGATAGGGCCAGCAGATGTTGTGTTGTGTGACTTATTGGTGACCTGTGGGATGCCGTGGCCAAGCAGACCCTGAAAGAGCAGGTGCGGGCGGACCCTTGTATCACTTTTGCTGACAAAGGAAAAGAGGCCTGCTTACATGAACAGGAGCAGATGGTGATGGTCCCGGTAGGGAAGGTCCAGAGTGGTGAAGCAGCAGTGAAGATAGTTGCTAATCCCCAATGTGTTGAAGAGATGAGAAAGGAGCTGGTGAATTTTCAAGGGGAATTGGCTCAGATGAAGTAGAAAGTTGAAACCGGTCAGTACGCAGCCGGGGGCCAAGGTGGTGCAGATGCCCATAATGATGCCAGGAGGTTCCGCTGACAGAGGCCCTTCACTTGCTATAACTGCGGAGAAGTAGGACATATGGCTAGGAAATGTCCACGGTGGAACGGGCCCCGGCCGCGACGTCCGTTAAACTAGAGGGGGACGTCTTCCGGAGCCAGAATGGAAAGGAAGGAGTAGTGAAAGTCCCACAAATCTGGTGTCTACATGCCCGCTGGTCTGGGCTGAGTTTGATGGTCATGCCGTGCGCTGCCTGGTGGATACTGGTTCTCAATTGACTACGACGCCTGAAGCGTATTTCCGTCGACACTTTCCAGAGACTCTACTGCCTGAGTGGGGCCCGGTAGTAAAGTTGACAGCGGCAAATCACTTGCCCATCCCGGTCACAGGGGTGGTGTGGATGCAGGTCTCTTTGTGCGGGAAAGATCTGGGATGAAAGGGTATAGTGCTGACCCTGGGGAGAGTCGGGCATGGTCATACCGTCTCCCTGGGGATGAACATCCTGAAAGAGTTTGGAAAATTGCTCATCGATGAACACTCATTTGTCACTGAAACAGTGGAGTCCGCATACCCCCCAGCGACAAGTGTTTCAACGGCTAGTTCATACTGCTCGAGCCCAGGAAGCCTCTAGTCATGGGGAAACATAGGGAAAGTGGTTGTGCCGGCCTCCACTAAGCTCACTCTACCACCAGGACTGACTGTACTGACTCTGCCAGTCCCTGCACATACCCTGCTAGAGGGGGTAGAGGTACAGTTGGAACCCTCCATAATTGAACAATTGCGTGCAGGACTCCTAGTGGCATGGACACTGGCCATTGTACGTGAAGGGACAGTGCTTGTATGCTGCGTTAACGTGACAGATCAAGAAATTGTCGTTCCACACCGGGGTGAATTGGCGCGGATAGTGGGTATGCCCGAAGAAATCATACTGCCCTAGACCATACAGTTGGCAGTTAATCCAGAATACCCATGGTCAGTTAAGGTCACCACTTCTCCAACAACAGAACCTCAATATGTCCAGGAGGGTTGAAGCATACTAGATCAGACGCGCGCCAAACTATCGGAACTTCCGCCCACCCAAATACAACAAGTGGAAGCATTACTGGGGTGATACAAGTCCGTGTTGTGAATCATGAGGATGGCTTTGGCTGCACTACAGCTATTAATCATGAAATACCAACAGGGGATACAGCACCCATTCGAGAACGATATCGGCAGATTCCCCCTCAGTTATATCAGGAAGTAAGAGAGATGGTCGGACAGATGCTACAGACTGGCGTCATCAGGGAGAGCCAGAGTCTGTGGGCAGCCCCCATTGTACTGGAGCGAAAGAAGGACGGGACGCTGAGGTTCTGTGTACATTACCGTAAACTCAACGCTTGCACTTTGAGGGATTCATACCCTCTGCCCCGGATTGAGGATTCTCTGTCTGCATTGAGGAAAGCCAAATTCTTCTCAACAGCTGGATCTCACCAGTGGCTACTAGCAAGTGACCATGTCGGAGAAGGACCGGGGGAAGACGACCTTTATACTACCTATGAGCCTCTTTGAATTCAATAGGATGCCATTTGGCCTGGCCCATGCACCAGGTACATTCCAACGATTGATGGAGAGGTGCTTAGGTGATTTGAACTTTGAGGCCACACTCATTTACCTGGATGACATCATAGTATATGCTGCCTCGTTTGAAGATCACCTGCAGAGATTAGAGCAAGTGCTGAGCCGTCTGCAGAACTATGGACTGAAGGTGAAACCCCCGAAGTGCCACTTGTTCCCGACCAAGATCGAGTACCTGGGCCATGTTGTTTCAGCCGAAGGAGTGAAGTCAAAAATCGCAGTGATACAGGATTGGCCGACCCCGGAGACCTAAAAGATATCTGAGCGTTCCTGGGACTGACGGGGTATTATCGTTGCTTCTTGAAGAACTTTGCCCGTGTGGTGAAACCTCTGCTCGAGCTTCTGAAAGGGGTACCCCCGAATGCAAAGGGCCGGTCCATTCACTGGGAGGAAAGGCAGGAGAAAGCTTTACTGGAAATAGAGGGTGATTGCTATTGCTAGTCGGTCCCTTCATGATTCCGAGCGCAACCCAGACAATTACAGTTCCTTCAAGCTGGAATTGCTGGTGTTGGTGTGGGCTATGACGGAGAGATTCACAGAATACCTGTTCGGCTCTGAGGTGTTGGTGCGCACCGATAACAAAACGTTGGCGCATCTGAAGAACTCTAAGTTAGGGGCCCTGGAACAATGCTGGGTGGCCCGGATGATGAAGTTTTGATATAGAATCGTCTACAGGAGGGGAGCGGAGAATACCCACGCCGACGCCTTGTCCAGAGCAAGACATGCAACACCTGGAAAGAGGACTGAAGATACTCTGGCACTGGGAGCGCCTCCAGATGAGAAATGGGCTGTTACATCTGAAGGTCCAAGTGCTAAAAGAGTTAGGAGCCTGTCTACAGTGGCCGCTGAGGCTCATGAACAAGGGGCTCACTTCAGTCTTGAAAAAACTTTTCAATGGCTATAGTGGTTTGTCTACAACCCTCGGTTAAGAACAGCGGTTGAAGAGGCTTGTAGACTCTGTCGGGCATGCGAGTTGGCCAAATCTCCAGAACAAAGAGCACCTACATAAGCTATAGTAACCTCAGCCCCCCTGGAACTGTTGACCATCAACTACTTGACCATCGGGCCGGCACACCAAGGTTACGACCACTGTCTCATGATGGTAGATCATTTCATGAAGTTCGCTGTTGTAGCGCACACCTGGGATCAAACGGCCGAGTGCACTGCACATGCCATCTGTAGTAGAAATTTCATCCAGGACTATGGTTGCCCTCAGCGGATCCATTCTGATCAAGAAGCCTGTTTTTTTGTTAAGAGTAATGGATGAGCTACAACAGATCAATAAGTTTGACAGGTCTCATACTACACCATACCACACTCAGGGAAATGGGGCCTGCGAACGATTTAACCGTACCCTAATCCACATGTTAAGGACCATGGAAGAGGGTAGTAAGGCTCGGTGGCACGAGTACCTGTTTGAGCTCTTGTGGATTTACAATAATTGAGTCCACCAAAGCACCGGTTACAAGCCCTACTCCTTGTTGTTCGGCCAAACAGGGCAAGAAATCACAGAACTAGAGCTGGATTGGGGGAGGACTACCCATGGATGGGGGTGTCTACCTGGGTCTGAGAGCATCGTCACCGTGTGCAGACCTTACATCGTCTAGTACAGACTCGGCTCCGGAAGTTGGAGCACCCTGAGAAGCTTCCTCTGCGGGAGACAGATCTTCAGGTTGGTGATCGAGTGTTGGTACGGGAAAAATGTTCATGGGAAAAGCAGGAAAACCAGTGGGAAAGTAGGCCCTACAGAGTGAAGTGTCGGGTCAGTACAGAAGCGAGTGCTTCAGAGGTTTGCATGCTACCGCGATCTGCAGGCCTGCCTGCTGTTCGTGTTCTACACCATCCCAGAGGAATCAATGAAAGAGACTGTTTCTGCATTTCAGTGTACTCAAGCCAAGCAACTCCGGATACATCGGCACGGTCGGGAGACAGTGCATTTCGTTCCTCCGTAACAGAGCCAGAGACATTG
Source organism: Dendrobates tinctorius (assembly GCF_039654945.1). Classification (NCBI taxonomy): domain Eukaryota; kingdom Metazoa; phylum Chordata; class Amphibia; order Anura; family Dendrobatidae; genus Dendrobates; species Dendrobates tinctorius. The sequence goes on from NW_027361714.1 coordinate 61,275,529, forward strand.
TCCACGATCTACGACGCCGTCGGGAGATATTCCAGCCTCTTCCCAACAAGAACTTCAAGCGATAAGTCACCTCTTTTGAACACCTTTTTCCCCCAAATATTGTGTTTTTGTTCAAATTCTATTGTTGCCTCACTGTTCCTGTGATACTTTGTTTTTAATATGATCTCCCTGTGCGGAGTACACCTTGAACGTCTGTTTACCTTAGATACCAGCGTGCAGCATCGCTGATCGTTGCTATCCCGCTGTCACACGCAGCGATGCATGCTGGCCAGCGGGAGACCAACGATCAAAAAATGGCCCAGGACGATCCTGCATGATCAGCGATACCCGGCGGAGGGGCCGGTCGCTGATGTGTGTCACACACAGCGATGTCGCTGGCAAGATTGCTGATGCGTCACAAAATCAGCGATCTCGCTAGCGATCTCGCTGTGTGTGACGGAGCCTTTAGGACTAAAGGCCCTTTTACATTTAGCGATGCATCAGAGATCCGACCAGCGATACGACCTGGTCAGGATCGCTGGGGCATCGCTAAATGATCACTAGTGAGCTTTCACACAGAAAGATCTCACAGCGATGCAGCAGCGACGCAGCGCATGATACTCACCTTTCACACACAGCGATGAAGACGTCCTCCCGCCCGCGTCCAGCGTCGCTCGTCTCACACAGCAGGAAGCCCAGCAGGAAGCTGACGACGAGAAATGGAGCCGCCCGATCTCGCGCGATCAGCGATAGCCAGCGAGGGGAGCCGGTCGGAGGTAAGTATCACACATAGCGATATCGCTAGCGATATCGCTATAACGTCACAAAATCAGTGACGTTTTAGCGATATTGCTAGCGATATCGCTATGTGTAAAACCCCCTTTACTCACACTATCAGTATTTGGTCAGTATTTTACCTCAGTATCTGTAAGCCAAAACAAGGAGAGGAACAATCAGAGGAAATGTATAATAGAAACACGTCACCACTTCTGGATTTATCACCCACTCCTGGGTTTGGCTTACAAATACTGATTTAAAATACTGACCAAATACTCAACGTGTGTCCATGACCTTAGTCCGATATTTATCTTATGTCTATTTTCTAGCATAGTCTAAAGGCCCCCATACACATTAGTGTCAGCCAAACCGTTGTCAACAGGTCTGGCCAGAGGATTGATAGGCAAGATGAGGATCATGCTTGTCTGAATTTGGACTGCTTGTCCTTTTGTTCACTAATAGATAAGCTGGCACCAGAAATGTCTGGCATTGGATCTTTCAAACAGAACAGAGGAGCACTGGGCCAGCTGAGAACTGCTGTGTGTGGGAGAGTTGGGTGAGATACCTGCCAGCTGAGCAATTGGTCGAACAATCATTTTGTGGACAGCCATCTAATGTGTATGGGGGGCTTTGCTGGTAACCTTCCGACTGGCGCATAGCTGATTGCATGTATTCGCCAGTTTCACTAGAAACTCCCTTTCTTGTTTACCTTCTTTAGTCTACAGCTTACAAGTGACAAAAGACACAGCACACTTCTGTCTCTTCCTCTTTGCAGTGTAGCATGAAGAGGAGCCCATGCTGAGCGCGAATACATCAACCTTTGAGCAAACACAACAGTAGGACTTGCATATGTCTATTTCTCCTGACATGAGCTGTAAAGCTGAATGCCATGTATTGTATGTAAAGACACTGCTCCGAAACTTGTCCTCATCAATATTTCTTTGTGCTTTGTGTTTTCGAGTTTTGTGTGTAAACATCACCTATAAAGAAAAATGCCACATGCTGAGAGATGTGTTTTCAGTCCATAGTCATCTGAAATTATATTAACTGGATCAGAAATAATTTACATGGTGTGAATTAAAATGATAAATGAAACATCTGCTGGTAAGTGATAATTGGATTTTGATGATGTATGTCACATGATGCGATTTATATCCAATGTGCTAGACAAATGGCTGATTAACGACAATTGGCATAATCTCACCAAATGCATCTGTGTCTTTGTGTACATACCATGGATACCTAAGCTACGTTAATGACCTGCACATGCGATAAGCAACATAGCTATGATTCTAATTGGAGGTATTTGCAAATATTATTACCGTATTATTACATGTACTACTTATTGGGATAGGATCTTGGAGATGGGATTAATGTTGGCTGAATAATGTCTACCGTACCCGCCGATATCTACGGTTTAGCTGCTAATCTAATATGTATGGGGCACCAGCCAACTGATGGTCAGGGCAATGCAACATGTCCAATTTTCAGCTGCTGATCACATTGTTGTCCTGAAGATAAGCCACCAGCCAACCGGTAAGGTCTCTTTCACACTTCCGTTTTTGACAATCAGTCAAGATCCGCCAATTTTGAAAAAAAACAGATCCGCCATTTTTCTTTGCGGATCCGTTTTTTTCCCCATTGACTTTCATTATTGGCGGATCCTGACTGATTGCCGTCCGTTGCATCCGTTTTTTTGAGGATCCGCCACAATGTTAGTGTCCGTCAACATCCTCAAAGATTTCCAAACGGAGCTTGCAACGTTTTTTTCGCCGGCGGATCCTCCAGACACTGAATTAACCCCACACTCTGTCTGGGTGCCGGGCACAAAAAAATTCTCTCTCTCTCTCTCTCTCTCTCTCGCTAGCGGTTCCTTTAAATCTCCTCATTTTCAGGATCCGTCTAAAAACGGATCCTGTGCCATCCGTTCACATCAGTTGAGAACGGATCCGCTTATCTGCCTTTTGGCGGATTTTAACTGATGCAAATAACTGAAGTGTGAAAGAGGCCTAAGTCAGTGGCTTTCTCCAAGAGAACACAGAAGTGCTTGACTGAACAAGCACTCCTGTGTGTCGGAGAGTCGACTGAGATGGCTGTTGGCCGAACGAGCTGCAGAAGCATTGTCTACATGACAGCCATCTGATGCGTATAGCCGGTGTAGTGCAACAGTGTCCACGCTGTGCAGTGACGAGGCAGTGACCCAAGCAAGTCCAAAACAAAACGCTTTTTAATGTCCAAAAAGGAAAACTCACACAGTGCACAGCACGCTGTATCCTCCGGATCGCAGCCGGGAAAAATCAAATACAGTCCATGACTACTGTCGTGAGCGATGGCACCACCATGTACGCTGAGGTGCCAGGCTTTAGGCTCCACTGGCTCTGTGTTGCCTCACACAGAAATTGCTCTGCACAAGCCTTCTGCTCCGTCTGATTCCAAGACCAACACTGACACACCCAAAACCCTATACTGCAGGGTTTAAGCAGGAATCTGTGGCCATGGCCATTTGTAAGAACTGGCCCTGGAGTGGAGTGATCTGCCCTACTCCACAGTGTGGCACCCCCCTACATCTCCTCCCTCATTTCTGTCTATCAGCCTAGCCGACCGCTGCGATCTGCAAAAAACCTCTGCACTAATCCACACCTCCCACTTCCGACTCCAAGACTTCTCCCGCGCTGCGTCAATCCTCTGGAATGCTCTACCCCAAGAAATTAGGACTATCCACAATTTGCACAGTTTTAGGCACTCTCTCAAAGCACATCTATTCAGAGCAGCCTATCACGTTCACTAATCAAAGTCATTTTATGTGCAAGTGTGAGTATGTAGCCCATTCACTATCTCTGTCCCCCACCTTCTCAAGATGGCTGGACCATCATTGTAAATACATCATTGTACATACACACCTGTACTTTGTATCTCCCCCACCTCATTGTAGATTGTAAGCTCTCACGAGCAGGGTCGCTTATTTTACTTTAATTACTATATTGTTAACGTTGTTACTTATGACTTGTGTTTTGAAACTGTTAAACTGTAAAGCGCTGCGGAATATGTTGGCGCTATATAAATAAAGATTATTATTATTATTATCCTGCTGATCGCTCCAAAAATAAAAGCCTATGCCGGGTTTTTATTGAATTATACCTTGGCCAAATAACCTGACCAGGTCCATGCATACTTTTATCTCTGCCTTGTGACTCACAGGTGTCCTGCTGTGAACACAAGGCAATCCGGCAGGTCTAATAGGACTCAGTCCTCATTTTGGGGGACACATAGCGACCTGTTGTGAGTTCATTTTCCCCCCCGTCACTGAGGCCTGGTGAACTCCCTATTCTAGTGAAGGAAGGTAGTGAGCCTGATTATCAGACACCTGGGACTAATGAAGACGATTGGCTGAGTGGATTCACTGACTGGATTTAAGGCAGCCTACGCCCTTTCTGCCCTGCGGGTGATTTCTCTGTGGACTCTTGGACACCAGTCTGATTCCTGCTCTCCTAAAGCTAAGTTTTCTGTTTTGCCTTTTTGCATCTAAGATTTGTTTTTGTTTTTCTTACTTTTTGGATTCTGCCACTCCCTGCTGGAGTGTGCAGTGTTCCGTGAGCTCTGTCTTCTGAAGGTACCTGAGTGCTGATTTAGTTTTTGAAGCTTAGTTGCTTCAGGGCCATTTTTATATCAGCTTGTTGGCTTTTGTCTCTGATAGGGTTTTGGCAGATTGCAGACAGCAGCCTTCCTATCCGTTCCTATCTAGGTAGTTTTTGGGCTCCGTCTTTGCTCAGCCTGTCTTTCTGTCTGTGTAAGTGTTTTCATCTTGCTTCACCGTCATTACATATGGGGGGCTGCCTATTGCTTTGGGGTCTGCTCTGGGGCAGTTAGATTTCCCCTTTCCTTCTTTAGGCCTATGTATCTCTCCGGCTGTGATCGAGGGGTCTAGGTCATCGTAGGAACCCCCCATGGCTACTTCTAGTTGTGTTGATAGGTTCAGGGGTCTGCAATCTGATAGTTGCCAACTTCTCTGGTTTTCAGGACTTAGCTAGCTTTTCTGTTTTTGCCTCCTACGGTGACTCAATCATAACAGAATCACCCGGCCAACCGCAGATCCTGGGGTACTCAATAGCAGGAAAGAATTGTGTTTAAAAAAAAAAAAGGTGTGTGTATATTCTTTCCTCTGTATCTCTGAGGCCGTAGGGGGAATTTTTTTTTTTCTCTCAATGGAGATAAAGCAAGTATCTGATCGTGTGGAGCAGCTCGCTGCTGAAGTGCGAGGAATTTCCGCCTATCTTGCTCATTCACATGCTGTTGAACCAAAGATCCCCACACCTGAAGTATTTTTTGGGGATCGATCTAAATTTTTGAGTTTCAAAAATAATTGTAAATTATTTTTTGCTTTGAAGCCTAACTCGTCAGGGAGCCCCGCGCAGCAGGTTAAAATTGTCATCTCTTTGCTGCGCGGCGATCCCCAGGATTGGGCGTTTTCTTTGAAACCAGATGACCCTATTCTGACTAATGTGAACGCATTTTTTCAAGCCTTGGGGTTGCTGTACGACGAACCTAATGCTATTGATCAGGCTAAAAAGACCCTGTTAGCATTGAACCAGGGTCGAGAATCTGCAGAGTTGTACTGTCAAAAGTTCCGAAAGTGGGCGGTCCTTACTACCTGGAATGATAGTTCCTTGGCTGCTCTCTTTCGGAAGGGTTTGTCAGAAGCTGTAAAAGATACTATGGTGGGATTTCCTGTTCCCTCTGGTCTGGACGATTCTATGTCTTTAGCCATTCAGGTTGATCGGCGTTTACGTGAACGCAGGATTACACGAGAGGTGTTGCCACCGGTTGAACAGACGTCTGAACCTATGCAATGTGATAGAGTTTTGTCTAAGGCGTAACGTCAGGAATTCAGAAGGTGTAATAAGCTGTGTTTTTTCTGTGGAGATGCCTCACATGTTATTTCTGTTTGTCCTAAACGTGAGAAACGCTTTGCACACACGTTTTCTGTTGGTGGGGTTCAGCCTGAGTTTCTTTTGGTGATTACTCTGATCTGTTCCCTGTCCACATTTTCCGCCAAGGCTTTTGTGGATTCGGGAGCAGCGCTAAACCTAATGGACTTGGATTTTGCTAAACGTTGTGGATTTCCGTTGACACCTCTGCAGACGCCTATCCCTTTGAGGGGGATTGATGCTACCCCTCTGGCTAAAAATAAACCTCAGTTTTGGACCCAGTTGGTCATGCGGGTCGCCCCAGACCACCAAGAAAATTGCAGATTTTTGGTGTTGCATGGTCTGCATGATGCCGTTGTTCTGGGGTTTCCCTGGTTGCAGATTCATAATCCAGTTTTGGATTGGAAGTCTGTGTCTGTGGTGAGTTGGGGTTGCCGGTGTACCTTTAGTGAGGCTCCGGTTTTTTCCACCTCTCCTCAGTCGCATGAGGTTCCTGACTATTTGGCGGAATACTATGATGTATTTAGTGAGAATGAGTCTGCGTCCTTGCCTCCTCATAGGAGTTATGACTGCGCAATTGAACTAAACCCGGGGTGCAAATTTCCTAAGGGTCGGCTCTTCAATTTATCTGTACCCGAGCACGAGGCTATGCGGTCCTATATTAAGGAGGCGTTGGAGAAGGGTCATATTAGACCATCCTCTTCACCCTTAGGTGCTGGTTTTTTTTTTGTGGCCAAGAAGGATGGTCCTTTAAGGCCTTGTATTGATTATCGTGCCCTCAATAAAATTACTATTAAATATCAGTATCCGTTACCCCTGATTTCAGATCTATTCTCTAGAGTCAGAGGTGCTTGCTGGTTTACCAAGCTTGACCTCAGGGGGGCGTATAATCTTATCCGCATTAAGCAGGGGGATGAATGGAAGACGGCGTTTAATACTCCGGAGGGACATTTTGAGTACCTGGTGATGCCTTTTGGGCTCACTAATGCCCCTTCTGTCTTCCAGTGCTTCATGAACGATATTTTCCGAGACTTTGTCGATAAATTTTTGATTATCTATCTGGATGATATTTTGATCTTCTCCAAGGATTGGGATTCTCATGTGGAACATGTTCGGACTGTGTTCCGGATCTTGAGAGAGATTTCTCTGTATGTCAAAGGATCAAAATGCCTTTTTGGAGTACAGAGAATTTCTTTTTTGGGATTTATTTTGTCTCCGTCAACTATTGAAATGGACCCGGCCAAGGTACAGGCCATTTATGATTGGGTTCAGCCCACTTCTTTGAAGGCCCTCCAGAAGTTTTTGGGTTTTGCTAATTTTTATCGGAAATTTATAGCAAAATTTTCTAGTATTGCCAAACCATTGACTGACCTGACCAGGAAGGGTGCGGATGTGTTGAATTGGTCTCCGGAGGCGGTTGCTTCCTTTCAGGAGCTGAAGCGTAGATTTACCTCCACCCCGGTTCTGCGGCAACCTGATGTCTCACTCCCGTTCCAGGTAGAGGTGGATGCTTCTGAGATTGGTGCAGGAGCGGTGTTGTCCCAAAAGGATCCGGTAACATCTAAAATGAATCCCTGTGCTTTCTTTTCCCGTAAGTTTTCTTCATCTGAACGTAACTATGATGTGGGGAATCGGGAACTGTTGGCCATGAAATGGGCATTTGAGGAGTGGAGACATTGGTTGGAGGGAGCCAAACATCAAGTTGTGGTCCTCACTGACCACAAAAATTTGATTTACCTAGAGTCGGCTAAACGCTTGAACCCTAGACAGGCTAGGTGGGCCTTGTTTTTTACACGTTTTGATTTTGTGGTCTCTTTCCTTCCTGGAACTAAGAATGTCAAGGCAGATGCCCTCTCTAGGAGTTTCCTTGCTGATTCTCCTGTGGTGACCAAACCTGCCACCATCTTAGGCGAAGGGGTAGTTCTTTCTGCCATCTCGCCCGATTTGAGACTTGCTCTGCAAGAGTTCCAGGAGGACAAACCTGAGCATTGTCCCAGTGGAAAGTTGTATGTTCCTGACCAGTGGAAGAAGAGAGTGATGTCTGAAGTTCATTGCTCTGCATTGGCTGGACATCCAGGTATTTTTGGTACTAGAGATCTGGTGAGTCGCTCTTTTTGGTGGCCCACCTTGTCTCATGATGTCAGGAATTTTGTGCAGTCCTGTGGGACTTGCTCCCGGTCTAAATCTTGTTCTCGCTCTGGTGGGTTGTTGATGCCTTTGCCGGTCCCCAGGAGGCCATGGACCCATATTTCAATGGATTTCATCTCTGATATGCCGGTCTCTCAAAGAATGACTGTTATTTGGGTGATTTGTGATAGGTTCTCTAAGATGGTTCATCTTGTACCACTCTCTAAGTTGCCATCTTCCTCTGAGTTGGTGCCTCTGTTTTTGCAACAGGTGGTTCGCTTGCACGGGATTCCTGAGAACATTGTATCTGACAGAGGAGTTCAATTTGTGTCTAAATTTTGGAGGACCTTCTGTTCCAAGTTGGGAATTCAGTTGTCCTTCTCCTCTGCTTTTCACCCTCAGACCAATGGGCAGACAGAGAGAACAAACCAGACCTTGGAGTCGTATTTGAGATGTTTTATTTCCGCTGATCAGGATGATTGGGTTTCATTTTTGCCCTTGGCCGAATTTGCTTTAAATAATAGAGCTAGTTCTGCCACTTTGATGTCACCTTTTTTTTGTAACTTTGGTTTTCATCCTCGATTTTCTTCAGGGCAGGTGGAGCCTTCTGCCTGCCCAGGTGTTGACACTGTGGTGGAGAGAATGCACCAGATCTGGGACCAAGTGGTGGATAAGTTATCTCTCTCCCAGGAAAAGGCCCAGCGGTTTTCCAATCGACATAGGACCATTGGTCCCCAGTTTAAGATTGGTGATATGGTGTGGTTATCATCAAAAAATATTGCTATGAAGGTGGCTTCTCCTAAGTTTAAGCCTAGATTTATTGGACCTTACAAGATTTTGGAGATTATTAATCCGGTCTCTTTTCGTTTGGCTCTTCCTGTCACATTTAAGATCCATAATGTGTTCCATAAGTCCTTGTTGAAGAGGTTTGTTGAGCCAGTTGTGCCTGAGGTGGCACCTCCGGACCCTGTATTGGTTGAAGGTAACTTGGAATATGAGGCAGAGAAAATTCTGGATTCCTGTCTGGCTAGAGGGAGACTCCAGTATTTGGTTAAGTGGAAGGGTTATGGTCAGGAGGATAATTCCTGGGTCTCTGCCTCTGATATTCATGCCAAAAGATTGGTGCGTGCCTTTCATCGGGCTCATCCTGATCGCCCTGGTAGCGTTGTTGAGGGTTCGGTGACCCCTCCTCAAGGGGGGGTACTGTTGTGAGTTCATTTTCCCCCCCGTCACTGAGGCCTGGTGAACTCCCTATTCTAGTGAAGGAAGGTAGTGAGCCTGATTATCAGACACCTGGGACTAATGAAGACGATTGGCTGAGTGGATTCACTGACTGGATTTAAGGCAGCCTACACCCTTTCTGCCCTGCGGGTGATTTCTCTGTGGACTCTTGGACACCAGTCTGATTCCTGCTCTCCTAAAGCTAAGTTTTCTGTTTTGCCTTTTTGCATCTAAGATTTGTTTTTGTTTTTCTTGCTTTTTGGATTCTGCCACTCCCTGCTGGAGTGTGCAGTGTTCCGTGAGCTCTGTCTTCTGAAGGTACCTGAGTGCTGATTTAGTTTTTGAAGCTTAGTTGCTTCAGGGCCATTTTTATATCAGCTTGTTGGCTTTTGTCTCTGATAGGGTTTTGGCAGATTGCAGACAGCAGCCTTCCTATCCGTTCCTATCTAGGTAGTTTTTGGGCCCCGTCTTTGCTCAGCCTGTCTTTCTGTCTGTGTAAGTGTTTTCATCTTGCTTCACCGTCATTACATATGGGGGGCTGCCTATTGCTTTGGGGTCTGCTCTGGGGCAGTTAGATTTCCCCTTTCCTTCTTTAGGCCTATGTATCTCTCCGGCTGTGATCGAGGGGTCTAGGTCATCGTAGGAACCCCCCACGGCTACTTCTAGTTGTGTTGATAGGTTCAGGGGTCTGCAATCTGATAGTTGCCAACTTCTCTGGTTTTCAGGACTTAGCTAGCATTTCTGTTTTTGCCTCCTACGGTGACTCAATCATAACAGCGACCCTCGCATATGACACTGGTCATTGCCTCACACCGGTGTTAGGATAGTCCTTTCTAAAGACCTCCATACACATACATCCCAACTTTTGAAGAAGGGAAAGAGCGACAAAGGCCGCAGCAAATTTTAGGCCACTCCCCGACCACACCCATTTCACAACTAGTCACACCCATGTCCATGCCCAAGCGCACCCATTTAGCATTGCTGATCACACTAACTGGTACTGAGGGCACAATGGCTGGTACTGTGGGCTCACTGGTACTGAGGAAAAGAAAGAAAACAAAGAGAGAAAAAAGAAAACAGAGAGAGAAAGGAGAGCAAGAGAGAAATAAAGAACAGAGAGAAAGAAAGAACAGAGATAGAAAGAAGAAAGAACAGAGAGAGAAAGAACAGAGAGAGAAAGAAAGAACAGAGGGAGAATGAAAGAAAGAAAGAACAGAGAGAGAAAGAGCAAGGAAGAACAGAGAAAGAAAGAGGGGAAGAAAGAACAGCAAGAGAAAGAAAGAGGGGACAGAAAAAAAAGAAAAGAGAGAGAAAGAGAACAGTGAGCGAAAGAAAGAAGGGAAAGAGAGAATAGAGAGCGAATGAAAGAACAGAGAGAAAGAAAGGGGAATGAAATAACAGAGAGAAAAAGAGGGGAAAGAAAGAAAGAATAGAGAAAAAGAAAGATAAAGAAAGAACAGAGAGATAAAGAAAGAGGGGACAGAAAAAAGAACAGAGAGAGAGAAAGAGGGGAAGAAAGAACAGCAAGAGAGAACAGATAGAAAGAAAGAAAGAAAGAACAGAGAGAGAAAGAGAAAGGAAGAATAGAGAGACCGAAAGAGGGTAAAGAAAGAAAGAACAGAGAGAAATAAATGGGAAAGAAAGAGCAGAGAAAGAAAGAGAGGAAAGAAAAAAGAAAGAAAAAGAAAAAAGAGGGGAAAGAAAGAAAGAACAGAGGGAAAGCGAAAGAAAGAAAGAGGGGAAGAAAGAAAAAGAGAACAGAGAGAAAGATAGAGGGGAATGAAAGAAAGAACAAAGAGAAAGAAAGGGGGAAAGAAATAACGAACAAAGAGAAAAAAAGAGGGACAATAAAGAAAGAAGGGAGAGAAAGAAAGAGGGGAAAGAAAGAAAGAACAGAGAGAAAGAAAGAGGGGAAAGAAAGAACAGAGAGAAAGAAAGAAGTAAAGAAAGAAAAAGAACAGAGAGAAAGAAAGAGGGGAAAGAAAGAACAGAGAGAGAGAAAGAAAGAAGTAAAGAAAGAAAAAGAACATTGAGAAAAAAGAAAGAGAGGAAAGAAAAAGAAATAGGGGGAAAGAAAGAACAGAGAAAGAAAGAAAGAAAGAAAGAGGGGAACGAAAGAACAGAGAGAGAAAGAAAGAACAGAGAGAGATAAAAAAGAAAGATTAGATAAAGAAAGAACAGAGAGAAAGAAAGGGAAAGAAAGAACAGAGAGAAAGAAAGAACAGAGAAAGAAAGAGAAACAGAGAGAGAGAAAGAATAGAGAGAAAGAAAGAGAGAGAGAAAGATACAGAGAGAAAGAAAAGAGAAAGAAACAGAGCGAAATAAAGATTCTATAAAGATACTATACCTGTCCAGCTCCCATTGTAATGCCCACCTGATCCTCCCGGTGCAGGACATATCATGATCTGCTCACATGGCCGGCATCCCTGATTATAAGGCGATCCTGCTGTCCGTGCTGTCGGAGGAGGACATAGTGATGGATCTGAAGCATTCCCGGAAGTGCTCCATGGTTCTGTCACAATCTCCTAATGAAATTACCTCATTTCCAGTCAGCTTCCAGCACATCACTTCCAGTGGACCGTCATGTGCGAGTTTTAAAGTGCTCCTCGGGGCTCCGCCGTGTACTCCTGTGTCTGCGGGAAAAGTAAGCTCCCGGCCAGGACAGAGGGGCAGACTCTCAAAATCGTGACTATCCCACTGAATCCGGGATGGATGGGAGGTATGAATTCTCCCCACCATACACCTTGTACACGCACGGCTCCACACACCTCATACACACACGGTTCCGCTTTATATGCCTCGTACACACTTGGCTCCGCTCCATACATCCTGTACACACACGGCGGAGCTCCGTACACTCCGTACACACATGGCTCCCCTCCGCACACCCCATACACACATGGCTCCGCTCCGCATACCCCATGCACACGGCTCCGCTCCGTACACCTCGTACACACACATACGTACACCATTCTTTCTCTGCCTTCGACACAGTCGACCACTGCCTACTGCTACAGATTCTTTCTTCCCTTGGCGTCAAAGACCTTGCCCTGTCCTGGATTGCCTCATACCTTTCTGACTGCACATTCAGCGTTTCTCACTCCCACACTACCTCCTCATCCCGCCCTCTCTCTGTTGGAGTCCCCCAAGGCTTTGTCCTGGGGCCCCTACTTTTTTCCATCTATACCCTTGGCCTAGGACAACTCATAAAGTCCCATGGCTTCCAGTACCACCTGTATGCGGCTGACACTCAGATCTACCTCTCTGGCCCAGATGTCACCTCTCTGCTGTCGAGAATCCCAGACTGTCTATCAGCCAAATCCTCCTTCACCTCTCGCTTCCTAAAACTCAATGTAGACAAAACTGTACTCATTATCTTTCCTCCATCTCACATATCTTCCCTATGCGATCTATCTATTATGGTAAATGGCATCACGCTCTCTCCCGCACATGAAATCCGCTGCCTCGGAGTAACTCTTGACTCTGCCCTGTCCTTCAAACCACATGTCCAAACTCTTGCCACCTCCTGTCGCCTCCTACTCAAAAATATTTCCAGAATCTATCCCTTCCTCAGCCCTCAATCTACTAAAACTCTTGTACATGCCCTCATCATCTCCCGCCTTGACTACTGCAACACTCTTCTCTGTGGTCTCCCTGCTAACTCTTTTGCACCACTCCAGTCTGTCCTCAACTCTGCTGCCCGACTAATCCACCTCTCTCCTTACTGCTCCCCTGTCTCTCCCCTCTGCAAGTCCCTCAACTGGCTCCCAATTCCCCAATGAATCCAGTTCAAACTACTAACACTGACCTTCAAAGCCATCCATAACCTGTCCCCTCCCTATATCTCTGAACTAATCTCCCAATATCTTCCCTCGCGTAATATTCTATCCTCCCAAGACCTCCTACTCCCCTCCACACTTATTCGTTCTTCAGACAACTGCCTCCAAGATTTCTCCCGAATATCCCCCATCCTCTGGAACTTCATGCCTCAACACATCCGATTATCCACCACCCTCGGATCCTTCAAACAGAACTTGAAAACCCATCTTTTCAGGAAAGTCTAGAGCCTGCAATAACCATTCTGCCGCCTCACCACCGCCCAAGCTGCCACCTCATCAGCACCAGAGCTGCTGCATAACTATTCTGCCACCTCACCACTGCCCGAGCTGCCGCCTTATCACTACCAGAGTTGCTTCACCCCCGACCTTCTGTCTCTTCCCCACTATCCCGTAGAATGTAAGTCCGCAAAGACAGGGTCCTCTCCCCTCTGCACCAGTCTGTCATTGTAAATTTGATTACTGTTAACAATATCTATAACTTTGTATGTAACCCCCCTTCTCATCTACAGCACCATGGAATTAATTGTGCTATATAAATAAATAATAATAATACACACACGGCTCTGCTCCATATAACTTGTACACATGGCTCCGCTCCGAACAACCCATACACATGGCTCTGCTCCGTACACCTCATACACACACGGCTCCGCTCTGTACACCTCTTACACACACGGCTCCGCTCCATACACCTTGTACACATACGGTTCCGCTCTGTACACCTTGTACACAAACAGCTCTGCTGCATCCACCCTGTAAACTCCTCCTGACCCCACACAGAAACTTCACCTCATCCAGCACCATCCAACCAGCACAGCAGAGTCCTTAAGAAACGGAGGGCCCTGATCATGTGACCCCTGACTCCTCCCCTCCTGTGACCTCATCACAGGTCCTGTGCGCACAGCCACAGAACAGCCTAGCGACGTCATTGCAGGCTGCGATGGGTGTCTGGGAGGGGCAGGATGGGGTCAGTGCATGGGGAACATGGTGGCTCAGTGCAGTTCAGGAAAAATAGAGTCCCGAGCGGGACGCGGGTGGGGAGGTCAAAAACGGGACTGTCCTGTGAGAATCGGGAAGGTTGGGAGGTATGCATACATGTTAGATAGCTGTCAGTCGAAAGATCATGACAACTATCTCTCCTGACTACTCCATACACAGAAGTGCTCAGCCGATCTCTACTGTGTTCTGAGAGAGTCACTGCCAGTATAATATTGTAACCAGGGTGACCGGAGGGGCAGTTGTGGCAAGTTTTTTAGAGGCACAGTACATAGACAGAGTCCACTGAGCTAATGATCAGCGAGCACCCCCCGGTCCCCTGTACATGAATAGACAGAACTGATACAGTTTTTCCCCACAGGTCACCTTCTCTTCCTCTGGTCACACCAGTCCAGGCAGTTAAGGGTCCCGGAATGCAGCTGTTCTCCAACAGGGAAAAATAACTTTATTTGAACAATGATGAAGGATGGACCAAAAGACAATTTCAACACTGGCTTCCTGCTCCCTCCCTGACACTTGCTACGGCCGTACCCACAACAGATGTAGCAGCCGAAGTTCGCAGTAATGCAATCGCTGGCATCTGGGCACCAGAGACCCATCCCATTCAGCAAAGGCCCTTCCTAAGTCCTAGGAACCTGTGTTGTAATCCTTCAGTCTGTATGAATCTTTGATCCAGAGCAACAGATCTCTCCCATCCGGGAATCTGGCAGTGCCTCTTCAGTAGCATACATCTGCCCTGGCCAACATACCTGGGCTTTCTGACCGGGAAGCAGCAGCTTCCTCTTCAAGGCTGCAAGTCCAGCCCCTCTAGTTAACTAGTTCTATCCCTAACTATGTACAGGCATTAATGGGGAACATCACAATACATAGGAAACAGGCGCAACATATGGTGGTACACACATTGCAAGCACATCACAGTAAAAAACATATGACATTATACACAACATAACAGATACAGCACAAACAATAAGAACATATTTATATTAGGTGCACAGAGGGTCACCTGTTATGATTGGGTCACCGAGGAGGAAAGCAAGACCAAGCTAAGCCACAGAAAACCAGAGAGGTTGGTAACTAAGCGGATTGCAGACCCCTGATCCTATCCACACAACTAGCAGTAGCCGTGGAGCGTACCTACGATGATCCTAGACGCCTCGGCAGTCACACAAAAAACCCTGCAAAAAATGCGCAACACGTCTGATAGAAAAATACTGAAGTCACTAGACTTCACCCACTATATCAGCACTCTGGTATATTCTGAAAGCTGAGCAAAAAGAGGCCGATCTAACCAATCTAATAAGGGACAAAAACAAACTGGCACAAGCAGTAACATAAGGATGGAAATTCTGCAGAGCCTCAGTCGGAGCTGGCTGAACACACAAAACTGAAATAGACAAAACCAGATCAAATGTGAACAATAGCAAAAGAACACTTAGCTGAGCATGCAGGGACTGAGCTGGAAACTAAGACCTCAGGAGGCAGGAAAAAATCACCAGCAGGGATAGAGGGAGTCGGCTGTCTTAAATCCAGTCATCCTCCTCATTAGCAGGTGGCAGGCCTCTGTTAATTAGATCAGCTCCATTACTTCCAGTAACCACCAGAGGGAGACCGGAAAGAGAACTCGCGACCCCTCTGTCAATATAACCAGCTCCACTACCTTCACTAGTAACCAGGGGTAGGCCAGAAAGCGAATTCACAACAGTCGCCTGAAAGGAGAAGAAGGTGCAACTGAGGGCACCTGCCAGCTTCTTACACTCCCCCTCCTTAAACATGGCCATCCCTGGCCATGGCAACCTTGACAAAAACATATAACAGAGTCCCAGTCTCTCTGCAGGTAGGTTCATATGTAAATAAGACACGGTTCATGGAAAAAACAAAAACACTGTTCATAGCCCACAAGAGCAGGTTGGCCCTTTTACACTGGTGGCTGAAGTCTCTGAAGTGGGCCTCATTCAGACTTGACAGTCTATGTTGTGGCCATAGTCCTTCTGGGGATAGTCTTCCCCTCCCTCCTTTCAACAGACCATGGGCCCTTTTAACAGTGGTGGGCTGCCTTTTAACTATGGGTCCAGTCTAAGGGTTAAAGTGAGGGCAAAGTTCAAGAGCACATAGTCCAGCAGCCACATCCGGAGTCGACTGGTAAGGGAGGTATCAACAGGTGCAAAGCAAATAGAGGAGGGGAAAACAAACACGGCCATCAATTGGTGGCCACATTAGACACCATTGTCCTTTGGTGCCATATAGAGCTTTTAAGGATGCAAAACAGTACCTTACTCTGGGGGTGCAACCGGCACCAATATTATGTCTTAAAGGTGGCTGCTCAGCTTGTACTTGGCCGCTGAATTTCAGAGTGCATTGGGACCCGGTACCACCACATACATTTGAGATGAGGACCCACTGGAGGAGGAGGAGTCTCCACTATTCCTCCAGCTCCGCACTCCCTCCAGTGGCGGCTCTATAGTTCCTTGAGCCTCCGGCTCCGTAGACACATTGGTGGCCACCTCACCACTCTGAGGCACCTCTTTCTCCTGTGCGGCCGGGGTAGCTGCAGCCATAGCAGCCGGCTGTTCCACATGCGGGGCCTCCTGTGATGGACTGGTCTCCCGATCAGAGGCCAGTTTGATGGCCACTGTGTAGGGCCCCCGAGGCCCTTCTTCCCTTATGAAGGACATGTAGTCCCCCTCTTGGAGAAGACCGCGGAACATGAGGGACCCAGCACTGATATACACTTTGGCCCCCGTCTCCAGCTCCTGCAGGAAACTGAACCTTTTCTCCAGTTCAGGTACCGGACAAGGCCATGGGTCATCCGATCTGCTGCAGTTCCCTCGCCAGGGCACTGCAGTTCTGCAAGGATGTGGCGCTCCCACCGACTCTTCTCCCAGATTACCTCATGGATCCACTTGGCTTCTGTTGCGATGGGTGCTTCCGGCTCCACTATGCGCAGGCCGTAGATGTCAGCTGGAACGGGTGCAGCTTGGGGAAGCACGGGTGCCGGCGTGGCCAGGGAAGATTGTGGAGTCGGTAGCCGAGGCATCTCCGAGGATGATGGCGGGGCCACGGGAGATGAGTCGGCCAAGGGAAAAGCAGCTGGATGGTCTGGCAGGGGTCCTTTACTCATCGCTGCAGCCTTCGATAGTCCTCTTGTGCAGCCGCCAGTTTCGGTGAGTGCAGCCGTCATGATCCCCCGCAAAGCGTCCTCCAGGGTCTTCCTCACTCCTTGAGGTTTCCGCTGAGGTGTCGTCAGGTCTTCATCCTCCGCTGGTTGCTGACTTGGCCACCAACATGGGGTTTGCTCCTCCAGCTCTTCTGACCATCAGGCCTCGTACTTCAGGCGCGCCTCCGCTGGTAGGACATACTGCGCCTCTCCACGTCAGCTGATACACAGTCCATCTTTTTCGGGTTCCACCTATTCGTGGGTGGGGTCACTTCCTGCGGCTCCACTCGTTTCTCTAGGTTTGGTCACAGGGGTGAGGGGTGGGAGCTCTGTTTTTACCCGCACCCATTTCGGGTGGGACTCTGTTACAACGTGTTGCGACCTTCTTTCTTGTGGCACCAACTTTCCTAGGTGACGCTCAGGACAAACAGCCTTGTCTTTACTTTTCATGCCAACAGCCGTCATCTTTTCGGTAGCGGTTGGCGCCATTTGCAAATCAACAACATCTGCCGTCCACAATCCTGTCATGGCGGGCAACATATCACAAGTACCAATTTCAAAGTCACAAATCTCAGGATCACTGTCAGCCGACAGCTCCATCTCATCCAATTCAGGCAGCACTTCACATATTTCAGATTCACAGTCCCGGTCAGCTGCCATCTCTAATCCTTCTGTGGCACACACTTCAAAATCACAGTCGTCCACCATCTTTAATTCTCTCAAGGTGGACAGCATTCCAAAATCACAAGTCTTACATATTCCATCCATCAATCTTTAGGCTGCGAGGGTCCGTTCTGCTGCTCTACGCCAAGTGTAACCAGGGTGACTGGGGGGGTAGTTGTGGCGAGTTATTTAGAGGCACAGTACATAGAGTCCACTGAGCTAATGATCAGCGAGCACCTCTGATCCCCCATACATGAATAGACGAAACCGGCACAGCTTTTCCCCACAGGTTACCTTCTCTTCCTCTTGTCACAGCAGTCCAGGCAATTAAAGGTCCGGAAATGCAGCTGTTCTCCAAACAGGGTAAAATAACTTTATTTGAACAATGATGAAGGATGGATAAAAAGACAATTTCAGCACTGGCTTCCTGCTCTCTCCCTGACACTTGCTGCGGCCGTACCCACAACGGCCATAGCAGCCAAACTTCGCAGTATTCCAATCGTTGGCATCTGGGCGCCTGAGACCCATTCAACGAAGGCCCTTCCAAAGTCCTAGGGGCCTGTGTTATAATCATTCAGTCTGTATGAATCTTTGATCCAGGGCAACAGATCTTTCCCGTCTGGGCGTCTGGCATGCCCCTTCAGTAGCACACATCTGCCTTGGCCAACATACCTGGACTTTCTGACCGGGAAGCTGCCTCTTCCCTTGTGGATGCAAGTCCAGCCCCTCTAGTTAACTAGTTCTGTCTCTAACTATGTACAGGCATTAAAGGGGAACATCACAACGCATAGTAAACAGGTGCAACATATGGCAGTACACACATTGCAAACACATCACAGCATAAAACACATGACATTATACACTGAATAACAGATACAGGACATACAATAAGAACATATTTATATAAGGTGCACAGAGGGTCACACGAAAAGAGGAGAGCGCAACTGAGGGGACCTTCCACCCTCTTACAGTATCACAACTGGAAATAAAGGAACCATCTAATAAAATTTAGCAGGCCATACCCTTCTCTCTCCAATATCATCTGTCAGTGGAGAGTTAGAAGGCCTCTATACACATTAGACTGTCAATCCTGTTGATTTTGGCTGATTCGACTTTAGTCCAATGTGTGTGGAGGCTTTACATTTCTATTAAAGAATGGATAAAAATTAAAGTATTGAGATGAGACATAAGTTTAATACCACTGACAGGTGGAGTGCTCTAAACAACTCTGATTACCTGATGATGATGGCATTAGTCAATGGGTGGGATATATTAAGCTTCAAGTGAACAGACCATTCTTGAAGTCGATATTTTCGATTCAGGAAAAATGTGCAACTGTAATGACCTGAATGACTTTGGAAAGGGCCAAATTGTTTTGGCTTGTATCTGATTCTTGTGGCCAATGGTTAGCACCAACGAAAGTGACTGAAGTTTAAATAATCTGTAAAGTGTTGACAGGGTCACGGCCACCAGAGAAAATGCTGGCTTGTCTTGTCTGATCCCACAGAATTAGCCGCACAGTGCATTGCAGCTCGCTGTGTATGGTGCACACTGGTTACAGTGCCCCTGCTGACCCCATTCTACACTAAAAGTGCACTGCGTCATTTATGTGTGGGAAGATGTAAATAGTTTTATGCCCAAAAATGACAAAAGTATTCTGGGAGTGATTATGTTTGCAAGCTTTCAGAGCACAGAGGCTCCTTCATGAGGCATGTTTACAAATTAATTGGATTATTTATGGACATTACTCTTAGGCCACATGCACACATTCAGTATTTGTTGAATTTTTTACCCCCAGTATTTGTAAGCCAAAACCAGGAGTGGAACAGTCAGAGAAAAAGCATAATAGAAACTTTTGCACCACTTTTGCATTTTTCACCCACTCCTGGTTTTCACCAAATACTGAATGTGTGCATGTGGCCTTAGGGTACATACCCATATGCGAGAAAAAAGCGGTCCGATTTACGGACCAAAAAAAAGGACAAGTGCTATGCGAGTGTCATGCAATTTCTGTGCGATTTTTAAACGGAACAGCCGTATGACATGCGTATGCAATCTGTGTGCAATGTGATTTTAACATGAGCTTTTACATACAGCAGTTCTCTGTCCTTTACACATCGTTTTAAAATGAAATATTCTTCAAAACACACACATATATATACGGCTCTGGCAAAAATTAAGAGACCACTTTCAAATGTTCAGTTTGTCTGATTTCTCTCTTTATAGATATATTTTTGAGTAAAATGTAAATTGTTCTTTTAGTCTATAAACTTCTGACAACATGAATTTCCAAGCAATACATTTTGGTTTTTTTTTTCTGACAAAGAAAAATGGTCAAAATTAAAAAAAACACTGCACTTGTTTCTTGTGAGCTGCTAGACAAGCGTGTATGGTGCTTGTGCGATGTGCGTGCCTAGTGCTTGTGCAACGTGCGTGCCTGGTTCTTGTGCGATGTGCGTGCCTGGTGCTTGTGCAACGTGCGTGCCTGGTTCTTGTGTGATGTGCGTGTCTGGTGCTTGTGTGACGAGCGTGCATGGTGCTTGTGTGACGAGTGTGCATGGTGCTTGTGTGATGAGCATGCATGGTGCTTGTGTGACGAGCGTGCATGGTGCTTGTGTGACTAGCGTGCATAATGCTTGTGTGACAAGCGTGCCTGGTGCTTGTGCGACGTGCGTGCCTGGTGCTTATGTGATGAGTGTGCATGGTGCTTGTGTGACGAGCGTGCATGGTGCTTGTGTGACGAGAGTGCATGGTGCTTGTGTGACAAGCGTGCATGGTGCTTGTGCGACGAGCGTGCATGGTGCTTGTGTGACGGGTGTCCATGGTGCTTGTGTGATGAGCATGCATGGTGCTTGTGTGACGAGCGTGCATGGTGCTTGTGTGACTAGCGTGCATAATGCTTGTGTGACAAGCGTGCCTGGTGCTTGTGCGACGTGCGTGCCTGGTGCTTATGTGATGAGTGTGCATGGTGCTTGTGTGACGAGCGTGCATGGTGCTTGCTTGACGAGCATGCATGGTGCTTGTGTGACGAGCGTGCATGGTGCTTGTGTGACTAACGTGCATAATGCTTGTGTGACGAGCGTGCCTGGTGCTTGTGCGACGTGCATGCCTGGTGCTTGTGTGATGAGCATGCATGGTTCTTGTGTGACAAGTATGCATGGTGCTTGTGTGACTAGCGTGCATGGTGCATGTGTGACGAGCGTGCATGGTGCTTGTGTGACGAGCGTGCCTGGTGCTTGTGCGACATGTGTGCCTCGTTCTTGATGGACGAGCATGCCTGGTGCTGGTGGGACGAGCATGAGGGTGCTTGTGTAATGAGCATGCACGGTCCTTGTGTGACGAGCATGCATGGTGCTTGTGTGACGAGCACGCATGGTGCTCGTGTGACGAGCGTGCATGGTGCTTGTGTGACGAGCGTGCCTGGTGCTTGTGCGACATGTGTGCCTGGTGCTTGATGGACGAGCATGCCTGGTGCTGGTGGGACGAGCATGAGGGTGCTTGTGTAATGAGCATGCACGGTCCTTGTGTGACGAGCATGCATGGTGCTTGTGTGACGAGCACGCATGGTGCTCGTGTGACGAGTGTGCATGGTGCTTGTGTGACGAACGTGCATGGTGCTTGTGTGACGTGTGCCTGGTGCTTGTTGGTCGAGCGTGCATGGTGCTATTGGGATGAGCGTGCCTGGTGCTGGTGAGATGAGCGTGCATGGTGCTGGTGGGATGAGCGTGCCTGGTGTTGGTGTGATGAGCATACATGGTGCTTGTGTGATGAGCGTACATGGTGCTTGTGTGACAAGTGCATGGTGCTTGTGTGATGTGCGTGCCTGGTGCTAGTTGGACGAGCGTGCATGGTGCTGGTGTGACAAGCATGCATGGTGCTTGTATGACGAGCGTGCATGATGCATGATGTGTGACCAGGGTCAGACTGGCCTGGCTGGGTACCAGGGATTCCCCTGTGGGCCCTGGGCTGTTGGAAGGAGAGGATTAGAAGGAAGAAAAAAAAAAGTCTGCAGGTTTAGGGGCACAGGCCTTTTAAAAGCGCAGGCCGCATATCTGCAGGGGCGCCCATGCAGCGTTCATTACCTAAACCGCTGTGTCGCACATCCCGAATGCTACTAGCAAGAGAGAGCCTGTCGTCACCGGTATATGACGTCAGTGTCATGTGCCGCATGCGACGGGCGCACATATTCACCGGCCTCTGCTATGTTGGCCGCCATTTTAGTATGAGCGCACCGACCTGCAGAGGAGGAGGAGGAAGCCGCCGGGAGCACAGGCAGGTAAGAACAATTTTTTTTCTTCTCTCATATGGGGGAAGGGGCCCAGGATGGCAACACATATGAGGGGAAGGGGCCCAGGATGGCTACACATACAGGGGGGAAGGGGGACAGGATGGATACACATATGGGGGTAAGGGGGTAAGGATGGATACACATACAAGGGGCCATGATGGATATATGGGGAGCCAGGATGCATATATAAGGTACAGCCAGGATGCATATATATGGGGGATAAGATGGATTTATGGGGGAGAGGGGCAGGACAAGGACCAAGATGCATATATATGGGGAGCAGGATGGATATATGGGGACAGGTTGCATAGATGTGGGGCCATGATGGATATATGGGGAGCCAGGACAAGGGACCAGGAAGAATATATGTGGGTCCAGGAAAGATATATGGTGGGGCAGGACAAGGGACATATGAGGGCCAATATGTATAGTTAAGAAAACAGGATGGATATCTGGGGGGCCAGGCTGGACAAGAGACAAAGGGGGCCAGGCTGGGGCATAATATAAAATAAAGGGTGCCAGGCTAGGGCATATTACAAAATATAGGGGGCCCAGGCTGGGTGAGATTAAATAAAGGGGGCCAGGATGAGGGACTTAATTACTGTTCGAGGGCCAGAATGAGGAACATACTATATTAGTTTATGGTGACAAGTGGGGAGCATAATATCTTTAGGGTCCAATTAGGGACTTTATTACTACTGTAATATAATTTACTTTTTAGGAAATGGTTTTACATGGAGGGAACAAAAGGGAGGTCCTGTTACTGTGCAGGGCGGTACTATGTCACTTTTCTTCTTCAACTGACGTAGTGTAAAAGTCAGGGAAAAAGTGGGGAATGTGCTCTGGAAGTAATCAGCTATTGATGACTGTGTTATTTTTTACAGAGACGAGCCCTGTCTGGAAGAAGTGACAGCGGTCTGTTCTGGTTGAAGAAGAAAAACTAAGATGAAGGACTTCAACTACAGATGTCACTAGTGAGTCCGGTGTATAATGTCACAGATGATCCCTGTATTACCTGTACACTGACCCTATATACAGAGCTCCTGTGTATGATGTCAGTAGTGATCACTGTATTACCTGTACCTAGAAAATATAAACAGCGCTCCTGTGAATAATTTCACTGGTGATCAATGTATTACCTGTACACTGACACTATATACAGAGCTCCTGTGTATAATGTCACTGGTGACCACTATTATCTGTACACTGACACTATCTACAGAGTTCTTGTGTATAATGTCACTAGTGATCACTGTATTATCTGTACACTGACACTATATACAGAGCTCTTTTGTATAATGTTACCTGTGATCACTGTATTACCTGTACACTGACACTATACACAGAGCTCCTGTGTATAATGTCACTGTTGATCACTGTATTACCTGTGCACTGACACTATATACAGAGCTCCTGTGTATAATGTCACTGGTGGTAATAACAGTGTTGTTAGTATTGTGGTTTGTATTCATAATCAGTATTGTAATATTTGGTCACTATGTGGTGGTAGTTTGTTGTCTGGTCACGTTGTGGCAGTATTTCTCCTTGTATGTGGTATTATTTGGTCCCTATATGCTGGTAATGTCATTATTCGGTCACTATGTGGTGGTAATATGTGGTCTGGTGATGGTGTAGGGTTCCGGTGGCAGTGCTGGGGCGGAGGGTAGTGTGCTGTGGTATTTAGGAGATGTGGCTGGTAGGCGGCGGAGGTGTGCTGTACTCACCGGAATGGGGGGTGACCCGCTTCTTGATGTCGACAGGCAAGAGACAGAGGCAGGAAATGTATTCAACAGGGTTTGCTTTTATTGGACGCCCTTACGACGACCAGCACCATATATGACAGATGATTTACACTGTTTTACTACTGCAGACAGGCCCGGGCACCTTCACTAGTTCACTTTCTCTATCAGGCGTACTTCGTGGCTCTATCCACCGTGGCTGCCATAGGCCAATCAACCACGGCGTTTCACCTTACAAAGTCCACCATACACCAGGCCCTCACAGGCCGTCTCTTCCTGTGACCAATGTGCTGTAGGGTCACCCCCCATGACCGTTTTCTACCGTCAGAAAGTCTCTGAGGGGTCTCCTCTGTGTGACAGACCCTGCTTCTTTGTAAGCTCCTCTGGCTGACTGAAGCTCCTAGAAGCTTACCTCAGTATTTATTCAGCCAGTCCAGGTAGCCCCGCCCACTGTCACCTGACAGTCACTTTCACCCAATCAGAGTCACCTTGACCTCTGGCAGTTATGTAACCCTCATCTGACAGTTACATAACTATTGCCATCGGTGCTCTCCAGTGACCTCTGATGGCGGACTGCCAAATGACACCTACTGTCAATCACTCTGTCTCCTATCACAGACAGAACTGCACCCAGCTCAACCTCCCCACATTGGTGTGGTGGTTTTTGTCCCTTGTAAGCAGCGTCGGACTGGCCCACCGGGGAACCGGAGGATTCTCCGGTGGGCCCTGGCATCTGGTGGGCCCTGGCACCTGCAGGCATACAG